>NC_037350.1:29213132-30413132 GCF_002263795.3 Bos taurus | reverse complement strand
TCTGTATATTTAAATTTTTAAATGTGTGCTGCTTGCTCTATTGCAATGTTTATTCATCTGTCTCCCCAGCAGCCTGTGAGGACTCTAAAGACAGAAACTCAGTTTTGTCTTCATCATCTATTTGGTTTTTAATCGAAATAATTGCAAAAATGAGGGGTAGTTTGGGGATATCCGGATGGTCTGTCGGAGACTATGCTACTGAGCCTGTTGGGCTGTGGCAGCTGGAGTCTTCCAGGCGCACCAGAGAGATGTGCGGCCGCGTTCCTAGAGAGACGCAGAGCCGGCTCGGCCGCAGCCCGGAATCCTGACGGCAGGAAGTGGGGGCACGCCCACCAGGCGAGGTAGCTGGATTCTCTGGACTGGAGAGCTGCGCCTCTCATCTCCGATGGGATTTTTCACTGGGTCAGCTACGTCTTTGTTGTGCTTGATCCTTAAACTTTTGGTCTGTTAGCAGTTAAGACACTCATTCACCGAGTGCCCCCTGTATTCCAAGTGCCCCCTGTATTCCAAGTGCTGGGATGCGATCGCAGTAAGATACGTTCTGGGCCCGCGGGACATCCTGGCATCCCAGTACATCTCCGTGCATTCAGCAGGACATCCACCAGTATTTGCTGAATACCAGGTAGGCCGGCAAAGATAAGACCCTGTCCTCAAGGAGCAAGGGGTGATGGTCGTGATGAGGGCTGTGACCTGTGAGTTGGAGAATGAAGGGAGTTGGTGAGGCAGGCTTGGGCTCACTTTTCCATGGGAACGCCCTCCGCCTGAGTGGCTCAGAGGACAAGATTGTCTGTACGTTAGGTTTGGGGGTGGCATTTGCGCTGGACCTTGGGGATTCACGGTAAGAAGACTAATCGTGGCCATAAAGTACAAGGTGGGTGGAACAAATTTGAGTATTAGCTGGCAGTGACACGAGGTGTTTGAGAAGACGATGGCTTTCTTGCAAGTAGGGTCTGTGTCTTTTATTCTGGGGATAGCTCCTGGAAAATAATGATGTGCTCGATAAATGTTTATCGAGTGGCAAACACGTAAGTGAAACTCAGTTCTAAGATCGAATCCTGGGGAATTTGAATTTAGTTCAACCAGGAGCAATTGAAATTAGCATTTGGGGGTGGGGGGTTGTCAGATATGGTCCGAATTGTGCTTTAAGAAATACCAATCCAGTGATGAGGAAGTGGTGGAGCAGGAATACCACACAGATAATATTGTGATAATAGTGACTGTCAATCATAATGGTGTAAAAAGGAAGATGAAGGAGTGGATGCAAGAGGCCTTTTGGAGGAAGAACTGACTGGACCCAGGGTGATTATGTACACTATATGTAGGCTGGCTTTGAGCCTGAATACATGGAGGATGGTGGTGATGCCAATAGAAATAGAAAAATACAGAGTGAGTGCAGCTTTGAGGAGGCTGATTTCAGTTGGGGATGTGTTGAAATGACAGGGAAGGAAGGTCCAAGGCTGGAGGCATCCTGTGGCTTTTCAAGATGTGAGTCTGGAATGTGAAAAGCAAGTCAGAACCAGATAGATAATAGTGTTCTTAGAACAGAGATATATTGAATTTTGATGAAGATAACAAAAGGAAAAATGAGAGGGAGAAACAGAAGTTGAAATATTTCTGCTGTTTATCTATTGTTTCCTTAAAAAGAATGCCCCAAACTTAGTGGTGTAAGACAACTTCAGCTTATTATTTCTTATGATTCTGTAGGTTGACTGGGCAGTGTTACTGGACTCACTCATGTGGCTGGGGACTAGGCTCAGCTCCGCTTCAGCTGGGGCTCTGTGGTTCTCATCCACGTGACCTCTGCATGGCTAGCTTGGGCCTTCTCACAGCAAGGCAGTCTCATGGCTGTGTGCCAGGCACTACACAGCACTTCCACTTACAGTGTCATATCTGCCATATTTTATCGGTCAGAGCAAGTCACAGACCAGCACAGATTCAAGGGAAGGAAAAAGACTCCACCCCATAATGGGAAAAGTAACAAAATCTCATCACAACAGATCTTAGGCGATGGAGACTTGGAGACTTTTGAAAGTCTGCTTCACCTAAGGTAAAGTATTCTGTGAGAAAGACACAGAGATAGATGACCCTCCATCTAAAGTATAAGCTGCTCAGGCATTCTTATTAACCCTTCTTCTCTTATATCCCCTCCCTTTGGGCTCTACTCCCTTAGGAGTCAAGGTATACTTTATTGATAAAACAGGCAAGCAGGCCCAGTTTTTGAGCATCACTTAGAGTGGGGACAAAAAGATAAATGTGTTACATAGATTTTTGAAGCTCTTGTTATTCTCATGTTACTGATCAATACTTACGCCTCAGGTGTACATTTGGAAAAGCTAAGTGAACTGTTTTCGAAGCTTTTAAGATCACCATGGATGAAGTTTTGCAGGACTCCGCTCCTGAAAATGGAGACGGCCTTGTGAAAGTGAAGGAGGAAGACCCCACATGGGAACAGACATGCAGCTCACAGCAGAGTGTCCCCAATACTCGGGAGCTTTGCCGCCTGCGCTTCCGGCACTTCTGCTACCAGGAGGTACCTGGGCCCCGGGAGGCTCTGGCCCAGCTCCGAGAACTTTGCCATCAGTGGTTGAGCCCAGAGACCCACAGCAAGGAGCGGATCTTGGAGCTGCTGGTGCTGGAGCAGTTCCTGACCATCCTACCCGAGGAGCTCCAGGCCAGGGTGCAGGCGTGTTCTTTGGAGAGTGGGGAGGATGCAGTGATAGCGCTGGAGAGTCTAGAGAGAGACACAGGAGACTCAGGAGAACAGGTGGGAAGAGAATGTGTGTGGTGGTGTGGGAGATGTAATGGCGAACATTTGTCTGTTAATTTTTAACTCTGAAATAATTTATAACTTGGGAGAGTAGTGCAGAGAACTGTGTGTATGATTCACACACATGTTAACGAAATGTTAACATTTGTTACAGGAATGTGCACCCTTCTTGTGTGAGCAAGTGTTCCCTCTCTCTGTATGCATACATATTGTGTGTGCACGCACACACCCCCATACAGCTTATGCAGTTTTTTTTCTTGAACCATTTGAAAATGGAATTAGTTGGAGATACCTTTTATCTCTAAACACTTCAGTGTGTTTCTGAAGAAGAAAGACATTCTTTTGTATAACTAGATTATAGATTATCATGTTTTGGGAAATTAAAATTTTTATGATACTATCACCTCAGTAGTAGTCCTTGTTCAGATGTATCCGTGATAGCCCAATAGTGTTCCTTATGACAGTTTTGCCCCGATTCCATCATCACACATTTTTTAGTTGCTGTCTCTTCAGTCTTCTTAGATCTGGAACAGTTGTTCAGTCTCTGTCATGACAATGACATTTTTGAAGAGTACAGATCTGTTACTTTTTGGAATGCCCCTCAATTTGGGTTTGTCTTGTATTTTCTCACGATAAGACCCAGGTAGTACATTTTGGCTGGAATACCACAGCAGTGACATTGTGGTCTCCTCAGTGCATCACTTCAGGAGGCACACGGTGGTGGATCATCCTGTTGCTGATGAGGTTAAGGTGGTATATGTCAGATTTCTCCACTATCAAGTTACCATTTTCCCTTTGTAATTAGTAATCTGTGGGAGACATTTGGAGATGGTATACATATCCTATTTCTCATTAAATTTCCACACACTGGTTTAAGCATCAATCTGGGGTTTTGTTTTGTTTTCCAGGTAGGGGTTCTTTGCCTGTATTGTGTCTCTTCTTTGCTTAGCATGTAGAACAGAATCTGGCTTTAGTAGGCATTCAGTCCATATTTGCCAAATGAGTGAATGTCTGTGTCTTGCTACTTTGTCTTACTCGCTACTTAAGGACTAAATGAAGCTTGTCTGGTGTTCCTTTGGGGAATGTCCCTAACTGCTGTTCAGTCCAGTTCCCACCAGGACACCTTTTCAAAGTGAATCTTTTGTCCGCAGGCTTCTGTCTACACTGTAGGACAGGACCTGCACCTCCTGGTGACAGAATATCAAGGAACCTCTTCAGAGTGTCAGAGCGCCCAGCTCCTGTTGGGGGCAACCACCCTGAAGAGTGAGCCTCCAGAGTCCCTCCAGGAGACCTCCCAAGAAGTGAGTGGTGAGTGCCAGAGGGCGAAGTTAGTAAAGATACTGGGAACAGGCCACTGACAGGTGTGTGGCCTTCTACGTGAAAGCTTGTTTATCTGTGTTCTCAAGTTTTGTTTTTGTCTAACCCTGTACCTCAGAGAAGACAATGGCAACCCACTCCAGTACTCTTGCCTGGAAAATCCCATGGACGGAGGAGCCTGGTAGGCTGCAGTCCATGGGGTCGTGACGAGTCGGACATGACTGAGCGACTTCACTTTAACTTTTCTCTTTCATGAATCGGAGAAGGAAATGGCATCCCAGGAGATGCCAGGGAATCCCAGAATCCCAGGGATCGCGGAGCCTGGTGGACTGCCATCTCTGGGGTCGCACAGAGTCGGACACGACTGAAGCGACTTAGCAGCAGCAGCAGCAGCCCTGTACCTAAGCAAGCTTTTAAGAACACCTGAAATTGTAAAATGTTAGAAATCTAAGATCTTTTCAACACCCTTAATAGTTAGGAAAGCCAAAACTCAGAGTTTAAATGACTTGCCCAGGGTCAGCAGAGGCAGCGTTGTCACCTGACCTTCTGGCTAAGATTCTCTTTACTATATGTCTCTACATTTCTAATTCCACACCTGGAATTTAAATATTTACTTGGTAGCTTTCCATAACTTTGTCTTTTTCCCCATGGTAATGTTTTCTTCAGTGGCCTCCTTCAAGATGCACTCCCTGTCATTCACAAGGGCTTTTTATACCTTCATAGGCCCTCCCAAATATTCCGGAGGCTCTAGCCAAGGACCTGTGTGCCTACTAGTCATAACCCAAGCACATTTCTCCAGGGTACCAGAGACCAAATGAACGGAAGAACAATTCCCCAGGCTACCTGCCTTCCCTCCCCTCCTGCTGGAGGGTAGGGTTTATTAGGGGAAAGGCGGAGGGCGGGGGGGGAAGGTTAGTTGGGGCCATTTTATGGGGTGTTTAAATTCAAACCAGGAAGTTCAGACTTGAAAAAAAGTTGGGTACCATTGAAGCCTTTTTTTTTTTCCGTAAAAAGTATGATTTACAGTGACTGTTATTTGTGTATATTTGGTATTTCATTCCCACAAGTCATGGAACACTAGTTTAAAATGAAAACTACCGAGTACTTGAGTTTTACTAGCCTCTTAATGCTCAGCTGTGATTCTTAGTGTCAGACAGATTGTTAAATTTTAGATATGTTGATGGAGAAGTAGAAAAGACCTTGGTATCATCTTACTCATGGCAACTTAAGCCCACTTTGTCTTGTTCTGTCTTTGGCAGAAATATAGAGCAATGGGATCAGTGTGGTGTGTGTAGTGAGCATAATATGTTTGAAAACATTCTTCTACCTTCTTCCCAGTCTTAACCCTAAAGCTTTTCCACCTCAGGAGGATGATAAGGAGCAATCACAGAGTCTGGTCTGACGTTTGCGCTCAGATTTCCCATTGCTCTTGATCTCTTTGCCCCTCTTCCATTTTCTGTTGCCATCCTGCCCCTCCTTAGCCTAGCCCTTTCTCTGACAGCAGACCGGCTTCACACTGTGCTTTTTAAGCTGTTGGTTTTCTGGCATATATGCATTGCGGGGAGATTAGGTGGTAATAGTGAATCATGGGCTAGGCTATTTTATTTTCCTAGCAAGCTTTATTCTCTCTAGTATGAAGGAACAGCACCAAGAAGATTCCACAGTGATTCACTGTTGAAGCAAAGAAAAGTAATGCTATGTTCTGGGTTAGAATATCCCCTGTGCACTTCGTTTAGTAATTCTGGACTCCCTCTATTGTTACCGTCTTGGCAAACAGTGGTACATTACTTTGCATGGGGTCTTAAAGGGCTTTACAAAGGGCTTTTATGTTATCTCAGTCTTCATTGCCCCTGTAAAGTGGACTGTGTTCTCCCCCTTATACAGATAAGGAATGGGAAAGAATCTTTCTAAGTAACAGTGCAGTGACGTGCAGTCATTATCACTGTTTGGATTATGGTTTCCAAGGAAGCAGATTCTCAAAAGTTCTCCTAGTTTGCAGGTAGCATCTCTTCTATGTATGACTGTGTGTCTGACATTTTTTACTGAAGTATAGTTTATTTACAGTGCTATTAGTTTCAAGTGTACATGTATGACTTTTTTAGAGCCATTTTAGGTTCACAGCAAAATTGAAAGATTTCTCGTCTCCCCCTGCCTCCCACACATACCCAGCCTCCCCCATTATCAACTCAATTTTTTTTATCCTCACTTTCTCTTTTCATCTTTCTCTTACCTGCTTTCCTGTTGCCCCTTGGCTTTGTCTCTGTTCTCCACTTCTTACCTTTCTTCTTTGTTCTCTGGTTAATGTTTCTTTAATCACCAACTTCTTCTTCCCTCTCCTTATTTTTCATCTGTGATTTCTGATTTTTCTTTTATGTCTGTGAAAGTGCATCACTGGAAAGCATCTCATGAGTTCATAAACACCACTTATTCTGTGGGTGGGGGATGCTAAAGCTCTAGAATTCCTGACAATGAAAACAGACGTGATGTTCTAGCTTAAGATCTGTATCTTAGTTCTTGGATGTTTAAAAAACATAAGATTTAGGGTCTGGGTCCCCCACAAAGGGCTCTTGTAAAAGCTACTATTTCTCTTCAGGACTCTTGTCTGCTCCGTCCACAAGGCCAGCTCCCCAGAGACCAGACCCTCTCCAGGAAGAGAATCCCAGAGACCAGGCTGCAGTACTGGGGTTGAACTCAGCCAGGTCCCAGGTGAGCAGGGTGCCCAGGCTGTGGGAACCTCAGTAGTAGCCCTCCTTCCCCCGCCCACCCATCCGTGGCCCTTCTCTTGGCTCACACTGGTCACTCTGAGAGCCTTTCAGGTGGCACAATCCCTCTGCCTTCACCTTGTCACCGAATACCACACACTATGTGCGCCTCATCCGGGAGCTCACACATACACGCTGTTGCCTCATTCCGCACCATATGCAGAAGGCACATCCAAATCTCAGGTATAAGGGATAGAGTGAGGCCCTTGGTTTCCGAAAGTGCCTCCACTCATTTGATGCCCAGTGACAGATGTTTTCTCTTTTGGGGAACCTCTGGTTTCTCTCCGCAGTCTGAGAACCAACCTCTTTCTCATATTCCTTTATATTCCCAGTGTTCTGCACATGCCCAATTCATACTTGGTGATGGTAATGGCAGTACTGTGTATCTTCTTCACAGAGTGGACTCTTGTTCATTCTTCCCCTTATTTTTAGTGGTCCAGTCATTTTCCGAGTTGTTTAGTTTGTAAGTGTTTAACTCTCCCATTGAAGCCCTTTCCTCTGCGTTCATTTCCTCCAGACAGGTTTTCATGCAGTCCTCTCCTCTCTGTTTTCACCTGTGATTTCTAATTGGCTCTGTCAGACCCTGGGCCTCCTAGTCTTAATACTTTACCTTCCTGAAAACCAGTGTATAGCAAGTGAAATGTATAGCAAGTAAAACTTCCCTTATGTATATTTAAATCAATGTAATTATCCTAAAATGTAACATAATGGAGAAACAAAATAATTTATTAAGAAAAGAAAAAATTCCCTGGTGGTTCGGGGTTAGGACTTTGCATGCTCACTGCCTTGGGCCCAGGTTTGATCCCTCATCGAGGAACTAAGATCCCATAAGCCGTGTGTGTATGAATTTAAAAAATGCAAACATTTGAACATAATAACTCCAAGAAATAATTAAATGTTGCACCATAATCAAGTTTGAATTAAGTTGGAGTAAGAAGATCAACAGTCTGGGCAATGAAAGGGCAGAGATATGGGTGGTCAGTAGAATGAAAGTAGTGTTGAGTCAAATAATGAAAGACCAGCCAGAGAAAGAGGAAATTCATATTAACTGAAGTAGGGCTAAGATGAAGTTATGGGCTGTATTGTGTCCGGAAAAGATATATTAAAGTCCTAACCCAGGTGCCTGTGACTGATCTGATTTGGATATAGACTTTGTGGATGTAATCAAGTTAAGATGAGGTCATACTGCATCAGGGTGGGCCCTGCGTTCAGTGGTCAGTGTCCTTGTACGAAGGCCATGTGATGACAGAGACACACAGAGAAGGCCATGTAAGGACAGAAGCAGAGACCAGAGTGATGCATCCAGGGGACACAGGACTGCTGACAACCTTCAGAAGGTAGGAGAGGCAGGACGCTACTCTAGACCTTCAGAGAGCAGGCCCTGCTGGTTGGTCCTACTGGTGTGCAGTGTGGTAGTCAGCACCCTTCACAACCAGTCCCTTTATCTTTACCACAGTGAAGACTAAGAGGCCATTTGTTGTCCTTGTAGACATCAGTGAAGACTGAGGAAGCAGCGCCGCTCCTTGTCTCAGAGGAATGGCCAGTTCCGAGTCTGGCTCAGGAGGAGGCTACAGACGTCAGTCTCATGGGTGAGGACAGGCCTCTGACTGGTGTCCACCTTTCCCGTCATTAACCCTGACTCAGCCATCATGAACCCACATTTCCTACACACACTTCTTTCCCCTTCTTCTGGGCTCGATCTCCACACTTCTCTCAGCCTGTCATTTTGTATCCCTCACAATCACAGTACCTTCTATTACTAGACACTCAGCCTACTGATTCTTGCTGTTCTCTGATCATCCGTCTGTGTTCCCTGATTCCCTCAATGTCTCCTCCTCTGCTCCTTTTTTTCCCCCTTTGCAAGGGTCCCATATAATTTGTCATTTTCACACATCCCTTAATATCTGGAAATTCCACAAACACCTCTGCCTTATTCCTTCTTCACATCAGAGGAAGTTCTCTTTACTCTGAGAACACTAAAAGTTATGTGTAATTTTCTTTAAATAGTCTTTGTCCCATTAGGCCTTCTCCCCTGGAAACTGACCTTTCTTACTATCTTCCCACACTCCACCACGTTTTTAGGATTGCTATGAGTATGTTCCTGGGACACCTGTTGATTTTTGGTTTTAATTTGAAACATCCTATTCCCTACCCTGGAGATATTTTCTAGATTCAGGTGGCAATGACATTTGAATTATCAATGTGTTATTTTAGCTGAAGAAGTTGTAACTAAAGATGGATTTTTTAATGCAAAGCAAGAAACTTCTGAAGAAATGGAACGAGGTGCTGAGGCCTCAGGAATAGTGAACAGGTGAGTGTCCACGTAGAATAGCTCCTACAAAAGTAAAAAATTGGAATGAAACCAGAGAAACCAGTTGGTAAACGTCTGCTTCCCTGGAATAATACAGAAAAAGTAACACTCACTTCTATGATCAGAGGAGGCCCCACGTCAAGACACTGACCTGTCGGTATATCATAATTACACAAAACCTTCAGTTGGCACACGGTTGCCTTCAAGAATCCTCTCAGTTCCTTGCCTGATCACTGTTCCCCTGGCTCCCTTATGTTTTTGTGGAGCTATAGATACTGAAGCCAGAAAAAGAAGATAGAGAAGGCAGAGGATTGAGATAGGAGAGTGAGGGCTGCAGATGAGGCTGTTGTCATGATGGTTAAAGAAATATCAGATCTGGAAAAGGACTTAAGACAGGAAGATAGGTAGGGTATTTTCAGCCTCCATTAGGGGAGTCCTGAGCAAGAATCAAAAGGAGTGAAGCTGATAATGGACAAATTAAAGGTAATAGTAGGATTTGCACCAGTGACCTGGTGAAAACACCACCTGAGAGTCACCAGAGCCATTTGCCCACATACCCAGGGTTAATAAGGTGGGACTGAGAGCAGCACCAACAATAGTGTAGTTTGTGGACTCGCACAGTAGACAAAAGGGGACACAACAGAGCATACCCACAGGTGAACAGCCCCAGAGGAGAAAGGGCCTAATAACAGAAAGCTTCCTGAACATGAGAAGGAGATAGTCACCCAAATCCAGGGAGCACAGAAAGGAGAGTCCCATACAGGGTAAACCCAAGGAGGAACAAGCTGAGACCACACAGTGTCAAACTAACAAAAATTAAATATAAATAAAGATATTAAAGCAACAAGGGAAAAGCAGCACATACAAGGGAATCCCCATAAGGTTATCAGCTGATTTTTTAGCTGAAACTCTGCAGGCCAGAAGGAAGTGGCAAGATATATTTAAAGTAATGAAAGGGGAAAACCTACAACCAAGAATACTCTACACAGCAAGGCTCTCATTCACATTTGACAGAAATCAAAAGTTTTACAGACAAGCAAAAGCTGTGAAAATTCAGCAGCACCAAACCAACTTTATACAAATGCTAAATGAACCTCTCTAGGTGGGAAACACAAGAACAAAAGAGGAAGAGAGGAAGGGAAGAAAAAAGACCTTCAAAAACAAACCCAAAACAATTAAGAAAATGGAAATAGGAACATATATATCAATAATTACCTTAAATGTAAATGGATTAAATGTTTCAACCAAGAGACACAGGTTGACTGAATGGATACAAAAACAAGGCCTTGTATATATGCTATCTACAAGAGACCCACCTCAGACATAAGGACACATACAGACTAAAAGTGAGGGGACGGGAAAAGATATCCATACAAATAGAAATCAAAAGAAAGTTGAAGTAGCAATACTCATATCAGACAAAATAGACAAGAGACAAGGAAGGTCACTACGTCATGACTGAGGGATCAATACAAGAAGACAACACATATGCACCCAACATAGCATTTGCCTTATATATTGAGATGCTCTGAACAGCCATGGTCCTGGAGAAGGGAATGGCTACCCACTCCAGTATTCTTACCTGGAGAATTCCATGGACAGAGGGTACAGTCCCTGGGGTCACAAAGAGTCAAACACGACTAGATGACTACACTTGCACTTTAACAGCCATGAAAGGGGACATCACCAGCACCACAATAGTAGTAGGGAACTTTAAGCCCCCAATTAACAACAACAGACAGATCATCCAGACAGAAAATAACAAAGGAAGCACAAACCTTAAATGAGAGATTCGACCAAATAGACTTAATTGGTATTCAGAGGGCATTCCATCCAAAAGCAGCAGAGTACACTTTCTCCTCAAATGCACACAGAACATTCTCCAAGACAGATCACATCTTGGGCCACAAGTTTACTGAGGCTTAAGAAAATTGAAATCATAAAAGCATCTTTTCTGACCACAATGCTATGAGATTCGAAATAAATTACAGGAAAAAAACCTGTAAGAAACACAAACACATGAGGCTAAACAATGTTATTAAATAGCCAATGAGTCACTGAAAAATTAAAAAATACTTGGAGACATATGACAATGAAAACATGTTGATCCAAAACCTATGAGAAGCAGCAAAAGCAATTCTAAGAGGGAAGTTTATAGCAGTACAGTCTTATCTCAAGAAACAAAAAAAATCTCAAACAACCTAACCTTACACTTAAAGCAACTAAAAAAAGAAGAACAAACAAAACCCAAACTTAGAAGGAAATAAATCATGAAGATCAGAGCAGAAATAGAGACAAAACAAGAGCAAAGAACTAAAAGCTTGTTCTTTGAAAAGGTGAAATGGATAAGCCTTTAGCCAGACTCATCAAGGAAAAAAGGAGAGAACTCAATAAAATTAGAAATGAACTACAGATGCAAGAAAAACATCCTCGCGCTTTCTGCCTGTCTGATTGTGGCAGCCCAGATTGAATGGGGGAACACAGGGCCAAACTTGGAACCCTACAAGCAAGGGACACAAGGAGTCCATGGGATGGTGCAGGGCCTCAGGTTGGTAGTGCCCCCTGGTGGCAGTCCAAATGATTGTTTGGAAACCGCAGTCATGCTGAAGGCAGTTTTAGACATTCTATTGTAAATAGTGTAGACAACATGCCAGTGATACAGGAGACCACTCACCTCTGAAACTAGTGGGAGAATGTTCAGGCAGGGGTCAGTGCTATGAAGGTGACAAGACAGTGGGAGAAGTAGCATAAGCTGTGACCTGATAGCGTGAGCTTGCATGCAGAAGGCTGAAAGGAATAGCAATACAGAGACTAGGAGTGAAGAGAGGCCAAGTAGTTGCCTGTGAAAGTGAAGTCGCTCAATTGTGTCTGACTCTTCGGGACCCCACGGACTGCAGCCTACCAGGCTCCTCTGCCCATGGGATTTTCCAGGCACGAGTACTGGAGTGGGTTGCTATTAGTAGCTCAGTTGTGTCCAACTCTGCGACCCCGTGGACTGTAGCCCACCAGGCTCCTCTGTCCATGGGGCTTTCCAGGCAAGAATACTGGAGTTGCCTAAGAAGGCTTATTTTGGATTGTTTTCTAGTTAGTGTCATCTGGGTCAAGATAACTGCGAGGCTAACAGGTGGTAGCTACTTCCTGTACACATCAGAAGGCATGTGTTTTGTGTCACTGTCTAGTAAGAGGAAGCTGAAAAGGAAGGAGATTATGTGGGTATCTGGGAGCAAAGCATGCCAGGCAAAAGAGTAGTAAATTGAAGTAGAGTGTGGTTGACAGGTTCAGGGGACAAGGTGGCCGGGATGCTGGGCCCAAGATAGCAGGAGGACCTGAGCTAGAGAAGGAAGTGCACAGGAAAAGAAACCAAATCACACCGAAGCCCCAAGAGGGCTTTGTGTGGCAGGGTGATGTGATCTGATCTAAAGGGTCATTTTGGGTGCTGGGTGGCCAGGTAAAAGCAAAGAGAACAGTGATGAACAATATGAGAGAGTGGCTTAGTCTAAGGTGGTAGTTGGACAGGTGATTCGAAGTTAGAGAAGAGGATTTGCTAAGGTGTTGAATGAGGTGAAAGATACAAGGGGGATGGCAAGTGTCTTGTCCTGATCATCTGGAAGAAAGGAGTTAACACAGGGAAGACCGTACAGGAAATCAAGGGTTCAGTTTTGAACAGGCTAGACTGGGAAGCTGACTCAGGTGAATCAGGAAGAGAGCTGGAGAATTTGTCCAGAGATACAGGTTTCCCATGCTCTGAAGTAGGGCCTTCCTATGAAACCTTTCTTAGAGCAGAAATGGTATAAAGCAAAGCAGTAAACTCAGGGCAGCTGCATCTTGTTAATGGATGCATAGAATAAATTGAGATAAGCACAGATGCTCATATATCAGCACTATGGCAGCTTGATACAGAGATGCTGAGTGTAGTTGTGGGGTGCATGCTGTCTCTTGAGGGCTCACTGCAAAAGAAATGCTGAATGCTGTTTTCAGTTGTAACCTATTTTTTCTATAGAAGAAATTTTCTCTGGATTTTGTTCGATTTGTGGAATCAGGTACTAGTGTAGCTATGTCTTTTCTAAAAGCAAAGTTGTCTAGAAGGATGTCTGCTGGGACAAATGCATGATATTTGAAGCTAAAACACGGAGTGAGGTCACCTAGATGGGATGGACTCAGCCCTCCAACGTGGAGACTGGTCAACATGAAAAACCTACAAAGTGATTATGAGGGAACTGCCTTTGATGTAGGAAAACCAAGGGAGAGGCCGCCTGGAGGCCCAGTGGACACCCATTTTGGGAAGGAGCAAGTCCACAGGGTTGCCTGTTGTAAATGAGTCAAGTAAGGTGACAGAATGGTAGACTTGGCAGGGGGTGGGTTTCAGCTGTAGGGAAGAAAACTTGAGATTGGCTCAAGAGAAGAGCAAACTCATGGGCAGCACGTTGCCCGTGAGATGTAATCATTCAAGGAGTACATGTTCTTATTACGTGTGCCTCTGCTTAAACTATAGATACGTAAGGAACTCATTGAAGCCATTAGACATGATTTTCTTAAAATCTAATTGGGGGACTTCTCTGGTGCTCCAGTGGCTGACCCCACTCCCAATGCAGGGGCCTGGATTCGATCCGTGGTCAGGGAAGCTGATCCCGTAAGTGGCGTCACCACTACTGTGAGGGCATGTTTTCAACTACCAGCAAATTCTAATTTATTTTTTGAGAGCTTGTACATAGTGGGCTTCCCTGGTGGCCCAGACGTCTTATGGGAGTTCGAATGCCACAACTAAAGATCCCACATGTTGAAACTAAGACCCAGAGCAGCCATATAAATATTAAAAATAACCTAAGTAGGTCACTGGTAAACATTGCATTGATGTAAGTTCCATCTGAACTGCAGGGTTTAGGGTTTAACCAATAACTACAACTACACTGGCAAAACCAAGAAGAGCAGCAAAAATCTCAACCAACTTGAAAACAATCCTGAAAACAAAGCCTCCTTGTAAAGTTCTGACCATCTGCATGCGTGTGCTTGGAGCTGCGACCTGGGCTAGCAGCCAGAACCCTCTCAGTAACAGAATGTAAACCAGGGGACTTGAATTAACTGACACGACATCCTACTGACTGGTGACTTGCATTTAGGTCATACCATACAACTCTTAATTCTATGAGAAAAGTCTGGCTAATACCCCCTCATGGGCCACAAGCCTTTTCTTGCAAAAGCTCATTTTGTGGCAATTGGTGCCTGTTACCACAGACTTTGTCCATAAGAACTGAGGGCCCAACTTGCTGCTTTGGGGCTAGATTTATGACCCTCTGGGGTTGTGGAGGATACTTAAAAATCACTGCATTGAAAAAGTTTTCTTTTGATACTGTATAAAAATGTGCGCTACTTGGGATATTTGGTTCTTTTTATAACCTTTAACATTGTATTATTCCAAAGGAAAAGTCCTTGACTAAAGGACTTTAGCATACACAAGAAAAAGATGCTATGCACCTTTCACTGAATTAAAGCAGCTGCTGTGACAGCCATCTTGATAGATTTTGCAGATAGTTTAAAATGATTGAAGTCCTTCAGGTCCATCCTTTGGTTCAGTGGTGGTTTGGTGGACTGCATGCTTGTTGGCTGTCCAAAGCAGATTTCCGATACTGTGGGGGCATGTTTTCAACTACCAGCAAGTTCCAGTTTATTTTTTGAGAGCTTGTACATTGAGGGCTTCCCTGGTGTCTCAGATGGTCAAGAGTCGGCCTGCAATGCAGGAGACCTGGGTTCAATCCCTGGATCGGAAAGATCCCCTGGAGTAGGAAATGGCAACCCACTCCAGTATTCTTACCTGAAGAATCCCCACGGACAGAGGAGCCTGGAGCACTACAGTCCATGGAGTCACAAAAAGTCAGACACAACTGAGTGACTAAGCACAGCACATTGTGGATTTGTGCTGCTAAAAATGCACTGAAAGCCTCAAGTGGATGTGGTTTTAGCAGGAGTCCATACAACTTAGTGAGAAAAATGCCAACTATGGGCCTGGGGGAGGGGTTGGGATTCTTTCCAAAGTAACTGCTTGCTCAGAGGTTTTTCCTTCAATGACCTCCCCACTCCTGCTCCAGGGCACACCTGACATCTGCTTTCCTTTATATATGCGTGGTGCACTTTTCTGAGCTTTGAGGTAGAGCAGGGAGGGGGAGCACCGTAAGCTGTGCGTTTGCATATATGACTCACCATTTAGGAGAAATGAGAACTCATACCAGGCAACTCACTTGCGTATGTTGAACTCCTTTACTCCAGGACTTTTCCTTTGGAGTAGTGGAGTGTTAAAGGTTGTAGAAAGAAGCAAATATCCAAAGGAGTAGCTCACTGGGAGAGGGCTAAGGCCACAATCACCTGTCAAGAGATTACGGTACTATAACTTACCTGGTGGTTCAGTGGTTAAGACTACTTCCAATGCAGGAAGCAAGGGTTTGATCCCTGGTTGGGAAACTAAAATCCCACATTGCTATGCAATGTGGCCAAGACAATTAAAAAAAATTTGCACTATTTCTTAAAAAACTAAAATTAGAGCTACCTTATGATCCAGTGCTTCCCTAGTGGCTCAGGCAGTAAAGCGTCTGTCTGCAATGCAGGAGACCCGGGTTCGATCCCTGGGTTGGGAAGATCCCGTGGAGAAGGAAATGGCAGGCCACTCCAGTATTCTTACCTGGAAGATCCCATGGACCGCGGAGCCTGGGAGGCTGCCGTCTATGGGGTCGCAAAGAGTCGGACACGACTGAGCGACTTCACTTTCACTTTATGATCCAGCAATATCACTCCTGGGCATATATCTAGAGAAAACTAATTTGGAAAGATATGTTCACCCCAGTGCAGCACTATTTACAATAGCAAAGACATGGAAGGAACCTAAATGTCCATCCATGGGTGAATGGACAAAGAAGATGTCATATGTATATGTGTGTGTATCTATACATACACGATGGAATATTAGTCATAAAAAGAATGAAATGCCATTTGCAGCAACAGGAACGGACCTAGAGATGATCACACTGAATGAACTAATAGACAAATACCATGACGTTGCTTATATGTGGAATCTTTAAAAATGGTGTAAAAAAAAAAAAAAAAAAGAAATGAAAAAGTTTCAACTGACACCACAGAAATACAAAGGATCATAAGAGACTACTATGCAACTGTATGCCAATAAAATGGACAACCTGGAAGAAATGGACAGATTCTTAGGTACGGTCTTCTAAGACTGAACCAGGAAGAAGTAGAAAACATGAACAGGCCAGTCACAAGTACGGAAACAAAGTTCAATTAAAAAACTCCAAACAGGGCTTCCCTGGTAGCTCATGGGTAAAGAATCCACCTGACAATGTAGGAGACATGAGTTGGATCCTTGGTCCGGGAAGATCCTACACGCCGTGGAGCAACTAAACCTGTGCTCTAGAGCCCAGGAGCCACAACTACTGAAGCCCGTGTGTCCTAGAACCGGTGCTCAGCAACGAGAGAAGCCACCACAGTGAGGAGCCTGTGCACCACAACCAAGAGTAACCCCTGCTCACGGCAACTAGAAAAAAGCCTATGCAGCAATGAAGACCCAGTACAGCCAAAGATAAAACAAATAAAAAATTATCTTATAAAAAGATAAAACGGCCCCAAAGTGGGAAAAAAATCCCTACAAACAAATGTCCTGAACCAGATGGCCTCACAGGTGAATTCTGTCAAACATTTAGAAAAGAGTTAATACCTACCCTTCTGAAACTCTTCCAGAAAATTGCAGAGGAACACTCCCAAGCTCCTTCTACAAGGCTATCATCACTCTGATACCCAAACCGAAGATATCACACACACACACACACAAATTACAGACCAATATCACATGAACATAGGTGCAAAAATCCTCAATAAAATACTAGCAAGCTGAATCCAACAACATATTAAAAGGATCATATACCCTGATCAAGCTGGATTTATCCCAGGGATGCAACATGGATTCTTCAATATATGCAAACCAATCAATATGATACACCACATTAACAAATTGAAGAATAAAAACCATATGATCATGTCTATAGATGCAAAAAAAAACTTTAGACAAAATTCAACACCCATTTATGATTAAAACTCTAGTAGTTTTAGAGGGAATGTACCTCAACATAATAAAAGGCCATTATACAGCAAACCTACAGTTAGACAGCCCTCAGGAAGGGAGAAAATATTTGCAAACAAAGCAACTGAGAAGGGATTAATCTCCAAAATATGCAAACAGCTCATGCAATTCAATATTTTAAAAAAACTCAATGGATAGTTAGGGAGTTTGGAATGGACATGTATACGCTGCTATATTTAAAACGTAACCAACAAGGACCTACTATATAGCACGTGGAACTCTGCTCAATGGTATGTGGCAGCCTGGATGGGAGGGGAGTTTGGGGGAGAATGGATACACATATATGTATGGCTGAGTCCCTTTGCTGTCCACCTGGAACTGTCACAACATTGTTAATTGGCTATTCCCCAATATAAAATTAAAAGTTTTTTAAAAAAACAAAACAATGAAAAAATGGACAGAAGATCTAAATAGATATTCCTCCACAGAAGACACACGGGTGGCCAAAAACAGATGAAAAAATGCTCAACATCACTAAGTATTAGAGAAATGCAAATCAAAACTACAGTGAGGCATCAACCTACACTAGTCAGAATGGCCATCATCCAAAAACCTACAAACAACAAATACTGGAGAGGATGTGGAGAAAAGGCAGCCCTCCTACACTGTTAGTGGGGATGTAAGTGGTACAGCCACTATGGAGAACAGTATGGAGGTTCCTCAAAAAACCAGAGTTGCCATATGACCCTGCAATTCCATTCCCAGGCATATACCTGAGAAACCCGTAATTCAAAAAGATACATGCACCCCAGTGATCACTGCAGCACTATTTACAACAGCCAGGTTATGGAAGACACCCAAATGTCCATCAACAGGAATGTATAAAGATGTCATACATATATACAATGTTAGCCATAAAAAGGGATGAAATAATGCCATTTGCAGAGACCTAGAGACTGTCATACACAGTGAAGTAAGCCAGAAAGACAAATATTGTATAATATCACTTATATGTAGAATCAGGAAAAATGGATGAACTTATCTGCAAAGCAGAAAGAGAGTCACAGATGTAGAAAACAAACTTATGGTTAGGAATGGGGAAAGTGAGGGGTGGGATGAATTGGGAGATTGGGATTGACATGTATATGCTACTGTATGTAAAATAGGTAGCTAATGAGAACCTACTGTATAGCACAAGGAACTCTGTAGTCAGTGCTCTGTAGTGACCTAAATGGGAAGGGAATCTTTAAAAAAAAAACAGTGGATATGTGTATAACTGATTCACTTTACTGTACAAAAGAAACTAATAACGTTGTAACTCAACCGTGCTCCAATATCAATTAAAAAAAAAAAAAAAGAGTACATACACGAGTGCTGGTTGTGGAATGAATGAGTGTGTAGCATAGGTGCTCCTGAAGCAGAAAGACCAGATCATGAGCAGAAGGTGGGCTTCTGGTGAGACCACCAACTCCTTGGAGACTTGAGTAAAGAAGAAAAAGGAAACAGCTTGGGATAATTATATTGAAGAGCAGGGCAGGGGATGAGAATTCTTCTTGACATTTGTTCATCTTAGGCAAACAGGGACCACAATCTCAGTTAAAAGAGAAACGTCTTAAAGCTTGAGAAGTGAAATCTTTCATAAAGCTTGTGAAGTCTGAGCCAAGCTGTACTAAACGAGAAGTAACACTGTGACTTAGCTCAGGACTATAATTAGATAATACAAATCTGCTCATGTGTCTGTCAGGTACATTTACATCAGATAACTGAAACCATGACTCACAGTGCCTCTGAGAATCAAAGTATCTTACTGTTTGATGTGACAAGAAGTCTGAAGGGGTAGGCTGTTCTAGGTTTGAGGCTCCATCATGATATCAGAGATTGAGTGACCCCCAACATCCTCACTCATTCAGTAAGCATAGTATCACTCATATTCAGAATCATATATAATACAGAGACCCTACCTTCAGTAAGTCATGTGAGGGTACAGCAGATAAGTGAACACAGAACACAATGCGGTATGACTTCGTGCCCTGTAGCTATGATAGATCTTGCGGCAGAGAACCCAACTGAGATCTGGGTACTGGAGAGGGTATCCCAGAAGAGGTAACATTTGAAACAAAACCTGACGAGTAAGCCGGCATTTACCAAATAAAGAGGAGGCAGATCAGAGAGAGAAAGAAAATGCAAATGCCTAGAGAGGCTAGAAGAACTGGGAGAGAAGAGTCACAGATCATTTTGAAGAGCAACTTTCTGCCTGAAAAATTCTGGGTCCTCTTTGGAGTAGGAAAAGAGATCATGTTTGGAGATACCAAGAACTGAGTACAAAGAAGATCTGAGAAGAGTGATGAAACACCCATTGTGGGGAACTGGGAATAAAGGGACAAGAGGACATGAGAAGGATTTCTGGGCAGTATTGAGTAACTAGCTGAACTTCAGAGACCATCATTATTAGCTGTTATCAGTCTACCTCATTGTGTGATTCTGTGGCACTGCTCACTCCTGGGTGAGGAATAGAGAAGACTGAGGAGGGGGTTGATCGGGTGCTGAATTTTGCCAGTCCAGACTACAGACACTGGGGCAGGGTGACTGATGATCCTGGCAAGAGAGGGACTAAGGCAGTGGATCATGAAGTCTAGATGGAAGAGCAAGAGAGGTAAAATGAGGAGGGAATGGAGGAGCCAGAGTGAGAGGGAAGAACCAGTACCATGGGACAACTTTATGAGGGGCCTAGAGTGAAAAGAAATTGGGACCAGAGAGTGAGCTTTTGGAGTTTTCAGCAATGGAAAGTTCAGTGTAGTGAAGTGACAGGATTCAAGGAGGATCCCTGAAGTTGAGGATGTCAGGGAACTCTTAAGATGGATGTGTTGAATGGATCATACACACATATTAATGACATTCAGGATGATAAATGCTCTAAGCAGATAAATATATATACTGTAAATTATATTGGGCTTCCTAGATGGCTCAGTGGGTAAAGAATCTGCCTGCAATGCAGGAGACCCAGAAGACTTGGGTTTGATCCCTGAGTCAGGAAGATCCCCTAGAGTAGGGCATGGCAACCCACTCCCAGTATTCTTGCCTGGAGAATCCAATGGACAGAGAAGTCGGTGGGGTCACTGAGAGTCAGACACGACTGAGCATAAATGCTCTAAGCAGATAAACATATGTACTGTAAATTATATTACACCATACGTTTTTCACTGCTTTTTTCTCCCTTATGTCTTCTTAAATTAGACCATTTACCAACAGGACATTAGTAAATAAAACGCAGATTTCTAGAATTTAAGAAGCTTGTATGAAGTAATAGTTTTCATCTTAGTAACTTTAGCACACTTCTTTGAGAAACCCATAAAAATCAGTTCAAGGGCAATCAGTCTGAGTTTCTCTTTTGTTTCTCCCCAAAACAGTGTATCCACCAGATGAATGCAGAACTAGAGGAGGCTAAATCCTTCTTTGTTCAGAAAGTCTGTTAGAGATGAGGGGGCTCAGTTAAATAATCACCCATTTCTTTGTCTAAATTCAGAACCAATTGATAGAGACATAGGAGTAAAACAGATAGTCTAGAAACCTCAGCTTTATGACTGAGAGAAGCTAGACCAATAAAGCCGCTCAGAGGCAGAGCTAAATGGATGCATAGTGGCTGCATCCTTTCCGCATAGGCCTTCCTGATCCATCTTGGCTGGGGGAAGGAACATGGAATGTCTGCAGCCTGCTCAGAAAGAGGACAGCCCAGTTCCTTCTCCCAGATTCAACAGTTAAGTCATGAGGAATGAGTTGGAAGAAGGGAGGCCAGAAATGCTCAGTCTGGCCAGAGCCCTCCCCACAGAAACACGAGTGAGAAGTATTCCCCACAGAAGAATCTTTAGGTGTCAGTGGATTTATCCTGTATCAGTAAATAAGACTGAGAATTTTTACAGCCTATGTTTTTTCTTTCTCAGAGACTGTGTACCCCAGACCCCTTGTGATACCCCTGTTCCTGCTGAAAGGACACTTGTGCATTTGAACACTCTCAAGGACCGTCATCCGGGGGACTTGTGGGCTCGGATGCACATCTCCTCCCTGGAATATGCTGCAGGAGACATCACCCGGAAAGGGAGGAAGAAAGACAAAGCTCGAGTGAGTGAACTGCTCCAAGGGCTTGCATTTTCTGGTGATTCAGATGTGGAGGAGGATAACGGGCCTGAGACCCAGCCTGCTCCAAAACGGCCAAAAGGGCCAGGTATCCCAGAGAAGCACTGGACCAAAAGAGATATTAAACCCAGCTTTCCATGCTGGTCAGCACTGGATTCTGGACTTTTGAATCTCAAGAGTGAAAAGTTGAACCCAGTAGAGTTCTTTGAGTTATTTTTTGATGATGAAACATTCAACCTGATTGTCAGTGAAACCAATAATTATGCTTCTCAGAAAAATGTCAACTTGGAAGTCACAGTTCAGGAAGTGAGGTGTGTGTTTGGTGTCCTGCTTTTGAGTGGACTCGTGCGGCGTCCCAGAAGGGGAATGTACTGGGAAACGTCTGATGCTGACCAGAACCTGGTTAGAGATGCAATCAGAAGGGATAGATTTGAATTGATTTTCTCATACCTGCATTTTGCAGATAATAGCCATCTAGATCAGAATGATAAGTTCACAAAATTGAGGCCTCTCATAAAGCAAATGAATAAAAATTTTCTCCTATATGCTCCCCTCGAAGAATACTACTGTTTTGATAAGACAATGTGTGAGTGCTTTGATAGTGACCAATTTCTGAATGGTAAATCTATTAGAATTGGCTATAAAATCTGGTGTGGTGCTACCACAGAGGGTTATCTGGTTTGGTTTGAGCCTCATCAAGAAGAAGCAACTCTGATGGCAGGTAAGGATCCTGATCTTGGTTTCGGTGGAAACCTCGTGATGAATTTTGCTGATGTTCTTTTAGCAAGGGGTCAGTATCCATATCACCTGTGCTTCGATGGCTTCTTTACAAGTGTCACATTGGTGTCAGCCTTGAAGAAGAAAGGGGTGAGGGCCACAGGGACAATTCGTGAGAGCAGGACTGAAAAATGCCCCCTTATGAGTGCAGAACATATGAAAACAATGAAGAAGGGGTACTGTGATTTCCGAGTAGAAGAAAATGATGAGATAATTTTGTGTCGTTGGCATGGTGATGGTATTATCAGTCTGTGTTCCAATGCTGTTGGCATAGAGCCAGTCGATGAGATACACTGTTTTGCCAGTGACAAGGAGATCCCTCAGATAAGTCAACCATCCATAGTAAAACTGTATGATGAATGCAGGGAAGGTGTAGCTAAAATGGAGCAGATCACTTCCAAATACAGGGTAAGAATAAGAAGCAAGAAATGGTACTCAGTTCTGGTGAGCTATATGATTGACATAGCCATGAGCAACGCATGGCAGCTACACAGAGCCTGTAACCCAGGCGCCTCTCTAGACCTCGGGGATTTTCGGAGATACGTTGCACATTTCTACTTGGAGCATAATGCGAATATGTCAGATTAAGGCAGGTGAAACAGACACAATGAAGACATTAATAAAACACAGAAAAGTCACAGCTATACAGCAGATTGTACCCAAAGCAAACATGATGTATGTATACAATTAAATAACTAATATTTCTGTTAAAAATGTAGAGTTTCAAAAACTTAGAACAAATGATCTGTAAAAATGTTGAAATCCATTGGTACCTTGTGTATGTCTAATTTTGATATAAACATATGGGAAACCCTTTATTAGTTGCATTGAATTGATTATCCATTTAAAGAATGAAATCCTGCCTTTTTTTTTCTTGGTGGTTTTTTCTGGGGAATGCCATTTATAAATGCAGGCAGAATTTAATATAATCCCTATCAAATCACTCATTAAAAATTTTCACAGAACTAGAACAAATAATTCCAAAATTTATATGGAACCACTAAAGACCCAGAATTGCCAAAGCAGTCCTGAGGAAAAAGAACAAAGCTAGAGGCATAACCCTCCCAGACTTCTGACAATACTACAAAGCTACAGTAACCAAAACAATGTAATACTGGCACAAAAAACAGACACATGGATCAATGGAACAGAATAAAGAGCCCAGAAATAAACCTACACCTATGATCAAACTTCGACAAGAGGCAAGAATATACAAAGTAGAAAACAGTCTTCAGGTGGTACTGGGAAAGTTGGACAGTCATACGTACATCAATAAGGTTAGAACATACCTCACACCACATCCAAAAATAAACTCAAAGTGGCTTAAAGACACAAGACATGACATCATAAAACTAGAAGAGAACCTAGACAATTTATTCTCTGACATAAATCATAGCACTTTTTCCTTAGGTCAGTCCCCCAAGTCAATAGAAATGAAAGCAAAAATAAACAGATGGGGCCTAATCAAACTTTACAAACTTTTGCACAGCAAACAATAAACAAAATGAAAAGACAACCCATAGACTAGGAGAAAATATTTGCAAATGATGTGACTGACAAGCCACAGATTTGGCTTAACTTCCAAACTATACAAATAGCTCATACAACTCAGTAACAGAAAAATAACTCAATTGCTAAATGGGCAGAAGACCTAAATAGACATTTCTCCAAAAAAGACATACAAAAGTCCAAAAGGCACGTGTGAAAAGATGCTCAACGTTGCTAATTATTACAGAGATGCAAGGTAAAGCTACAATGAGGTATCACCTCACACCAGTCAGAATGGCTTTCATCAAAAAGCCCACAAATGGGTCTTTGCTGGGGCACAGTGAATAAGAATCCATCTGCCAATACAGGAGACAGGGGTTTGACCCCTGGTCTGGTAAGTGCCTCAGAGCAGCTAACCCCTTGCACCACAACTATTGAACCTGTGCTCTCAAGCCCGCAGGCCACAACTACTGAAGCACCCGCATGCCTCGAGTCCATGGTCTGCAACAAGAGAAGCCACCACAATGAGAAGCCCACACACTGCTACTAGAGAAAGCGTGTGCAGCAACGAAGACCCAGCATAATCAAAAATAAATAAAAAATCTTAAAGACTACAAATAACAAATGTTGGAGATGATGGGGTGAAGGGAACCCTTCTACACTGTTGATGGGAATGTAAATTGGTGCAGCCGCTATGGACCCTGGGCTTCCCAGGTGGCTCAGTGGTAAAGAATCTGCCTGCCAATGTAGAAGTCATGGGCAGATTTTCCTAAATTGGGAAAATCCCCTGGAGGAGGAAATGGCAACCCACTCCAGTATTCCTGCCTGGAAAATTTCATGGACAGAGGAGCCTGGTGGGCTACAGTCCATGGGGTCACAAAGAGTCAGATGTAACTGAGTACACACTATGGAGAACAGTATGGAGGTTCCTTAAAAAGCTAAAAATATAATCCAGCAATCCCACTCCTAGGCATATATCAAGAGAAAACCCTAATTCAAAAAGACACATGTACCCCAGTGTTCATAGCAGCACTATTTACAGTAGCCAAGCCATGGAAGCAACTAAATGTCCATTGAATGGATGGATAAAGAAGATGTGTTACATATATACAATGAAATACTACTCAGCCATAAAAAATAATGAAGTAATTCCATTGGCAGCAACATGGATAGAACTAGAGATCATCATACTAGGTGAAGTAGGTCAGAGAAACACAAAATTACTTATGTGGAATCTAAAATAGGATACAAATGAACTTATTTACAAAACAGACTCATTGATGCAGAAAACTTATAGTTACCAAAGGGGAGAGAGTGGGAGAGGGATAAATTAGGAGTTTGGGATTAGCAGATACGCAGACAGCAGATATGAAACAGGTTAACAGCAATGTCCTACTGTATGTAGCACGGGGAACTATATTCAATATCAAGATAAATGATAATGGAACATAAAAATAACCACAGGATGGCGCTGAATCCATAGCTGAAAATCAAAACAGAGCCCATGAGGTCAGGAAGATCTAAATAAAACAGGTGTCAGAGGCTGATGACCTGAGCATTGGTATACCCACTTCCGATTGTGTGTAGGCAGGGATGTTGAAGGAGTGTTCTGTAAAGGGAAAACTGGAGGTGAAGCAGTGTCTTTGAGTACTGAAGTGAAAAGTGTGTCCTATTGTGACTGTGGAAATTGGCAGCAGAAGCCAAAGGAGTCAAGAAAACAGTAAATAAGGAGCAAATCAGGGTAACAATAGAATCATCATGAGAAGAAAGGCAAGGGTAGCAGTAAAGTCAACATAAAGCCTATGGTGAAAACTACTAAGGAGATTAAACGAGTCCGGGATTCAAGTCATCAGAGCAGGTAACCAAAGAGAAATACTTGCAGGGGGCGGGGGCGGGGGCGGGAAGTGAATGATGTGAACTGTGACTCTTTAGTGCTGAAGTTTAGTATTGATGATTTAGACAGACCTCACTCATTTCTGTGTGACATACATTGCATTCCCTTCTCACCCTAAGCTGTACCTTCCCAATTCTGGCTGGATGGCAAGTAGTCCTACTTGAATTCTTTCAACAGGCGTGAAATTACCCACATGCTGAGGTGCAAGTGTAAGCCATGCATAACAGTAACAGATTCATTTACTCCACACTCAGATGCTCAAATGTTATTTTCTTTAATCTGTTATTCCTTGTGAAATACATCACTAAAGTGGATTGGCTCCTGCTTTCAGTGGAATGTCTGGTATCTATGTGAAAGTGTTAGCCACTCAGCTGTGTCCAATTCTTTGCAACCCCCATGGACTGTAGCCTTCCAGGATCCTCTGTCCATGGAATTTCCCAGGCAAGAATACTGGTATCTACAAATACCCACTTACAAGAGTATTAATAGAATGTGGGTTTCAATTAAATGATAAGGGACTTCCCTGGCAGTCCAATGGTTAAGACTGTTTCCAATGCAGGGGCCATGGGTTCAATCCCACTGTGCCACATGGCCAATAAATGAACAAATAAATGATAAATGACTAGTACAGATAGTGGTTGCTAGTGTGGGCAGGAATTATTTACAGAATAAACTCTTATTTCACTTTCTATCTTGATCTTTAGAGCCCTCTGTCCATCCTCTACTTGGCAGTTATCAAAGGTTGTATTTATTATCTCCCCCTTCCAAATGTGTTCTTCTCAAGGGCCCCATAATTAAATACATAAATGACTTCAGTACCCACCCAGGGACCACAGATGTCATCTGTGATTCCTTCCTACCACCCACCTCTTAATCTCTCTTGAGTCTGTCTGTAGCTCTCTACGTGGCTTCCCTGACTATCATTTAGATCACAGTTCTGTGATATCAAGGGCTTCCCAGGTGGTGCAGTCGTAAAGAATTTGCTTACCAATGCAGGAGACACAGGTTCGATCCCTGGGTCCGGAAGATCCCCTGGAGGGTGAAATGGCAAACCACTCCAGTATTCTTCCCTGGGAAATCCCATAGACAGAGGTGTCTGGCAGGCTATAATCCATGGGGTCGCAGAGCCTGACACGACTGAGGGACTGAGCACACGCGTGCACACATACACACACACAGTGATGTAGCCTGGCTGCCTGAACACGTGTGCACACACGCACACACACAGACACTGTGATGTGGCCTGACTGCCCACCACAGCCTCCCTCCACCACCACCATGCCCCCCACCCAAGCCCTTCTCTGAACCACATCCACAGTGAGGGTTCTAAAGAGCAAATCAGCACCAGCTATGCAGGAGGTAGAGACAGTGTGAGTAATATTTATAAAGCAGCATAAATGTGGCACTGGAAAGTCTTTGCTTTGGGCAGATTACCCTCTCTGAGCCTGGCCTACACTCTTTCATGACCCTCAAAGTGGCTCCACAGTTAAGAACAATCAGTGATCCAAGGGATATGGTGAGGGACTCTAGTCCTAAGACTAAGGCAGAACTGGCCCAGGCTAGCTATACACACCAGTCCCTGCTCAGGAAGTGATGGAGAAATAAGCTAGAAGGAACCTAGTTCCCTAAGTGCTGGAACAGAACCCTGGCAATCACCTTCCTCCAAAGTTTACACGTGAGGACCTAAACTTATATCTTGGTGAAGTCATTGCTCCTGGGGAGAGAGAAGGTTGGGTCTCTGTTACCCCTATATCTCCCAGAGATGGTCAGAGTCAGGCCCAAGGAAATCCTGGTAGCAGAAGTGCTGTTTGCAGACTTCCTGCTGTGAGGGACTCTTCCCTAGCAGGCTAGATTCCTGATTCTATATGAAGCTGTTTTTTTCCACTTTGACTCATGTAGCCCTTTTTTGTTCCAGAACTGTCATGACCACAACTGGGACTTCTCTTGCTTCTCCAGATAGTCCATAATTTAGTGGCAGGTGCACTCCACCTGAAGTCTGGGATTCAGCAGAACACCCATTCAGTATCTTATGCTCCAGACGTAGTCCAGTTTTTTAATGACACATATATATACACACACGTACATGTATACATATACACAAATGTACACACATATTAATATGGATTACTTAACACATATTAATTATAGGGTTAATAGATATACTATAAAGAATTTCTACACATCAGTAAGGAAAAGTTAGGGAATTCCCTGGCAGTCCAGGGGTTAGGACTCCATGCTCTCACTGTTCAGGGTCCAGGTTTGATCCCTGGTCAGGGAACAGAGACCTTCCACAATCCACATGGTATAGCCTGGGGGAAAAAAAAGTTAAAAAGCCCAAAAGGAGGCTGGACAAAGGATATGAATCAAAAACTCACAAAGGAAGAAATGCAAATGACCAATAAACATATAAAAAGAGGCATAATTCCATTAATATTTGGAGATTAAAAATAAAAACAAGATACCATTACACACCTAACAGATTGGCAAGTATTTAAAAGTTTAATAAAATATTGGCAGGGATATGGAATGTAAATTGGCACAGCCAATCTGGATGCACTAAATATCAAAAATTTAAATGCATAAATGATGTGATATGTTAATTTTATCATCCCACTGTCCTTGAGAACTAGACGTCTTAACCTGGGAGGAAAGTGTAGTAGGCAGGCTCTAAGATGTCCTCCAGTGACCACAGTTCCCAGTATTCAAAACCTTACATAATCCCCACAACCTCTAAATAGCTTGCTTCTAACCAACAGAATGGGCTTCCCTAGTGGCTCAGACGGTAAAGAATCTGCTTGCAATGCAGGAGACTTGGGTTTGATCCCTGGGTTGGGAAGATCCCCTGGAGGAAGGCATGGTAACCCACTCCAGGGTTCTTGCCTGGAGGAATCCCCAAGGACAGAGGAGCCTGGCAGGCTACAGTCTATGGGGTCACAAAGAGGCAGACACGGCTGAGCAACTAAGCACACACAACCAATATATACAGTAATGTTGAGGGGATGTCACTTCTGTGACTAGGTGACCAAAAACACTGTGATTTCTGTTTCGTGGCTGATGCTCACCCCTGGGGATTTTGATGAAGCGAGCAATCATGATTTAAACAAAACACAATTTATAGACTGCAAGAGAATAGTTGCAAATGACATGACCAATAAGGGATGATTTCCAAAATAAACAAACAGTTCATGCAACTCAATAACAACAACCCAGTCAAAAAATGGACAGAAGATCTAGACAGACATTTCTCCAAAGATGACATACATATGGCCAAAAGGCACATGAAGTGTTCATCATCACTAATTATTAGAGAAACACAGGTAATACAATGAGGTATCACCTCACACCAGTCAGAACGGCCATCATCAAAAAAATCTACAAACAATAAATGCTGGAGAGGGTGTGGAGAAAAGGGAACCTTTCCACACTGTTGTTGGCAATGTAAACTGGTATAGCCACTATGAAGAACAGTATGGAGATTGCTTAAGAAACTAAAACTAGAGCTACCATATGATACTTCAATCCCACTCCTGGGCATATATCTGGAGAAAAAATATGGTTTGAAAGGATACATGCACCCCAACATTCACTGCAGTGCTATTTACAATAGCCAGGACATGGAAAACCTGAAGGTACATTAATAGATGAATGGATAAGCAAGATGTGCTTACCATTGCACCACCTGGGGAGCCCCAGCAAACAAGATGCAATAGGAAAAAAGAAATGAAGGGGAAATCTAATTGAAAGAGACAAGACCTATCAGTCAAACACATTTGGCAGATATCATGGGGGTCCTGATTTAAGCAAACATTTAAAGACATGCCCTTCATGTCTTTCCACTTGGGCAGAGAGAGGTGAAGTAACTCACCTACAGCCACACCAGTGGACAGGAACCAACCACAGCACAGCAGCGCCCTGACACCAAGAAGCAAGTGTGTCTCTCCTTCTCCCACCCTTCAGCTTTCCCCGCTCCTCTTCCCATCCAGCTCTGGCCACCTGCAGAGGTCCTGCACCTGGCTGCCCTCACTCCCTGTGTCTCCCGTCCTATCACCGTCATCATTAACATCACCTGACCTCCAGGAGTCCATCCATATATATTAACATAAAGAACTGGAATGCAAACACGTACTGGGTATGTAATAATATAAGGTAATCACTCCCTGGGTCTCCCGCCCCACCATTAGCATCTCCTGACCTCCAGGAATCCATCCATTTCTTCCTCTTGTGCACCACCAGGGTATCTGCGCCATGCCCATTCCCATTGCTTTCAAGACAGAGCTAGTCACACAAAATACTTGACACCTGCTTAAGTGGTTTCACCTACGTTTTCTGGATAAGGGAGAACAACTTTCTGGGGGCTGGGGTGGGTTGTTGTTGTTCAGTCGCTATGCTGTGACTGATTCTTTTTGACCCCATGAACTGCAGCACGCCAGGCTTCCCTGTCTTTCACTATCTCCCTGAGTTTGCTTAAACTCATGTCCATTGAGTTAGTGATGCCATCCAACCATCTCATCCTGTCTCCCTCTTCTCCTGCCCTCAATCTTTCCCAGCTGTGGGGGATTGGGGGAGGACAAAGTTTCTGGATGCAAAAACCCCATGGATGGAGGAGCCTGGTAGGCTGCCATCCATGGGGTCGCAAAGAGTCGGACACAACTGAGCGACTTCATTTTCATTTTTCACTTTCATGCATTGGGCAAGGAAATGGCAACCCACTCCAGTGTTCTTGCCTGGAGAATCCCAGGGCCGGGGGAGCCTGGCGGGCTGCCATATATGGGATCGCAGAGTCAGACATGACTGAGGCGACTTAGCAGCAGCAGCAGTAGGAAAGAGCACTAAACAGTCAGTCAGTCCCAAATACTTTGCTCAACTTTGCCTGCTTGGGAGGTGACAATCACTTTATGTCACCAAGCTCACTCACCAGTGAATGTAAATGGTAAATAGCATGTCTTCTTCTTCTAGGGGGATGGTGAGGAGCACCTGTGAAACCCCAGGGGAAAGCTTTTTGGTCTACACCATAAGGCTTCTGCACCAGCCCAACCCCTTCCTGAGTCACCCTCCCACGCAGCACCAACTCCCTCACCTGCTCCAAATCTTAGCGCAAATGCCTCCTTCTCAGTGAAGCCTTCCCTGACCACCTGAGATAATGAAACCCCACTCCTTTATCCTGCTCCATTGTCTTCTGTTTCCAAAACCCTTTATTACACTGTCATTTATTTATTATGTGCTGTGCTTAGTCGTTAGTCATGTCCGACTCTTTGTGACCTCATAGACTGTTGCCCACCAGGCTCTTCTGTCCATGGAATTTTCCAGGTAAGAATACTGGAGTGGGTTGCCATCTCCTTCTCCAGGGGAACTTCTGGACCCAGGGATTGAACTGGTGTCTCTTCTGTCTCCTGCACTGGCAGATGTATCCTTTACCACTGCGCCACCTGGGAAACCTCATTTATTATACTTACTGTTTGTTGTTTTTCTCAAGCAGGGTTCCCTGATGTGTCCCAAGTCCCTGCAACAGTGCCCACTGGCCCAAAGTGGTGCTCAGCAGATGCTGCTGACTGGCTGAGCGCTCTGCTTACTGCCTGAACTTCCCTTCTTTTCTAGATGCTCCTATGCTCACAGGCACTGAAAATCCTTCATGTCACTGTCTTAAGGCTGAATGCCAGAGTGTGTTATCAACGACTAGAACACTTTGGACTAGACTGATGAAAGAGAAACACTGAAAAAAACAAAACAAAAAAGCAACATTCCCCAATTCTCCCTTTGGTTTCCTTAGGTCGCAGGCCTGCCCTTTCAGGCCCTTTCCTCCCATCTCTCCTCTCCTCCCCTGTGCTATTCTCCTTTATGCCTTGGGCCTCTCTTTTATGGCTGCTTTCTCCTTTGTGAGCTTTTCTTTGCCTTTCTGGAAAGGTGAGATAGGAAAGGGCTGAGCCCTGGGGCTGGAATCTCAGAGGGACCAAACTGAAGGTCTGTGTTGAGGGTGAGTGTGGTCTGTAGTAGCACCCTAGCTAAGGACAGGCCGCTGAGTCCTTGTCCTTGTGTCCAGAGATGCTGCAGGGGGCAGGGGCAGGGAGGACTGCAGATCCGCACTGTGCCTGTAAAACATGGACAGTTCCTTTCCCCTCACCCTGGGAGTTCATGTGAAGGGGAGAGAGGAGGCATCGTGGAAGCTCTGGAGCAGTGGCTTTTTCCTAAAACAAACATTTACAGGAACACTTAGACTTCCCAAGTGATGAATCTGCCTGTGCAGAGCAGAGAATGCCGCCTGGTTTCCCAACCACCTCAGCCACCTGCCCATTGCACTTCACGGCATCTCACTCCTCTGAGGGTGGGGCTGGCAGTGGGGAGCATGCAGACATAGGGGTTGCAATGGGAGGATGAGAAGGAAATGGATTTGCCTGACACCTCTAGCTGTAGAAGGACCATCAGGACTGTCTGGGGTCCTGATATTCAAATGTGCTCCATGAACCAGCAGCATCAGCATCACTGGGAGTTTGTTGAAAATGCAGATTCCTGGGCTCCACCATTACCTTTTGAATTAGAATCTACTTTAACAAGATTCCAGATGATTTGTAGGTACTCTAAAATTCAATAAGCACTGTTCTGGGACTTCCCTGGTGGTCCAGTGTTTAAGCCTCTGTGCTTCTACTGTAGGGGGCATGAAGTTCCATCCCTGGTCAGGGAATTAAGATCCTGCATGCCCTGAAGTAAGGCTAAAAAAAAAAAAAAAGCACTATTTTAAATAGTCTGCATTTAGCCAATGTTCTGTTTCCAAATGAAACAGTCAAGGAATTTTAGTTTTTGTTGTTGTCATGGTCCCCAAGCTATAAGGAAAACCAAATATATATATATACACACATATATAGGCTTAACTTTTTTAAAACAAACTTTGAAGACATACTTAGCACGGTATATTTTTAAGTTGAACTTATAGTTCCTTTCTTTTGAAATTCTGATTAACATTTTGACGGTGGAGAAAAGTATAATGAGATTGTCAGCAGAGGCATTTAACATTCCATTTAGTTCAAACAGGATACTTAAAATTCCACCTACATTCATTAGATGGTATTATTTCTTAGGTACATCACAGTGTACATTTATTGAGTTATATTTTCAGTGCTTTACAAATCTGTATTAATCTCATGTATCCTATGAGAAAGGTACTCTTACCCCCTATTAAATTTATAGATAGGGAGACTGTAGCATAGGGACATTTAATTAAACTGCCCAAGGTCACAGAGCTCACAGATGGAGAGGCAGGTACTGAACCTGGACAGTGTGGTGCCAGACTTGTGTGTTTAACCCTGACAGTAAATGGCTTGGACCTGCTGGTCTCCCCAGGTAAGCGTAAGCTGCCTGAGGTCAGAGGCTCCGTTTCTTTATAATGTCAATCATGCTGCTTACAGTGGCCTTCCACATGGCTAAACTTCTAAAGCCTGTGACAGAAAAGGCTATGAATAAAACAGGCACATTGCAAAGGGTTTATTATTATTGGCCTCATCACATGGCACATGGGATCTAGTTCCCTGACCAGGAATAAAGCCTGGTAAGATTTGGTGCTTTAAGGGAAATTGTTAGAAATGAACCAAGGGATAGGGAAGAAGGAAGCTGCCCAGCAAGTGCCCACATGCTCACACCCACAGTCATCCACTCAGGAGACAGCAGCACATGGTCTGCAAAAAAAAGCCATGCATTCCAAAGCAAAATAAATTTCATAAGAGTAAAATAAGCCATTTGAATATCTTACTTTCCCAAGGATCACCTCACTGAAGGGCCCTGGTGGTCCATAGGGTTAGTTCAGTCCAGTTTGACAACAGTATGGATTCTAAAATGCCTAATGAGGTTGCAGTGATGACTGAAAGCTTTCCCACACTCATCACACTCATACGGTCTCTCTCCAGTGTGGCTTCTCTGATGTTTTATAAGGAGCGTTCGCCTACTAAAGCTTTTACTGCACTGACCGCACTGATAGGGTTTCTCACCAGTGTGGATTCGGAGATGCTGGAAAAGCCCTGCATTCTGACTGAAGGCTTTCCCACATTCATTACAGTGATAACGCTTCTCTCCAGTATGTATCCTCTGATGCTGAACAAGGTACGAGCTCAGGCGAAAGGTTTTCCCACACTCTTCACATTCATATGGTTTTTCCCCTGTGTGGATCCTTCTGTGTCTAATGAGGCTATTGCTGGCACTGAAAGCTTTCCCGCAGTCCTTACATTGATAGGGTTTCTCTCCAGTGTGGCTCCGCTGATGTTCAATCAGGCCTGACCTCTGGCTGAAGGTCTTTCCGCATTCTTCACATTCATATGGCTTCTCCCCAGTGTGGATTCTCTGGTGCTGAATGAGAACTGAACTCTGAGTAAAGCTTTTCCCACACTCGTTGCACTTGTGACATCTCTCTCCAGTGGGCTGTCCGCTCTGTTTTTCTTCCCTGCTCTCATGTTTACACGTTTCTCTATATTTTGAATCTAAAGGAATATCTCTTTGGAGTCTGCTATCCTCAAAATGTCCCATTTCTTTTAAGACTTCCTATTTTGATGTCAAGTCCTGGTTTTTAAGTACAGTTTCACCATCTAGAATAATAAATAAATAAATGTCATTTTTTTCCTTTATGAAAGAGTATAACCATAGGATGGGAAAGAGGAAGATTCATGTCAAATATTTAGGATCCAGTTTTGGATCCTAAAACTGGCAGTATAATGTAACAACCTAAATTGAGATATGGAGACAAAGTAAGGGGTAACCAGCACCTGCTGAAATGGCTGGAGGTCACCCAGACAAGGTGAGGCTTCCAGAGAAGATGTACGCAAGCAGGGACTGTGAAGGGCTTACTACAAAGCAGGTGCTGCTCTAAATGCTTTATATATATTAACATCTTCAAATGACTCTGACTCTGTACTCTCATTTCCATTTTACAGATGCATAAACTGAAGGCACAGGAAAGTTACTTGACTTGTTCAATGTCACATAGCTTCTAAGTAGCAGTGCTTAAATTCCAACTGAGACAATTTGGCCCCAGAGTCCACAGTCTCAACTATTACCCTATATTGGACCACCAGAGATCCTCTGAATGGACCTGAAAACGTCCTTACCTTGTTCTCCAAATTTGTGGACCCCAAAAGATTCACATTTGAGCTGCATCACCATGGACTGAAGCTGGAAAGCTGTTGATTCCTCCTTGGCCTTCAAATGCACTGCATCCCCTGAGAGCATTTCAGCAAGTCCATGTTCACAATCTGGGGCCTAAAGGCAGGTAGGTATATTTGGGTTCATAAGAGGAGGACTACTGGAACCTAGACTCACACTCAGTGAGAGAGATCATATGGAACTGTATGAGACATTTTATGCAATTGCACAGTGGAAAGCCCAGAGTTTAATTCCACACCCAAAAGCAGAAGGGGGAGAACAAGAGTGGCCCAATGAGGTGTGATGGTTTAAAATAAGCTCTTCAACATTATTTCCACTAAAAGGTGGAGCCTGATTTCTCTCTCCCCTTGAGTGAGAGCTGTACTTAAAATGGCTCATTTCTACTGAATAGAATGTATGGCAGAAGTCATTGTATATAACTTCTGAGACTAAGTCATAAAAACGTGAGGATTCACCCTTATCCTCTCTTCCTCTATTTCTGTCTCTCTCTCAGGGAAGCCAACTGACATGTTGTGAGGACACTCAATGAGCCCTAAGGAGAAACCCAGTAAAGACCCCTCCACTAACCAGTGAGGAACCAAGGCCACCTACCAACAACTATGGGAGTGAGCCATCTTGAAAGTGGATCCACCAGCTGCAGTAGGTTTTCAGGGGACTATAATCTTGGTTGACATCTTTACTGCAACCTCATGAGAGATCCTCCTAAGTGGCTCCCAAAACCTGACTCAGAAACTGGGAGGTAATATTTGTTTTTTTTAAGCCATTAAAGCTTAGGGGATTACTTGTTACCCAGCAACAGAGAACTAATACATGTGGCTACAACCAACCAACATGGGTCACCAAACTTCACCCTTCATTTCATATTCTATGTCCAGAAGGCCATCTTCCTCCTCTCACCTGGTTCTCTGGTTCACTGAGCTCTCGCTCCAGGTCTTCAACTGCAGCCACTGCCTCCTCCCCACTCTCAGGATGGTGCTCACATACCCAGGCCTGGAGCTCCTCAGGCAGGATGGTCAGGAACTGCTCGAGCACCAGGAGCTCCAAGATTTGCTCCTTGGTATGTGTGTCTGGCCTCAGCCACTGATGACAGAGTTCCCGAAGCCGGCTCAGTGCTTCTCGGGGACCAGGAGTTTCTTGGTAACAAAAGTGTCTAAAAAGTTGGCGGGAGGCTTCCTGGCCAGAAAAGTTGTTCTCTCGAAGGTAGGGTTCTTGGTCCCAGATAGGGTCTTCCTCCACCTTCACAATCTTAAGTCCATCCTGTTCCCCTGCTGAAGCCATCCTGGGATTAATTTAGAAGGGCTCAATCCAGCCTGGGGTGGAGGTGTAACTGATTTAAGATCCTCTGATTTAATCTTATTTAGGAGGATACACCTGATGAGAAAAATTATGTCTTAATGAAATAAGTAATGGGGAAAAAAACAGTGTAAGAATAATAATATCATGCTATCATTCATGTTTATAAAAGGTATACATATGTATGTTTAGAAACTGAAATTTAAAAAAAGGCATATGGCAGAAAACATTACTGACCCCATTTCTTTACGCTTCCCTGTAGACATGGACTTTGTTTTGTGCTCCTGCTGTGATTCTGGGTTCAACACATGACCTGACTTGGCCAGTGTAATACTAACAAGTGGGACAGAAGCTAGTGTGATTGCTCTTGCATGCCCGTGCCTTCTTTAACTGCTAAGAGGATATACTGGCTTTCAGATGGAGCAGATGAAACCATCCTAGGTCACCTAACAGCCAGATAACCTCCCCTCCTTCCGCCCTGCCCCAACATGTGAGTGACTCCAGCTGAGATCTGCCGAGCTCACAGCTGACTGCAGATGTACAAGTAAGTGCTGCCTAGATCACCAAATGCCACAGACTCATGTACTAAATAAATGTTTATTGTTGTTATCCTGCCAAAGACTTGTAACTGTTTGTTACACCACATTATTATGGCTATGAAAAACTATTATAGAAGGATGGCCTCTGGGAAGGGAACTAGGATAAGAGAGGAAGGACATGTTACTTTTCACATAATACCCTCTATATTTTTTCTGATTCTTGAGTCATTTGAAATAAAGTACTTATTCCAAAAAAATAAACAAAGGGACTTCCCTGGTGGTCCAAGGGTTAAGAATCTGCCTTGCAGTGCAGGGGATGTGGGTTCAATCCCTGGTCAGGGAACTAAGATCCTGCATGCTGCAGAGCAACTGAGCCCACGCGCCACAATTAGAAGTCTGCATACTGCAACAAAAGAAAAGACGCCAAGTGCCGCAACTAAGACCCAAGGCCGCCAAGTTAATTAAATTTAAAAAAGAAAAGAAACAAGAGGCTTTAACCAAATGTCTATAGAGCAAAGAGTAGGAAAAACATAATTCTGACAAAGCGTGAAGCAGTGAAACAGTGTGGCTTAGGAGCAAGTACATTTGAATTGGGCCTGAAATAACTAACAGAAATGAGGCAGGCAGAGAAAGGGCGCTGGCAGGAGATTCAACATCACAGGCCAAGCAAACAACAGACTCTAACCCTAACCCATTTAACATGCATCAGAGGATCAACAACAGAATGGACACAGCTGAAGAGTAACAGTGATTATGAGAATACTGAGACTTTACTCTGAATGCAACAGGGTATTAAAAAATATGAAAGAGCAGTTAATGTTAACTGCTCTTTCATATATATTATATATATATACATATTATAATATAAAATATTAAGACACTACAACATTAATATATAGGAACTTCAGAAGAAAAGAATGTAGTGAATGACTAAGAAATAATAGTTGATGAGAAAAAATTAAGAATTTTCCAGAAATGAAGGCCTGACCTCTCAGATCAAGAGTGCACACCTAGACATAATAGAGTGAAAGTGAAGTCTATTGTGGATAAAGAGACAATCTTAATAGCTACCAGAGGAAAAGAATAAAGAGACAATCTTAATAGCTACCAGAGGAAAAGAGATTACCTATGAAGGAAACACAGCAAAGTGCTCACTAACAGAGTCTAGAAGGCAATCGGAGTGGAGAAATGACTGTTAACACAGAATTTACCCCGAGCTAAATATAAGTAAATAGAGCAAAATGAAGTCATTTACAACCCACAAACACTTCCTACAAAAGTAAGTAAAGGATATAGAGTTCAGCAAAGAAAGGTGAACTCAGAAAGAAGGTATGAAATAGAGGAAACAACATAAGCTCAAGAACTAACAAAATATGGTGATAATTTAAATGATTATGGGAGGAAATCTCTTGTAATTTACTCACTCACATGTAAAATGATGTACATAAAAGCATTGTTTGTGAGACAAAGGTTGGAAACAACCCAAATGGCCACCAAGATGGGACTAGGTAAATAAATTATAGTAATTCATAACTACTGCTATGCAGTTTTTTAAAATGAGTAAGCTCTTTATATACAGATATGAAAGGATGGGCAAGATCCATTTAGTGAAAAAAGCAGAGTAGAGAGCCACTGTGAAAAATATTAACAAAAGGGAAAGGGGAAGAAAAAAAAATATACATATATATATTTGGATACCTGAGCAACATTACTTGTCCCTGGGAATGGGAAATAAGTGGTTGGGAGCAGGTATGATGTGGAATTTTTCAATGGATAGCCCTTATTACATTTTTTACATGAGAATGTTTTACTACACAAAAGGGGAGGAATATAAAACTAAAATTCTTTATAATAACAAGATGTGGTAGATGGTCAGTTCAGTAAAAGGAGTGTATTAATGCCTTTGGTGTCAGGAGAATAGAAATACTGAAAAATAGACTTCATTTTAAAAATTCTAAAAGTAAATACACATCTTATAATTTAAGGGTAAATCAACAAGGAATTGGAGCAAATGGAACTCTCATACATTGGTATGATACTTTAATGGGTACAACCACTTTGGAAAATTATTTAGAACTATCTCTTAAAGCTTGAGAATAAAAATGTTCTGCAGCTGTGGTATAAGTAGCCCAGAACTGATCTATTCAATTAACAACTCATTTCAGAGAACACATTTTTGTAAGTCCATCAATTAGTGACAACCCATAGCTTTCAAAAATCAGTTAGTCGGGAATGACTTGTTAAAATAAACAGCTCTGAGTGCCAACTAATGAACAACAGTTTGCCCCATGAAACCATGCCTCCACAGATGTCAGCCCACTGAACCCCATGTTTCTCAAAACCCTTATGTAAGAGCAGCAACCTCTTCTGTACCTAGTGAGGACTGTACCTAGGTCCTAGTGAGAGGATCTCTTCAGCTGTCTTTTCATTTCAGATACTGAGTGATGGTCTCAACATTTTTTGACAAGATCAATGTCTGTGTACCCCCTGACCCAGTAATTCCACTGTTGGATTTATACCCCCAAAGAAACAAGTGCTTATGCCCATTAAAAGCTAAAAATACAGGAATGTTCAGAGTAGTTTTATTCAAAATAGTTCCAAACTAGAAATAACCCAACTGTCCCTCAACCCTCAACTTGCAGAATAAATAAAGAGTGGAACTGTGTTAGGCAGAATTCTAAGATTGCCCTATGATATCCATCATGTTATCATGTCCCTTAAGATTGTTAGTTTACATGAAAAAAAGGTATTATTAAGATGTAATTAAGTTAGCAATCAGTTGACCTTAGGAGGTCTCTAGGTGGGCCTAACCCACTACATAACTCCTTTAACAGCAATTTTTTTTTAGCAGAAGAGGAAGTCAGAGAGTTGAAGCATGAGAAGGATTAGATCCACAACCACTGACTTGCTGATGGAGGGAGCCACCTGTAAAGGAATGCAGGCAGCCTCCAGAAGCTGAGACCTGTCCCCAGGGGCAGCCAGCAAGGAAAGGGAGACCTTAGTCCTTTCATGGACGTCAGTTCTACAACTGAAAGAAACTGAATTCTGTAACTGGTTTAAGACTCTTGTATTTTCAAAACACAGTCAATAAATTTGGTGCCATTTACATTAACTACTCAAAGTTTTCCTATTTGATTCCTTCTGCTGTCCTGCTTCATGGCTCTGTTCCAGGGAGAAGGAGTCCCTGTGCTGCTGGAACTTTCACTCTAATGGGGAAGATTAAAAAAATTAATTAACAGCAACAACAACAAAAGGAGGCAGATAAAATAATGAGCAGTTGTGATAAGTACTGTGAGGAAAACCAACCAGCATCAAGTTATCAAATAAATGTAGGACCTATTAAGATAAGATGATGAGAGGTGAGGTAGCTCATGAGCCCTAAGAACAGTAAGGACTGAGCTCTGCAGAGTAGAGGTGGGTTGTAGGGAGAGAATGGTTCAAAACCCCCGACAGGACATAGAAGTTTATTTTTGATTCTAAATGCACAGGAAAGCCACTGAAGGCGTATAGGAGGGTAAGTGACAAGGCCGGGTTTATGTTTTAAGAAGCTCTGCTACTGGATAGTAAGCGAGCTGAGGGAATGAAGATGGAGGCAAGAGTGGAAGAAGGCAAGCATCGAAAGAGTGGAGGTGGAGGCTAGTGCACTGGATCCAAAAGACAGCCACTTAGGTATAATGTCAATATATTCATCAAATTAACTTTGAAAAAACATAACTGAAAGGCAAAAGAGCTTAGCTTTTGTTTGAAAAAAGAGCTTCAATCTTTGGGCAGATATTTACGAGCTGCGCTGAGAGCTGGGTATACACAGGAGTTTATAACTCATGGGGATAAAATTATAATACAGTGAAAGCCATAATCTTGAAGATGTGTACAAGGAAGTAGGGCAATTCATCCTAAATTCAGGATTCAGTTTCTGTGTATTACATGATATTCACAAAGGGGACTCACTTCAAAAATATTCACTAAGTGCCTATATGTGTCAGGCGGCAAGTATATGATAAACGAGTGATACAATTACAGAATCTGAAGTGTCCTCACCTTCCTTAATTGAACTAAAAAACCACGAGGTGCCAGAAAGAGTGTAAAAGAGCGTTTCTCTTTTTTTCTGACACCACACTTGTGCCACCCAGGGATCTTAGTTCCTTCACCTGGGTTCTAACCTGCCCTGTGCACTCCAAGCGCCAGGTCCAAACTGCTGGACCACCAGGGAATTCCTGAGCTTTTTTTATTAGCTTCAGCATATTAGCAATTACGAAGAGACAATGAAAATAATAAACCACCTGCGCTGTAAAATAAATTCCAAAGGAAAACCGATCACAATGGCAAAGAAAAAAGGAATAACTTAAATACTATGAGGAAACTGGCACATTCGGAAATGGAGATACTCTAGGAAAGGACTGGAATATCCTTCAACCAGGCAATAGGATGGGGAGAAAAGAGGGGAAGGATTATTGTTATTGTTTAGTCGCTAAGTCGTGACCAAGACTTTTGAGACCCCCATGGGCCACAGCCCGCCAGGCTCCTCTGTCTATGGGATTTATTTCCCAGGCAAGACTACTGGAGTGGGTCGCCATTTCCTTTTCGACCCAGAAGTGGAACCCACATCTCCTATATTGGCAGGCAGTTTCTTTACCACTGAGCCATCAAGGAAGCCCAAGGGAAGCATAGGACTGTTTTAAATTAAGAGACTTAACTACATGCAACGAATGGTCTTTAATTGGACCCTAGTTGGTGTAAACCAATTGCAGAAAACACTTGTAGGACAACGAGGGTAAATTCGAATATGCAGTAGGTGTCAGGTAATATTAGGGAATGCGCTTACCTTTAGTTGGGTGTGTTGATATCGGGGTTACGATTTGTGTATGTAAAATATCCTTAAGTTTCAGAGATGCACATACGAAACTATTTAAGGGTGACAAGTCACGATGCTTTTATTTATTTTGAAATATTTAAAGAAAAAATAGATGCGATACTGCTTAATGTTAACACTTGTTAAATAAAAGCGATGGGTATATAGGAAGTTGGGCTTTTGACAAGGAGCGAAAGCAAGTTCCGGAAGCCCCTCTTCCACCTTCTCACCTCGGGTCTAGTCACAAAGCTCCGCCTCCACAAGGGGGTCTTCTCCACGACCCCAGCGGGGGCAGGGGCGGGACCTCCTACCCTAGGCGTGTGTCCAGGTGACCACGAGAGGCTGGCGGGGGCCACGCCCGCGCAGACGTCCCCTCCTCACCTACTCCAAGGCACCGATCTTAATCTTCCTGGGGCGGGCGAGTCGGAACAAAGTGCCTGAGACTCACCTTCGGGATCGTGGGAGCTCCAGGTCCGCCGCGCAGGCAGCATCACTCAGAAAACCTACAAAGGCCGGAAGTACGTCATCATCCCAAGCTCCGTCGCCAAGCAGCCCTTTCCCTGCTAGGAGCATTGTTGTACTCTCTAGGAGCTCCGGAGGTTAATGCACTTGGTGACTACTTCATCACAAAGCTCGGAGCCAGAAATACAGCCCCAGGAGGGGAAACCCCCGCCCCCTGAGATTTCTGTGCTGAGTGGTTCCGGGCATCTAGAAGTCAATGGTCGTAGCAACGCAAAATGTTAGGGCCGGAAGGGACTTCATTGTTCCTCCAGTTCTGGTTGTTACCATCCATTCCTTCCTGAGGCTCTCCCCTAACTGTGGTCCCCTTAACACCACAAAGGAGAGATGGTAGCTGTGGTTGGGTTTTTTGTTTTTAACTCTCAAACTCTGTTTTCTGGAATCGCAGTCTAGCAGGAGAGACACAGGCACATAAACAAAGGAGAGGTACAGGCACAGAAACCAGTGTACAGCTGGTTTGTATGTGAAATGAAAGAAAAATGAAGTAAATGTAAGTCGATTAGGATAGTCCCTGGACCATAGTCTGGCCACCTCATGTGAAGAGTTGACTCATTGGAAAAGACCCTGATGCTGGGAGGGATTGGGGGCAGGAGGAGAAGGGGACGACAGAGGATGAGATGGCTCGATGGCGTCACCGAATCAATGGACATGAGTTTTGAGTGAACTCCGGGAATTGGTGATGGACAGGGAGGCCTGGCGTGCTGTGATTCATGGGGTCGCGAAGAGTCGGACGCGGCTGAGCGACTGAACTGACCTGGACCATAGTAAATGCTACAGGAATAGTATATGTTAAGAAGTTGAATTTTTTTTTTAATCCATTCATTTAACAGATTCTCTTTGAAAGCATTCTTTGTGTCAAAGGTTCCCTCTAAGGACTGGATATAATAATAATGAACACAGGTCTTGACCCTTATGAAGCTTAAAAGAGAAATATAGACACTGGGAGATCCAGTATATATAATTTGAGTGAAACATAGGCATGAAAGTGGAAAATTACATATTACAAATTTTGAAGTCTTAAAAAAATCGCAAACATGAAAGTCAGAAAAAAAGTTTTATTAATTGCCTGACACACGTCTATAATAATTTTTAACTAAATTTTTGACTTTATATTCTTGAACTCTTTTAATGTTAATTTTGTAATTTAATTTTTCTAGAAAGAATGAAAAGATATGTAGTCTATCCTCTAGCATCGCTGATCATTTTAAATGGTTGGTATCTGGGTAACCCTTTATCGAGTTCTTTCAGTTATGAGCTACAAGATGTTAGGATGTTTTAAGTTTTTTGTATTAGGACTAATCTGAAAATCTCTTATATCAGTGACACTAGCTAGATTGTTTTGATGTCCTCATTGTGTCAGTATTAATTATTTATTTATTTTTGGCGGCACCAAGGGCAGCATGCAGGATCTTAGTTCCTCCACCAGGGGTCAAATCTGTGTCCCCTGTGGAGTCTTAACCACTGGACCTCCAAGGAAGTACCAGTGTCAGTATTTTAAGTCAAAAGTTCAAGAAGTACTAATCTCTTTCCACAGTGCTCAGTGATTCACATCACTTCATTAATTACATTACTAAATAATCCAAGAGCCAATGGATTTATTCAAAATTTAGCTTTCCTCTTACTGTTTTTGTGTAATCTGAAATTTGTTTTGTTATAATTTGCTTCTTTATATCAGAATTAAAATCTTTATTGAGTATCTGTTTTTCTCATTACATTCTTTTAAATTTAAATTTTCTGTTCTGTAATAAATTATCTTTATTTCAGAACTTATCACTTGTTCCTTAAATCATATCAAAATTTATTTCTACATCATTATCTTATTTCCTCAATACAGGTTTGGATTACACGAGGGCATGCATTTATGAAAACACAAACTCTACAATGAAGATAATACATTTTAGGATTCCTCTGGTGGTCCAGTGGTTAAGAATCCACCTGCCAATGCAGAGGACACAGGTTCCCCGGGGGATCTCACATGCCGCAGGGCGACTAAGCCTGTGCACCACTACCGAGCCCACACTCTAGAGCCTGGAAGCCAAAACTACTGAGCCTCTGTGCTGCAACTATTGAAGCTAGTGTGCTTTAGAGCCTGTGCTCCACAACAAGAGAAGCCACCTCATGCACCACATGCACCACAGCCCATGCACCACAATGAAGAGTACCCCTCGCTCACCATGATTAGAGAGAGCCAGAGTGCAGCAATAAAGAGCCAGTACAGCCAAAAATAAATAAATAAAAATTTAAAACTTCTACAAGCTTGCTAAACTTTTATTAATCATCATAATTTGTTCAATTATCTTGGATTTTCTATTTAAACAATTGAGCATATTCCTTAAAACAGTTATGTACTGTAAAAAAGATCAGAATGTTGTACCTCATCTAGTTATACAAAGGGTTAAGTCTCAACCTGCTGCAGTTGCCCATCAACAGTTGGGAAAAACAGAATGAAGCATTCTGGGCTTTGGATAAAAGAGCCCCTAGATGATTAAGACACTCCAGTACTCTTGCCTGGAAAATCCCATGGACGGAGGAGCCTGGTAGGCTGCAGTCCATGGGGTCGCTAAGAGTCGGACATGACTGAGCGACTTCACTTTCCCTTTTCACTTTCATGCATTGGAGAAGGAAATGGCAACCCACTCCAGTGTTCTTGCCTGGAGAATCCCAGAGATGGGGCTGGGGAGGGGGGCCTGGTGGGCTGCCATCTATGGGGTCGCACAGAGTCGGACACGACTGAAGCAACTTAGCAGCAGCAGCAGCAGATGATTAAGATGGAAATCTAAGGAAGAATTTCAATGACCCCTAGATTCTTGCATCTTTTCATTCATAGAAAAGCACAAAAATCATTAACTTGAGATATTTGTTCTTTGTGATTAGCAGTGATCTTTTACACGATGGTGTGATCACTCACCTAGAGCCAGATATACTGGAATGTAAACTCAAGTGGGCCTTAAGAAGCATTACTACAAACAAAGCTAGTGGAGGTGATAAATTCTAGCTGAGCTATTTCAGATCTTAAAAGATGACTTTGTTAAAGTGCTTCACTCAATATGCTAGCAAATTTTGAAAACTCAGCAGTGGCCACAGGATTGGAAAAGATCAGTTTTCATTCCAATCCCAAAGAAGGGCAGTGCCAAAGAATGTTCAAACTACCATACAGTTGCATTCATTTCACATGCTAACAAGGTAATGCTCAAAATCCTTCAAGCTTGGCATCAACAGTATATGAACTGAGAACTTCCAGATATTTAAGATGGATTTAGAAAAGGCAGAGGAACCAGAGATCAAATTGCCAACATCCGTTGGATCATAGAAAAGGCAAGAGAATTCCAGAAAACAAGTACTTCTACTTCATTGACTACACTAATGCTGTTGACTGTGTGGATCACAACCAACTGTAGAAAATTCTTCAAGAGATGGGAATACCAGACCACCTTAACTATTTCCTGATAAACCTGTATGCAGGGCAAGAAGCAACCGTTAGAACCAGGCATGGAACAATGGACTGGTTCAAAATTGGGAAAGAAGTACGTTAAGGCTGTACATTGTCACCCTGCTTATTTAAATTCTGTGCGTGGTGTGTGTGGGCTAAACCTTTAGGCAGAGCAGCCACCCCCTTGGACATCACAAATCCACACCAGGGAGAAGCCATACCTGTGCAAAATGTGCGGCAAAGTCTTTATGTGGAATTCACATCTTCTGAGACATCAATGTATCCATAGTGATTAAAAACCTTTAGAATCCTGACCCTTGACAGACCTAGGAGAGTCAGGGAAGGAAGGAAAGCCACTGGGAAAATGTTGAGGCTCCAGTGTCTTATGAATGTAATGAGTGTGAGAGAAGTTTCACTAGGAATAGAAGCCTTATTAAGCATCAAAACATCCACAGGAGTGAGAAACCCTATCAGTGTGATACGTGTGGAAAAGGATTCACCTGAATTTCATTCCTTCAGTTCAGCCACTCAGTCGTGTCCGACTCTTTGCAACCCCATGAATCGCAGCACACCAGGCCTCCCTGTCCATCACCAACTCCCAGAGTTCACTCAGACTCACGTCCATTGAGTCAGTGATGCCATCCAGCCATCTCATCCTCTGTCGTCCCCTTCTCCTCCTACCCCCAATCCCTCCCAGCATCAGAGTCTTTTCCAATGAGTCAACTCTTCGCATGAGGTGGCCAAAGTACTGGAGTTTCAGCTTTAGCATCATTCCTTCCAAAGAAATCCCAGGGCTGATCTCCTTCAGAATGGACTGGTTGGATCTCCTTGCAGGCCAAGGGACTCTCAAGAGTCTTCTCCATCACCACACTTCAAAAGCATCAATTCTTCGGCACTCAGCCTTCTTCACAGTCCAACTCTCACATCCATACATGACCACAGGAAAAACCATAGTCTTGACTAGATGGACCTTTGTTGGCAAAGTAATGTCTCTGCTTTTGAATATGCTATCTAGGTTGGTCATAACTTTCCTTCCAAGGAGTAAGCATCTTTTAATTTCATGGCTGCAGTCATCATCTGCAGTGATTTTTGGAGCCCAAAAAAATAAAGTCTGACACTGTTTCCACTGTTTCCCCAACTATTTGCCATGAAGTGATGGGACCAGATGCCATGATCTTCCTTTTCTGAATGTTGAGCTTTAAGCCAATTTTTTCACTCTCTTACTTTCTCTTTCATCAAGAGGCTTTTGAGTTCCTCTTCACTTTCTGTCATAAAGGTGGTGTCATCTGCATATCTGAGGTTATTGATATTTCTCCCGGCAATCTTGATTCCAGCTTGTGCTTCTTCCAGTCCAGCATTTCTCATGATGTACTCTGCATAGAAGTTAAATAAGCAGGGTGACAATATACAGCCTTGATGAACTCCTTTTCCTATTTGGAACCAGTCTGTTGTTTCATGTCCAGTTCTAACTGTTGCTTCTTGACTTGCATACAGATTTCTCAAGAGGCAGGTCAAATGGTCTGGTATTCCCATCTCTTTCAGAATTTTCCACAGTTTATTGTGATCCACACAGTCAAAGGCTTTGGCATAGTCAATAAAGCAGAAATAGATGTTTTTCTGGAACTCTCTTGCTTTTTCCATGATCCAGAGGACGTTGGCAATTTGATCTCTGGTTCCTCTGCCTTTTCTAAAACCAGCTTGAACAGCGGGAAGTTCACGGTTCACGTATTGCTGAAGCCTGGCTTGGAGAATTTTGAGCATTACTTTACTAGCATGTGAGATGAGTGCAATTGTGCGGTAGTTTGAGCATTCTTTGGCATTGCCTTTCTTTGGGATTGGAATGAAAACGGACCTTTTCCAGTCCTGTGGCCACTACTGAGTTTTCCAAATTTGCTGGCATATTGAGTGCAGCACTTTCACAGCATCATCTTTCAGGATTTGAAATAGCTCCACTGGAATTCCATCACCTCCACTAGCTTTGTTCGTAGTGATGCTTTCTAAGGCCCACTTGACTTCACATTCCAGGATGTCTGGCTCTAGGTGAGTGATCACACCATCATGATTATCTTGGTGATGAAGCTCTTTTTTGTACAGTTCTTCTGTGTATTCTTGCCACCTCTTCTTAATATCTTCTGCTTCTGTTAGGTCCATACCATTTCTGTCCTTTATCGAGCCCATCTTTGCATGAAATGTTCCCTTGGTATCTCTAATTTTCTTGAAGAGATCTCTATTGTTTCCCATTCTGTTGTTTTCCTCTATTTCTTTGCATTGATCGCTGAAGAAGGCTTTCTTATCTCTCCTTGCTATTCTTTGGAACTCTGCATTCACATGGAAATATCTTTCCTTTTCTCCTTTGCTTTTATCTTCTCTTCTTTTCACAGCTATTTGTAAGGCCTCCCCAGACAGCCATTTTGCTTCTTTGCATTTCTTTTCCATGGGGATGGTCTTGATCCCTGTCTCCTGTACAATGTCATGAAGCTCATTCCATAGTTCATCAGGCACTCTATCTATCAGATCTAGGCCCTTAAATCTATTTCTCACTTCCACTGTATAATCATAAGGGATTTGATTTAGGTCATACCTGAATGGTCTAGTGGTTTTCCCTACTTTCTTCAATTTAAGTCTGAATTTGATAATAAAGAGTTCATGATCTGAGCCACAGTCAGCTCCCGGTCTTGTTTTTGTTGACTGTATAGAGCTTCTCCATCTTTGGCTGCAATTCACCATCAAAGAAGCCACATTAGGAAAAATGTTCTCTCTCCATGACCCATGTCTTATATGCCAGAGTTGGTGTTCATTCCTCATTGAACTGAGGCCACCCTGGAGTCCTTGCTGACTAGAAAATTGTAAACTTGGCTTTATTTATCACCACACATTATCAGATGTTTGTTAGAAAATAGAGTCTGGTTGAGATGAATTATCTTCTACGTCCTAGGTGATTGAAAAACAACAACACAAACTTGTTTGATGGAGGCCATGGGAGAGTTTTCTTGAAGAGGTCTGACCTGAAATGGTTTGTTCTCATCTATTGAACTTAAAAGGGCTCCCAGATTGACTAATTAATCATCCTCAGCCACACTTTATGATAAGTAGAAGGCTGTGATCTGGAGACTGTTGCTCTATTTATCTCACTTATAATGAAACCTCCATGGTTTGTCAGATTCATGAAATCTTATACACACACACATACACCCTTCCACACACACATATACTATACCAGTGAGATACCTTCACAGCTCTGAAAATCTGATGTCCGCTAGAGTTCTGAAGAATTTGTCACCAAAACTGTTTGTGCTTGTTCCTAACTGTGAGATGCTAGATTCTGAGTCAATCTAGTGCGTGTTTTGCCAAGCACATAGGATTGACAGAGTAGGGATAAGGGTGGGGTTACTTGTGACAGAATCAAAGGGAATACAAATTTCTTTATCAGACTAGGAATGCTAGTATAAATGCCTTAAATAGCTTCTTTTTCATTAAATCAATACAAATTATGATTCACATTATAAGCATACATTGTGATTATTAATCATACATAATTACATATCGGAGAAGGCAATGGCATCCCACTCCAGTATCCTTGCCCGGAAAGTCCCATGGATGGAGGAGCCTGATGGGCTGCAGTCCATGGAGTCACTAAGAGTCGGACAGGACTGAGCGACTTCACTTTCACTTTTCACTTTGCTGCATTGGAGAAGGAAATGGCAACGCACTCCAGTGTTCCTGCCTGGAGAATCCCAGGGACGGAGGAGCCTGGTGGGCTGCCGGCTATGGGGTTGCACAGTCAGACACGACTGAAGTGACTTAGCAGCAGCAGCAGCAATTACATATGGAATTACATTTTTATTAATGTTTCTCTGACATTAATTTTGCTACTCTTGAAGAAAAAAAAAAATGTCCCTATGCAGGCAATGTGAAAATCAGTTATTAAGTCAGGATAAAATAATAGATTCTCTAAAGCTTAGCATCTTGGTTCTTATCTTTTAGTTCTCTTGGGCCTGACCAAGGGCTCTCTAAAGCCTCTGCCATCCTCCTCACAAACCTTCTCCCTCTCCCCAGCTGTAACACAGACTATATCAAAACTTACAGTTACTAAGTTCAAACTTCTCTGGGTCAGTGGGTTCATACCAGGTATTTAAAACAAGTATGACTTACGGTTTAAACTCCGTATTTAGTGTTGACTGTCTTGGTCTTGCTATATATTGAATCCCAAACCAGCTGTGTGGTACCACCTCCTCCAGTACTCATGATAACAACTTTAACCATTAAGTTAACTTCTCAGGTTATCTACTTTCCTTTGAACATACTTTGTAAACCATGTTATTTTTTTCTTCATGACAGTCAAAATTGCAGTCTTATGAATTCAAGTGACAAGTTTTTTTTTAGTCAGCATTATGAAAGAAATATTTATTATGTATATTTCAAATGGAATTGCTTTTACAAAAGTGTTTCAAGATGACTACTTTCCTGCAAACTTTGTTAGTGCATCCCTTCTCTTTATTACAGAAATATGTTTTTGCTTTTGAATCTGCTCACACTTCTCACTTGGTTTCTGGCATCAGCAACAATTTCTTCCTTATTTACAATATCACTCAAGGACTCATGAATTCAGGTATTTCAAGGTTTTCTGCCACCTCTCACAATGGATGGCTTTACCATTGTGATACATTCTTACTTGTTTATCCAAAAGTTTTTGCAGATCTGTCCAAGTCCCTGTTTTTATGCCAGGTTCCAAGCTTTGGTATTTCAAAGTTTTTAAGGGACACAAATTTAAGAAATCCTAATGTAAATGATTTTTACAATAATAAACAATATAGTTATTTTGAATCCTTAAACTGATAAAAATCTATTTTATGATTTTCAAACTTCCTGAACATACTTGTATTAGTCTGTGTTCTCCAGACAAACATAACCAATAGGATGTATATATAATGAGATTTATTATAAAAAATGACTCACATGATTATGGAGGCTGAGAAGATGTGCAGCTGGCAAGCTGGAGACCAAAGAAAGCTGATGGTGAGATTCCAGTCCAAAAGCCAGCAGGTTTGAGAATCAAGAAGAACCAATGCTTCAAGTTTGAAGGCAGGAAAAGACAAATCTGAAGGCAGGTCAATGCCATCAGGCAGGAGGAGTTCCCTCTTACTCCATACAGGATCAGACTTTCTTGTTCTATTCAGGTCTTCACCTGATTGGAGGATGACCATCCACATTAGGAAGAAAAGTCTGCTTTATGCAGTTAACCAATTCAAACACTAATGTCATCCCAAAACACTTTCACAGACACACCAAGAAAAATGTTTGACCAAATATCTGGGTATCCTGTGGCTCAGTCAAAAGGACACAAAATTATCCATCACAATACTGCAGTTACGGGCATTAGCTAAGTATTAAAACTGTTAATCATGCTTCCCCCTTTTGATCTCTAGTTCTTACAAATAACAGTAAGAACCTAGGAAATAATGTTTGGAGCCTCCTTACCCTGCTTACAGATCAGGAAAAGAAGGGCTGGTATGAGGCTGAGACACAGGAGATAATGACTGGCTCACTACTGTATTCAGAGCACCCAGCAGGCTTCCTGATGAATGAATGATTCCAAACATTGGTTGATTCTACTTGCTCTTTCCTATCAACATAAAATCCCGCTGGTACCTACTGCTAGAGACTGAAGTGTTCACATACCTATTTTCACAACTAATGGTTTTTCTGTTGTACCTATATCACATTGGCTAAGATACAAGATATAAAAAGACTTCCCTGAGATTCAACAGTGTATCCTACCTGCTGTTGAATATTTAGGAGTTAAGTACCTAAAGGTAGGATTGCATCCAGCTGCATAATGCCTTAGTTATTAAACATGTTTCTTGGGGCTGAGTAGATTACTTAAAGTCAGTGCAAATCTATGCTTCTGATGTGGGGCTGATCTTTCTGTGCCTCCTGGTCTCTTCCCAACTCAGTTACTTTAGGGAAAAAAGGGTCCCCAGTGTTCCAGCCACCTTTGCAGGATAGAGTCCTTCATATTACTCCCTAAGCTCCCAGTCAAGCAGACAATACTCTTCTGGTGGGTGGTGTTTATAACCCTTGAAGTGCTTATATTAAATTTCTTTCTTCATGTTTTTGTTTTTAAAAATGCATGCCTAAATTCAGCTGATAGAATTTAAACTTACAATGAAGAAAAAGAAGTTAAAGTAACTTTAGGAGTGAGGGTAATTAGGAGGTGATATGGGGGGCATGAAATAGTGAATGGCACAGTGCCTCCATTGTTTGAGGAGGCAATTTACTCTTCAGTAAAATGTCTGTTCATGATTTTGCCCATGGCCAAATTGCTTAATTGCTGCCATTAGGTAAGTTCTTTTTATATGCTCAGTACAAGTCCTCTATCAGATGAAGTGAAGTGAAAGTCGCTCAGTCATGTCTGACTCTTTGCAACCCCAAGGACTATACAGTCCATGGAATTCTCCAGGCCATAATAGTGGAGTGGGTACCCTTTCCCTTCTCCAGGGCATCTTCCCAACCCAGGGATCAAACCCAGGTCTCCCGCATTGCAGGCAGATTCTTTACCAGCTAAGCCACAAGGGAAGATACATGATATAAATTATATCAGATATATGGTATAAAAATATTTTCCCATTTCTTTAGTTTGTCTTTTAATCCTCTTAACAGTCACAAAGCAAAAGTTTTAAATCTTTTTGAAGACCAAATTATTAACTTTTCCTTTAATAAATCATGCTTTTGACATCAATTCTAACCATCTTTGCCTAACCCTAGGTCCTGATGATTTCCTCTTATGTGTTCCTTGAAGCTTTATGGTTTTATGTTTTAGCTCCATGATCTATTTTCAGCTTTTTGTAAATATAAGGTGTATGGTTCAAGCTGAGTTGTTTTTACGTTTTTGGCTATGGATGTCCAATTGCATCAGCACCTTTTTCTGAAAAGGCTATCCCTCCTCCACGGAACTGTTTCTGTACCTTTGTGAAAAATCAGTTGGGCATTTTTGTGTGGACTGAATTATGGATTCTTCAATCTGATGCACTGAACTATATGTCTACAATACCACATTCTTGATCACTATATCAGGCAGAGTGATTGCTCCCACTTTATACTTTTACAAAATGTAGTTTTTCTAGGTCCTTTGCCTTTCTGTATAAATTTTAGAGATAGCTTATCTGTATCTTCCAAAAAATTTTGCTTGAGTTTTGAAATAATAATTTATATTGGACCTGTAAATCAATGTAGGGAGAATTGGTATCTTTACTATGCATGTCTTCTAATCCATGAACACCGCATGTGTCTCCATTTACTTAGATCTTTGATTTGCAACAGCTTTTTGTCATTGTCTCAGTCCAGATACAGATCCTGTACATTTCTGTTAGATTTATACCCAAGGATTTAATTTTCTTAGGAGCAACTACAAATGGCATTGCATTTTACACTTCAATTTCTGATTGTCTATTATTAGCATATAGAGATAGGACTGATTTTTGCACATTGATTTTGTATCTTTCAATCTTGTTGAATTTGCTTACTGGTCCTAAAGTTTTTTGTAGGTTCCTTGGGATTTTCTATGTGTACAACTACATTACCTATAAATATGCAGTTTTTTCAATTCATGTCATTTTTGATCTTGGTGCACTTCCAGTAAGTACTTCCAATATATGTTAAGTAAGAATGATGGGAGTGAACATACTTACCTTGATCCCAGTCTTACAGGGAAAACATTGTATTTGAAATTAGCTGTAGGTGTTTTGCAGATCTTTTATATCAAGTTAGAGAAGTTACCTTCTATTTCTAGGGTGCTGAAAGTTTCTATTATGAATGAGAATTGGATTTTGTCAAATGCTTAAGACTGAAATAGCTTTACATATTGGAATAAATCTTGATTATGGTATATAACTCTTTATAAATACCTTGATTTCATTTGCTAATATTTCATTGCATCTAAGTTCATGAGAGATACTGGTTCCGAGGGAGGTGGTTTCCATTCATTGTTTCATTATGGTATCAGAGTAATATTAGCAACATGACAAGAGTTGGGAAATATAACGTTTTCTATTTTTTGAAAGAAACTGTAAATTTGCTGATCATCCTTCCTCCAATGTTTGGTAGAATTCTCCAGTGAAGCCCTCTAGCCCTGAAGATTGGGTAACTTTAAATTATGAATTCAATTTTTTTAATGGCCAAAGGATTATTCAGATTATCTATGTCTTGGTTGGGTTTTGGTTACTTATACTTTTGAAGAATTGGGCAATTTTTTGAAGAATTGTTCTAGTTGTCAGAGTTATAAATGCAAAGTTGTTCAGTCTGCCCTCGTGAAGCTTTTAATAAATAATGCAAGATCTGTAGTGATATGCCATGTTCATTCCTGTCACTAGTGATTTGTATCTTCTCTTTTAATCTTGTTGGCTTTATTAAAAGTTTATATTTTATTGGAAAAATTTTTTGAAGAGACAGCTTATGTTTTGCTGATTTTTCTCCTGTTTTCCTATTCTCAATTTCATTAATTTCTGCTATTATCGTTATTATTTTCTTCTTTCTACTGCCTTGGTTTTATTTTGCTCTTGATCTTTAGTTTATTGAAGCAGGAACTTCAATTATTGATTTCAGACTATTCCATTTTTCTAATATAAGCATTTAGTGCTATAATTTTCCTTCTCAACATTTCTTCAGCTGTGTCTCACATCTTGTCATAGGTTGTACTTATTTCCCTTGAATCTATGTATTTTAAAATTCCTTTGAGAGTTCCCTCCTGACCAGGGCATTATTTAGAAATATTTTCCTTAGTTTCCAAATGTTTGGAGAGTTTTCTGTTGACTTACTGTTATTTCATAGTTTGGTACCATTGTGGTCAGAGAATATACTCCAAATGATTTCAATTACATAAAAAGCATTTTTCCCACAAAAAAGCACCCACCCCAAATAGTTTTACATCAGAATTCAACTTTCAAATACAAGATAATTTCAATGCTTTACAAATGGTACTAGAACATTAAAAACAAACAAAAAAGAACAAAAACTTAAAGTTTTTTTTATGATGTAGTAAAATTAAAACCTAACCATGAATATAGAATAAAATGACAGATCTAAAAGATGACAGCTTTTTATATGAATATTGAGTAAAAATACACTAAATAAAGTATTAGCAAGTAGAACCCATTAACACATTAAGAAAACACCATGACTAAGTGAAATTTATTTCAGGAATGCAAGGTTGGTTCAATATTAGGAAATCCTTTCATGTAATACAAGGTGATAATAAAATTAAGGGGAAAATGTAGTTTCTATAATGCTGAAAAAGTCTTTAATAGAATGCAGTCTGTCTTTTAAAATAGTGACTATAATATCTACTCAGAAAATTCAGGCATTTGCAGCAGATATAAACTCCTAACTGTGAAATAATCATTGCAATCTTTTGAAATCTGTGGTTCCTATATTTAATGACCTACTATAAAATCCATAAGCTTCATTCTCATAGAGATTGGGCTATACTGCCAAATTGCTGAAGAACAGCTTAGATAGATTCTTTCCTCTTTCAGCCTGTAGGTTTTAGAACTGAAAGTAATATTACTTCAAAATATTAGCCTCCAGGATATTATATTGTGTTATCTATAAAAGAAAATAACCTATTATCTGTCAAAGCTATATGTGAAATATCATTTTCTATCTTAAAAAAAAAAACAAAGCTGGGAAATATATACTCTGTGATGGACACCTCTTTGGCCTTGTGTTGGAACACAGAAGCAGTGCCAAATTTTAAAAAGTACTAACAATTCAATGACGTGGCTCATTATGCTTACTGAAGCTTTACAAATGTCATTTTTATGTCCTGGGGTACTCATACAAGCCTATTTAGCCCATAAGAATTAATTTACAACAAGCAGTAGACAATATTATCTACACTTGAATGAATTTAAGATGTGAGATTAGAGTGGGCATGGGAAAATACCATGTCCCCAACAGTCATCTTGGAGACAGTAGCACAAGTCCAGGGATGCAGGTAAACATCTTCATTTCAAAACTCCTGATCGTTCATGTTTATAGACTCCTTTTGGAAGCAAAAAGAACTTATGACTTTCCTTTTTCTTGACTTGAGAAATTCACTGAATGTTCTTTGTGGCTACAATGGGCAATATAAAATATCCATTCCCCATACATCTTGCCCATTTACATTAATTATATGAATTTTCCAATATCATGGAGACTCTATTGTTGAGGCTTGATATCTGTCCATACAACTTCCTACAATCTTCTCATTTATAAGAGCCTCTCTAATATGGACTCCCTGATATTTTCTAAGGTCCAACCTCTGAAGACTTTTCCAAACCCATGACACTCAGTTTTTCTTTAGTGTGATCTTCTCCCCAATGCTGAATAATGCTATGATTCCATAGAAAACATTTCCACATTCATCACATTTAGTAGATCTGTCTCCCGTGTAGAATCTATAGTGCAGTCAGTTCTGACTTCTGGCTGAAGGCCTTCCTTCTTGCTTCCTTCACATAATGTTCTAGAAGGTTTCCATGATGAATGAAGGCCTCCTTACAGTCATCACATGTATGCAGTTTCTCGCTTTTGCAGATTTTCTAATGTCAAAAATGGCTTTCTCACATTCTTTATACTGACAGCATTTCCCTTGTGATAGATTTCCTAGTGGGAAAGGAGGGACAGACTGTAAACAAAAGCCTTTACAAACATGTTGTTCTCAAGCATTTTCTTTGATATGTGCTCCCTAATGCTGCGTAATGACTCACCAGTGACTAAAGCTTTTACTAACTTACTGCACTGGTGGTGTAATTCTGCAGACTCCCCCCACATGACAGCATCTTCAGATTTGTGTGTTGGAGACAAGTCCTTATTTTCATTCTCAGTAACTCCATCTAAAAAAATGCATAGACAATTCAAATGTCAGTTGTCTCTTCTCCTGAGATCATGAGATTAATGATGAGAAACAGTGATAAAGATAAAACTCAGTTTTACCTAAAGTGCATGCTTTTTCAGTTTCCCTAAACTGCCATCTCAGTTTTGAAAAATACCCAAGAAGGCATATGAGGTTCCAGTTTGAGAAGCGAGAGCTGGGAAGAAAGAAACTGGAAGAGCATGGAGAATTTTCTCACAAAATATGACAAAGAATCAGGAAGGTATAATCAAAAAAGTTAAGAAGAGATCAGTTTTAATCCATACATGAAAAAAAGAGAATATCATGAAACCAAGAGAAATTTAATTTGCTAAAGGGTAATTATAAGTACCATTTAAACAAAATGAAATGTATTGAGGCCACTACTACAAACAAACAAAATGTTCCATAAATGTTTGTTAAGTGGATCCACAAACAATGGCATATAATAAAAGTTAACTTGAAGCAACAGGTAAATTAGTTTCAAAAATCCATACTATTTTGATGTGGGGAAATAAGTAAACTGGAAAAATTACAGTGGGGAAGATAACTTTTTCAGGTAATATTCAGGATTAAAAGAAGAAAAACATTTTGAAGCTAAAGAAGTTGAAAAAGTCAAGACAACAAAACACAAACACCTCCACAAATATGAATAACAGCTTCTACCTAAAGAATTGGGCAATGAGGAGATGGGTAGGTGCACAGTTCCCAGGGAGAAAATACTACTTACAATAGTTCTAAAAAGCTGCCTTTCAAAGATGTCTTCTTTCTCAGCAGATTTGCTTTCTCATCTGCTTTTCATTTCATAAGGCAATACTGTGAGAGTAACACTAAGCGTTTTAACAGTCTGGACCTGACACTTCTGATTCCAGGGCACTATCTTCCCAAAAGCATATCTTGTTCTATCCTTGTTCTACCTGGACCCTAAAAGCAATGGGATGAAGAGATGGTCTTGGAAAATTGAATATGAAGCTAGTCCCTCAGTAAAAATACTCATACACCACCACCACCACCAATAAAAACCAAATATAGAGAGAGAACGTTCCAGAGGTGTACATGAATTAAAGCCCATGAAGGTGATACGGGGTTATGGCTCCAAATACATCTGATGGGTCCTGAAATTTGGTTTTGCTGCTTTCTATGTTATTCCTTTCACTACTCAAGCCATAAATCATCCTCCCAACCCTTCCCGCCTTAAGGCTTGTCCATCAAACTGTCTCTAACTCCTCCAGCATAACTGATGCCTCTTTTCCACATTCTGGATGATATTATCCTCCCTAGGTCTGCAGTTCTCCAGGCAGAGGTCAGGACCTACTTTAGCACCTGCTCCTCGGTCTGTATCTCTGCTCTCTGCATCTGTGGGCAGAGTTACCCATCTTCTGACAGACCTGTGAGGTTCAAGTAGCTATTTCCTGGTAGCAACAACTTAAAATTTGAAGAAAGATTTTGCTGTGCCAGTCTGATTCTTGGACAGGCACAACCCTGGCCCTCTACCATCAGTCACTAGTAGAGGTCTTTTCTGCAAGAGGACTGCCATTCTGGAATAAGCGAGCTCAGAAGAAGATTCACTCCAGCTTGTGGTTCGCATTGATTTTTCAGAAGTATTTCCTTGTAGCTAGTCTTCTTCCTGAGGCATAAAACAACACAATTAACAGAAACTCTGAATTTTATTTAGCTCTTACCCCAAAATTCACTTACCTGGTAATGCACTGAAAGAAAAAAGGAACTCTGTCAGAAAGCTAAAAAATATATGAGTGGGAATGACTGCAAATTATTATCCAGCACTATCTGCTAAAACTCTTACTTCCTAAATGTTTAAGTTAATCAGGCTTGGGAGAAAGACCATGACCCTCTTCCCTTTGGTTCCCCTCTTCTGAGAATCTCAAACAGTAAACCATCAGAGATCAGAAAATAACGGTTATTGAAAATTGACTGTAAATTTAACTCATCTAAGATTTTATAATTCCATCTGACACATGAATGATACTGAGGCACAGAGGAATTGAACTATTTGCTAAAAGTCGCACAACCAGTAAGTGGACTCCTAATTTGTTCCTATTTATTCTAGGGAGAGTCATGAGTGGGATCATCTTAAAAGAACGCAACTTTCCTTTTACCAAACTGAGGTTCAGGACTTTCCTCTTTCTCAACATCCTCAACATCCTATTACAACTCAAGACTTGGAAACCATCTTTAACTTTCCCCTGCATATCAATCATCACACTGAACTTCAGCAGAGTCCCCAAAGGGCCAGATATACACGGAGTCAAAGCCGGAGTCTAGGAATCGGTGACCACCGACCCCTACAACACAGAGGCCAAAAAACTCGCAGTTCTAAGCCTTCAGCAATCAACGGCTGGCTTACCCTTCAGTCTTCTCTAGGAACCTGGAGGTTCTCTCCTATGGTTGCCTGGCAGCATCCCCGCCCCTGCTGAGCAGCACAGGTTTGGGCAGCTGGGTTGGGTAACTCCAGTGGGCTGCGCTCTGAGGCTGGGGCTCGACAGTCTCCTCCCGCCAGGGTTCGCCTTCCCACTACAGAAGCTCGAAAGAGCAGCTCCCAAGACAAAAAGTGAACCCCCCTGGCTGCTAGTTATAGCTGATAACTAACAAGGGTAGGTAGAAACAAAAGATAGGAAAACCTTTCCCAGGCAGTTTAGGCGATGTTTATCTCCTGCCGTCCACTGTTCATCAGAGTCCAAGATAAAAAGTAGAGCAGAGAGGGAGCTTTCATCTCAGCGGCAACAATGCAGCAGTCTTGGGAAATCTGCAGCGTGGTTACAGGTAATCTCTGGCCTGGGGCTGGAGCTTCTAGTCAGTCAGTCAGTACAGTCACTCAGTCGTGTCTGACTCTTTGCGACCCCATGGACTGCAGCACACCAGGCCTCCCTGTCCATCACCAACTCCCGGTGATCACTCAAACTCATGTCCATTGAGTTGGTGATGCCATTCAACCATCTCATCCTCTGTCCTCCCCTTCTCCTCTTGCCTTCAAGAGGAGAAGAGAGGAGAGAGGAGCTTCTAGAGGCCACGCATTTGAGAGAACCCAGGGCAATAAACAAAGCAAACATCTATAAAGCTCTTGAATCTCAAGCGGGAATCAAGATTGCCAAGAGAACTATCAACAACCTCAGATATGCAGATGATACCGCTCTAAGGGCAAAAAGCAAAGAGAAACTAAAGAGCCTCTTGATGAAGGTGAAAGAAGAGAGTGAAAAAGCAGGCTTAAAACTTGGCATTCAAAAAACTAAGATCGTGACATCTGGTCTCATCATTTCATAGCAAGTAGGGGAAAAGTGGAAACGGTGACAGATTTTTATTTTCTAGGGTTCCAAAATCACTTCAGATGGTGACTGCAGCCACAAAATTAAAAGACACTTGCTCCTTGGAAGGAAAGTTATGACAAACCTAGACAGAGTATTAAAAAAGCAGAGACATCATCACTTCACCGACAAAGGGCCATTGAGTCAAAGCTATAATTTTTCCATTAGTCACGTACAGAGTTGAAAGTTGGACCATAAAGAAGGTTGAACGCCAAAGAATTGATGTTTTCAAATTGTGCTGCTGGAGAAGACTCTTGAGAGTCCCTTGGGCAGCAAGGAGATCAAACTAATCTAGTCAATCCTAAAGGAAATCAACCCTGAATATTCATTAGAAGGACTAATGCTGAAGCTCCAATACTTGGGCCACCTGATGCAAAGAACCAATTCATTGGGGAAGAACATAATGCTGGGAAAGATTGAGGGCAAGAGGAGAAGGGGATGACAGAAGATGACATGGTTGGATGGCAAAGCCAACTCAATGGATGAGTTTAAGCAAACTATGGGAGATAATGAAGGACAAGGGAAGCCTGGAATGCTGCATTTCATGCAGTCACAGAGTCAGACACGACTTAGCAACTGAACAACAAATAAAGTACTTAGGTGCTAAGCACTGTTCTAAGCACTTTATATAAAACTCATTTATCCATATAACTATTATCCTATAACTCCCCAAGCAGAGGAAGGTACTTTAGCAATATTTTACATTATGAGGAAACTGAGGCCCAATGTCACTCAGCTAATTTGGCTACGGCAAGCTGTAGAGTTCTAAACCGCCTCCTTCTTTATTGGGAATAAAATGGTAAGACACATACTCTTAAATATTTCACTTAAGTAGGCTGAGCTGAGGCACTAGGTCAAAATGTATGAAGTGCATATAAAGTGCTGCTGCTGCTAAGTCGCTTCAGTCGTGTCCGACTCTGTGCGACCCCATAGACGGCAGCCCACCAGGCTCCCCCATCCCTGGGATTCTCCAGGCAAGAACACTGAAGTGGGTTGCCCTTTCCTTCTCCAATGCATGAAGGTGAAAAGTGAAAGTGAAGTCGCTCAGTCATGTCCAACTCTGAGCGACCCCATGGACTGCAGCCTACCAGGCTCCTCCATCCATGGGATTTTCCAGGCAAGAGTACTGGACAGGGGTGCCATCGCCTTCTCTGATATAAAGTGCAGACAGGAATAATGAAGCTCTGCATAAATCAGAGGTAACAAATGGCCTCCTCTTAGGAATCCTTGGAGTACCCAGGACCAGGCCATTTGGGCTTAGGAAAATGACTGGTGGAGCAAACATATATCCCCAAAGATCACCTTGAACTGTGATGGGGGAAATCTCTGGGAGCCTTGACTTCTGGGTTTTCAGACCTGGAAAAGGTCTTTTACATGAGTGTGAAGAGAATACACTGTTTTCAAGAAAGCAATGGATAACTTCTGGCTCTCAATAATGACCTCACAATGTGAGCTAGGGAGGTAATCAACTGGTGAGTTTAAAATACTTATCAAAGTTGGTTTTGTCGAAATCAAATTTTATATATATAAAATCAGATTATATATATAAATACAATATATATATATATTATATATATATATAATATATCCATACCTACTTTATAAATATATTAAAGTACTATGTACAAGAATAATGTACATGAACTCCTTATCAGTTATACCCAGAAACATTTGGAAGGAGAAAAGATCCAAAGAATTTCTTATAAAACGATGAACTGCTGGTGGAGCTTTATAACGTAAAATCTGCAGTGTAAAAGCTTGAAAGTTGAAAAAATTCTATTAACAGTGTATCAAAATAATAGTTTAGTCGCTTAGTCATGTCTTACTCTTGTGACCCCATGGACTGAAGCCTGCCAGGCTCCTCCGTCCATGGGACTTCTCAGGCAAGAATACTGTAGTAGGTTGTCATTTCCTTTTTCAGGGGATCTCCCCAACCCAGGGATCAAACCCACTTCTGCATTGGCAGGCAGATTCTTTGCAACTGAGCCACCTGAGAAGCCCCAATCAAAATGATTATCCTCTGTTAAATAAGCACACTCATTGCTCAAATAAATTCTGGGCGTGTGGAGTCAGGAAGAGTAACTGAAAGAAATATATAATATATACTTATCTATGGTTTTTTAAGTCCAAGAAATGGTACTAGCTACAAATATAAGATCGCTTTTAAAAACCCTCATCAAAGGTATTGATGTACCCATAGTGAGTTACTGGATAGATCCATAATGGGGATATTATCTAATCTCTATGATTTGTATTAGACAGGCAAATGTCCCTTATTCTGTCAGAATAATGCAGAAAACAATGATTCTAAGCTAGGAGTGTGATCCTTTCCTATAAAGAGACCATTTTTAACTTGAAACATCTCCTGCATACATCCTCATTCTGCAGGCAACAAGAATTAGATATTTACACTGGCCAAACTTCATCCAAGATTTAGTATACAAGAGGATGGGGATATTATCACTCTAGAAGTATTTCCCATAATTTTGATAGTTGAAAATTTTTCTATAGGTAATAACTCAAAAGAGGGCTTCCCTCCTGGCTCAGTTGGTAAAGAATCTGCCTGCAATGCAGGAGACATGGGTTCGATTCCAGGGTCGGGAAGATGCCCTGGAGAAGGAAATGGCAACCCACTCCAGTATTCTTGCCTGGAGAATCCCATGGACAGAGGAACCTGGCAGGCTACAGTCCATGGGGTCGCAAGAGTCAGACATGACTAAGTGACTTTCACTACTATTACTCACTAATAACTCAAAGCCCTGAATACCACTGCAATATGCAGTTTGTTCTGAAACAGAGTGGGTTCTGGATCTGCTGAGTTCATATCCTGGTCCCCCACACACTAACTCTGTGACCTCAAGTAGTTTTACTGACTTCCATTTCCCCAGGTAAAAATGAAATAGTGTGAGCAAAGCATTTAGTAATGTCTGGCCCTTAGCAAGTAATTAGTAAATATCACATAATACTGTTAATGAATCCCTTCATCTATTCCTAAAGATTGCCAAGAATAATGACTTTGTTTTAACTGTAACAACTCTAATGGTCAATCACTGGATATTAATGGAAGAGGCTACTTCATTGTGACGACAGGAGTGCACAGCTTTTCTAAGTGCTTCCATCTGATCACTCTCCACCTCCATCTTCACCCACCATGCCCCAGGAAATTTCTCAATCCTACAGCCCTGGTCAACCCCTCCCCACATTTTTTCTTTTTTATCAGAGGGGTCCATCTTCCTTCCTTTCAGTCCCTGTCTATTACACTCTTTGGAACCCTTTTGCGATTGTCAGGATACCTTTTCATCTGAAACCCATGTTTAAAGCTCACTTTACTTTTCACTGCTTTAGAAATTTGATTCTCCCCCAACCTCTCCAAGTGCTTTTGCCTTAGTAAACACTGTCTTGGTTCCATTCAGTTCAGTTGCTCAGTCATGTCTCTTTGCAATGCCAGGGACTGCACCACACTAGGCCTCCCCTCCCTGTCCATTACCAACTCCCAGAGTTTACTCAAACTCATGTCCATTGAGTCAGTGATGCCATCCAATCATCTCATCCTCTGTCATCCCCTTCTCTTCCCGCCTTCAGTCTTTCCCAGCATCAGGGTCTTTTCAAATGAGTCAGTTCTTCACATCAGGTGGCCAAAGTATTGGAGTTTCAGCTTCAGCATCAGTCCTTCCAATGAACATTCAGGAGTGATTTCCTTTAGGATGGACTGGTTGGATCTCCTTGCTGTCCAAGGGACTCTCAAGAGTCTTCTCCAACACCACAATTCAAAAGCATCAATTCTTCAGCACTCAGCTTTCTTTATATTCCAACTCTCACAACCATACATGACTACTGGAAAAACCATAGCTTTCACTAGATGGACTTTTTTTTTGGCAAAGTAATGTCTCTGCTTTTTAATATGCTGTCTAGGTTGGTCATAACTTTTCTTCCCAGAAGCAAGCATCTTTTTAATTTCATGGCTGCAGTCATCATCTGCAGTGATTTCGATATCACCAAGACAGTGATAACCATCTGGCTCGGTTCACATCTGGTTTAGTTCACTTCAGTCGCTCAGTCATGTCCGACTCTTCACAACCCCTTGTACCACAGCACGCCAGGCCTCCTTGTCCATCACCAACTCCTGGAGTCTGCTCAAACTCATCTCCATTGAGTCAGTGATGCCATCAAACCATCTCATCCTCTGTCATCCCCTTCTCTTCCTGCCTTCAATCTTTCCCAGCATCAGGGTCTTTTCAAATGAGTCAGTTCTTCGCATCAGGTGGCCAAAGTATTGGAGTTTCAGCTTCAACATCAGTTCCTCCAATGAACCCTCAAGAGTGATCTCCTTGCAGTCTAAGGGACTGTCAAGAGTCTTCTCCAACAACACGGTTCAAAAGTATCAATTCTTTGGCACTCAGCTTTCTTTATATTCCAACTCTCACATCCATACATGACTACTGGAAAAACCATAGCCTTGACTAGACGGACCTTTGTTGGCAAAGGTCCCTGCTTTAATGTCTCTGCTTTTTAAGATGCCATCTAGGTTGGTCATAACTTTCCTTCCAAGGAGTAAGTGTCTTTTAATTTCATGGCTGCAATTACCATCTGTAGTGATTTTAAAGCCCCCCAAAATAAAGTCTGACACTGTTTCCCCATCTATTTGCCATGAAGTGATGGGACCAGATGCCATGATCTTAGTTTTCTGAATGTTGAGCTTTAAGCCAACTTTCCACTCTCCTCTTTCACTTTCATCAAGAAGCTCTTTAGTTCTTCTTTACTTTCTGCCATGAGGGTGGTGTTATCTGCATATCTGAGGTTATTGATATTTCTCCCGGCAATCTTGATTCCAGCTTGTGTTTCCTCCAGCCCAGCGTTTCTCAGGATATACTCTGCATATAAGTTAAATAAGCAGGGTGACAATATACAGCCAGGTGTCAGCAATATGTGAACCGTGAACTTCCAGATGTTCAAGCTGGTTTTAGAAAAGGCAGAGGAACCAGAGATCAAATTGCCAACATCCTCTGGATCATGGAAAAAGCAAGAGAGCTCCAGAAAAACATCTATTTCTGCTTTATTGACTATGCCAAAGCCTTTGACTGTGTGGATCACAATAAACTGTGGAAAATTCTGAAAGAGATGGTGCTAGTGATAAAGAACCCGCCTGCCAATGCAGGAGACATATGAGATGTGGGTTTGATTCCTGGGTCAGGAAGATCCCCTGGAGGAGGGCATGGCAGCCCACTCCAGTATTCTTGCCTGGAGAATCCCAGAGGAGGAGCAGGCTAGTCTATAGTGTTGCAAAGAGCTGGACACAACTGAGGCAATTTAGCACGCATCAATACTTACAGCTAGGGCCTTCAGGCTTAGTTCTAGGATCCTTGTTTCCTAGACATAAAAAATTAGGTTTTCAATCCTAGCTGCCTCAGTGCCTAGGTGCACAATTCCAATGTTGGTCTTATTATTAAATAAACAGTCCACTTGTGAATGAATTGTTTTCCAAATGTTAATTTGCTTTCCTATGTTGTGAACCCAGAAAGTTTTCCCACAATCATTGTAAATTCTAATCACAAAAACCAGTATGACACTTTATATGCCTAAAGTACTATTATCATTTTTAAGAGAAAATGTGTTCACAATTACAATTTAGAAAGCTAGGAACATATATATTTCTATAGGACTAGGGACTTTTCTGGTTCAAATCCAATGATGATATTCTTATGTATTATACAGGGATTATGGATAGAGGGACAGGAGATAGGGGCACTAGGGAAATGGGGGTAGAGTCTTTTACAGAAGGGGGAGGTGGATAAAGACAGGGCTGGGCAGAAAGGTTGTTGGGACTAGTTAAAGAGTGGTGAATTACCCTTCTTTTTTCTCCTCTACCTCTTCTGTCACTATCTCACCACTTCAAACCCACTGACCAGCTAGAAGTGAGAGATGAGGGGACTGAAGTTGGGTGGGGTGGGGTGGGAACGTAGTCCTAGGAACGAACTGTGGAGTTTGCTGTGGCAAGGCAGAAAGGAAAAGAAATAAATGAACATCTCAGCAGAGACTAAATATGATTTCTGTAAAGAGATAAACAGACAAGGAGCTATATGTACTTCTGTGACTTGCCTGCTACCTAGTACAGTAATCATCATAGATTCTCATCAAAAACAGAATTTACTCAGTAATATAGGAGAAATGTCAACCAGTTTTCAGTTAATTTTTTTCCTGAAGCCTGAAGGAAAGAATCACTAATCTTTGGCTCTTTTAATACGCTCAAGAAAGTATACAAGTCAAAAAATTGTAAAAGAATTCATAACACAGAGGTGGGAAAAAAGAGAAGTATAAAACAGAGAACACCAGCATCCCTCCCCTAACACACACACACACACACACACACACACACACACAAAGCATGCACTCAGAAGACCCCATGGAGCCTTGGAATGTAGGTGGGTCTGTTTTGAAACATTTAAATTTGAAGGGCTAGAAAGGCCATTGTGAAACCCTAATTTTTAGGCATGATGGTGGTCTAATTCCCTGTTCATTGTAAAGAGCTGCTGGCACATGTCCCCTGAAGGGCTTTCCTCATGCTAAAAATCTGCAGTGGCCTGTATTCATGCTTCCTCACTTCACTGGCAACTGTGATTCAATGCAATGTTTCTCAAATTGTATAGCACATCAAGTGACTATGGAGCTACAGAAATGAAGATTCTCAATCCCCATCTCAGACCTAATGAAGCACAGTATCTGCAAGTGGGACTCAGGTATGTTCAACAAGCACCAAGGTGATTCTGATGTTCACTGATGTTGAGGAATCACTCCTGTAATGAACAGAACTTAAAAACTGTAATGACCTGCACTTGAGCCTCTGGTCTCTTCCTTTGTGTAATACTGTAGCTGTGTCATCATCTCCATAAGCAAGAATATCCTCATTTTTACAGTGGAGAATCATTTTAATTTATAGAAACATTTTAGAAATTAAATGAGAAAAATTCTTTAAGTGTCAAAATATTCGGTGAAATTACTGGCATTCTGACCTCCCAGCGTCTGCCCTTGTTGTGTTTCCAACACAATACCATCAGCTGCCCAACTGCATGAACTTTCTTTAGGTTGGCTTGTTTTGTCACTGATGCTTGCAAACCACAGGCACTCTGATTAATTTGTTCTATTCTAAATGTTTTCTCCCTTTTGCCTTCCAAATATCCCCATCAAACCTTTATCTTTAAAATCTTTCCTGACTACTTCAGACACCAGTGATCTCTCCTTCAGAATTTATAGCACTTACTGCTCATCAAGTGCCACTTTAATTCTATAATATTTGAGCATCAATTCTACTGTCCTGTGGCCTTAACTAAATAGGTGGACCTATTATCTTCGAAACTAGGTTGTAAACTCTTTTGAGAAAAGGAGCACACAGTGAATTTTTTATGAAATATCCAAGGTTTCCGTATAGCTATAGTGACTAACCTTTTGTCCTGATCATCTCATAGCTTGTATTTCTCCTTAGCCTGAATTCTGTGAGATAGTTTCCCTGCAGTTATCACACAGAACCAGATTTTTCTGCTTTGTGGGTAGTCTGATGTTGAATAAGAGCTGAGTTCTGTGTAAATGACTCCCCACGCACTTTACATGTATAGGGATCACCTCTGTTATGAATTCTCTGGTGTTTACTAAGATCTGACCTCTGTCTGAAGGCTTTGCCGCATTCGTCACATTGGTAGGGTTTCTCCCCAGTGTGGATTCTCTGATGCTGAATGAGGCTCGTGATTCCTCGGAAGGCATTCCCACACTCATTGCATTTATAGGGCCTCTCTCCAGTGTGCACTTTCTGATGTTCCTTGAGGACTGATCTTTGAGTGAAAGCCTTCCCACACTTATCACATTGATAGGGTCTCTCTCCAGTGTGAATTCGTTGATGTTCTATAAGACTTGTCCTCTGAATAAAGGCTTTTCCACATACATCACATTTGTAGGGTTTCTCTCCATTGTGGATTCTCTGATGCTGAGTAAGGCCGCTCTGACTGAAGGACTTCCCACATTCCTTACACTGATAGCATTTTTCTTTGTGGTGGATCTCCTGATGGGAAACAAGGGAGGAGTTATAAACAAAGGCTTTTCCACACTCACTGCACTCATAGGGCTTTGCCCCAGTATGAACTCCTTGATGTTGGGTAAGAATTGAACGCCGACTAAAACTTTTATTACACTGAGTACAATGATAAGGTTTATCTCTTGTGTGGATTTTGAGATGGTGAAAGAGGCCTGCTTTCTGGCTAAAGGCTTTGCCACATTCATTACAGTGGTAGTGTTTCTCTCCTGTGTGAAGTCTCTGATGTTGATTAAGAGCTGACCACTGGGCAAAGGCTTTGCCACACTCATTACACTTATAGAGTTTCTCTCCTGTGTGTATTATTTTGTGTCGAATAAGCACAGTTCTCCCACGGAAAGTTTTTCCACATTCTTTGCATTTGTAGGGCCTGTCTCCAGTATGGATCCTCTGATGTTCTACAAAACGTGAGTGTTGACTAAAAGCTCTTCCACAGACATCACATACATAAGGCTTTTCTCCTGGACAAATTCTCTGGTGTTCAGAAAGATCTAAGTTCTCAGTCAAACTTACTCCATTTTCATCACATGTAGGTTCTTTATCCTCCCTTGAATATTCAGAAGACTCTCCTGTTTTTTCTTCAGGTTCATATGTTTTTTCATACCTAGCTGGTTGAGACATTTCATTTTCAAATTTGCTAGCTATATTCCCATATGGTTTCATTTCTGGAGAAACTTCTTGCTTTAAATTCCTATACTCATTTCCAGTCTCAATATCTGAAATTAAAAATGGATCATACTCATTAGTTTCTTATGGTTGAAAAAGGCAACTTTCATTAGGCAACATAAAATTATTCAAATGAAAAATTACAGAAGAACTTAGAGATCTCGCATGACTATAAAATGGCACTAGAATACAGAACTAATAAACTCAAGCACTCCAAAAACTGTTAAGAAAAAGACCAGTAACCAAATAGAAAACTGGGCAAAGAAAAAAACTGATGGCTTCCATGAAAGGAAATAGAACAGCTCTTAAACACAAGAAAAGATGCTCCCCCTCACAATAAGGGAAAAGTAGATTTAAACAATATTGAATATAATTTTCACCTATTGGATTTGCCAAAAGCTTGATGTAACACTGTGCTCACAACATGAAAATCAAACATTGCCAGTAAGAGTGTAAATTGATCCAAGCTTTATTAGAGGGCAATTTGACAATATATATCAAAATTACAAATATATATATAACCTTTGACCTAGTAATTCCACCTAGAAGGAATTTATGCTACAGATATATTCACACATATGGTTATTTATCACAGCACTATTTGTTATAGTAAAAGAGTGGGGCCAACTTAAATGTTATTAGCAGGAGAAGACTAAGTTAATTGCATGATATAGCCATATTTTTGTTGTTTAGTCACTAAGTCCTGTCCAACTCTTTTGTGACCCCATGGACTGTAGCTCACCAGGCTTCTCTGCCCGTGGGATCTCTCAAACAAGAATACTAGAGTGGGTTGCCATTTTCTTCTCCAAGGGATCTTCCCGTCCCAAGGAATGAACCCTTGTCTCCTGCATTGGTAGGTGGATTCTTTATCACTGAGCCACCTGGGGAGCCTGATATAGTGATATATTTTAATATTTAGCAGCTGTTAAGAAATAAAAAATGCAAGGTTCTATAATCTCAGTGATAAAGAGAGGAAAATATATTAGAATATGAGAAATATACATATATGGTTAAAAATCTCTAGGACACACAAGAAACTAGTAACAGTGACAACCTATTTCAAAATAGAGGTAAGGAGACCAAATGGCTAGGTAACAAAAAGGCAGGCAAACTTTTCACTGGGTAACTTAAGGTTATTACTTTTTTCAACAATGTGGATTTTCACCTGTTTTTAGAAAGTAAGTGAAAAAACAGAGAAACTGGAAATAAGGAAGGTACATTCTTTCACCCCTTCACCCACTTTGAACATTTTGCCACATCTGCTTTATTACTCTTTCTCTTTACAAGAGTAATATATGTATGTGTGTATATATATATTATATATGTATATACATATATGTATATATATAATACATATATACACATATATGTATTTTTCCCTGAACCATCTGAAAGTTAGCTGAAGAGATCATGGGGCAAAGGTTTATTTACTGAAGGACACAGAATAAATTGCAAGACAGTGGTATTGTCTGGTAGGATAAAGGCTATACATAGGAAGGAAGTCAGTATAGAGGAAAATAACTATCAGAAGGACTAAACTAAGTGTTTTCAAATAAAATACAGTCAGGATTCAGAAAATAGTAACATAAAGAGAAAAAAAGTTTCAGAGTGATAAACCAGGCTGCCTCCGGTCTATGCATGAGCCATCAGAGTTCTTGAGAGACCTTCCTGACTTCCATGCTCACAAACAGCACAAAGTACAAAAGAGTCCCAGGGTCCTACGTTGGCCCCCATCTTCCCCTTCCTCCCAAGATGGGTCTTCCTTCTTTACCTTGCTTCTGTTGGGCTTCAAGTTCTGCAGATTCACACTTTGGCTGGGCTTGCACAGACTGAAGGCATATTCTGGGTTCTTGTTCTGTTCTTAGAGGTACGATCTCCTGTAATTCTTGTTCCTCACTGCGGACTGAGACCTGAGGTAAATGAGATATAGCTTAGAACCTTGCTCTGGTAACATTAAATAAGAATATACTATCCAGGGCACTGGCACCCAGCTCCCTGAAACTTGAAATAAACTTCTTTCCATATAACAGCCTGCCATAATCCTACTCAAGGCCAATACAAATGTCACCTCTTCTGGGAAACCTTCCCTTCCCCAGTTGGAAGTAACTTCCCCTATCTTGACAGTTAAAGTATATTAAATGTACCACTTTTACATTTTTGTCTATGCTCAAAGAAATAGAGAAGTGACAAAGAGAGGGAAAAGAAGGTAAAAAGAGGCAGAGGCAGAAAGAAGTGGAAAGGAATTTATGGGGAAATAAGACAGACGTGAGAAAGAAGGAAAGGAAGGGGTAAAAGTAAAGGGAAATAATGAAAGAAATGACAAAGAAAGAAGGGAACAAAGGAGAAAGAGAAAGAAAAGAAAGAGGGTATAAGAAGGAAAGAGGAAAGGAAAAAGAGAAATCTCTCATATTCCTAATAGACAATGCTCTTCTGAGGTCCCCATCCCCCTTCTTTCTTTCTCCAAGATCAGGACCATCTCAAAAAAATCCTCTCTCCTTCACTTTACCTATCTCCACTCTCTTACTCTTCTCCTTTCCTTCTATCTTAGAGGAAGAAGTCTTTTCTTTTTCAAGGCTTGTATCTCTACTTTTGCCTTCAATGTCATCCCTTTCTGCTTCCCTTTGACCCTTGCTCCTTCAATTAACTCATTTACTCAGCAATTTCAACCACTCTGTAGCTTCCTTTCCTCCATTGGGCCCATTGCCTCTTGCACTTAAAAAAAAGAAAAAAAGGTTTCCCCAGCATGGTAGTATAAAAACAGGAATCGGAATCTAATTACTTACTCTGTTTCTTAGTTTAGTATTGATAGCTCTGTCACCTTAGGCTAGAAATCATTCTGAGATTATATGACATCTGAGATTATATGACATGCATGTAAAGCACCTCACATAGGCATGTGATAGGCCCTCAAATTACTTCCCCATCCCTCTTCAATAGCTTGCCTAGTGGCTCAGACTGTAAAGAATCTACCTGCAATGCAGGAGACCTGGGTTCAATCCCTAAATCAGGAAGATTCTATGGAGAAGGGAATGGCAACCCATTCCAATATTCTTGCCTGGAAAATCTCATGGACAGAGGAGCCTGGCTATAGTCCATGGGGTCACAATGTGTCAGACATGACCGAGCAACTAACACACACACACACATACCCTTCAATGGCTAAAGTTTGTAAATAAAAAATTACCATACACTGACACTATTTCTCTGACAGTTTCATTTTGTAATCTTTCCCTCAGAATAAGAGCCAAAATCAGCAGAATACTATCTCAAATGTACAGAAAAAGATGTTTTGATACTTCAAATTTTGGGGTGTGTGTGCTCAGTCACTCAGTCCTGTTCAACTCTTTGCGGCACCATGGAATATAGTCCAGAGGCTCCCGTGTCCATGGTATCTTCCAGACAAGAATACTGGAGCTGGTTGCCATTTCCTCCCCTAGGAGATCTTCCCAAACCAGGGACTGAACACACGTCTCCTGAATCTCTTGTACTGCAGGCAGATTCTTTACCACCAGCACCACCTGAGAAGCCCTCAAATTGGGGGGAGAAGAGAGCAAAAAAAGCCCAGTACAGTGAACTGTGCCTTCTGTCCTTGGATCTTTGACTAGGCCTCATAAACCACTAGCTACCCACAGCAAGCCTCAAAGGAAAGGACTGGTTGGCAATACAAATTCTTCATGACTAAAACCAAGTTACTTCCGCCTACGCCTAAGAATCCCATTCTTTCTTTTGGTTCTCTTCCTACCTCCCTGGCCACTCTCCAGTTTCCAATCTGGTTACTCCCCTGATGCTCTTTTTGTCTCATGGCTTTAAATACCATTCATATTCCGGCAAGTCCCAATTTTGTATTTCTAGAACAGATTTCCACTGCCCACCCCCACTGAATCCCAACTCTTTATATCTAGTTGCTTGCTCAAACTTTCTACTTGGATTTAATGAGAATCTCAAAATTAACACATCTAAAACCTAGCTTTTGATTCCCGTCCCTTTACTCCAAACCTATGTCTCTCTCAATCTTTACTATCTCAGTGAATGACGAATTCATTTTACCTGATGTACGAACCAAAAACCTTGGAATAATCTTTAACTCACTTTCTCTCATATCCTGCAACCTATATAAACACAAATCCTCTCAAGCTCTATCCTCAAAATGTATCAGAATCCAATTACATTTTGCCACTTCCAATGCTATTATTCTAGTCAGGCACCAGCATCTCTTGCCTGGATTACTGCTTATAGCTATAGCCTCCTCAACTGGTTTCCCTGCTTCTAACTTTGTTCCCTATGTTCTCCTTCCCCACCCCCAGGCCCAGTGTAGAACTTTCGCAACATAGAAGCTAGAGTGATTATGTTAAAATTAAAAACTTTAAATTGGAATTAAACGTCAGACTGGGGCTTCCCTGGTGGTCCAATGGCTAAGACTCTGCTCTCAATGCAGGGGGCACAGGTTTAACCCCTGGTGAAGGAACTAAGACCTGCATGCCACATGGTGTGGCCAAGAAAAAAGAGCAGCAACCCTCTACACTTTTTTCACTGGTGCATTCCCAGTGCCTAGTAAACAACAGATGGCCAATAAATATCTGCTGAATGATGCTGCTACTGCTGCTAAGTCGCTTCAGCCGTGTCCAACTCTGTGCGACCCATAGATGGCAGCCCACCAGGCTCCCCTGTCCCTGAGATTCTCCAGGCAAGAACAACGGAGTGGGTTGCCATTTCCTTCTCCAATGCATGAAAGTGAAAAGTGAAAGTGAAGTCACTCAGTCGTGCCCGACTCTTAGCAACCCCATGGACTGGAGCCTACCAGGCTCCTCCATCCATGGGATTTTCCAGGCAAGAGTACCAATTCACTTTCCCCTACGATCTTGAACTCAGGAGTGTTTCCGTTATACTAGTCTTTCAAGCTTGAAAATCCCTAGTGCTTAGCCTAGAATAGACTGCTGAATAGAGTTCTCCATTCTTTCTTCCTTCTTTATACCTCCATCTGTATAATTTTCAATTAATTTCATGCAAAGATGGGCTCGATGAAGGACAGAAATGGTATGGACCTAACAGAAGCAGAAGATATTAAGAAGAGGTGGCAAGAATACACAGAAGAACTGTACAAAAAAGATCTTCATGACCAAGATAATCACGATGGTGTGATCATTCATCTAGAGCCAGACATCCTGGAATGCGAAGTCAAGTGGGCCTTAGAAAGCATCATTACGAACAAAGCTAGTGGAGGTGATGGAATTCCAGTAGAGCTATTTAAAATCCTGAAAGATGATGCTTTGAAAGTGCTGCACCCAATATGCCAGCAAATTTGGAAAACTCAGTAGTGGCCATAGGACTGGAAAAGGTCCGTTTTCATTCCAATCCCAAAGAAAGGCAATGCCAAAGAATGCTTAAACTACCGTACAATTGCACTCATCTCACATGCTAGTAAAGTAATGCTCAAAATTCTCCAAGCAAGGCTTCAGCAATATGTGAACTGTGAACTTCCTGATGTTCAAGCTGGTTTTAGAAAAGGCAGAGGAACCAGAGATCAAATTGCCAACATCCTCTGGATCATGGAAAAAGCAAGAGAGTTCCAGAAAAACATCTATTTCTGCTTTATTAACTATGCCAAAGCCTTTGACTGTGTGGATCACAATAAACTGTGGAAAATTCTGAGAGAGATGAGAATACCAGACCACCTGATCTGCCTCTTGAGAAATCTGTATGCAGGTCAGGAAGCAAGAGTTAGAACTGGACATGGAACAACAGACTGGTTCCAAATAGGAAAAGGAGTACGTCAAGCTGTATATTATCACCCTGCTTATTTAACTTCCATTCAGAGTACATCATGAGAAACGCTGGACTGGAAGAAGCACAAGCTGGAATCAAGATTGCCGGGAGAAATATCAATAACCTCAGATATGCAGATGACACCACTCTTATGGCAGAAAGTGAAGAGGAACTCAAAAGCCTCTTGATGAAAGTGAAAGTGGAGAGTGAAAAAGTTGGCTTAAAGCTCAACATTCAGAAAACAAAGATCATGGCATCCGGTCCCATCACTTCATGGGAAATACATGGGAAAACAGTGGAAACAGTGTCAGACTTTGTTTTTTTGGGCTCCAAAATCACTGCGGATGGTGACTGCAGCCATGAAATTAAAAGACACTCCTTGGAAGAAAAGTTATGACCAACCTAGATAGCATATTCAAAAGCAGAGACATTACTTTGCCAACAAAGGTTCGTCTAGTCAAGGCTATCGTTTTTCCTGTGGTCATGTATGGATGTGAGAGTTGGACTGTGAAGAAGGCTGAGCGCCGAAGAATTGATGCTTTTGAACTGTGGTGTTGGAGAAGACTCTTGAGAGTCCCTTGGACTGCAAGGAGATCCAACCAGTCCATTCTGAAGGAGATCAGCCCTGCAATTTCATTGGAAGGAATGATGCTAAAGCTGAAACTCCAGTACTTTGGCCACCTCATGCAAAGAGTTGACTCATTGGAAAAGACTCTGATGCTGGGAGGGATTGGGGGCAGGAGGAGAAGGGGATGACAGAGGATGAGATGGCTGGATGGCATCACTGACTCGATGGATGTGAGTCTGAGTGAACTCTGGGAATTGGTGATGGACAGGGAGGCCTGGCATGCTGAGATTCATGGGGTCGCAAAGAGTCAGACACGACTGAGTGACTGAACTGAACTTACTGAATTCTTACCTAAGATATGCCTCTTCCTTTGCAGTCACACTTTCATGATCCTATTTTCAACTTAGACCTTTTTGCCACATGGTCCTTCCCTCTTCAGGCTTTGTACTTCGATGCTAGATTATACTTTCGTTTCATTAGCACTGTGATTATCTAGCAGTATCCTTCAGCCACTAGATGCCAGTGATACCTCTCAATGTTAGGACAACCAAAAATGCCCCAAGACACTGCCAAATGCTCTTTGAGGTACTGAAAAATGTCCCACGACATTGCCAAATGCCCTTTGAGGTACTGGTTGAAAAGCACTGTCTTTATCAATGTTAAAACAAAACAAAATGGTTCAACATAATTTGCCTCTTTTTTTTTTTTTTCTATCTTGGTTTTAGTAAAACTCACTTAGACTCAGAGAGAACAGATTAGGAGCTTCTGTCCTACAGAATGAAATCTAAACTCCAGAGGTTGATATTCAAGGTCCTCCAGTCTCTGTTTTCAACTCTTCTACTGACATCTCACCTTTTCAACTCAACTGGGCTTTTAACCACTCAAAGAAACATGGGTCCCTTCCATGCCCATCCCCCCTAACTTTCCACTCTGCTCCTGCATCTCATTCCTGAGATGGTGACTTTGATTTCTCAATCTTTTAATCCTTTAATGGAGACAAGGCAGAGGATATATCTGCAAAACCTTATTTCTTAATCACTTGTGTTGTACAGAAACGATGTCCCTTTCAAGAGGCTGCTGCCCACCCTTTAATCATCTAACATTTTCTCTGTACTACAAGTCTGTTTCTGGACAGCATTTCACCAAACAGAATTTTGCAGCTTAATAAAGAAATACACAATCCTTCCACAAAAAAGATATAAATAAGTTAGGATTACATTAACCAACGTCTGTGACACTCAGGCCCCTTTCTGATGCACCAATTTTGTCAAGGATACATTTTGTGAAATAGTATTAGACTTCATTCTGGCCTAGAAATCCATAATTCACTTCTCAGACACCACATCTATGTTCTCACCTGATATCCTGGCTCATCCAACTCTCTCTCTAAATCCTCCAGCACAGTCACCACCTCTTCCCCACTCTCTGGATGCTGTTCCTGGACCCAGGCTTGGAGCTCCTCAGGCAAGATGGTCAGGAACTGCTCCAGCACCAGTAGTTCCAGAATCTGCTCTTTGGTGTGGGTCTCTGGCTTCAGCCACTGATGGCAAAGTTCCCGGAGTCGGCTCAAAGCCTCACGGGGCCCAGATGTTTCCTGGTAGCAGAACTGCCTGAAGTACCGTCGGAAGACCTCCCTACTGTGGGTGGTGTTCTTTTGAAGGTTCTGATCCTGTGTAGTGGCATATTTATGCTCCTCCTCCAGCTCCTCTTCCTCTATCTTTACTTCCAAAAGTTCTTCCCGGTCCTTCATGGCCTGGATAGACCAAGTATATGCCATCATTGCTATACAAAAGCTTATCAATGCTTCAAGCAAGATCTCCTGTGTCGTTTTTTTCTGGCTGGAACTGAGGGAGAAGCTATCATCATTAACCCAAACTACACCATAAACAAAAATTGCAAATTCTAAGAATTTAAATATGCACCTCGAAAGCTGCCTCCAGGGTAATCTACTATACTCAGAGAAATGCTCTGATAAAAAAGACTCAGTAGACTAATTTAAAGAAAAAGAATAAGTAAAAGGTGCTAAGTTGTTTCAGGATTTTCAGGACAAGAAAAGTAAGACTAAGAAGGAAATATTTCCACTTAGTAATAGAAAAAAGGAGAATTAAATGGAATAAACAAACATTTACAGCAAACAAATTATAACAAAAAGCTGAGACATCATTGAGTAGTTTCTTTTTAAATTCTTTAAAAACTCAGATGATGCATAATGGGAAATCACTGTCATAAAAGCTGCAGTTACATGAATTTATTTCCGCAGGGACTTAATCTCTCTGCTCCTGATTCTTTATCAAGCAAAAAAGCTGGAGACGTTGTTTTTTCAGGCCCTCTTCTACCCTAGTACCTGTAATTCTAAATATAAAGGGATGCTTGAAAAAGAGGCCCTAGGACGTGGGTCAGCGCCTGTGACCGACGAGTGTTCGGAAATGTCAGATGGCGCAGAATCAAGAAGGGTACACAGCGCGAGGCAAGCCCAGGAGGTATGAGGCGCACAGCCGGGTCTCCCCCTCATCCCGGGCTGTGACCCCCCTTCTCAGAGGGCTGGGGGCTAGCTTCTGCCTCAAGTAGCTTCTCGCGGACCCACCTGGGCAAGTGAGCACCAGAGGATGCCCCGCTCCAGCCTGGCCGGAAGACGGCCAGCAGCCCACCCGCCGCGTTCGCAGCAAAAGCTCGCTCAACCGCAGCCCCAGGAGGCCAGCAGAAGTTTCCCTCCCGGATTCAAGGGGGTGAAGTCTCTAACGATTTCCGAACCGGAACCCACCAAGAGCGACCCACAAAGGCCGGAAGCGGCCAAGGAGTACGGAGCATCTGGTCACTTCCGCCGCCACTCTAGGAAGAGTGAGCTTGCTACTCGGTAGTTCTCCCGTGCACTCTCGAGAGGTGACTACGGAGGATTCACAGGCCCGCAGTTTGACGATAGTTTTCGCCTTCTGCTAGTCTTCCGCTTGCTAGTATCCCCATTCCTCCCAACTGATGGGTGGTCGAGGCATGGCGAGTGTATCTGAGCTAGGTAAATCCTATGCTTTTTCACTCACGTTTATTTGGGTTTCAGCACCCTTGATATTAAAGATGTCTCAAAGGGATTTCTCCTGAGGTCTTCCAGACTCAGGAGGGGACCTCTTCTACACACTTCTCAAGGGTCAACCTGGCGGTTTCTGCTTACGTTTCCACCTTCTACAGTTCCCTTTTATGCGCTAATGATAATGGGTATACATCTGAAAACCCATTGAGTTCAATGGGAAAACTAAAAGATAATTTAGTAAAAAGAGTCCGACTCCACTGAGCGACTTCACTTTCACTTTTCACTTTCATGCACTGGAGAAGGAAATGGCAACCCACTCCAGTGTTCTTGCCTGGAGAATCCCAGGGATGGGGCATCCTGGTGGGCTGCCGTCTATGGGGTCGCACAGAGTTGGACACGACTGAAGCGACTTAGCAGCAGCAGCAAAAATATAAAATTAACACACTGAAAGCAGTACTTTCCAATGTGCAAATAACCAGTGATAAAGTTACAAGATATAATGTAAGAGAATACCTAATTTATAGTAACAACAGCAGCAGCAACAACAACAAGAGAAAGAAAGAAAATAAGTGGGACTAAGTGTAGGGAAAAAATTGCAAAACCGGTATGGGGAAAACCTCCTGAAAGGCCAAATGTATAGTTAGACAAATAGAAAGCCACATGCTAAAAAGACGGTTCAAAAGACTCAACAAAGAAGTCAATCTTCTAAAATAAAAGTATCAACAAATACTGTTCTAGAGTTAGACAAATTGATTATAAAGTTCAAATGGGAAAATAGGAATAGCCATGATACCCTCTGAAGAACAATAGTGAGGGACATACTAATCAGATATCACCACACGTTATAAAGTCCCTACAATTGAGTGTGATGCTGTGTAAGAACAGACAGAAACGGACCACACCCCAGGATTCTTGCCTGGAGAATCTCATGGACAGAGGAGTCTGGCTGGTTACAGTCCATTGGGTCACAAAGAGTTGGACATGAGTAAGTATGCACGCACCACGCACTAGACTGAGGTACATATGGATATTTAGTAAATGATGGTGGCATCATGAATCAATGGGGGAAATGAAGGGCTTGTAGATAAGTTGTATTAGGACAACTGATAGCCATTTGGTCAAAAGTAAAATTGCATTAATATCGCCCATCACATATCACAATCAGGATAAATTCCAAATGGATCAAAAAAACAAATGTAAAAAATATACCTATAAATGTATTAGAAGAACATGAGTAATAATTCAAACATCTGGGAACAGGAAACCTTGCCTCAATTTCCAAAAGCAATAAAAAAAAAAAATAATAATAAGTAAATCTGCCTAAAAATAAAATGGATTGGTTATCAAAAAATACCACAAAGAAAAGTCAGAAGAAAAATAATACACTGGAAAAATGTTTGCAACATATCACAAAGGACTAATATCCCAAATATATAAAGGGTTCCTAAAATATTTCCTAAAAAGAAAATAACTGAGGACTTCCCTGGTGGTCCCGTGGCTAAGACACCGAGCTCCCAATGCAGGGGGCCTGGGTTTGATCCCTGGTTATTGAACTAGATCCCCACATGCCACAACTAAGAGTTCACATGCTGAAGTAAAGATCAAAGACCTCACGTCCCTCAACTAAGACCTGGCCCAGTCAAATAAATGAAATATTTTTTAAAAATAAAAGAGAGAAAAAAAGAAAAGAACCAATAACCCAATGGAGAAAATAGACAAAGGAAATGAAGAGCTGACAGAATAAGAAATTGTAGCAGTGCTCAAATGTCTGTAAAGATGCTCAACTTCACTCTAAATATAAACATACAAACTAAAATCTACACTCAAGTACCATTAGTCATTTTATCAGACTGGAAAAAATTCAGAAGTTTGACAATATACTCTATTCATGAGGAAAGAGGAGCTCTTATGCACTCTTAATTGGAACACAAAATAGTACAGCCCCTATTTGGAAAAATAATAAAATGTAGCAAAATTGCTTACATAAGTTTATTCTTTGTTCCTGCAATAGAAATCCATCCAAAAGATACATTGACAAATCTACAAAATACATATGCACAAGGTTATTTATTTAGATAGTCAAGCTAAAAGACTGGAAACAAACCTAATGTCCATCAATAAGTGACTGACTGAATAAACTGTGGCATAACTACTGAGGCAGCTATAAAAAGAACGAGAAGTATTTTGAGGTACTGCTATAGAGTGACCGTTGGGTGCTGACAGCAGACTACTGGCAGTAGGTAGAATAATGACACCACCTGCTCCACCCTCACCAAGAAGTCTACTGCTCACCTAATCTCCAGAGCCTGTGAATTTATTATGTTACCTGGCAAGAGGGATTCAGGTTGCAGATAGAATTCATCTAATTCTATCCAACTGACCTCAAGATAGGTTTTCTTAGTTGAGAATTAACTTTTTTCTTCCAATAAAGCTTGATTTCTGCACACTGAAACTTGAATTCAATATTACTTTCTCTACTCACAAAACACTATGCTTATATTTTGCTTTTTAAAGTTAAATTTTATTTTAATATAATTGTAGATTCATATGTTTTAAGAAAGAATGCAGAGATCTCATTTACTCTTTACCAAGTTTCTACTAATAGCAATATCTTGCAGAACTATAGTACAGTCACAACCAGAGCATTGTTACAGTCAAGATACAGAACATTTCCATCACTACATTAATCCCTTTTATGAACACACCTAATTCCCATCTTCTCATTAATGACTGGCGACCAGGACTCTGTTCTCTGCTTCTATAATTTTGCCATTTCATATTTATTTTTTCATTTGTTTTCCTTTTTGACAGAATTGTGCAGCTTGTAGGATCTTAGTCTCCCAAATCAAACCTGATTTGATCACTGCAGGCACTCTGCAGTGAAAGCACGGAGTCCTAACCACTGAACTGTCAGGGAATTCCCATATTTCTCTATTTTCTTTTTCTTGGCTTCCTGTAGGTTACTTCAAGAAGAAGTCATTTTTCCTTTTTTAACTGCATTTTGATTTATCTATTTTTGATATTTTGTTGTTGTTCAGTTGCTAACTAGTGTCCAACTCTGTGACATCACGAATAGGCTCCTCTGTCCTCCACCATCTCCCAGAGTTTGCTCAAACTCATGGCCATTGAGTCTGTGATGCTATCTAACCATCTCATTCTCTGTCGCTCCCTTCTCCTCCTGCCCTCAATCTTTCCCAGCATTAGGGTCTTTTCCAGTGAGTCATCTCTTCACATCAGGTAGCAAAAGTATTGGAGCTTTAGCACCAGTCCTTCCAAGGAATACTAAGGGTGAATTTCATTTAGAATTGACTGGTTTGATCTCCTTGCAGTCCGAGGGACTCTCAAGAGTCTTCTCCAACACCACAGTTAAAAAGCATCAGTTCTTCAGCACTCAGCCTTCTTTATGGTCCAACTCTCACATCCGTGCATGACTAGTGGAAAAACCAAAGCTTTAACCATACGGAACTTTGTCGGCAAAGTGAGGTCTCTACTTCTTAATATGCTGCATAGATTTGTCAGTGTTTCTTCCAAGGGGCAAGCATCTTTTAATTTTGTGGCTGCAGTAATCATCTGTAGTGATTTTGGAGCCCAGGAAAATAAAATCTGTCACTGCTTCCACTTTTACCATCTTTGGTAAATCTTTTTGTACACTTTTTTTTTTTAAGTAGTTGCTCTAGGTTTCCAGTTATATATACACACTTATCACGTTCTATTGGTAGCATCTTTTTACCAATTTGAGTGAAGTATAGAAACCTTACTTTCCTTTACGTCTCTTGCCCTTCCCACTTATAATTCTCTTAATTAGATATTTCCTCTAAATATATTTAGCACCACAGCAGACAAAATTACAATTTTTGCTTCAACAGTTAAACATAATTTAGAAAAATCAGGAGAAGTAGGAAAGCTTGCTGTATTTACCCATATTCTTTCCTGATTATTCTCTATTTAGAGATTGTCCTTTTGCCATTTTTTTTAAATGTAGGTTTCCTGGTGACAAATTCTACATCTTACTCATGTGAGGACGTCTTGATTTTTCTGTTCACTCCTGAAGGATATCTTCACCAAGTACAGGATTCTGGCTTGATAGTTTCTTTCTTTCAGCTCTTTAAAAATACCATGTCAGTCTCTTCTGGCCTCATTACTCATAAGAAATCCACTGTCATTTGAATTTCCTCCTACAGATGTCATTTTTCTCTGGCTGCTTTCAAAATCTTTTCGCTGTCTTAGGGTTTGGGTAGTTTAATTGTATTGCTGTTTTGAAAGGATTTCCTTGGGTTTGTCCTGTTTCCATTTTGATCACCTTCTTGAATCTGCAGCTTTACTTCTCTTGCCAAAATTGGTAACTTTTCAGCCACTATTTTAAGTAGTTATTAAGCCCCATCCTCTTTGGGACTTCATTGATATGATCATTACATCTTTCTACAGTTGCACAAATCCCTGAAGTTCTTTGTATCACTGTACTAGTTTCCTTTGGCTTCTATAACAAATTACCACAAACTTGTGGCTTAAAACAACAGAAATTTATTCTGACAATTCTAGGGGCCAGAAGTCTACACTCAAGGCTCTGTCCAGAGACTCTGAGGTAGAGACCCCATTTCTTGTCTCTTCCACTCCTGGTCATCCCTTGGTGTCGCTGGGGCTTGAGGTCACACCACTCCAATCTCTACCTGCATCTTTACATCACCTTTTTCTGTGTGTCTAATTTCCCTCTGCCTCTCTCTCATAAAAATATTTATTATGGCATTCTGGACCCCTTCTGGATAATTCAGGATAATCTCCTTTTCTCAAGATCCTTAATCACTTATTTTGCCATATAAAATAATATTCACTGTTCTGCCACATAATATTTTTAGGTTCTGGTGATTAGGAAGTGAACGTATCTTTGGGTGACTATTTTTTCAGCCTACTACCCTCTGTTTCTCCTTTTCCCCATCTCCAGCTTATTTTCTCTGTTGTTAGAACTGGGTTATTCCTGTTGTTTAGTCTTCTAGTTCAGATTTTCTCTAGCCTCCATCCTGTTGTTAAGGCCACCCACAGAGCTTTTAATATTATAACTGTATTTTTCAGTTCTCAAATTTCCACTTGATTTTTTTTTTACATTTTCTATTTACTTGCTAGGACTTTCTATTTCCTTGCTGAGGGTTTCTTTCTATATTTTCACTTCTTTTATATGTGTTCACAATTTCCCATTGAAGCTTTTTTAAAAAAACGTTTATCTGGCTGCACCAGGTCTTAGTTGCAGTACACCGGATCTCTGATTTTCTTGCAGCATGCAGGATCTTTAGTTGCAACAGAAGTGATGTGAAGTCGCTCAGTCATGTCCAACTCTTTGCAACCCCATGGACTATAGTCCACCAGGCTCCTCCATCCATAGGATTCTCCAGGCAAGAATACTGGAGTGGGTTGCCATTTCCTTCTCCAGGGAATCTTCCCGACCCAGGGATCGAACCCAGGTCTCCCACACTGCAGGTGGATGCTTTAACCTCTGAGCCACCAGGGAAGCCCCTAAGTTGCACTATGTGAGATCTAATTCCCCTACCAGATGTTGAACTGGAGCCCTCTGCATCAGGAGAGAAGTCTTAGCCACTGGACCACCAGGAAAGTCCCTCATCGAAGCTTTTTTTTTTTTTAATCATGATTGCTATAAATTTCTGTTAATTCTAAAACCTCTGTTAATTCTAAAACCTCTATTCGCTTGGTGTTGGCATCTCTTTTCATTCCATTTGCGATCTTCCTGGTTCTTGGTATTTCGGATTTTTTATTGCTATTTTGTACTGTGTTATGAGACTGGATCTTAATTAAACCTTAGGTTTTAGCTGGTTTTCCCTGAAACTACTGTGGCAGGGTAAGTAGGGAACGGTGACACTAAGGCAACGTCAGAAAAGGGCCAGTGAGGTCCGGACTTCCACCATCACTCAGCAATAACTAATCAGCGCTCACACAGTGTCTGTGGTGACCACATGAAACTCAGAATTTCTACCCCTACCCAACAGTAAGGAGAACCTAAATGGCAATCAAGTAGAAACTTGGATTTCTACATTTACCTGACAGTAATGAGCTGCCACCCTCCTCTACTTCCCCTGCCACACTTTTGAATCTGTTTTCTTCGCCACAGAAATGAACGAGCACTTCCCTTTGCTTTGCAAAACTGTGAGGATCGCGTTATAGTTTTTATTTTTTTAAGAACTAAACCTCTACAAATATGTAATCATGACCATTACTATAAGAGCTTTTCATGAAAACTGAGAAACTGCTCAGTTAAGTTCACGAAAAGTGTAAGAAACCATGTTTTAGCCTTAAGGTCCATCAACCGATGGACACTGGAGGAGTTTCCCCGCTAGTAAATGCGTCTCCTTCGAAAACCAGATGGTGCACACAGACCCAGCCCTGTACCCTGTTTGTGTTTAGCTCTCTGCATCGCTGAAACTTACAGAAGCTCCAACATGGAAGAGTCCGGTCCTGAGGGATCTATGTAAGGCAAGGAAGAGGAACCCAAGCCAGGCCTAGGAAAAGAGGACAACACCCCCAATCCAGCCCCAAGATCTCTGCAGAAGTAAATGGCAACCCACTCCAGTATTCTTGCCTGGGAAATCCCACAGACAGGGGAGTCCGGCAGGCTCCAGTCTGTGGGGTCTCAAAAAGAGTTGGACGTGACTTGGCGACTAAACCAAAAATGGAGCATCCAGCCTCGGGATGAACCAGGTTTCCACCTACTCCAGTTACAGTCCTGAGTCAACCAAGGAAAGGGGTATTTAAGCCACAGCTCACACCAGGAACTGGAAATACGTCACAACACTCAAACGCATCTCCGTCGGTTCCTCAGCCGCCTCTCTAGGAAACTCAGAGGACCTGTCATTTTCGTGGTTGGTCTGGCAACTGAGTTAAATTCACCCATTCCAGTCCATCTTAGTTCGCTGATTCCTAGAATGTCGACGTTCACTCTTGCCATCTCCTGTTTGACCACTTCCAATTTGCTTTAATTCATGGACCTGACATTCCAGGTTCCTATGCAATATTGCTCTTTACAGCATTGGACCTTGCTTCTATCATCAGTCGCATCCACAACTGGGTATTGTTTTTGCTTTGGCTCCACCCCTTCATTCTTTCTGGAGTTATTTCTCCACTGATCTCTAGTAGCATATTGGGCACCTAGTGACCCGGGGAGTTCCCCTTTCAGTATCCTATCATTTTGCCTTTGCATACTGTTCATGGGGTTCTCAAGGCAAGAATACTAAAGTGGTTTGCCATTCCCTTCTCCAGTGGACCACGTTCTGTCAAACCTCTCCACCGTGACCCGTCTGTCTTGGGTGGCCCCACATGGCATGACTTAGTTTCATTGAGTGAGACAAGGCTGTGGTCCATGTGATCAGATTGGCTCGTTTTCTGTGAGTATGGTTTCAGTGTGTCTGCTTTCTGATGCCCTCTTGCAACACCTACCACCTTACTTGGGTTTCTCTTACCTTGGACATGGGTATCTCTTCACGGAAGCGCAGCCGCTTCTCCTTACCTTGGATGAGGGGTATCTTCTCACGGCCACCCCTCCTGACCTTGACCATTATATCTACTACTGTGGGCAGGAATCCCTTAGAAGAAATGGAGTAGCCAACATGGTCAACAAAAGAGTCCAAAATGAAGTACTTGGATGCAATCTGAGAAACGACAGAATGATCTCTGTTCATTTCCAAGGCAAACCATTCAATATCGTGGTAATCGAAGCCTATGCCCCAACTAGTAAGGCTGAAGAAGCTGAAATTGAACGGTTCTATGAAGACCTACAAGACCTTTTAGAACTAACACCCAAAAAAGATGTCCTTTTCATTATAGGGGACTGGAGGCAAAAGTAGGAAGTCAAGAAACACCTGGAGTAACAGGCAAATTTGCCCTTGGAATATGGAATGAAGCAGGGCAAAGACTAATAGAGTTTTGCCAAGAGAATGCACTGGTCATAGCAAACACCCTCTTTCAACAACACAAGAGAAGACTCTATACATGGACATCACCAGATGGTCAACACCAAAATCAGATTGATTATATTCTTTGCAGCCAAAGATGGAGAAGCTCTATATAACAGCAAAAACAAGACCGGGAGCTGACTGTGGCTCAGATCATAAACTCCTTATTGCCAAATTCAGACTTGAATTGAAGAAAGTGGGAAAAACCATTAGACCATTCAGGTATGACCTAAATCAAATCCCTTATTACACAGTGGAAGTGAGAAATAGATTTAAGGGACTAGATCTGATAGACAAAGTGCCTGATGAACTATGGACAGAGGTTCAAGACACTGTACAGGAGACAGGGATCAAGACCATCCCCATGGAAAAGAAATGCAAAAAAAGAAAAATGGCTGTCTGAGGAGGCCTTACAAATAGCTGTGAAAAGAAGAGAAGTGAAAAGCAAAGGAGAAAAGGAAAGATATAAACATCTGAATGCAGAGTTCCAAAGAATAGCAAGAAGAGATAAGAAAGCCTTTCTCAGCAATCAATGCAAAGAAATAAAGGAAAACAACAGAATGGGAAAGACTAGAGATCTCTTCAAGAAAATTAGAGATACCAACGGAAAAGTTCATGCAAAGATGGGCTCGATAAAGGACAGAAATGGTATGGACCTAACAGAAGCAGAAGATATTAAGAAGAGATGGCAAGAATACACAGAAGAACTGTACAAAAAAGAGCTTCACGACCAAGATAATCATGATGGTGTGATCACTGACCTAGAGCCAGACATCCTGGAATGTGAAGTCAAGTGGGCCTTAGAAAGCATCACTACGAACAAAGCTAGTGGAGGTGATGGAATTCCAGTTGAGCTATTTCAAATCCTGAAAGATGATGCTGTGAAAGTGCTACACTCAATATGCCAGCAAATGTGGAAAACTCAGTAGTGGCCACAGGACTGGAAAAGGTCCGTTTTCATTCCAATCCCAAAGAAAGACAATGCCAAAGAATGCTCAAACTACCGCACAATTGCACTCATCTCACACGCTAGTAAAGTAATGCTCAAAATTCTCCAAGCCAGGCTTCAGCAATATGTGAACCGTGAACTTCCCGATGTTCCAGCTGGTTTTAGAGAAGGCAGAGGAACCAGAGATCAAATTGCCAATGTCTGGATCATCGAAAAAGCAAGAGAGTTCCAGAAAAATATCTATTTCTGCTTTATTGACTATGCCAAAGCCTTTGACTGTGTGGATCACAATAAACTGTGGAAAATTCTGAAAGAGATGGGAATACCAGACCACCTGACCTGCCTCTTGAGAAACCTATATGCAGGTCAGGAAGCAACAGTTAGATCTGGATATGGAACAACAGACTGGTTCCAAATAGGAAAAGGAGTACATCAAGGCTGTATATTGTCACCCTGCTTATTTAAATTCTATGCAGAGTACATCATGAGAAATGCTGGACTGGAAGAAGCACACGCTGCAATCAAGATTGCCGGGACAAATATCAATAACCTCAGATATGCAGATGACACCACCCTTATGGCAGAAAGTGAAGAGGAACTCAAAAGCCTCTTGATGAAAGTGAAAGTGGAGAGTGAAAAAGTTGGCTTAAAGCTCAACATTCATAAAACGAAGATCATGGCATCTGGTCCCATCACTTCATGGGAAATAGATGGGGAAACAGTGGAAACAGTGTCAGACTTTATTTTTGGGGGCTCCAAAATCACTGCAGATGGTGATTGCAGCCATGAAATTAAAAAATGCTTAGTCCTTGGAAGGAAAGTTATGACCAACCTAGATAGCATATTCAAAAGCAGAGACATTACTTTGCCATCAAAGGTCTGTGTAGTCAAGGCTATCGTTTTTCCAGTGGTCATGTATGGATGTGAGAGTTGGACTGTGAAGAAAGCTGAGCGCCGAAGAATTGATGCTTTTGAACTGTGGTGTTGGAGAAGATTCTTGAGAGTCCCTTGGACTGCAAGGAGATCCAACCAGTCCATCCTAAAGGAGATCAGTTCCTGGGTGTTCATTGGAAGGACTGATGCTGAAGCTGAAACTCCAATACTTTGGCCACCTCATGCGAAGAGTTGACTCATTGGAAAAGACCCTGATGCTGGGAGGGATTGGGGGCAGGAGGAGAAGGGGACAACAGAGGTTGAGATGGCTGGATGGCATCACCGACTTGATGGACATGAGTTTGAGTGAACTCCGGGAGTTGGTGATGGACAGGGAGGCCTGGCGTGCTTTGATTCATGGGGTCGCAAAGAGTCAGACAAGACTGAGCGACTGAACTGAACTGAACTGGCAACTGACCCAACTTTGCGAGCTCAGAAAGTGAAAGTGAAAGCCGCTCAGTTGTGTCCGACTGTTTGCGACCCCATGGACTGTCCATGGAATTCTCCAGGCCAGAGTACTGGAGAGGGTAGCCCTTCCCTTCTACAAGGGATCTTCCCAACCCAGGGATTGAATCCACGTCTCCCACATTGCGGGCCGATTCTTTACCAACTGAGCTATCAAGGTGCATGCTCAGAGGTTTCCTCCTAATCGATAAGGCAGGCAAGTCGACAAGGTTCTTTTGTAACCTCTGGTGTCCAGGAGCCACTCAATCTGGGCTTGTTTCTTTCTACCCCAATGAGGACACCTGGCCACTCTCACCGGATGCTGCGCAGCCCTAGGTTCCCTTAGCACCAGGTCCTCTGAGCTTTCAGCCCTTAGGATCACTCTCCAGAAGAGTCTCTTAAGATACCAACTGACAATTACCCTCACTCGGTTCCCAGGGTCAGAAGCAATAATCAACACCCACCTATGGAAGAGCAGCAACAAAAGGGGCAGAGGATGGCTTGCCCTCCACTGTTTTAATTCTTTGAATAACTGAGTCCCTCTGAGTAACCTAACCACTGATTTTGTCCGTCTGGGGTGGGGCCGGGCAACTGCACTTCAAACAGCCTAGGTGATTCTAACACAGGTAGACACCAAGAAACAGTGACTTCATCATAGAGCTAAGGTTGCTAGCATGGAAATCTGAATGTGGGTCCAGAGACCTAAAAACATCACAGGGTAATTTACAGACTGTGTTCTTCTCCCAGTTCTCCTTTTTATGGATAGTATTAAAATAAATGAGAACCAAAGGCAGAGATTACCACTGCTTGAGACACCAGTACCTAAGACACTTGAAACAACTGAGATGGAGGGACTTCTAATACGTACTGTGAAGATGAAGAACATCACTTGGTAAAGATGTCTCTGTATCTATCTTTTTATTTTTTATTTTTTCTCTTTGGACACCATTGTTGCCCTCTGATTCGTTTTTGTATTCTCACATTTTGGCCATCCTTTTCCTCTTTTCATCTGTTTTTTGCTGATGCCTAAAATGTGTCAGGAGGAGAAGGGGACGACAGAGGATGAGATGGCTGGATGGCATCACTGACTCAATGGACGTGAGTCTGAGTGAACTCTGGGAGTTGGTGATGGACAGGGTGGCCTGGCGTGCTGCGATTCATGGGGTCGCAAAGAGTCGGACACGACTGAGCGACTGAACTGAACTGAACTGAAAATGTGTCTCAGGGCTCCAAGTCTAAGTGTTCATGAAACTACATATAATTCACAGTGATCTTTGTTCATAGTTTTTAAAAAACTTTTTAATATGGCTAAAAAACAGATCACCATAACTAACACTTGGGTTTCACTTTTCTCAAGTAGGTATGAAATGAGCTAAACTCCAAAATTTCTTTTTAAATCTCAGTATTTTTTTATTCTTGGAAAAGGAGAATCAGAGAATGGCAACCCACACCAGTATTCTTGCCCGGAAAATCCCACGAACAGAGGAGCCTGATGGACTATGGTTCATGGGGTTGCAAAGAGTCGGACACAACTCAAGTGACTTGCATGCATGTATGCATTCTCTGACTATATACTGAAAAGCTCCTACTATACCTTTGATGATTCTACACTGCCTATCAAACAAAGACTCAATGCATTAGAAAAGTGTTCAAGGCCCTCAATCTGGCCCCCACCTACAATCTCCCACTCCTGCACTTCCCTGCAGGAACTCTGTGACCCAGACAAACTGGAAACCCTTTGCCTCTTGAACATGTCTTAAATTAGGGTCTTGCCTCACTCTAGTCCTTCGGCCAAAAACACTTTCCTCTATCCTCCATCTCCCTCTGCAAAGAATCTACATTTCTCTCCATTATTAACTCAACATTTAACCAATGACCCACATATGTTGGTATATATTTTGTATTTAAAAATTCTAAAACAGAAAATCTTCATATTTTATAAAATTTTGACCTTAGGTATACTTTCATTTAGAATCTCCTCAGAAATAACTTCTGTCTTACTAGCAAAATATTAAAAAAATCTTCTACTAGAAGTTACTTTTTTTAAAGGAAAGCAATTGTCAGATACAGAAAATAGGAATCATTTCCAAATATAAAATATGGACAGTCTTGATTCTCCTAGAGTCCTGACCTTCAACTCAAAATTATAGTGAAAGAGAATCTTCAGGGCTCTATCCACAACTCTAGGTAGGTTTTAGTTGCAAGACACTTAGCCATTTCTTCCTCTTTTTTTTTTTTTTGGTTGCACCTAAGGCATGTAGGGAGAAGGCAATGGCACCCCACTCCAGTACTCTTGCCTGGAAACTCCCATGGACAGAGGAGCCTGGTAGGCTGCAGTCCATGGGGTCACTAAGAGTTGGACACGACTGAGCGACTTCACTTTGACTTTTCACTTTCATGCATTGGAGAAGGAAATGGCAACCCACTCCAGTGTTCTTGCCTAGAGAATCCCAGGGATGGGGGAACCTGGTGGGCTGCCGTCTATGGGGTTGCACAGAGTCGGACACAACTGAAGCGACTTAGCAAGGCATGTAGGATCCTAGTTCCCTGACCAGGGACAGAACCAGGCTCCCTGCAGTGGAAGCAGAGTCAACCACTAGACCACAAGGACATTCCCACTTAACCATTTCTTGATGTAGTGTCCACTGTCCTAACTGCTGAAAGGGGTGCTGGACTATCCTTCAAGAACCAATAGCCTATTTAATTGGATTTGAATCAATATTTCTTATACCTTGCTCAATCATAAAACTGAATTTCTTACATCTTGCTCAAAAAATAAAACCAAAAATCTCTTTCAGATTGGACTTTTCAAGGGCACAGGGAGGGATGGATACTGGTCCAGGGAACACCTGAATGAGTTCAACACTAGAGACTTCATAGGTGAATAAAAGGAGCCAGGATGGAAAAGAGAGAAGTGAGGGAGTTTAGAAATGTAAAGAGACAACTAAGAATTTCTTGGTCTGGAAGACTGGAATAATCACAGGAAACAGCCAAGGTCTTCATGCCATTGTCTGTGTCCATGCTCAGTTGCTAAGTCATGTCCAACTCTTTGTGACTGCATTGCCTACAGGTTAAGTCAAATATTATTTCTCAAATAATGAGGAATGTGGATCCTAGATAAAAGAATTAGCATAAGAGAATTAGTACAATCAGTATCAGAAAACAAGGAAAGTTAGTTTGGTGAACTGTAAGTCATTTTAATTGCATGAACCATCATTGCATTCTAAGAGTACATCTGTCTCTACAGCATATATAACATATTTTGTTTCTTGGTGTTTACCAGCTGTTGAGAAAATTAAGAATTTTGAAAAGCTATAAAAAAACAAACAAAAAAACAAGCACAGAACAAATCAAACATTCAACCTTCAATTGCAAATGTAAAAACTCAGTTCATTAGAATACTTCCTCTAAAATCCTAATCTGTTCATATTTTAAATATTTTAAAAGCTAACAAACATGCTGCTTCAGCATCTTGGAGAAGCATTTAAAACTTATGAACTCAAACTATAATAGTATAAATTACTATATAACTATGTGCTCAATTGCTTAGTCGTGTCCAACTCTTTGCAATCCATGGACTGTAGCTCCTGTGTCCATGGGATTATCAAAGCAAGAATACTGGAATGGGCTGCCACTTCCTCATCCAGGGATCGAACCCCACATTTCCTGTGGCTCCTGCAATAGCTCTGTGGATTCTTTACCACTGAGCACCTGGGAGCCTATTATATCACTATATGGAGTATATTATTTAACTTGAGAAGTTGATTTTATTGCAAAACTTATCCTACTATATTTTCTTTAACTTCATCCTAAATCCCTATGTATTTCTGTTGGATAAGAATTTAAAACCTCAAGACACAATAAACTATATACTCTTGAGGAATTTAAGGTTTTCTTCTTCTAAAATTGTTGATAATACATACAATTAGTCACAGGTAGTGACACTAACAGTTTGAAATGTTAGGTTTAAGAATATATAACAGAACAAAATACATTGAAATAAAAACATCACTTATAACTTCATTTCTCAACATAAGCATTATGTGCACTTCTAATCATCCAAATCTTGTTTTTCTAGCTCATGTGGAGGTTGTTAGCTTTTTAAACAGAAAGAGTTTGATGACCAAACTAGGGAAAGAATAAAACAATATACAACATTCTGAAGTAGCAATTTTTCATCTTGTAGGAGTACATTGAACTGTGCAGCACCAACAAATGATATATCACCAACTTGTAAACAGAGTAAGGAGCTTGCTGTTATAAGGCAGAAAATATCTGAAGATTACACTGTTTCATGAAAACAACAAGATGTAGAAGGGTGTGAATAGTATGCTATCATTCTGCGTAATCAAGGGAATAAATTATATTCATATTTTCTTGTATTTACATAAAGAAACCCTGAAAAGTATTAAGAAACTAGTTAAATGACTACCTACAAGGGGAAAGATAGGACCTTTTTTAATGTTTTGATATTAGAACCAGGTGCAGAATGAATTATCTTTTTTAAAAACTCCTTCTAAGTAAATTAAAATTTAAAGTTAAAAATAATCACTCATTAACAAAAATAAATGAAATGCCTCAAATGAGAAATAAGTAGGAGGAATCTTTCTTGGGACTCCACTGTAAATTAAATGGCTGTACATCTATTGAAACAAATAAACGGGCAGGTTTGTTGAGCTAAAAAGCAAAATTGTAATGCCTTGTAAGTGCTCTAAGTTGCATATGGCAATACAATGCTTCCGATGGCTCAGCAGAAAGAGCACTGCACTAAGAGTAAGGAGAGAGGGTTCTAGTTCCAGCTGCATTAACTAGCTGTGTGATGTTACACAGTCACTTCTAGAGCTTCTGTATCCATATCTGTTAATAAAGGGCATGCAGAAATGACGCTGAGGTCCCTTATTGTGTTCTATTACTCTTAAGTTACCTGCATGTGTATATAATATTCCAATCCAGATTGTTATCACCATAGATATTCCACTTCTTTGTCTCCTGGCCTTAGTATAAAGCTTCATAACACTCAGTGTTAGGGAAAGGAGTTTTTTTAATGTATGACTTTGGTAGTAATCAATAAATAGCACTGAGAAGCATGGAGGCTATAAAAGCAATCAGCATGGAAGACCAATCATACTTTTCTCTCTACTTTTGTATATGTCTGAAAATTTTCCTTAACAAAAGGCTAAATAAAAACCCCAAATGCTCAAGTCACAGCAAAAATACAGTTAGACCTATATTTTCACAACAAAGATCTTAAGTGAGATATCAGATTTTTAATAATCAATTTCTTGGTTTTTAACTGAGGGCTGAGTTACTAAACCTCTACAGGGAAAAGCCTTTGTGTATGGAAAGATCCAAGTGCCCCCTTTTGTAGGTTAGAAGGGCAAATTTTCCTATCTTATGCAAATAGAAACTAATCTAATAGTTTATATTATAGATTTTACGGAAATTATTTTTAAATTAATTTTTTAAATACTACCTTTGACTTTTTGTATTCAGGTTGCATATAATTTTTAAGACTTAAATAAGTTTTAAAAAACTAGGATAAAGTTTTCCTGAAGCATATCTAGAAAACTTTTTGGACAGATATGTATGAATTATGAAATCAATGCAATAACAGTGTTGCAAAGTTATGGATGTCACTGACCAAAGAGACTTTGACAGTTGTATTTAAGATACTATGCTTCTCTCAGCCATGAACTCCTTATTGCCAAATTCAGACTTAAATGGAAGAAAGTAGGGAAAACCATAGACCTTAGGTATGACCTAAATCAAATCCCTTATGATTATACAGTGAAAGTGAGAAATAGATTTAAGGGCCTAGATCTGATAGATAGAGTGCCTGATGAACTATGGAATGAGCTTCGTGACATTGTACAGAAGACAGGGATCAAGACCATTCCATAGAAAAGAAATGCAAAAAAGCAAAATGGCTGTCTGGGGAGGCCTTATAAATAGCTGTGAAAAGAAGAGAAAGCGAAAAGCAAAGGAGAAAAGGAAAGATATAAACATCTGAATGCAGAGTTCCAAAGAATAGCAGAAAAGATAAGAAAGCCTTCAGCGATCAATGCAAAGAAATAGAGGAAAACAACAGAATGGGAAAGACTAGGGATCTCTTCAAGAAAATCAGAGATACCAAAGGAACATTTCATGCAAAGATGAGCTCGATAAAGGACAGAAATGGTATGGACCTAACAGAAGCAGAAGATATTAAGAAGAGTGGCAGAATACACAGAAGAACTGTACAAAAAAGAGCTTCATGACCCAGATAATCACGATGGTGTGATCACTGACCTAGAGCCAGACATCCTGGAATGTGAAGTCAAGTGGGCCTTTGAAAGCATCACTACGAACAAAGCTAGTGGAGGTGATGGAATTCCAGTTGAGCTATTTCAAATCCTGAAAGATGATGCTGTGAAGTGCTGCACTCAATATGCCAGCAAATGTGGAAAACTCAGTAGTGGCCATAGGACTGGAAAAGGTCAGTTTTCATTCCAATCCCAAAGAAAGGCAATGCCAAAGAATGCTCAAACTACCGCACAATCGCACTCATCTCACATGCTAGTTAAAGTAATGCTCAAAATTCTCCAAGCCAGGCTTCAGCAATATGTGAACCGTGAACTTCCCGATGTTCCAGCTGGTTTTAGAGAAGGCAGAGAAACCAGAGATTAAATTGCAACATCCGCTGGATCATGGAAAAAGCAAGAGAGTTCCAGAAAAACATCTGTTTCTGCCTTTATTGACTATGCAAAGCCTTGACTGTGTGGATCACAATAAACTGTGGAAAATTCTGAAAGAGATGGGAATACCAGACCACCTGATCTGCCTCTGAGAAATTTGTATGCAGGTCAGGAAGCAACAGTTAGAACTGGACATGGAACAACAGACTGGTTCTAAATAGAAAAGGAGTTCGTCAGGCTGTATATTGTCACCCTGCTTTTTTAACTTCTATGCAGAGTACATCATGAGAAATGCTGGACTGGAAGAACACAAGCTGGAATCAAGATTTCCGGGAGAAATATCAATAACCTCAGATATGCAGATGACACCACCCTTATGGCAGAAAGTGAAGAGGAACTCAAAAGCCTCTTGATGAAAGTGAAAGTGGAGAATGAAAAAGTTGGCTTAAAGCTCAACATTCAGAAACAAAGGTCATGGCATCTGGTCCCACCACTTCATGGAAATAGATGGGGAAACAGTGGAAACAATGTCAGACTTTATTTTCTGGCTCCAAAATCACTGCAGATGGTGACTGCAGCTGTGAAATTAAAAGATGCTTACTCCTTGGAAGGAAAAGTTATGACCAACCTAGATAGCATATTCAAAAGCAGAGACATTACTTTGCCAACAAAGGTCCGTCTAGTCAAGGCTATGGTTTTCCTGTGGTCATGTATGGATGTGAGAGTTGGACTGTGAAGAGGCTGAGCGCCGAAGAATTGATGCTTTTGAACTGTGGTGTTGAAGAAGACTCTTGAGAGTCCCTTGGACTACAAGGAGATCCAACCAGTCCATTCTAAGATCAGCCCTGGAATTTCTTTGGAAGGAATGATGCTAAAGCTGAAACTCCAGTACTTTGGCCACCTCATGCAAAGAGTTGACTCATTGGAAAAGACTCTGATGCTGGAGGGATTGGGGGCAGGAGGAGAAGGGATGACAGAGGATGAGATGGCTGGATGGCATTACTGACTGATAATGACGTCCTGATAGACGTGAGTCTCAGTGAATCCGGGAGTTGGTGATGGACAGGGAGGCCTGGAGTGCTGCGATTCATGGGCCGCAAAGAGTCAGACACGACTGAGTGACTGATCTGATCTCAGCCTAAAATCAGGACACTTTCACTGGCTTTCTCTGGAGCTTCCTATTATAGAGGATTAATTATTAATACTATTGTTCTCTCAGGGACAAAGTAAGAACCAGGACCTGGCTTCCTTGACCCAGCAGTCTGGCATCAGGAAATGTTGCCCTACCTGTTCCAAGGAGCTAGCTGGATTCAGCCATGGGGTGGACTTTCCGATGCTGGATGAGGTTGCAATGGTAGATGAAGTTCTTGCCACATTTGTCACATTTATAAGGTCTTTCTCCAGTGTGAATTCTCTGATGCTTAATGAGGACAGAACGTCGACTAAAGCTCTTACTGCACTGATTGCACTGGTACGGCTTTTCCCCCGTGTGGATCCTGAGATGATGAAAAAGCCCAGCATTCTGGCTAAAGGCTTTGCCACAAACGCTGCACTGATAGCGCTTCTCCCCAGTGTGGAGTCTCTGGTGCTGGAACAGGCCTGACCGCTGGCTGAAGGCCCGCCCACACTCATCACACTCATAGGGCTTCTCGCCCGTGTGCGTTCTCTGGTGCTCAGTAAGGATGGAATTCTGGGTGAAGCTTTTCCCACAGTCACTGCAGACATAGGGTCTTTCCACTGAAGAGCTTCCCCGTTGCCTCTCCAGTCTACCTTCCTGGTCACAGGTCTCTCCATATTCAGGCACTGGAATAGTATCACCATTCAGTTTTTCAGGTGCCTCCACAAGAGATTTCTTTTCTTTAGACAGTCCCTCTATGGAGCTAACTCCACTTCCATTCGTCTCATCTTCTGAAATAATAATTGGATTACTGCAATGTGTGTTCCCAAAAAAGTAATTAAGGACTGGTCAGGAAGGGTGGGAATGGGGGTACAAGCAACCATTTTTCTAATTTACTTTCCACTCTTAATATATACTTGGGCTTCAGTGAGAAGATGCCCTGTTATCACAATTGCCTGTTTATTGTCTACCTCTCCACCAGACTGTAAACTCCCTAAGGGCAAGGACCATGTCTACCTTGCTCATCACTGGCTTCTCCAGTACCCAGCACAATGCTGGGCCCAAAGTAAACAACAAGTAAACATGCTGAATTGATGACCATTCGGGGAATGACTTTAGGCTTCCTGAGCAAATTCTAATCCTCACCAATCTCCTGAATCGGGCCCACCCCTCTCAAGTTCCACTGAGGCCGCTCTTCCAAGGTTTGGAGCTGGCTACTTGATGACTCCTGGGCTGTTCCTAGAGCTGCTTTCTCCTTCACAAGCTCCTTTTGTTCATGATCACGGGCTGGGACCTGGCAAAAATTAAGGACAATTGGAAACCAAATATCAGAGAAGATACTGCAAGGCCTTCTCAGGATCAATGGATAGGAAAAGATGGATCAAGAAACTGGCAAAGAGAAAAGGTGGAGAGATTAAAGAGTCTATTACAGATCAAGTCAGGTATAAAGAAATCCATCTTTTCCTCCTCTTCCTCTTACTGCACTGAAACCCCATGCTTCACCATACAAGCACAAATCCTTGTTCTCCCTTCTTCCCACCTGCTCTCTTGGTTCATCCAGCTCTCTCTCCAAATCCTCCAGCACAATTACCGCCTCTTCTCCACTCACTGGGCGGTGCTCTCTCACCCAGGCCTGGAGCTCCTCAGGCAGGATGGTTAGGAACTGCTCCAGCACCAGCAGCTCCAGGATCTGCTCTTTGGTGTGCATCTCTGGTCTCAGCCACTGATGGCAGAGCTCCTGGAGTCTTCGAAGAGCCTCTCGGGGCCCTGGTGTCTCCTGGTAGCAGAACTGTCTGAAGCGTCTACGAAAGATCTCCCTGGTATGAGGGTTATCTCCTGACAGGCCAGGTTCCTGGCCCATTCTTGTGTGGTCCCCCTTTTTCCTCTTTCACTTTCACTGCTAGAAGTCCCTCGTGCATCTCTGGAGTCTGAAGGGCCAAGGCTGTGGCTATTCAGAAAAAGAATCTAATCTTAATAATTCCCTCTTGATCTTTTCTTCTGGAAATTCCAAAATCTAAAAAATAATTTGCAGGAAAGAAAATGAAGAAAATTCTTTTTGCTGGTAGGCACTGGAAGTATTTATACCCAAATCAGTAACTCTAATGAAGAACATGAATGCATGATTAATAATAATAATGATAATGATTATGCAAATACTGGTGAAGGTAATATAGGAAGGAAAACAAAACCAAAACAATGCCCTCTCCCTGAGATTTATTGAAGGGACTGTTTGATCATCCTGAATGAATCAGCTCAAATAAATCAGTTTGAATATCCTGGGTTTTCCATTTGAATGGCAAGATACTAGACTCAGGCAGTTTTTAGTTGAATGGAGGTAAACAAACACTTTGGTTCCAAGATGTCACAGAAGACACTAAGAATCAAGGAGAAAAAGGAAAGAAAAAGGAGTAGGGAGGGAAAGTAAAGAAGATAAATAAATAGAATCAGGAACAACAAAACAAAAATGTGCCTGGGGAAAAGAAGCTGAATTCTTTGAAGCACGTTAGGTCTGGAGGGAAGAGATGCCTGCTTGGAGCAGGGAAACCTGGAATTGAGACTGATCCCCAGGTACTCCTCCACAGTCTTGGGCTTCACCTTCTGCACTTTAGTCTACTTAATCTATAACATAGGAATCCTAAAGCCAACCTTGTCTACCTCTCTAGGTTGATATAGAAATTAAATAAGAGCACAGATACAGAGCACAAAGAAGCAGGCAGTTTGGTAAACTCTAAAGTATTATAAATTACCATGACTGTGGGGCTTCTCTGGTGGTTCAGTGGCAAAGAATTTGCCTGCCAGTGCAGGGGACATAGTTCAATCCAGGTCCAGAAAGATCCCACATTCTGTGGAGCAACTAAGCCCGTGGGCCACAACTACTGAGCCTGTGCTCTAGAGCCCATGAGCAACAACTATGGAGCCCAAGCACCACAACTACTGAAGCCCGTTTCTCTGCAAAAAAAAGAAACTATAGAACTGAGAAGCTTGGGCACCACAGCTACAGACCAGCCCCCTCACCCACTGCTAGAGAAAGCCTGCATGCAGCAGTGAAGACTCAGAGCAGTCATAAATAAATAATCTTTTTTAAAAATTATCACTACTATGACTATTTTTCTTATAAATTTCAAATATTTTTTCTTATAAATTTTATTGAAAGATTAAATGAATATCCTAGTGATCTAAACACAATGGCAAAAGATCAGAAAGTAGTCAACTGGAGTGGGCTTGGCTCATAGATAGTAAAATGAAGGAAATGTTAGTTTACTATTTTTTAAATACAGAATTTTAGCTCTTTCTTACCTTTTAATTTCTTGGAAACTGTTTCTCTTTGAAGCTCCTCAAGGATGGAGAGTGGGCAACTGTATGTAAAATAAGTGCTAATAAAGAGACAAATGTCAGAATTTCCAATGGTGATCCAGTAACTAAGACTCCATACTCCCAATGCACGAGGCCTGGGTGTGATTCCTGGTTGGAAAACTAGATTCGACATGACACATCTAAAGATCCTGCATGCTGCAACAAAGGTCAAAGATCACGTGTGCTGAAACTAAGACCTGGAACAGGGAAATATATATAAATATTTTTTAAAAAAGAGACAAATGTCTATGACCACTTAACCTTATGAACAATCTTAATCAGGACAGGCAATCTTCTGAAAGAAAAATAATTATGTGACCTAGTGATTTCCAAGCACCATTCTTGGGCACAGGCTTTCAAACTTTTTTTGACCAGGGCCTTTAGTAAGAAATATTTTATATTATGACCCAGAACACATATACATGTGCATATGAGTATATGCTTGTGCATGTGTGATATACACAAACACAAAAATGGAAATAATTTTTTTTTACAAAATACCATGTATACTTACCTTATGTGATATATACTCTTATTTTTAAAATCCTAGTTTTTAAAATGAAAAAACAAAAAACCCTGGTCATAACCCACTATATAGATTACACGACCCACATAGGGATCATGACTATAGTTTTTTAAATATTTTTGTTCTAATTTTAAGTAAAAATACTGTAATTCACTGTAGAAATAACCTACATCATTCATAAGTATTGGCAGGCATCACAAAATTTAAAAAACTAAGGATAGATTATTTAAGTTGTTAGTGAACATTGATCATACTACAACTAAAAGAAAAGTTAAATTCATATTGCCATTATTGGTTATAGTCATCAAAGAAAAAAAAAAAGCACATTGGTATGAGACAGCATCCTTCACAGGTTACCTGTGACATTATCCCCTTCACAAATTTCTAACATCTTTGGCTTTGCTTGACTTCTATAGACCACCTCAGGAAGAGTGGAGGACAGTTTCTACTCAAAAGATAGGATCCCTGAATTCATTTTCCCCCAACTCACCACCACTCTGACCACATTATCTTTTTCTGTTGAACTTTTCATATGCCAATTCATTCATTTAGCAAATATTTACTCAGAGCTCCATATCCAGGTACTTTTGGGCTACAAACAAAAACAGTTTTCACCTCAAGGAATTTACAGTCTTATAACAATAATTGACATTTTACAGTGCTTTTAATGTACTGGGCACCATTTTAGATGCTTTACATATATTAACTCAATTAATCCACAAAGCAACCATGAGTTAAGGTACTATTATTAACCCCATATTGCAGATGAGAAAACTGAGGCATAAAGAGTCTATATCATTCTCCCAAAGCGTCACAAGTAGTTAGTGGTGAGGCTGGCAATTCAAACCCGAAACCTACCTTAAATTCATATTCTCAATCCATATACCACATATCTTCCTCTATGTAGGGGGAAGAAGGGACAGGAGGGACAAAGGGTCAGAGGGGCCAGATGATAATTAATGTATGTCAAGTAGTGATAAATCCTATGCAGAACAATAAATGTAAAGGATATAGTAAGAGGGAAGAAAGGTTTCTATTTTATGTGGGTTAGTCAAGGAAGGCCTTGTTGATAAACTATTATTTGAGCAGAGACCTGAAGGAAGTGAGGAGCAAATCATGGAACTATCTGGAGAAAGACTGTTGCATGCACGGGAACACTGAGTTCTTGGAGGCAGGAACATGTATGCATTTTTCAGGAACAGTTAGTTAACCAATGTGGCTAGAAGAGAGAAGGCAAACAAGACAGAACAGGAGATGAAGTCAGGTTAGGAACAGATCATGAAAAGCCATTATAAGGGTTCTGCCTTGTACTCTAAGAGACGAGGAAAGCTTACTGGAAGTTTCAAGCAAGAGGGGTGATAAAATTTTACTCAGTTTTAATATAAAAACATAACTGGCTGCTGCTACAAAAGACTATGGGAAAGCAGAAGCAGGAAGAGAAGCTAAAGTAATAGTTCAGGGGTGAGATGGTGGTAGCATGAACCAGGTCTGCTGAGCTTGTTTTAGGGTGAGAAATTTTTGGGGTACAAAATTACTCAATTAACCAAGATTGGTTTCAAAGGAATAAACAACCACTTGTTTAGTCAACTTTTCAGGCCCCTGAAAATATTTTTCCCTATTTGCTACCTACTCATCTTGGTTTCAAGTCAAAGCTTTTCTTGTTCACAGACAATGCAACTGAAGCTTTGAGCTCTGCCAACAGAAAACCATTTCTGATATGCACGGGTGCTAAGTCGCTTCAGTGTGTCTGACTCTTTGCGACCCTATGGATTGCAGCCTGCCAGGTTCCTCTGTCCATGGGCTCTCCAGGAAAGACTGCTGGAGTGGGTTGCCATGCCCTCCCCAGGTCATCTCAACCCAGGGATCCAACCCGCGTCTCTAATGTCTCCTGCATTGGCAGGCAGGGTCTTTACCGCTTAGCGCCACTTGGTGCTATTCTGGTCCATGGTGTTTCAAATCTTGACTCAATTTCACTGAGATCAATTTCCCTCTTCTCTGTCATCTTTTCTAACTGATCAAAGCGCAACACCAGCGAGTGGGTGGGAAAACAGGTGTACAACACACAAATGAAATGGCTGCTTCATCAGGTTTGCAGACGGCACACGTCCTCAAGTATATTCCTCTCTCTAAACTTAAATCCTAACTAGAAGTTCAAGATTACTAAGGTGTAAAAGGGGTAGCACCATATTCAAATAAGGGAACTCACTTCCCTTACAATAAAGCTAATACAGAAAAAAAGAGCTGAGTCAGCACGGCAAAGGGTTAAGAAAATGGACTCTGAAGTCAGACTCCCTGGATGTGAATCCTGAGTACACCCCATTACCAGCTGTAAAACCCGGGCTAGTTACTCAACTTCATTTTCTTCCTTGGGCCTTAAAAAAGTAAAAAAGGTGGCGGGACGGGGAAGTAACATACTACTAGTGTCTACCTCATAAAGTTATTAGAACTAAGTTAATATCGGGAAAGTGCTTTGACAGTGCTGGCGGACATGAAAGTGCTATTTAAATATTCGTGTTTTGTTTTGTTTTGTTTTAAATCAAACAGTTGGCAAGAGCCTATACATTCTTGAGTGATCAGACTAAAGAGGCTGTGGCAATGTTATAAAACTGTCGTGCTCATTGTTTAAAATAAGCCCCCAGTAGAGAATGGCAGCCGTGGGAAAATACAAAACCATTCTGGCTATCGGAACCTAATCTTATCCTAGATGCAGGGAAAGAGAGTTCCGAAGGACACCGGTGCTAGGACCAAGTGTTTGAAGTTTCAGGAACAGACGAAGGGGATGGGGGTGGGGACACGGACGCTGACTTTCAACTAACAAGGCCCTTGCAGGTTCCGGGCAGCCTCCTCTGCCCCTCACCTTTCCAGCCAAGCCCTGGCCAAGAAGACCCGCTGCCTCCTCCCCACACCCAGTCCAGAGTCCACAGCGCACAGTCCGGACTTTTCAAAGGCCCTGCGGTAGCCCGACTCCGAAGCCACCGGGCAGCCGCGGGCACCACCTTCGAATCCTTGACAATCTCAGCCTGGATAACGATAAACTACAAAGGCCGGAAGTGCGTCACACCGCGGCTCTCAGGGTGTGTTCCTTCTAGTAAGCCCGGAGGTTTTCACACCTCTGTGGTCGCTGCTCTGAATCCCTGCTAGGCGTAGGGAGGCGCTGGCTTTCATAGTCTCTTTCAAGGGGCTGGGGTGGGTAATACAATAACTGTCCAACACAGTGTTTTCTGTACACTATTTCATTTACACGTACTCACTCACTTATTCTGCATAACAGTCCTGTGGGTTCGGTATAATTATATCCGTTTCAGCTCAGTTCAGTCGCTCAGTCGTGTCCGACTCTTTGCGACCCCATGAATTGCAGCACGCCAGCCTTCCCTGTCCTCACCAACTCCGGAGTTCACTCAGACTCACGTCCATCGAGTCAGTGATGCCATCCAGCCATCTCATCCTCTGTTGTCCCCTTTCCTCCTGCCCCCCAATCCCTCCCAGCATCGAAACCTAAGGCACATTCTGTCTACATTTATCAATTACTATTTCCTGCAAAGAAAGCTTTGTGTGCACCTTATTTTCTAGCACAAGATATTCCAGGCTCATTTTATACTTTTCCTGCCTTAGACCTGGAATCTCCATTGCTCCATGAAGCTGTGGTTCCTTTTAATGTAGAATGATATACAGAAACTAAGATCTGAATTTTGAATAATAAACTCATTGCTACTGGGATAGATCAGTATCCAGTATCCCTATCATTAGACCCCCCCCCCTTTTTTTTTAGTAACACATGCGTGCGTGCTAAGTTGCGTCACTACCGTCCAACTCATTTGCGACCCTAGGGACTATAGCCCACCAGGCTCCTCTGTCCTTGGGGATTCTCCAGGCAAAAATACTGGAGTGGGTTGCCCGGCCCTCCTCCAGGGGATCTTCCTGTCCTAGGGATCTAACCCGCGTCACTTACATCTCCTGCATTGGCGAGTGGACTCTTTACCACTTTGGCCACCTGCAAAGTCATCACTAGACCTTAGGGCTGGAATAAAATATACATATGATAAGGATTTTATAAAATATTTCCAATTCAAATACAACGTCACAGATTTCTTTTTCATTTTCACCATTGCACATATGATCTTCCCTTCTTCCACAGGAAAAAAACCCTGTTCCCAACAACATCCATATAGTCATTCAATTTGGTCTTACAATATATATTTTAAATTTTTTCAAAATTAAAATATCAACACCATTAGCAATAACACATCTACTATGTACAGTTCTAAATTTCTTTGCTTGCTTTATTTGTTCTTGAATTGTATCTCATTAAGGGAGATAGAGTATATATACATAACTTATTTGAATTCTTTTCTCTGTGTAGTTATATTATAAATTTGATATACAGTTAGTCATTTGTTTCTGTTTTATTCAGTTTCAAGATTTGCTTTCCTTTCTTCCTTCTCCTTTCTGAATATGAAAAACAGCTCAAAATTAAAATTACATAAAAAATATATATATTCAGAGTTTTGTTTCAATCCCTAACTCTTTTATCTCCTATATACTCTTGCCCCATTTTTATTAGTTTTATCCTTTCCTTCTTCCTACTTCCTTCTCTTATCCCTTCCCTTCCTTTCTTGTACAAAAACAAACTTTTACCCCTTTATATCTATAAATAATGTTATATATACCCTTTTGCATCTTACTTTAATAGAATAAGCTGGTGCACGTGCATGCTCAGTTGCTTCAGTCGTGTCCACCTCTTTGCGACCCCTTGAACTGTAGCCTGCCAGGCTCTTCTGCCCGTGGGATTTTCCCAGCAAGAATACTGGAATGGGTTGCCATTTCCTTCTCCAAGAATAAGCTGGAAATCATCCTAAATCTGTTGATGGAAATAATCTTTTTCTTTTACTGTGACATGGTACTTCATTGCATTAGAAAAGGAAATAGCAACCCACTCCAGTATTCTTGACTGGGAAAATCTCATGGACAGAGGAACCTGGTGGGCTACAGTCTGTGGGTCACAAAGAGTCAGACACGACTGAGCAACTAAGCACACACACTATTGTTTTTTTAACCAATCTTTTAGGGAGCGTATTTGGATTCTTTCCAGTATTTTGCTTTAACAAATAATGCTGCAATGAACAATGAAGAGAGAAGGGAGATGTCTTTGTAAGCGTTGTATCATTTTGCACTTTCAACAGCAATGTGAGATAGTGCCTGCTTTCACACAACCTCCCTAATTGTATGTTTTCAGGCTTTTGAATATTGCCGATCTGATAGGCCATTAGGTACTGTATGCAGGTCAGGTAGCAACAATTAGAACTGAACATGGAACAACAGACTGGTTCCAAATAGGAAGAGGAGTATGTCAAGGCTGTATATTGTCACCCTGCTTATTTAACTTCTATGCAGAGTACATCATGAGAAACGCTGGGCTGGAGGAAGCACAAGCTGGAATCAAGATTGCTGGGAGAAATATCAATAACCTCAGATACGCAGTTTGACACCACCCTTATGGCCGAAAGTGAAGAAGAACTAAAGAGCCTCTTGATGAAAGTGAAAGAGGAGAGTGAAAAAATTGGCTTAAAGCTCAACATTCAGAAAACTAAGATCATGGCATCCGGTCCCATCACTTCATGGCAAATAGATGGGAAAACAGTAGAAACTGTTGGGGGGCTCTACAGTGGAAACAGTGGCTGACTTTATTTTGGGGGGCTATAAAATCACTGCAGATGGTGATTGCAGCCATGAAATTAAAAGACACTTACTCCTTGGAAGGAAAGTTATGACCAACCTAGACAGCATATTAAAAAGCAGAGACATTACTTTGTCAACAAATGTCTATCTAGTCAAGGCTATGGTTTTTCCAGTAGTCATGTATGGACATGAGAGTTGGACTATAAAGAAAGCTGAGCACCGAAGAATTGATGCTTTTGAACTATGTTGTTGGAGAAGACTCTTGAGAGTCCCTTGGACTGCAAGGAAATCCAACCAGTCCGTCCTAAAAGAGATCAGTCCTGGGTGTTCATTGGAAGGACTGATGCTGAAGCTGAAACTCCAATACTTTGGCCACCTGATACAAAGAGCTGACTCATTTGAAAAGACGCTGATGCTGACAAAGATTGAGGGCAGGAGAAGGGGATGACAGAGGATGAGATGGTTGGATGGCATCACTGACTCAATGGACATGGGTTTGGGTAGACTCCGACAGTTGGTGATGGACAGGGAGGCCTGGCGTGCTGTGGTTCATGGGGTCGCAAAGAATCAGATACAACTGAGCAACTGAACTGAACTGAAAGAATTACAAACTAAATGCTAAAATCCCTGTTAAAAATGAACTCACAGTGCCAAATGTTGGCGAGGATTATGGAGCAATGGAAATGTTCATAAGAGTGTAAATTGGCAACACCGTTTTTGGGAAACTCTTTGGTATATCTACTGAAGTTGAACATATGCATATTCTACGACACAGGAGTTTCACTTTTAGTTATATTGCTGCCAGCAGAGTATATATATTGTATATATATTTACATCTGAAGACACACTTTAGCCACATTTTTTATAGTTCTAAAACCAGAAGCAATCCAAAAGTCCATTAACAGCAAGATGAGTGCAAAATGGAAGTTTATTCATAAAATGGTATACTATGAATGATGAAAGTGAATGAACTACAGCTACAAGCCAAAGTGATAAATTTCACAAACATAATGATGAGTGAAACCAGACACAAAAGATGCATATTTCATGATTCCATTTATATCAAGTTTAAAACAGGGAAAAGGAATCTCTGTGTTAGAAGCCACAACAGGGAGTAAGAAAGGAATAGTTAGGGAGGGAGCACGACTGGGGTGTTCTGGGGAACTGGTAATGTTCTATTTTTTGATGTTGGTGGTGGTTGTGTGGTGATTTCACTTCAGGAATTTCATTTAGCTGTACACCTAAGATTTGTGTACTTTTTAAATATATATACTATATTTCAATAGTTTTTATTTTTTTAAATCAAACCATTTCTAGAGATGAAGAAACTGAGAAATGGATTTAAATTATTTTTCCTCCGGCTTTTAAATATTATTATAATTATTGAAAAATATTGTCATTATTGAAGTTTAGTGAGTTTAAGGACACTCCAACTCAGGAGTTTCATCAGTTCTCATTCTCCGGTTTCCTCTTTTCCTTCTCCTTATTATATTCCTCCCCTCTTGATAACCACTAGACCACTGTATCTCCAGTTTCTCATTTTGTTTCTTGTACCTGTTATCATTCATTCATCCAACTATTCACTGATCTTTTAGCACACATTCATTAAGAGTAGGTACATGCACTTTAGAACTCAAAATGCCATGACTTTATTTAGGACTGAGGCAGGCTGTTGATTACCCACTAAGTAAGTAGCTCCTTTTTATTAGATATCAGAAGTTGCATTTTTTGTCTGTGTCCATCGGCACCTGGAATAAAAATTAACTGAGCAATGAAGTTTGGAGAGCTTCCTAACTGGTGACCACACTGAGATGCAGGAGAGGCATGCCCTGAAAGTGAATGGATGCTCTGCCCACTGCTCCTCCCTGTCATATCTTGCCCTATGCATATCTTGAATTTGGCTATTCCTGAGTTATATTTTTTATAATAAATTGGTGCGTGTGTGCTAAGTCATGTTTGACCCTTTGAGATCTATGGACCACAGCCCTCCAGGCTCCTCTGTCCATGGGATTCTCCAAGCAAAAATACTGGAGTGGGTTGCTGTGCCCTCCTCCAAGGGATCAAACCCATGTCTCTTAGGTCTCCTGCATTGGCAAGCGTGTTCTTTACCTCTACTGGCCTGGGAAGCCCCCAAAAAAGTGCTTTTCTGCCAAAACCTGGGATTGAACCAGGGACCTTTAGATCTTCAGTCTAATGCTCTCTCAACTGAGCTATTTCAGCCCCAAGATAAGTTAGTAAAAGTATGTAAAATGTTCCCTTGAATTTTGTGAGCTATTCTAGCAAATTATCAAATCTGAGGAAGGAGTTGTAGAAGCCCTTGATTTTATAGTTGGCTGGTCAGAAGTACAGGTGGCCTGAATTTGTTATTGGCTTCTGAAGTGGAGGTATGAGAACAGGTAGTTAACTAGATGTGAGCTGAGAAAGGGGGTGGGAGCAAGAGCTAGTGACTGGAAACGGTCCATCTTGTGGAGACAGGAGTCCTAGAGGCAAAGAAAGGCTGCAATAGATGGGCATTTCTGGTCTCTGAATGTCACCTTTTGCTCATTATGCCCTCAATTACAATAAATTTAGCCTTGCAGAAAAGAAGTACCCATTAGGCACTGACACCATGACACTTCTGCTCAAGACCAAAGAGGGGTGAAAATCCCTCTTCCCCTGGGGAAGGTAGAGCTGGGATGAAAATCAAGAGATTTGACCCGAAACCCCTGCCTCTTCAATGAATATTGTCTGTGCAATCATTTTCACATTCCATATAACCAGCTTGCCGAAGGAACTCAGAGCAGCTGCTCATCTGATCCTGCCCACTCTCCCTCCTGAGAGTATACTATTGCTTAATAAATTCTCACTTTGCTGTCTTAGCTTCCCTGTCTCAACTCTGAATTCTTACTGCAACAAGAAGAGAACCTATTCTCCAATAATAAAATTTTGTGGAATTGAGCCCTTAATCTGTGAGGTCTATGCTAACTCTGGGTAGTGTCAGAATTAAATTGAGAGGGCTTTCCTGGTGGTTCATTGGTTTAAGAGTCCACCTTGCAATGAAAGGGACACTGGTTCCATCCCTAGGCTGGGAGGACCCCACGTGTACAGGGAAACTGAGCCCATGCACCACAACTAATAAGCCTGTGCTCTGGAGCCATACTGAAGCCTGTGCACCCTGGATCCTGTGCTCCACAACAAGAGAAGCCACTGCAATGAGGAGACCCCTCACTGCAGCCAGAGAGAGTAGCCCCCACTTGCCGCAGCTAGAGAAAGCCTGCACTGAGCAAGGAAGACCCAGCACAACCAAAAAATAGAACTGAACTGTAGGACATCCCAGTTGGTTTTAGAGAACCAGATATTGTGCGGAAAAAACCCTACGTGTTTGATATCAGAAGTGGTAAACAGAACACACAAAGGTTTTTTTTGACTTGACTTTTGAGCATGATTTTGATGGAACATCTATTTAAAGGAGGATATATTTCACGTTATTGTTGAGCTTTCCTATTCAGAATAAAGCATCATATTTTCTTGGACAAAATGGCCCTCCTCAGAAGTCTCCTCAAAGCTCCTTTAACATCCTTGTTCCTCAAGGTGTAGATGAATGGGTTGGCCATGGGAGTAATAACACAGTAAAACAGCGTCAGAACTTTGATAAGGTCTTGAGGGCTGTCCCCTGAAGGCTGCATATAGATGTAGATGCCAGGGCCATAAAATAAAGACACCACCAATAAGTGCGAAGAACAAGTGTTGAAGGCCTTAAGTCTCCCACCAGCAGAAGGAATTCGAAATACAGCTTGTGCAATATAACTGTAAGAGACAAGAATCATGGAGAGGGGACCCATTATCAGGAAGGTGGCCACCACCGCTAAAGTAAGCTCATTGACTGTGGTGTCCACACAAGCCATCTTAATTAGACCAGGCAGTTCACAAAAGAAGTGGTCCAGTTCTTGTTTCCCACACAGAGGCAGCTGGACTGTGAGTGTGGACTGCAGTAGTGAATTGGCCAGACCAATGAGCCAAGCAGTGCTGGAGAGCTGCCGACAGAGCTTGTGGTTCATGATTACAGGGTATCTCAGAGGCTTACACACAGCTACATAGCGGTCTAAGGCCATGGTGCCAAGCAGGACACATTCAGTACAGCCTAGCCAGTGAAATACATATGCCTGGGTCATGCAGCCTATATAAGTGATGTTCTTGTTGGGTCCGCCTAAGTTGAACAGCATTTGGGGTACAGTTGTGGTGGTGAAACAGAGGTCCAGGAAGGAGAGGCTTGTGAGGAAGAAATACATAGGACTTTGGAGTTGGGAATCTAGTTGGGAAACCAGAATAATAGCAATGTTTCCCAATAGTGTGAACATGTAGGAGGTTAGGAGGGCAAAGAAGAAAGGAACATCCAACCATGGATATTTGGTAAAGCCCATGAGAATGAAATCCTCTGGAAAACTTTCATTCATGTGCTTCATTGAATTTTGATGAGAGACACCTGCTAAAATCAAGAAAAAGGATGACTTTAAAAACCTTGATTTGGTTCTTCCCTAGTGATCCAGTGGCTGAGACTCAAATATTCCAATGCAAGGGGCCTGAGTTCAACCCCTGATTAGGGGATGCCACAACTAAGACCTGGCATAGCATGCATAAATGAATGAATGAATAAAAACATATCTTTAAAAAAAACCCTGAGTTGGCAGAAGTTTTGATGATACCAGGGGGAAAATTATACCCTTATGGGGGAGCAATGGGGTATATCCTCAATAGAAACATTAAGGAATATAATAATTAAAATTAATATTAAAATTCACATTTGAAAAAATCCTCTCAGTAGAGAAAGTGGCTTCATTTTCCCCCCCTGTATCAGTGCCCTATGTGATAGGTTAGTGGACATTCATCACTTGTTTTGGCTATTCTGTATGATTAAAGAGGCCACTAGGAGGCAGTTTTCTCCTAGCTACCTTGCAGCTAAATGAGTGTACAACCTAAGAGGTGGGGGCTTGGGTAGGTGCTTAGATCATGAAAGTAGAGCCTTCCTGTAAGGGGTTAGTGCTCTTATAAAAGAGAACCCACAGTGATTCCTGTCCTTTCCACCAGACAAAGTTACAGCTATACGGTGCTATCTATTAGCCAAAAGGTGGGCTCTAATCAGACACTGAAACTGCCAGTGCCATGATCTTGGATTTCCCAGTTTCCAGAACTGTGAGATAAATGTTGTAAATAGGTCTCCTGGTCTGTGACACTTTGTTACAGCAACCCAAATGGACTAAGACATATGTCATCAGGGAAATGCAGATTAGAACAACAATCAGATTCCACGACACACCTATTAGAGTGAATAAAATCCAGAACAGTGACACCAAATGCTGGTGTGGATGCGGCACAACAGGAACTCTCATTCACTGGTGGGAATACAAAATGGTATGGCCACTTTGGAAGACACTCTGGCAGTTTCTTACAAAACTAAACATACTCTTAATCGTGTGATCCAGAAATCACACACCTGGGTGTTTACCCAAAGGAGCTGAAAACTTATATCCACACAAAAGCCTGCACAAAGATGTTTGTAACAGCTCTACTCATAATTGCCAAAATTTGGAAACAACCAAGATGTCCTTCAGAAGGTGAATGGGTAAATTAACTGTGGTACATCCAGACAATTCAGTGCTAAAAAGACACAAGCTGTCAAGCCACAAAAAGACATAGAACTTCAAGTGCTAATTACTAACTGAAAGAAGCCATCTGAAAAGGCAACATAATTTACAGTATGATTCCAACTATCGTACAGTATGTTTGGAAAATGTAAACCTAGGAATACAGTAAAAAGATCAGCCAATGTATAGGAAGAAGGGAGGGATGACTAGGTAGAACACAGAGGATTTTTAGGCAATGAAACTACTCAGTATGATATAATGGTGTATGCGTGTCATTATACATTTTTCCAAACTCACAGAATGTACAATACCAGACAGAACCATAATGTAATTATGGATTTGGGGTGATTATGACTTCCTGAATAGGTTCATCAGTTGTAACAATTGTACCAGCCTGGTGCGAGATGTTGATAAAGGAGGAGGTTATGCATGTGTGGGGAGTAAGGGTTATATGGGAAATCTCTGTACTCTTGCTCAGTTCTGCTGTGATATAAAACTGTTCTAAAGATAAAATCTTAAAAATCCTAATACTTCCTTACTGAGTGCGATGCAGAGTAAAAGGAACAATTCTCCTCATGGCCCTCTCCACCAAGTAAACAGGGTTAAGACTGCTGCAGGCTCTGCCAGGGCAAGAAACACTACAGGTCCTTGCTAATTTGGGGCAGAAATGTGGAGACAGTATACGAGAATGAATTCTGAGATTGTTATGAATTTATCATTGTTACCTTTATCAGAGAGGCTTGTTTCAGTTTACTGGCTGGAGCCATGGGTATGATTTTAATTTTTTTTTCTGTTGTTTTAGTTAACACTAAAACCTGGGTTTAAGGGGTCCCACCTAAATGATGTTGACTTGTCAGAATTCCCTTAGCATATAGTAGAAGGACCCTGAAGACATGTGTGGGTTATGTAATATTTGCATTAACTTGATTGATGAAAACAGACTGGTGATGAGGACAAGATTCCTTGTAATGTCTCCAAAAACAAACAAAAACAACAGGAATTGTATAATTTGATCATCTATGAGAACTGAGAGATTTATTTTTTAGGTAACAATAGTTCATTACATGATTCCACTGTGGCTAATGTTTATAAGGTCGTGGAAGTGTATACACTCCACAGTGATCAAACCAAAAAGATATAAGAGGATCTGGAGAGTGAAGCATAGATCTCTCTCTCTCACCCTCACTTTTGCTCTCTCTTTGTTATGTAAGGGTTAAAAGTTCTCATTTTTTGTAGTAAGTAATAAATCATATTTAAAAGTAAAAATGCAGATAGAATAAAAGCATGTTATTAAGAAATATGGGTATATAGAAGAAAACACTAAGTTATTAAAAATGTGTTACCTCAGGAGAATGGGAATTGAGAGTGAGAAATGATGAGGAAGGGAACTGCTATTTTTCATCGTAACCCTATATATTATTTTATTTTTTTAACTGTAAACATATATGTCTTTAATATAACAGAAAATTAAGTATGAAGGAATGGAAGGGATCTGAATATTTACCAATGATGGTGAAGGCATTGAAGGGATATACATTATCTGAAAGCATGGAAAGCACACCTCATCAATTGTTGCAGCACAGGGTCCACAATGTGAGGTGGTGGAAAATCAAGTTGTAAAAACAGCTTGGGTCCAGGATATGGAAAATCTTGAATACTAGGCAAGGAATCTAATCAAATTCATTTAAAAATGAATTTTTAAAATTCATTTTTTAAAAAAGAAGAGGTGTGAAATGATTAGAGCAGCGCTTTAAAACATTTATTATGACTGAATAACAAGGGATTCAAAAAGAGACCAGAAGCTGGGAGGTTACAACAAGAGTCTTTTGGAGAGAGGCTGAGAACGTTAGCTCTGGTAGTGGCAGTGGGAATGAAGAGCAGAGTAGGAATGTTGGAGAGAGGAAAGAGCTGAAAGAACGTTTGAAGTTTCAATCTGAGGTGCTGAGAGAATGAAAATTCAGTTAACAGAAAGAAGCATGTATATAAGAATTGATAGGAATACATGATTTAACCAAGAAAAGAGCTCAGAAAAAAAATAAATTTAACCTATAACAATTGGCCCTGAGGATCCATTCACTAGAGGATGGATTCCTGCTTCACCCAGATACCTCTAGTTCAACTTGACCAACTACTCATTTATAAAATATCATACAGCTACCTGAATTCATGACTAGGATGGTTTGTTGTGGTTGTTTAACCACCAAGGACGGGGACACAGTTAGAAAGAGGCAGAAGCAGAGGCAATGGAGTATGTCTCCAGAAAAGATAATAGACTACATTTGCCAGGAAGTTCATACATTTGAGTATAAAATGGCTGAAGACCAAGATCCCATTGACCCCACTCCACTTTGCAAATCCTCATTTTTTTTTAACCATTGGTTATTGTTTATATTTTTTAATCCTCAAATTTATCTTCAGAGTACTGGCCTTCATTCATTCATTTTAAAGCAAAAAGATAAAGAATTTATTACTGAGAAATTCTTTCTGATCTTCACATTGGGGTGTAACAAAAATGACAGTATTGGTCTTTAGAGAATTGCTTTTTGGTGGCTGACCTGCCTTCTGATTCCTCCCCATCTCCTAGATAATTGGATTTTTTTGGACATAATTCTGGGATTAACATGATTTTGAACAAATGACAACCATTGGTCTGGCATAATGAGAAACCATTTAGCTCATAGAGGTATCTTATCCTGCCTGATCTTGTCCAAAACTCAGAACCTTCGTTTTCTATCTCAAAACAAAACTGAACAAAACCCAATATCATCTAGGATGGTGTGAATAGAAAGAGACATCACTAGAACTTACCTCTTCTTATTTGAATTTGTATTTAGGAGATGTCTTTAGCTATAGAAGTTTAGTCAAGAGAAAGGTTGCAAAAGGGTTGGATTCCAACAATCCTGAGAGAGGGAAGCAAATATGATAAGGTCAGGGCTTCAGTAAAAGTCACTAAGGGTCTCCATATGCAAGTAGGGTGAATGTGATTCTGGAGGCATCGAATAATCTGTATTGGTTCCAAATTTGATTTAAAGGCAAATAAAACCAGTTTGCACCCAGTGTGTCAGTGATCCCATAGGGGCTGTCATTGGTGAATTAATTTCCTTGGAGATAGTGTCTATCTTTTGTTTATACTTTTGGTCACGATTGAAGATTGCATCAGTTCTTCCACTCATTAATTCCATCTTAACAGGGCTTCCCTGGTGACTCAGACGGTAAAGAATCTGCCTGCAATGCAGGAGGCCTGCGTTTGATCCCTGAGTCAGGAAGATCCCCTGGAAAAGGGAATGGCTACTCACTCCAACCCACTCCAGTATTCTTGTCTGGAGAATTCCATGGACATAGGAGTTTGGCTGACTATAGTCCGAGGGGTCACAAAGAGCTGGTCATGACTGAGACACTATCACTTTTCACTAGCTGACTAATACACTATGTTTAAATCTAAAGAATCAGGGCGTGAAGAGAGCATGTCCAAGGCAAAAAACAAAAACAAACAAACAAAACCAAAACCAACCAAATAACAGAGTCTAGGAGATGGAGAAGATTAATTGAGTTTGTCTATATGGCCTGCTCATTTTTTCATGGAGAACCTCCTACATAGACTTCTGAGGTTTTATATTTTCCTCCTCCCTAAGTTAAATGCATTAAGCAACTGTTCACTGGGCTGATTATCTTCCAGTAGAAAACAGAAAGTTATCTCAGGATTCCCAACGAATAGGACTAAGGATTGAGATCAGTCTAAGTTGCTTTATTTTATTTAGCTGTGTGGCCAAAAACTTCATTCTTGACTCTAATGAAATAGAAGATAGATATCATGAGATAAGCATGGATTCCAGAATTAGATCTGAATTTGAAATTTAACTTTGTCACTTTGTTACCGTGAATATTATTGAATCTGTTTCCTCATCTTTAAAGAACTGATTATAACACATATTTGACAGGATTGTTGGGCTAATTAGATGACAGCATGTCTGGAAACTCTTGGAATGTAGCAGATTTCCAATAATGGTAACTTGATGATAATGAGAGTAAGCAGATGTTCATGAATCAGTACAAAAGTGCTAAGAGTATACAAAAGTGACCTCACTTTCAGTTCTGCTCTGTGTGCAATATTTTAAGCTGGATACTTGCAAATGTGATTCATTTACTTCAAAATCACTTGGGGTGCTTGTGAAAAACACACATCTCTGGGACGTCCACCAAAACAGAATTAAAACCTCTGGGGATGAGTTTTAACTAGTTCCCAAGGCAATTTAAATGTATATTGGGCTTGGGAATCATTGCATTATAGAATCATTCTGTTGTTTTCTTTTTAATTATAAAATTAAAGTTTAGGTTCTAGTGGGGCCAATTTATGTATTCCCTTTAGGACTAAAGCCCTTCCATGAAGACTGAAGGAATACAAGCAAATGTAAATTACCATTATTATAATGTAGTAATATTTGGAAAATCATATATAAAACAGATAACATAATGCTGAGTTCCCTAAAATCACTAATAAGTTGCATGGGAGCTCAGAAATAGGCTTTAAGAGTTGGTACAGTTTTGTCCCCACCCCCCACTCCCCACCTCCCAGTTAGAAATGAGAGGACAGCTAAAGATGAAAAACAAAAGGCTATTTTCTTTGTTTCCATAAAGTGACCCACCATCTTCTCTTCCAAGTTTTGTTTGTTTGCTCGTTTCTGGCTCCAACCCTGCAAGGATGAACCCTCATCTCCTGCATTGGAAGGGCAGTGTCTTGAGGCCGGAACGTCGGCAAGTCCTCGCCTTTTCTTTAGAACTGAGAATTTTTGCAGTTACAGCTGCTTTTGCATGATTGAATCAAAATTTACAGTAATACCTAGTACACTGGAGAAATAGAAGCAGTGGGGAGTTAATGAAGAATCTGGGTCCCCATGAAGAGGGGAGGAAAAAGGAAGAGGCCCCACTGGGATTCGAACCCAGGATCTCCTGTTTACAAGACAGGCGCTTTAACCAACTAAGCCATGGAGCCTGCGCATAAACCTGCATTATACTCGGTCTGTCCTTACCGTGAGATTAAATATTCTTGAGGCAGTTTGTGGGATTTAGAGCAGTTTACTATGAGAAAAGAGATAAACTTCAAGAAGACGTTTTGCTTACTTAGACGCGCTGCAGAACAGATACAAGCTGGAAAAGTTTCGGGCAGCTTGAATGTTGGAACCAACAGGACTTCAACTAATTCAATGGGAATCGTCAATAAAAGTCGGAGCTACTCACTTTTTCTAAAAGGGATGCTGCTACTGCTAAGTCGCTTCAGTCGTGTCCGACTCTGTGAGACCCCATAGACGGAAGCCCACCAGGCTCCCCCGTCCCTGGGATTCTCCAGGCAAGAACACTGGAGTGGGTTGCCATTTCCTTCTCCAATGCAGGAAAGTGAAAAGTGAAAGTGAAGTCGCTCAGTCGTGTCCGACTCTCAGCGACCCCATGGACTGCAGCCCACCAAGCTCCTCCATCCATGGGATTTTCCAGGCAAGAGTACTGGAGTGGGGTGCCATTGCCTTCTCCCTAAAAGGGATAAATTCTTCTAAAAGCAAACTTTGATGTTACTGCACCTCGACTTTCGTAACTAAGTTTCTTCGTTCCAGTATCCTAAGTGAGGTGCTCTAAAAATGGAACTCCACTAACTAGTCTAAGCTCGTTAGACCGCCGAGTCGGGGCACCTAGCGTTCCTACACGTTTGCACTCAGCAAGCGGTGACTTGAAGGGGAAGGACCGCGAGCGGAGAAGGCGGCTGGAAGTGTAGAGTTAAGCTACAGTCAGGCATATCGCTCTCTAAAAATCCAAAAACGCCAGTGTCAAGGTGGTTGTAAAGACTCAGATCACACAACCATAGTTGTAAAGCCCCTCGGAGTGCTGAACGGGAGAGGGCCTAACGGTCCCCTGGGGACCACAGAGTGTTCACTGGATCCACGTACCATCCTCCTTAGGTGGAGAGCCTTACAGTTCCAGAGAACCACCCACTGAACCCTACCCACCAAGGGCCCGCTTTCCAGAGCAACAGGTCCTCAACTCGCAAAGAAGGCAATGCCTTCTTCCCTCTAACCAGGTTCCTGCACTCCGCTATGACCCGCCCTTCCCTCTCCCAAGTCGCATCCCCGGAGGGGACAGGCCGAGATCTAGGTCTGAGGTTAGTACCCTGATCGCGACTTCGGTCCACCTGAACGCCCAGAAGGCGACAGAGGTAGCTGACCGGGGGGAACCGTGGTAGGATAAAGCAGGTGAGGCTCGCACGTGGGCCTCTGATATTCCCAAGGGTAGGAATCAAAGCTCCTATTTTGTACAAAGGAAGCAGAAAAAGCAGTCTATTTAAAACTACAGAAGTTTCTTAATATGTTTTTGAAATAAGAAAAATGTTTAATTAAAAGCCCTTTTGGAGGTAGTGTGGGAGCCCTTCTAGGATGCAGAATTAAGTCTCTAATTTCTGTAGAAACATGGGTTCAGACCCCACTGCCATATCCCAGGCCCCACAGGTCCGCAAACGGAACCTAAGTAAATAGGCTCTTCCTTAAAAGCTAAAGAAAAACTCCTGCTTCCGGAATTAGTTTAGATAAGAAGAGTTATTTCACCGAGGGCAAGTAGCTAAAGGTGTGGGGGGAGGTGGGGGGGGGCGAGTCGGGGGTGCAGCTCAGTCGTGTCGGACTCTTTCTGACCCTATGGATTGTAGCCCACCAAGCTCCTCTGTCTATAGGATTCTCCAGGCAAGAATACTGGAGTTGCCATTTCCTTCTCTAGGGTGGGAAACCTCCCTAATCCAGTCCTTTTCTCTGTCCTAGTTGGTGGAGTTTCCCAGAGACATTCAAACTAAAGAACTACAATGAAATAATATTTTCTATCAAGCAGATTGGTAAAAAAACAAACAAAAATAATTGTTTGCAGTAGTGTTGCCTATTAGCACTTGAAGTCATTGTATGAGTTTCCTGTGGCTTTTGTAACTAATTACCATAGCTCAGTAGCTTTAAAGAACAGAAATTAATTTTCCCACAGTTCTGGAGGTCGGAAGTCCAAAGTCAGTATCACTGGGCAGAAATCAAGGTTTTGACAGGGTCATACTCCCTGTGGAGGCTGTAGGGGAGAATCTGTCCTTGTCTCTTCCAGCTTTTGATGGCTACCAGCCTTCCTTGATTTGCAGTTGCATTTCCTCTGCCTTTATATTCACATCGTCTTCTGTTCCATAATCTCCCTATGCCTCTCTCCTTTAAGAACACTTGGCATGGCATTCAAGCTCCATCTGGATAATCCAGGATAAATTCCCCATCTCAAGATCCTAAACTCAATCCCCTCTGCAAAGACGCTCTCATTTTTATTTTATTTTATTTTATTTTTTTTTGCCATATAAGGTAATATTGACAGCTTCCAGGAATTAGGGTGAAAATATTTTTTGAAGGATCATTTTTTTTCAGTCTGCCCTACAGAAGTAACATCCTGATTCCTCCACCTACAGACAAGAGATTAACTGGTTATAACTTCAGTTTCTTTCTCTTAATAAAATAGGAATAATAATATGAACTTTCTTATATATTACTGAGAATATAAAAGAACTATGACAACATCTGGGGCTCTGTAAGAATTTAATGGCTGTTAATTCTCAATGTCACAGCAATGTTCTGTGTGGGTCATGGTGTCAAGGAAACAAGCCCTTCCTTGGCTCTCTGGGGATAAATTAGTAACATTTAGGAAAGACTAAGACAAGAACCACCAAAATTACCATCACACACATTTAATTCAGCAATTGCATTTTCAAAAATTTCTCTAATACACACACTTATGAAATGCAGATGTTATTTATTTGTGTTGTTTATATTGTTAAATGTGACTTGTTAAATAAAAATATATCCATAACATGGAATATTTTTGAGACAAAAGGAAAATAAGCTATTTCTATGCTGATATGGAAATGGAGGCTTAAAACTCAACGTTCAAAAAACAAAGATCACAGCATCTGGTCCCATCACTTCATGGCAACAAGATGGTAAAACATTGGAAACGGTGACAGATTTTATTTTCTTGGGCTCCAAAATCACTGCAGATGGTGACTGCAACCGTGAAATTAAAAGACGCTTCCTCCTTGGAAGAAAAGCTATGACCAACCTAAACAGCATATTAAAAAGCAGAGACGTTACGTTGCTAACAAAGGTCCCTATAATCAAAGGGTTTTTCCAGTAGTCAGGTATAGATGTGAAAGTTGGACCATAAAGAAAGCTGAGCACCGAAGAATTGATGCTTTTGAACTGTGGTGTTGGAGAAGACTCTTGAGAGTCCCTTGACTGCAAGGAGATCCAACCAGTCAATCCTAAAGGAAATCAGTCCTGAATATTCATTGGAAGGACTGATCAGAAGCTGAAGCCCCAATACTTTGGCCACACGATGCGAAGAGCTGACTCATTGGGAAAGATTGAAGGTGAGAGGAGAAGGGGATGACAGAGAATGAGATGGTTGGATGGCATCATGGACTCGATGGACATGAGTTTGAGTAAGCTCTGGGAGTTGGTGATGGACAGGGAGGCCTGACGGGCTGCAGTCCATGGGGTCGCAAAGAGTCTGACACGACTGAGTGACTGAACTGAACTGAACTGAAAAGGCAAGGTGCAATAGAATAGATTTGAAAAGTGCAAAATATGAGAAAAATAATAGGCTTCTTCTGGTTTGCATGCAAAAAGCACATCTTTAACTTCAGGCGTGAAGTTATCATTCCTTATATGTTTGTGAGAGGAATCAGAATCCAGTGCTGGAGTGGAATGAAATAGGATGAAGACTGATTTTCAATTAATACATTCTAATAACTATCAACCAATTTCTGCTTATTTCTTAAATCTGTAAGAACATTTCAAAACCATTTGACATACTCTCTTCCGTAGGAACTTTTAAAGGGGTCACACGACTGCTTTAAAGAAATGGGTCTACGATAGAGATGGCAGCGGTGGGATTCGAACCCACGCCCCCGAAGAGACTGGAGCCTTAATCCAGCGCCTTAGACCGCTCGGCCACGCTACCACGTAAGTGCCCCACCTCAAACTTCTTCTTAGCAGTTTAAAAGACTTGCACAAACCTGTGTTATTTTTCCTATTTTCCCCCTGTACATACAACTCTGTCATTTCATCCACTAATAAAATCCGCAAACAGGTTCCTACTTTAGGAGATTCACATTTGCCTTCTGTGCTATTTTTCTGATACTCGAAAGTAAAGGGAGAAGCAGCCAATGCATAATTCCCTCAAACTCGAAGTCATAAACTCGAATCAGTCATTAAAAAAAAAAAAAAAGAGGATGAGAAATCGCCGGCACAGCACCCACCGAAACTCGGGATGTAGAGATCAGGAGTCTCCAATTTGTCAACTGCGTTTGGGAGTCAGCAGTGGGAAGTTATTTTTTATTTCTTCACCTAGAAAACAGAGACGCTCTTCTCCCCGCTCACACGGAACTTAAGTCAGAGTTTGTGTGTGATTTCTTACTAAAGAAAACAACTGTGCAAACCGACCTACTTTTCGCTGAATGTGATCATGTTCTTCATTTATAAAGTTCAGGGAGGGGATTAGTTTGCTTTCAGTACGTGGTGTAGCATACTCTCCAAGCCCAGAGACTACTTGCTCTACCCGCTCCAACCTCACCTATGCGAACTTCGCGAGTCCACGGGTCTCCTCCCCACATAATCCCTGTCTCCAGACGGCTCATCCTTTAGCTGAACAACCTGATCCATTATATGCTGCACCGTTTAAGTGAGCCCTACTATGATCAGGGGAAGTCGTGTGTAATTCTTCAAAGGTCTGATTATATTATATACAGGGAAGAAGTGGTCTTTTTTTTAAAAAAATGAGATTCAGTTCAGTTCAGTCGTTCAGTCGTGTCCGACTCTTTGCGACCCCATGAATCGCAGCACGCCAGGCCTCCCTGTCCATCACCAACTCCCGGAATTCACCCAGACTCACGTCCATCGAGTCAGTGATGCCATCCAGCCATCTCATCCTCTGTCGTCCCCTTCTCCTCCTGCCCCCAATCCCTCCCAGCATCAAGGTCTTTTCCAATGAGTCAGCTCTTCGCATGAGGTGGCCAAAGTATTGGAGTTTCAGCCTCACCATCAGTCCTTCCAATGAACACCCAGGACTGATCTCCTTTAGGATGGACTGGTTGGATCTCCTTGCAGTCCAGGGGACTCACAAGAGTCTTCTCCAACACCACAGTTCAACTTCAGCTCTCAGCTTTCTTCGCAGTCCAACTCTCACATCCATACCTGACCACTGGAAAATCCATAGCCTTGACTAGACAGACCTTTGTTGGCAAAGTAATGTATCTCTGCTTTTGAATATGCTATCTAGGTTGGTCATAACTTTCCTTCCAAGGAGTAAGCGTCTTTTAATTTCATGGCTGCAATCACCATCTGCAGTGACTTTGGAGCCCAAAAAATAAAGTCAGCCACGGTTTCCACTATTTCCCCATCTATTTCCCATCTATTTTCTGGTCCCATGGACCAGATGCCATGATCTTAGTTTTATGAATGTTGAGCTTTAAGTCAACTTTTTCACTCTCCTCTTTCACTTTCATCAAGAGGCTCTTTAGTTCCTCTTCACTTCTGCCATAAGGGTGGTGTCATCTGCATATCTGAGGATATTGATATTTCTCCCGGCAATCTTGATTCCAGCTTGTGCTTCTTCCAGCCCAACGTTTCTCATGATGTACTCTGCATAGAAGTTAAATAAGCAAGGTGGCAATATACAGCCTTAACGTACTCCTTTTCCTATTTGGAAGCAGTCTGTTGTTCCATGTCCAGTTCTAACTGTTGCTTCCTGATCTGCATATCAGAATTTTCCACAGTTTATTGTGATCCACACAGTCAAAGGCTTTCTATATTTTTTAGTTAAAGAGAAAATGTATGGAAAAGTATCAAAGGAGAGTGCCCGAGAGCAATTTGAAAGTAGAGACTAGTTAGGATATATTCAGTCTACTACTATTGCTGACATCACTTAATCCATGATGGAGGGACAGGGATGTTTTTTAAAAGTAACTGAAATAGTCTGTGAAATATTTGGGATCTTAGGGTAAAAAGTATAGCATTTTGAAGGTAAACTTTTGTTACAAAGTGTTGCTAAATGAACTAAATTATGTAGAATTTTAATGAAGTAATCACATAACATTTTATCAATAATAAAATATTCCTGTTCAGTAGAAAACTGAAATTTTATCTGTGATTGTTAGTTCTGTAAAATCACAGATGATTGCCGGGAGCCACCACGGGAGATCCCACCCATGACAAAGGTCATGCGGACAGAACCCGACAGGCAAAGGCGGATCAGGCCTCAAGGGACCCCCTGAATCTGCTCGAGCATCCACCCCAAAACCAAAATCTGTCTCTCTTACTATTTTGTGCCTTTCACCAACTCTTCTGACATTAACAGGGGCTATCCCCGACCACCTTTCTCTGGAAAAAGTCAACTTAGGGTTTTAGTTAATAAGTCTCCTGGGCATGAAAGGAATATTTCTATTTTAACCCCTCTGTTGGCATTCTAGCTTGCCTGACAGGTTTATCCATACTCTTGCAATTAGCACACTTGATTGTTCACAACTCCCCAACCTTGAAAGGCACGGGAAGCCAAAACATTCTAAAAATCCTAATGAGCATAGAGTCCTTTAAGGGATGAAAAATTATTAGAATAGACAGTACTGGTAAAGGGCTTCATTATTGGGCCAATGCTTGCTGCCAAGTTCCCATATCCCTTATCCATTGTGCACCTGGGAATGCGTTAGTTAACACAGTTGGAATGTAAGAAAAACAAGTAGCAGCCTTGGAGTTAACCATATCAGACCTTTGAGCTAATTGGTTCTTTCTTTGTTGTGACCCACTGCACCTTTGCTCCGTGAGAATGTAACTGTTTAGTACTTTCTGAGGCTGGGAGAAATAAAGAAGAAACACTTTAAGGGAAAACAAGTTTTCTGGCTGATCAGCCTTTATCAATAAAGGGTCATAAAATGTTCACAGGCCTCCAAGGCCACAAGATAATGTACACAACATTGTTTATGGGAAAGGTATGCAGAAAAAATCCTGGTTTTGATAAAGACAAAACAGATGTACTGTTTGGGCTGACTCTATATGACTTTGCATCTTTCATTTCCCTCTATGTACAAGTCAAGGTATAAAAGTTCCTTTTGAAAATAAAGTTATGGGCCTCGCTCACCAAAGCTTGGTCTCCCCGTGTCGTTCTTTTTTTCCTTTTCTCTCTTTTTCTCTCTCTCTTCTTCTTTCAAGATGACTCCTTGGAACACAGTAGCTTTATTGGCTTTCTGTGTTAATCAAGGAAGATCAAGCCTCTTTCTCTTCGCTTTTTTTACTTTCCTTATCGCATATGCCGTCATCCTGAGGGTACCCCTGGATCCTGCTGGGGCTGGACCCCGGCAGATGATAACCACTCTGTCACTACACCTACTAGCACAGGACTTGACACATCATAGGTACTCAGGAAAATTTTAGTCAGTTGTATAGTACCCATACATTAAGGTAGGGGTTTTCATCCAATAAAAACTTACTGAAACCATACAATGTACCAGTCACTATTTTAAGTTCTGGGATGGGAACGGTGAACAAGAAAAATACAAAGTCGATGCCCTTGTCGAGCTTATATTCTAGAAGAAAAGACAGACAATAAACAATGCAGGACACTGGGGTTTGATCCCTGGATCAGGAAAATCCCCTGGAGAAGGGAATGGCAATCCACTCCAGTATTCTTGCCTAGAAAATTCCATGGACAGAGGAGCCTGGTGGGCTATGTAGTCGATGGGGTCACAAAGAGTCGAACACGACTGAGTGGCTTCATAGTCATAGTTAAGTGAGCCCGAGTTCTACTGCTTCTCATCTACTGAGTAGCCACAAGCCTATCGGCAAGTCACTTAAACTTATTCAGTCTTACTTTTATCATATGTAAATGATATGACAATAATAAAAGTTGCCTACAGTGATAGACGATAGATGGCCACTACATGTAACACACATATAAGAGTACCTTGCCCGTAATATGCACTCAATACAGTTTGCTATCATCATTTGTATCATTTATTAGTATTCATTGAACAACTTTTTTGTATGTCGAATTCAGTCTTTTAAATAATACTGTGAATATTATCCTATTTTACAGATAATGAAGTTTTAAAAAATTGACATATTCTCAAAAAAACCAAGTGAATTATTTTTCCTAACTTAATAGATGGCACACACAAGATTTACACTTCAGTCCTACAATATCTATTTTAGGACATTTTTCACTTTGCCAGATTGAAATCCAGTGTATTGTTTCTCCATTTTCAATCATCTCACCTCATTTCTTCCACCTTATCTCGCCTCTGTTTACATTATTCTGGACTTTTAGCCAGAATAGAAAGGCCTTCAGATCACGGACTTGGTCAGACATGGATTTTAAGGGGAATACTGGCAGACAAAGAAGATGCAGAGCTAGATAAGGATACTCCAGCTTCGCCCTCAGCAGAGCTAAGCATATTTCTGTGTCCTCACTGTTTCAGTCTGGAAATCTTCCAGCCTGTGGACCCAACTCAGGCCCCTCGTATCTGTATGCCACTTTCTACACACGTAGTTGTGAAGTAGGGCACAGTGAAATCTAATGAAGTCTGATGTCTGCCAGCAGTAAGTGGTATTTAAAGCATGTGTGTGTGTGTGTTAGTCGCTCAGTCATGTTCGACTCTTCGAGACCCCATGGACTGCAGCCCACCAGGCTCCTCTGTCCATGAGATTTTCCAGGCAAGGATACTGGAGTGGGTTGCCATTTAAAGCATAGTGGGAGAAAAAAAATTCACCGTGTTGCATATTTATTCATGGATGAAATCCTGAAATAATTTTGATCATTATGACATACTCAGAGCAACAGTATATATGCCACAGCACATACTCTTATCTTGCACTCTGTTTGAAAAATATAACTTCTCAGAAAATTTGTATAAACATGAAAGAGAATCGATAGTTCTACTGAAACCTTTTTGTCTCAGAGCCTTCTTAGCGCAGTAGGCAGCGCGTCAGTCTCATAATCTGAAGGTCCTGAGTTCGAACCTCAGAGAAGGCACAGTAGTTTTCTGACTCCTACATGCTTTCATTTGAGAAAGAAGCGGGGTAAGGAACAAAATTCCCTATCCCACCAATCAAGTTCTGTGTGAAATCTAGGCCCCAGGACTAACTCCCTGTCAACATGATGCGATTATAAATGGAACTGTAGTCCTTCAAGAAGTTTAGCTGATTTCTTTCGAACCAGGTTCCTTAGGCAGCAAAGCAGTTTTTCAATATGTTTCCTATAACCATATATCTGGATTAACCGTCTCTGCTGCACTAGAAAATTAGCAAAAATTTATTACCTTAAAATAGCATACTGCCAAGTCACTTCAGTCGTGTCCGACTCTGTGTCATCCCAGAGACAGCAGCCCACCAGGCTCCCCCGTCCCTGGGATTCTCCAAGCAAGAACACCGGGAGTGGGCCACCACCTCCTTCTCCAGTGCATGAAAGCGATGAAAGTGAAATCGCTCAGTCGTGTCCACCTCTTAGCGACCCCATGAACTGCAGCCTACTAGGCTCCTCCATCCATGGGATTTTCCAGGCAAGAGTACTGGAGTGGGGTGCCATTGCCTTCTCCATAAAATAGCATAAATTTATTATTTTACAACTCTGGAGGTCAGAAGTCTGAAATGGGTCTTGTGGGATTAAAATCAAGGTGTAGCCGAGCTGCCCCCTCTCTAGAGGTCTTGGGGAGAAATTACTCCTTGCTTTTTCTAGCTTCTAGAGGATGCTCCTATTCCTTGACTCATGTTCACTTCACTCGGACCTCTCTTCTGTTGTCTCATCTCCTTCTCTAACTCTGACTCAGCTACCACCCTCTTATAAGGACACTTTGATTACATAGAGCCACCCAAATATCCAAGATAATCTCCCTATCTCCAGATTCTTAATCACATTCCTTTTGCCTGGCAAGATAACATATTACCCAGGTTTTAGAGATTAGGAAATGGGCATCTCAGGGTGGGGGGTGTGAGACATAATTATACCTACCATAGTCTTCCTGCTGGTCCCCAAAGATTCACACTTGTGTCACATGAAAAAAATATTCACTCCATTCCAATTTTCCCCAAATCTTAACTCATTTCACCATCAACATATCTAAATCTTGTCCTTTCAAAACTTCCAAATATCATCACCTAAATCACCCAGATTTGGAATGAGAGGCTCTGTGTATAATCAATTCTTATTTTATTTTATTGATTGCTTCTTTATGTGCTAGATATCCTTCTAAAATATTTTATGTGTATTTACTCCACAAGTCCTCCCATTAACTCTGTTAGGTAGGCTTATTACTATTTCTCTTTTATACATGAAGATAGTGATGCCCACTGAGAGTTACCAAAGCTCCCGTAACTAATAAGTGGAACAGTTGAGATTTGAGTACAGGCAGTGGGAACTAGTTAAATAAAGCCCTAATCAAAATGAACAGAAGTGAGATCCAGGCATTGTTGGGGGAAGGGGCATCAGTTTTCTATTTAATATTGCTACTCAAGTTCTTAGAGTAATAATAGTAGCCACTTTGTAACCATTTCTCATTAAAAAGTTAAAAAATTATATTTTAACATGTCAGTGATTTTATTAAAGAACAGATGACACTCTGGTTAGTCCAGCTCTATCCTATGCTGTCCCCATACTCTTTCATTGCTTTATTCTTCTCCGCAGACTTCATCAGTATCTTATATGCTTACTTATTTTATATATTAATTTTCTTTATTTTTCATGTCACCCCCAGCAGAATGTGAGATCCGTGACAGCAGTGCTTTTTGTTAGCTTTGTTTGCTACTGTATTTCCTGCCCTTAGAAATATTCCTGGGGTGGTTACTGGAGGCAGCAGGGATGAGGGGTGGCAGGCAAAATGAGTGAACGTGGTCAAAAGGTGCAAACTTCCATTTATGAGATAAATAAGTCCTGGGGATGTAATGCACAGGTTGGTGACTATAGTTAACAATATTGAATTGCATATTTAAAAGTTGCTAAGACAGTAGATCTTAAAAGTTCCCATAATATGGGAAAAAATGTAACTGAAAATAAAAGGAAAGACAGACAGAAATATGCCTGGTATATAAAAAACCAGCAGCTTACATTGTTGAATTAATTGATGAATCAATAGGAGACAAAAAGATAAGGAAGCTCCATAAGTCTCTAGGGCTGAATCTAAGTTTCCTTAGATATCTGGCAGAATTCTCCAGCTTGCTCTTTTCACAGCGACTTTGTCCTAGCTCTAGGGTGTTTGTATCTAGGACATTTTTCCTTCCAGTTGATCATCATTCCTGAAATACTCTAATGTTTTCCTTAAGAGAGATAGCATGGGAATATACTGTTCTTCCTCATAGTCCCTTCAAAATGTCAAGCACGACCCTGCAAACATCCTAATTTTCCTTTGTAGCTAGTAATAGGTTCATTGTTCATTATCTTATTTAATGAAATCAATTGTAGAGCTAGAGATTGTTAGAGTCTAGAGAGATTTATACATATCTTTCTCTCTGGATACTTTAAAACAGTAACACACTGTAGGTGATCAAAAACATTTTACCACAGTTTAATGCAAAACCTATTTGAAAAGTGATTGAGGTATAAAGTCACATGCAGTATTAGGTGGCTTGCATTTGAATTGTCATCTCTTAAGAATGTACTTCTTTTTAAAAGTAAGGAATCTGAGGCAGTTGCAATCAAACAACCTATAATGTATCTGATAGAGTTCTAGGGCTGTTAACTTTCGTTGAGAATTTGTGGAGGATCAGTAAGAAGACACAGTTAACTAGCCAAAATAAAATTTTCAGGAGTTTGCCCTACCTACCTTCGAGCAAAAAGGTAAGGCCCTACTGGGAGTCGAACCCAGGATCTCCTGTTTACGAGACAGGCGCTTTAACCAACTAAGCCATAGAGCCACCTGAGTGACTATAGGAGAGTTAAATCTACCTCATTTTACTTTGCTCCAATAGGGCGCAGGAATGGGGGGAGCTTAAGGAAAAAAAAAAAGACTACACTACCCTGTAGATGGCTCTGAGATGAACTGAGAAAGTAGCATTGACATATATAAATACTATCACGTATAAAGTGGGAAGTTGCTATATAACACAGGGAGTCCAGCCTGGAGCTCTGTGATAACCTAGAAGGGTGGGGGATGGGAGGTGGAAGGCTAGAGGGAAGGGAGGCAAGTTCCAGAAGGAGGGGATATGTATATAATTACGACTGATTAGCATGGTTGTACGGCAGAAACCAACAGAATATTGTAAAGCAACATTCTCCAATTACAAAAATAAAAGGTTGACAAATAAGTTTGAGCAAATCAGCACGAGTTATGAGTGACAAGTTTCAACAGGTAGGAAAAACTAAGAACCATTTTGAGTAGTTCTGAAGAACTGCTACACAAGAAGCCAAATTCTAACTGGAGGTGCCGGGGATTGAACCCGGGGCCTCGTGCATGCTAAGCACGCGCTCTACCACTGAGCTACACCCCCTACAATGTCAACTACTTTGCGGAAAATATTTAATGCCAATCGCTATCTGCATTATTTTTCAAGAACCCTGGCCTAGTACAAGAGAAGACAATGGCACCCCACTCCAGTACTCTTGCCTGGAAAATCCCATGGAAGGAGGAGCCTGGAAGGCTGCAGCCCATGGGGTCGCTGAGGGTCGGACATGACTGAGCGACTTCACTTTCACTTTTCACTTTCATGCATTGGAGAAGGAAATGGCAACCCACTCCAGTGTTCTTGCCTGGAGAATCCCAGGGACGGGGCATCCTGGTGGGCTGCCGTCTATGGGGTCGCACAGAGTCGGACACGACTGAAGTGACTCAGCAGCAGCCTAGTACAACCCAGCTCTGTTCTGGAGAATCTTGTCCATGCATTTGCCCTCCTCACATGAAGCTCTTGGCTCTACAAGAGTATGAAGAGCTAGAAACTAGAGTAACATCTACTGACTTGCAGTGGTTTATTCTGTTCTACTCTAGGGATATAGTTGATTTAAGGAAGGTTCCTTACAACCTTAAAGAAGAAACTATTGCTTTGAAGATTACAAATTTAGAGCAATGTAGTAACAAAGTAACTAGGGAGGAAATTTGTAAACTAGGAAAGGTCAGTTAAAATTTTTGTTTTACAAGTCACTGATAAATTAGAAATCTGAACAACTTATTTCTAGACAAGATGGTTGAATTACTGGGTGTGAGTGAGGAGGTGGCCAGCATAAAAAGGTCCCCAACTTTTTCTCTGAGGATGGTAAAGAGTGGTTATGATGTCTGTCAAAGACCTTGGGGACTTCCTGAGCTTAAGTTTGACTTGAGAGACCAGTGCCCAAACAAACTAGTCAGACACTTGTTGAATAAAAATGATAAAATCTCATGTATTTTGGCTAGAGTAAGACTCCATACAGTCACTGTGATTTCATTCATAGAAAAATCTAGGGCCATTTTGTGATCATCAATGTTGCCTGAAAGACTGGTGAGCTAGAAGATACAAGTAACCACATCTTAAAATAGGGCGATTAACTCTTGATTGCTGTCATGGCTCCGTGTTTGAATAGGAAGGAAACTTTGGGAGCAGTGACTGAACACCAGGAACTGATCACCAGATTCTCTACCTTGTAGAATACTGTGGCAGAAAGCTAAGGGAACAAAAATGTAGCCAATGGTTTCACTGGGATGATTTTTTCTTTCATTGAAATTACCTCAAAACCCCATGTTCTTCTCTATAGAGAACATACATTGCTTTACCCATCAAACTAGAGGAACTGGGGTGAGTGTTTCAACTTTTTTCTTGTTTTATGCCATTTAATTGATTGGTTCCAAACTTTTCTCAAATCTAGGAACAAGTACACTTGAACTGAATCAAGATGTCTTCTCCCAGTGAGTAATAGATGATGCTAACAAAGTAATGCTCAAAATCCTTCAAGCTAGGCTTCAGCAGTATGTGAACTTCCAAAACTGAGGAAGTTCTGGAACTTCTGAACCAAGAACTTCCAGATGTACAAACTGGATTTAAAAAAGGCAAAGGAACCAGAGATCATATTGCCAACATCCGTTGGATCATAGAAAAAGTAAGGGAATTTCAAACAAAACATCTACTTCTGTTTCATTGACTACACTGAACCTTTGTGTGGATCAAGACCAACTAGAAAATTCTTCAAGAGATAGGGATACCAGACCACCTTACTTGCCTCCTGAGACACCTGTATGCAGGATAAGAAGCAACAGTTAGAACTGGACATGGAACAATGGACTGGTTCAAAATTGGGAAAGGAGTACATTAAGACTGTATATCATCACCGTGTTTAAACTTATATGCAGAGTATTTATCATACAAAATGCCAGGCTGGATGACTCACAAGCTGTAATCAAGAAATATCAACAAAAGCTATGGAAAAAAACATAGCTTTGTCTATAGGGACCTTTATTGGCAAGGTGATGCTTCTGCTTTTTAGCAGGTTTGGTATAGGTTTCTCATAGCTTTTCTTCCAAGGAGCAAGTGTCTTTTAATCTCATGGCTGCAGTCACCGTCCACAGTGATTGTGGAGCCCAAGAAAATAAAATCCTCAGATATACAGATGATACCACTCATGGCAGAAAGCAAAGAGGAACTAAAAGCCTCTTGATGAGAGTGAAAGGAGAGTGAAATAGTTGTCTTAAAACTCAACATTCAAAAAACTAAGATTATGGCATCCGGTCCCATCACTTCATGGCAAATAGATGGGGAAAAAGTGGAAAAAGTGACAGATTTTATTTTCTTGAGCTCCAATATCACTGTGGATGGTGACTGCAGCCACAAAATTAAAAGACGCTTGCTCCATGGAAGAAAAGCTATGACAAACCTACAGGTATATTAAAAAGCAGAGAAATCACTTTGCTAACAAAGGTCCCTGTGGTCAAAGCTGTGGTTTTTCCAGTAATCACGTACAGCTGTGAGAGTTGGACCATAAAGAAGGCTGAGCGATGAAGAATTGATACTTAGGAATTGTGGTGCTGGAGAAGACTCTCAAGAGTCTCTTAGACTGCAAGGAGATCAAACTAGTCAATCCTAAAGGAAATCAACCTTGAATATTCATTGCAAAGACTGATGATGAAGCTGAAGCTCCAATACTTTAGCCACCTGATGAAAAGAGCTGACTCATCGGGAAAGACCCTGATGCTGGAGAAGGGCAAGAGGAGAAGCAGGTGACAGAGGATGAGATGGTTGGATGGTCGCATGGACTCAATGGACCTGAGTTCAAGCAAACTCCGGGAGATAGTGAAGGACAGGGAAGCCTGGAGAGCTGCAGTCCATGGGGTCGCAAAGAGTTGGGCACTACTTAGTCACTGAACAACAACAATCCGGTTGTTGGCTCAGTGGTAAAGAATCCTCCTGGCAATGCACCAGACGGGGATTCCATCCCTGGGTCGGGAAGATTACCTGGAGAAAGAAATGGCAACCTAGCCCGGTATTCTTGCCTGGGAAATGGCAATCCACCGCCGTATTCTTGCCTGGGAAATCCCATGGACAGAGGAATCTGGTGGGCTATAGTCCATGGGTTCGAAAAAGAGTCAGACAGGACCTAGCGTCTAAACAACAACAATCCAGTTGTTAATCTTTTGCCTTCCGAAACTATGCTGTACTATGCCAACTCCAGGGAGATGCTTCACTTTCTAGAACGCGTTGAAGGCAGAAAAATAGGACAGAAACGGTAATAGGCAGGTGGAGCGTTAGTCAAGGGTATTTCTGTTATCCCAAGGAAAAGAGTCACAGAAACTCGCAGCTAGGAAATAAGTGATAAAGACTATTATATGTATTTTTTTAATATATGTAATAATAAAAAAAAAAAAACTTCAAGGATTTGCAGGAAATAACGGGCCATATGTGATAAAGTAACTCATTTGAGGTACCTGAAGGCGCCAGACTGGTGGGAGGAGGAACCTGCATCTTTCGGGTGGAGCCGAGGGGCTGGACCCAGGGGCCATCTTCCTTCAGCTACAGGTGTCAGCCCGTGCAGTTTCTCTTCAAACCCCGCGCTGTCATTCTCAAGAGCACGGTCAAAATCTATTGTGACATCTTTCCACCCGGAGCCTTTTGGGACGGGTGTGGAGGTGGGAGTGGGGATAGGGGTCGGCAGGAACCTCGGCAGCTTCCGCCTCAGGAAATTTGGTGAGCGCTTGAAAAAGTCCAACCCGGAAAAAGACTGTTCACTTCAGTTCCTCCCGACTTCTTGTCCTCCTCTGTTTCTCTCGGACTCAGGTTGTCTAGAAAATCAGCTCGTAGAAAAGGTAACGCCTTCTCCCCTCTAACCCGGTCCCTGCACCCCTCGGTGCGCCCCTCCCCCTCCCCGGTGCCCTCTACCCTCGGTCGCATCCCCTCCCCCTCCTGGGGGGCACGAGCAGAAAGCCGGACTAGGGGGCGCTGCGCACAGGTTCGTAACTGCGCGTCCCCAGGAGACCCCGTGTGGGTGGGGGAAGGGCCGTGGGAGCTGGGGTGGGTCTGGGGGCCCCAAGGACAGGCGGGAGCTGAGACGACTGAGGTGACGTGGGCAGGGAGGCCCGGGACAGGGGAGGGGAGACCCGAGGAGGGTCCAGACTCCGTCCTTAGGGTGGGATCTCGCAGAGCCCGGGTGGGTGCGAAGATGCGCATCACGGATCCCAGCCCTGAACTTTGGAAATTAAGACCATGAACGTATTCCGCGAAAAAGGGCGTCTGTCGCACAGATGTTTCTTTCCATATCTTTTACAACAGGTTCTTTAAAAGGTCGGGCCTCGAATTCCAGGTGGTTAGAGATGAGGGGGCTGGGAGTGGGGAGGGGAACTCGTCTGTTTTCCGGTTGCGGACAAGAAATATAACTTCTTTTCGCTGACCCCTTAAACTCTGCCGGCAAACCTAAGACTCTTCTCAGGGTCGTCACAGTTCCAAAGCCAAGTCTCATTATCCTCAGCTGCCATCTTCTTCAGAGAATTTCCTTTAACCTAGGGGGGCCGTCTCACATTGGTTATGCCTCTGGGGTCGGAGGGTGAGCCCATAGCTAATGATTGATGGACGTGAGTTACAAAAGTCCATCCGTCTTCCTTCACGGTGGAAATAATTATAGTGCAATTTATCTGAAACTGAACTCCATCAGAAATTGCATCCTTACTTCTCTCCCCTACCCTGTCTTTCTTCACTGATTCCCTTAGACTACTCTCTCAATAAATTATGTGTACCTGAATCCTAGTCTCAGCTTCTGTCTACTGGGACCTGAAACCAAGTCAAGGAGTATTCATGAGATCACAAAGATTCAATGTGCTGTGGAAGAGACTTTGGCTACTCTTTACCAGGTTTGGGGAATCCAGCTTCCAGAACTACCATGGGGACTTTCAAAGCCTAAAAATCACACAGTCCACAGGGAAAATACCACATTTCTGCAGCATCTCTCATGGGGGGAGACTGTATTGGGGTCTTACTTCCAGGGATGGGCTGCTTAACAAGATGGGAAAGGACAGTTTGAGAAGGTCTGAGTCCTGGTTCTCTGGGACTTTAGAACACTGTCCCCAGGGACTCTCCTCAAAGGTTTTGTGGTTAGCAGAGCCTTACTGATTCTAGATGCCTGCTGGATGGTGTGTTCCGGTAATAGATTCCTGTGACAACACTGGTTTTGGAACCAATTAGCTCAGGTCTTTCCATGATAGATTGTACGAACCTCTGGTTCAAAAACATAAAAAATCCACAGCAGTAGTAGTGCCAGTAATGAGAATGATGATCACCATGATAGTCACAGTCAAGTTTTAACTGCTGTAACAGACAGAGTTCCTGAGACCCTCCTGGGCAGTCTGCCCCTCCCAGAAGTTTCTGCCTGTGGCTTTCTCTGGGGCTAAGATCTGTTACATGGATTGGTGAGGAAGGGAGAAGTGGAAAGTTGTATCTCTTGGTCTTCTCTTTTTATAAAGACTACCATCATCGTCATCAGAAGCAATATTCTGATCAGGACTGCTGCTTTCACACCTGTCTCTCACCTCCCCTCATCTCCCAGTGCAAGGGAATTTTTTTTTTTTTTTTTTCCATTTCTCTGGTCTTGGCTATCCCCAAAACAACTTCTCTTTTTTCTCTTCAGGGCCAGCCACTGGAGGGCATAAGGGATATGACATCTGGACTTTCCAGAGCAGTGGCAGGATTGAGACCTCCTAGACTTTATACCACTCAAGTGCAACAGACTCCGGTGAAGCCACAGTTCTCTGCCTTCATCATCTTAGGTCTTCACTGTGCAACAGGGGATGTTGCTCCCCTGGGGCATCCACTTTTGTCCAACTAGTTTCCTGGTTTGGACTGGACCAGTATCTTGAGAAGATTTTATACATTGTATCATCCCATCATCCTCCACCCACTTCCTGGCACCTTGAGTATTCTGATCTGAAAATAGTGACAGATTTGGAACCCTTCTGAGCACTGTTCAGGTCCTTGAGGGTTCTCAAGAACTTCAGAGATTTCAAGATAACTAAGAAATGAAACACACATTTTTCAACACCACTGGTAGCTGGTTCTGCAATCCTGTCACTGCCCTAATAACACAGTGCCCAGTAAAAGATGTATGGTGTCTCAAATCCTGTCACAGGGTTATGACCAAGGACAGGCTTCCCTGTGGCTCAGTGGTAAAGAATCCCCCTGACAATGCAGGAGATGCAAGAGATGTGGGTTTGATCTCTGGATCAGGAAGTTCCCATGGAGTAAGAAATGGTAACCCACTCCAATATTCTTGCCTGGAAAATTCCATGGACAGAGGAGCCTGGTAGGCTACAGTCCATGGGGTCACAGATTCAGACATGTTCAAGGACATTCAGTTTTTTTTTTTTTAATATATATAATTTTATTTATTTTTGGCTCTGCTGGGTCTTTGTTGCTTCGAGGGTTTTTCTCTAGTCGTGGCAAGCAGGGACTACTCTCTAGTTGCGGGACCTGGGATTCTTATTGCTGTGGCTTCTCTGGTTGGGGAACATGGGCTCTAGGGTGCCCAGGCTTTGGTAGTTGTGGGCTCCTGGGCTCTAGAGCACAGGCTTAATAGCTGAGGCGCATTGGCTTAGCCGCTCTGTGGCATGTGGGGGCATGTGAGATCCTCCTGGATCAGGGATCAAAGCTGTGTCTCCTGCATTGGCAGGTGGATTCTTTATACCACTGAACCACTAGGGAAGCCTCAGCTTTTTTTTTTTTTTTGGCTGTACTGGGTCTTAGCTGTGACACACAAGATCTTCAATCTTTGTGGCAGCGTGTGGGCCCTTCAGTTGCAGCACGTGGGATCTAGTTCCCTGACCAAGGATTGAACTCAGGCCCCCTATCTTGGGAGCATGGAGTCTTAGCCACGGGACCACAGGGAAGTCCCCCCTAGCTTTGTTTTTTTTAACCCATTTTTTTTTTCTTACACGATTTTGAATTCAAGAAGACAAAATATCCAAATATTTTGAAAATATTTTCCATTTCTCATGTGTGTCTATCATCTATGAATATTTAGAGTCTTAAGAATCACTTCCCTGGTCATTTCTGGCTTAGTCTGCCAATTTTCATGTTGCTGTATAAAGATTAAGTCAGGGATCACATCTATTTAGGTACAAACCAGAATTATATTTTATATTACTCACTGATACTTATATTTTGTGTACGTTTTTTAAAAAGACCCTTTAAAGTGCAAGTAGCTGTGTTAATAGTAATTTGTGAAAAGAGAAAGAAAAAAACACCGATTTTACTCTTCATACAATCTTTTCTTTCCTGTTTTTGATATTCTGAAATCTGTCTTCATATAAAGATTGAAGTTTAATTATAAAACAGCATGGGCTAGATAGGGCTTCCAGTATATTCTTGACTCCTCTGATTAGAAGTGAGGTTTGGTATGCTTTTCTTCTACTTTTATATGTTTTTAGATTTTTAACAGCGAGCAGAAATTAATTTTGTAAACAAAAATGGATGCATGTTTGTTGAGAGAGAGAGAAGATTCAAGAAGGGACTCCCCAGGGGATCTGAATGAGGAAGTACAGGGGGCTGTACTTCCCCTGTTCGTGTCACAGCAACTCTGTGCAGCCAGTCCCACCCAGTGTTTTCGGATGAGCCAACAAAAGGTCTAGAGCACTATGAGAAAAACAAAATACTTCAGAGCTAGGTGAGCTAGATACTGAAGGAAGCAGAAATAAAGTGAGAGGAAGAAGTGGTATGACTCCACACATAATATAGGACTGGAAAAACACCACGGGAAACCAGCTGCTGCAGAATTCTTTTTAATTTGAGACAGTGATAAGGATGAGTTTAAAGGGTGAGGAGAGAAACCCATCATTCTGAATAAAGGAACATCCCTGCCCAGGTGCCATGACCTGAATGCACTAAGGGACAGGCACCAAGGAAGGTTCTGGTTGGGTCCTGCCCACAGGGGCTTTGGGACCCACCATCATGGAGATGCCCCTCAGCTCATGTGAGATGAAGTTTCTGCTCTCACTCTGCCTTCAGAGATCCTACAAGAGAACTCAGGGTGTCAGGGGATAAATGAAAACTAACTAGGGAGAGGAAGAATTTAACAACGCATGCCTGTCTTGGAGGAGAGAAGAGGCTATTAAGGAGATGCTGAGAGTCTTGCTGCCAGTTTCTGCTTTTCTTAAACCTTCAGCATTGGGAAAGGATGGATGTCAGGACTTCTGGGGACTGCGTTTTTAGGGACATGGGTAGTCCCTATCTATAATATGATTTTCCTTTGGAATGGAGTGGAAAAAATTTGGTATTTTGAGGTCAGAGAGTTGGGAGACAGGTTTTCTTTAATTGTCTCTCTCTCTCTCTCTCTCTCACACACACACACACACACACACACACACACACATTTGGGCTGTACAGGATGGTTTGGTCATATGGAGGCTGGGTGGAAAAGGACTCGAAGCAAAGATGGGATCCTTAAATGTGTTCTTCAGATGGGAGGCAACTTCTGACGGTGTCTGGCCCTTCCTATTCGCTTTTGAACTGCTTCAGGTACTCCAGCATGTCTGATTTAACTGTGCTGACTGAAGCCCGGTGGTACCAACGCATGACAGGGACGCCATCAGGCCCCACTAGAAACTTCTCAAAGTTCCAGCGAATGTCATGGACCTTCATGGGCTCCCAGAAGAGCTGACTTGATGAGCCCAAAAGATCAGAGGTTGGAGGGCAGGCGTTCTGGAGCAGAGAGAGAGAAATCGACAATGTTTTTTCTGTTTCTGTGTGGTCTCGTCTTATCCCCACCCCTAGAATATCTACTCACCAGTATGTATCTCAGTATATTGACTAATTGACATGCTCCTAGTGAACCATAGATGTTCCAATACATCATTACCAGTACAATCAACAACCAAGAGTTAGTATGATAGCAAACAGAAAAGTTTATTCCTTTCTCTGTTTCTCCCTCAATCCCATGATTATATGGGATTCACAGTGCTTCAAAGAAAGACTATCTTCTGTTTTTGTTTTTTTGTGTGTGTGTGTGTGTTTTTTTTTGGTAACGCATAACACTTCTAAAGCTTCAGTTTCTTTAGCTACAAAAAAGGGGGTCCTTCTGTTCTGGGTTTCTGTGGTTCTAATACTCTTGTGACACTCTTTATTACCTATTTCTGTGTTTGTCTCCCTGATTAGATATGAATTCTTTCAAGGAAGAAATTATGCCCTATTAACATTTGTTAACTCATTGTGTAGCACAGTTCTTGCACAGAGCTAAAGATTTGATAAATGTTGAATAAATGAATCATTACCATTCAGTAAGAAAAGTTAGTCTATATTAGAGCAATCATATTTATATGTTTCCATTACTTGAAGTTAAAGCTTCACAACAAATATTGCCACCATCCATGAACTTATCTGAGAATTTCTTTCCAAGGAGTCCAAACTCAATCCTAGACTTGAGCCCCATGCTTTCAGGGCACTGTTACCTACCTGACCAATTCTTGCCAGGTTTATGCTCACTTACCTTCAGGAAGGTAAAGACCTTCTGTTCTTTTTCTCCATTCACATCCCCTTTCTCAAAGAGCTGAAAATTGGGAACAAAGCCACCACCTGGACGTACATACCTGCAATGAACCAGAACAATCCTGAGACCATTCAAATTAAGAAAAGGGTGGATAATAATGGCCACCACAATTTGGCCACAAAGTGAAATTAGAGATAAAGAAAGAGAGGTCGTAGACAGGGAAGATGAGGAAAGAGTGGTCTTTGGGAATCAGGACTTCATGCATATGCTTTAAGGAGCCAATAGAGAATTCCAAGAAAATTGGAAGCAGGGTATTCCTCAGCCATAAAAAAGAATGAAATGCCATTTACAGCAACATGGATGGATCTAGAGATTATCACAGTGAATTAAGTGAATTAAGTCAAACAGAGAAAGACAAATATCATATGTTAACACTTATATATCGTATCTTTTAAAAATGGTACAAATAAACTTATTTACAAAACAGAAATAGAGTCACAGATGTGGAAAAGAATCTTATGGTTGTGTGTGCTCAGTCCTATCAGACTAATTGCAGCCCCATGGACTCTAGCCCATCAGGCTCCTTTGTCCATGTAATTTTCCAGGCAAGTATACTGAATCAGGTTGCCATTCCCTTGTCCAGGGGATCTTCCTGACCCAGGGATCAAACCCAGATCTCCTGCATTGTAGATAGATTCTTTACCATCTGAGCCACCAGGGAAGCCCAATGTTATGGTTACCAAGGATAAACTGGGAGATTGGGATTGACATATACACACTACTATATATAAAATAGAAAAGTAATAAGGACCGGCTGTATAGCACAGGGAACTCTATTCAATACTCTATAATGACCTATGCGGGGAAAAGATCTAAAAGCGTGGATATATGTACACGTATAACTGATTCACTTTGCTATACATCTGAAATTAACACAATATTGTAAATCAACTATACTCCAGTAAAAAATATTTTAAAAGAAAATTGGAAAGCAATATTTTAAGGTTAAAATTCTTGATTCATTTCTATTTCCTAGGCTTTCTCCTTTCACGCGCTTCTTTTCATTAGATTTCCTGTAGTCTTATCATTAAACAACTCAAAGTTAGAATTGTTGAGCACTACCAGCAGGGCATAACTGAATTCAAGGCATCAAAATGATGTTCTTGAACCAATTAATCTGTCAATCACCCCAGAAGTCTCCAGAATGAGAAGCCTCTAGGTGGAATGTGGGAGGAAAATTCTAACACGGTCTTGCAGGGTCCCAAGCAGGCACTTACTTGAGCCCCATAAGGATCTCTGAGTTCTTTGCTGGCTCTTGTTTTCCAAATTGATTGCAGGGAAAGCCCAGCACAACTACACCGAAAGGCTTCAGCTCCTCCTGTAGTGCATTCAGTTCTGTAAGCAGAGGGTGAACAGCATGGGTAGCTCTATCTTGAGCAGTAAAAGCAGTATCTGTCTATCACATGAATAAGCTGAGGACTATGAAGGGAAAGATTCAAGATCATGAAGTTTGAGGAAACAGAGCAAAAGGCTAGAACACAGATTTCCAGAAACACATCCAAACAACTGCCTTTTATCTTGTGCAGAAGTTCCCATAAGTGGCTCCACTTCATCATCCAATAGGAGCCCTTCTTTAAAAGCACAGATTGCTTAAATTGGTGTGTGTGTGGGTGTGTGTTTTGGGGGTGGGTCCCGTTTGATTCTGAAGTCAGATTTAAATGCCATTGCCTTCCTTAGTTGATTGATCAAAAAGTGTTTTAAGGAATGGCAAACAAAATGGACATTCTATCCCCATCCTCCCACCATCGGCCCCATGGTGACACAGTGTTACACTCCAGTCACCCTCCCAGGAGCACTCTTCGGTGCTCTAACCTGGGAGTTACAGAGGGAATCAGAGAAATGCTAAGTCTAGCTCCAGAGCATTCTTTTTGTCAGTTCCAGTGACATAAATGCTGCCATTTCCCTGAAAGACTCATTAGGATTCTAAGGCTACAAACTCCTTTGAAAACAAACTTTCAGCTCTTTCCCACTGTCAGGAAGCTTCCCAGTGTCTGTCTGGACTTGTGCCATTATTTCCAACTTCAGCCACTTTCAGTTCAGATTTACTGACTTCATGACCAGCACCAGCCAGTCCTAATCAGACTCAGCTCTATCTGCTGGCATCTCCTCTTAGCCCTCACTCCAAATAAACAGTGCATAGATGGTAACTACGTTTCCTCTTCTCTGCCATTTGGAAGTACCTGCAGAACCCAAAGGTATTTTTCCAGAGGCTCAAAGGTCAATCTTCTCTCCTGTTACCAGAAGTTACCAGTGAGAAAGATAAAATCAGCCCCTGAAAGCTAGATTCTGGCCTGGGACTTATAGCTAGGGCTTGTTGTTCTCCTCCTGAACATAAACAGTTTCACGGAAGATCAGTTTCATACAAGAGACCTTTAACCGGACAAAACATGAACATTATTCAAATCACAAAAATGACCAAGTATCACCCTATTCTTACCAATCTAAGTGATTGCTGTTTATCCTTGCTTTATTCCTCCTATTCAGTAGACATGATTTATTAAGATACCAGTCACTTCACTGTGCCCGTTTTCTCATTTCCTGACAGCATCCAATCCAGAACCAAGCTTCAATCCCTTGAACCCTTCCCCAAATCATGTAACACAAGCTCAGATCCTCAAATAAGTCCTTTCTATTAATAACATCTTCTTACTGAGAAGCCCCATGGTTCCCTACAGTATATGGTTTCCCTCAGAACGTTGAGCAACAAACTCAAATACAGATACATTCCTGGTGGTCTTTGCTAAATCTTTGGGAGAATCTTAGTTCTCAAATCCCGAGATAATTCTCCTAGCATTTCTAAGGAGCAGAGCAGTGGCAGGATGTAGGGGATAGAGTCACATGATCACCTACCTTCCCTCAGCCCCTTGTTTCCTCCCAATAACAAATTAGCAAAACCTTCTGGAGTTAGGACTTCCCTGGTGGCTCAGACGGTAGAGGGTCTGCCTACAATGCAGGAGACCCGGGTTTAATCCCTGGGTCAGGAAGATCTCCTAGAGAAGGCAATGGCAACCCACTCAGTATTCTTGCCTGGAAAATCCCATGGATGGAAGAGCCTGGTAGGCTACAGTCCATGGGATCGCAAAGAGACACAACCGAGCGACTTGACTCTCACTTTCTGGAATTAGACTATGGCCATCTGACAAAGCTAGTTCCAAGAGAGTTGAAACATGAGTTCTTACCTGGATACTGAGCTGTCAAGCCTCAATAGGTGGCCACATTGACAAACAGGACATGCTTGCCCACATACTGCTTGAACTGGATATACTCCTCACCATTGAGGGTGAGGGCTCCATACTCATAGATGGTGCCTGTCACCCCCTTATAGCAATCCACCTGAAATATAACGAAAATAACCACAGTGATGTGATGATAAAGCAAATGATAATCTCTAACATCTGTGGACTTTTTGAAACTCTAAGAACCGAAGAGAATATTCCAAGTAATATTTTTAGTTACAGCTAATGCCACAACTGGGACTTTACAGGTGGTTCAGTGGAAAAGAATCCGCCTGCCAAGCAGGAGACTCGGGTTCGATCCCAAGATTGGCAAGATCCTCTGGAGAAAAAAATGGCAACCCACTCCAATATTCTTGCCTCGGAAGTCCCATGGACAGAGGAGCCTGGTGGGCTATAGTCCATGAGGTCACAGAGTCAGACACGACTTAGCGACTAAACAATGCTACAACTAGAATTTATACCTTCTAATTTAAAATCTTTTTTGCAATGGTGGGACAAGCACTTTATAATCATCTTTCCATTCCTGGAATCTTAATACAATTTACTGCCATCCTCTGATTGATGATTTACAGTTTACCTGCACTCTCTTCCATATCCTAACACCCTATTCCAGTCATCATATCTCTTTGCAAATATTTTTAACAGATTTTGGCAGAGTTTCTCACAACAGAAATATGTTTTATATAAATGTCTCATCTATATGTTCTCACATTGTAGTTTCCTTCCCCAGAGCTCAGCAAATAACTTGTTCCTCCTCTAGATCCCAGAGGCATTTTCCAAAGCTTTGCCAGTAGGGGCTTATTGGTACCTACAAAATTCATCCTCAGTGCCCTTTCTTATCTCTGTGTAAAATAGGAAGCAAAGGGAATAGACTTCCTACCTACAAGGATGGCAAGGGAAAAAAGCCGACAGGATCTGGAACAAAAAGCTAAAATGCCTCAACAACTTCTGGCTGTCTTTATCATGTATGGATGCCACCTTGTGAACTGGCATGTAGAATTCCAAGAATACTGCAGCTTGGAAGAGGCTGATCTTTCCTTCTTGGCTTTCAGTTCTGCTCCAATTTGCTTAGGTCTGTTTGAAGAGATCAGGATACCCTAAAACACAGCCTTTTACTCACAAGATAATATTCTATGGCAGAAATTCCACACCCAATCAGGCAGCAGCTGCTGACATAGACGTGGATGGCCCTCAGTAGATGCTTGTTTTTTTTTTTTAATATCAGAGAAGAGAGATGATCTTACTACAGCTACCAGTCTTGATATTACATTTATAGTAGATTCATGTTATATACACCATTTTACACTTCACATGAACCCAATAATAGAGCACTTGAAGTGTGGTTTGAGGACCTGCACCAGTATCATCTGAGAACAAATTAGAAAAGCAAATTTGGACTCTACTAAAACCTACTGGATCAGAAGCTTTGGAGGTGTGACCCAGTAACCTGTGCTTTAACAAACTTTCTAGGTGATCACTGCACTACAAGATAGGTTTTCTCCAACTTTTAGAGAGGAAAGAAAGGGGTCAATAAAAGATGTCTAACTGGCTTAACATCACAGTGAAGCTGTGTTTTTGAATGAATATGCCCAATTTTAAACTTAAAACTTGTTACCTCAAGTCATTTACTTCAGCTGCCACTTAGCATCCTAAGACTCATATACACACCCTTAAAGGGTGCTACTGGCAGCAATTGTGGACATTTTTCCTGGGGTGAGGGGAGAAGCATTGGGTGATTTGGAGCAGTACCAAGACTTAAAAGCAAAGATCTTACTCTGATCTGAGCTCTTGCCACATCACTTCCCCTGAAATTAAAATCAGCAAGCAACTCTCCTTGCCTTTTGCCTTTTATTATTCCCTAAAAGAAAAAAGGGCCCCTCTTTCCTGACTCTGGAACTCCTTAGGGCACATTTCAGCACCAGCTTCTTTTTCCACCTGCCCAAGAGTTTCAGTTTCTCCAAGAGCTGCCAGTTCAGCCTCCTTCTCAATCCAGTTACTACTTCACATCCCTGCTTCCCGGACCTGCAAGATTCCCCAGTGTTCCAGACCAGGGTGGAGGGGATGGGTTCTGGGTTATCCAGCGGCCACCAGGGGCAAGTGGCAAAGCAGAACGCAGGGAGAGCAGCCTTCGTCCTTCATCCACTTTTCCACTTTCTGCCCAGTGACCCACCAGGCTAAGGGGAGATGATCCACGTAAAGACAGGCAGTTTAGGAGAGCCTCTGCCTCAGAGAACAGCAGTGGCAATGGCAGACGTCAGTTAGGAAAGGCTGGGGAGACGAATCTCATCCTTCCTAGGAGAGAAGAAGGGAGAACTCCTGGCTTCCTTGGCAGCCTAGTTCGCTATCAGTGCTGGAATCCACCTCGGTTCCCTGCAGGACACTTACCTTCATCTGTTGCTGCTTCGGAGTCAGCTGAGCTAAGCCGACCAGGAACAGTGGGAAAAGACATGAGGCCCAGAGCTGCAGGATCATGGCTCAAACTAGGAGTTCCAGGCAAGTCTCAGATCCCTAGGGATCTCAACCCCTTTTGAGCTCCCGGCAGGGACCAGTTTGAAGATTCATCCTCCAATCACAGAGAAGCATTAACACACGGGCAAACCTCCCTCTACCCTGCGATCCCTCCCCCTTCCTCTTCTTCCCTCTCCCCAACATCCACCTCCCCCATCACTGTCCCGCCCCAGACCACAAGCCCTGAAGGCTCAGTGCACCCAGTACCTCCCCCTGACAGGCCACCCACCGGTGGTTCTGGCACCCGTATCCTGGCAGGTGAAGGTGGAGGCTTTCCCCTTTGGAACTTTAAATACTGTCTCTACCTTCTCTAAGTGCCTGGTAGTTCCCAGGTGCCAGCTCTGCACCCAGGAAGTAAAGTCACCACCACTGAATCAGAATCTGCTTTTTAAAATCAAGATTCTCATGTAATTTATATGCAAACTAAAGTTTGAAAAGCATTGTCCCACATGACTAATAATCCTCGGTCCTGTCCCCTCAAACTTTCCTCACTTAGTCCACAGCACACTGTATTTTCTGACTATGAAGTCTAGCTGTGTGGGCCTGAGTGTCTCAGATACTCTTGAACCTGTGCCCTGGAGAAGGGCTTGTTAGTGCAGGAGTAACACAAATGATGGGTACACATTCACAGGGCAAATTGTCTAGGAGAAAGCTCTAAAATATGAGATAAGGAACTTCCCTGGAGAAGGAAATGGCAACCCACTCCAGTATTCTTGGTGGGAAAATTCCATTGACAGAGGAGTCTGGCAGGCTACAGTCCATGGGGTCGCAAAGAATCAGACAAGACTAAGCATGTAAGCAGGGGAATCCTCCTTGGTTGCCTTGGGCTTGACTAAGCTTCATTTGTTATAAATAATCATCTCTACCCTCACTTACTCCATAAAACCATTTCTAGTAAGGTCCTAATAAGGTAACAATCTTAAATTTGTTGGAAAGCATTAATATTTGAATTGGTGAAGAGTCAGAGTTATTTCTCCCACACATCCTCACTCCCATCTGCTCCCCTCCAGCTTTTCTCTGACAGCCCAGCTTTACTGAACTCCCTTGTTTATTGAAGTGATACCTTCTTCCTCTTCAGTTCTAAGCCCTTTTACATCCAGTCCCTTCCATCTGCCCTGCCTCTTCCAGGTTCACACAAAAGGCTTTCTCTGCTCCTGAAACTGAAGTCTGGATGGGGTTGAATTCTCATGAACTCTGTTGGAAGATAAGCTTTCTGTTATCTCAAATTTCTTCTCTAAGACCTTATAATCTGTGGCCTGCTCACTGATATCCGATCCAGCCAAGCAGGTCCTCAGGCATTTGCAGCCATGCGAAAGTGTCCTCCTCTTGACACAGGCCTACACACATTCATGAGCTCCTTGGCCTCTCACTATTCTTGTTTTTAAAAGTGGCTAAACCTTAGACTATGATATATACCGATGATAAGGGTATTGACTAGCTCCTTATCTAAGAAAAAGTTAATGTCTCTGTACCTTAGGTTTCTCATTTGTAAAATCAGGGTAGTAACAGTGTTTACCTCCTAGGGCTGCTTTGAGAATGGAATGTGATTCTAACTGTAAAGAACTCAACCCAAGGCCTGTAACATTTAAGCAACTATTTTTCATCCATATGTTTATCTTTTTGCATCAGAAAAAGGAAGCTCACAGAGAGAGTGACATCTCAAAGATCATAGGTTAGTAATGGTGAAATGAAAGCAAACTCTTGACTCTTGCCATGGAGTCCTCGCTCTGGCTCCACATGGATGATCAGTTGTTGCAACTAAATCTTCACTGTCTGAGGTGATTTACATTTGCTCTTTTTGCAATAACTAGCCCCTGAGTGGAGAAGGCAATGGCACCCCACTCCAGTACTTTTGCCTGGAAAATCCCATGGACGCAGGAGCCTGGTGGGCTGCAGTCCATGGGGTCGCTGAGAGTCGGACACGACTGAGCGACTTCACTTTCACTTTTCACTTTCCTGCATTGGAGAAGGAAATGGCAACCCATTCCAGTGTTCTTGCCTGGAGAATCCCAGGGAGGGGGGAGCTTGGTGGGCTGCCATCTTTGGGGTCGCACAGAGTCGGACACGACTGAAGCGACTTAGCAGCAGCAGTAGCAGCAGCAGCAGCCCCTGAGTGGTGAGGAGACACTTCAGAAGAGACCTTATCAGTAAGTCAAATGGTCTAAAATCCCAACTGCCCAGGTTCCTATTCCAATATTCCTCATAAGCTTTTGAGCACCTTGGGTCCTGGCCTTTGAGAATAGAAGGTACAGAACACACTGAGCAGGAGGAAAGGAGGCAGACATGGTCCAGTGGCTAAGAATCTGCTTTCTAATGCAGAGGACTTGGGTTGTACCCCTGGCCTGGGAACTAAGATCCCACATGCTGTGGGGCAACTAAGCCTAGATGCCAAAACTAGAGATCCCACTCAGAACAACGAAAGATCCCGCATGCCGCAACTAAGACCCAACGCAGCCAAGTAAATGAATATTTCTTTTTAAAAAAGAAAGAAATGACTGATGCAAGAGCAGAGAATCTGTATAAACCAAATTTGTCACTTCCTTAATTTACTACCCCAAGCCCAAGCTCTTTAGATTTTTCACTGATTAAGCACCCAAGCCCAAGTTTCTTTGTCCTGTCAGTTCCTCACAAGTTTATTGTCTTTGTCTGAAAAGTATAAAAGCTGCCTGCTTTGACCACTTCTGAGAACACATTTCTATAAGACCTCCTTGCATACAAATTAAACTGTTTCTTCTCCTGCTGTCAATCTGTCTTGGGTCGCTTTTTTTTAGTCCAGCCACAATCATTCAAGAGGGGTGGGAGGAAGGTTTCTCCTCCTCACACTTCCCAGATCTTTTCCAGTCTCTCTTCTTCTACACCCAGCTTTTATTCTATGACTTTTCTAAAGGTCTGTTTTGTTGACATCACTCTTATATTAAAAATAATTTGATTCCTCCCTAATTCTTACACTTTCAATTTTAAATTCTCCCATGGAGCACTCACCCTTCCTGATTTGACATTAGTTAAAATTTGCAGGTGTATCCTTCCCTCCATAAATGTTATGTTTCTGGAAGATTGAACTGCCTTCATCACTCAAAATCCATCTATTTAGGTATTGATTCTTGACCTTTTAGATAAAATCAGGGGTAGTATGTTGGGGTAATTTTTGAAATTTTTTTTTTGATATATGAATTACATGTTTTTATTTAAAATGATGCAGTGCAATTATTAAGCAAGACCTCAGAGGCCTGAGTCACAAATCAGGGTTCTGGGGAGCTTGACCAGGCCTTCAGTTGGACTCAAAGTCAGTCTTGCTGCCTTTCTCAAATAGCCTAGTTAGGGCTAGGGCAGAAAAGACTGGGAGATTCAGATCAATTTGTCTCAACCACTATTTCTTTGGCCCAGTCAGGATGAAGCAGTTTAGATGGTATAGGATTCTTAAGAAATGATTTGTACAAGGTTGCAGGATGTTACAGGCTGAGTTATATTCTCCCCAAAAGATATACTGAAATCCTTCCTTGCAGGACCTCAGTATGTGACTTTATTTGAAAATAGGATCTCTGCCAATGTAATTAGTTAAGATGAGGTCATAACTAGAGCGAGATGGACCCCTAATCCAATATGACTGATGTCCTCATAAAAAGTTGGCTTTGTAAAGGATGTCCTGTAAATGGAGACACAGCTTGGAGTTGAGCTGCCACAAGGCAGGGGATGTTTGGGTTTAGCAAAGGCAAGGAAGGATCCTTCCCTACAGGTTTCAGAGGGAGTATGGCCATGGTGACTCTGTGAGTTCAGACTTCTAGCCTCCAAAACTGTAAAACCATCCATTTTCATAGCTCTAAGCCACTTAGTTTGTGGCACTTCCTTATGGCAGCCCTAGAAAACTAATTCTTGCAATTAAGTTTCATTTTAGAGATAAGAACTGAGTTTTCTCTGGTTTCCGACAAGTTTCACCCATTGCCTTATGTCTACCCCACATTCACCATAAAGTTCTTTCATTCTGTTTCTTTGATCATAAAGGAAACAAGATTATTTATTACTTCCATACAAGCCTTCATTTTACTTCCAGAATGAAATTACTACTTTATTAACCTGAATCTCAACTTAGAAATTCAAGCCTATGCTTGATTCTGCCTGAAATATTTTTTTGATTTACTTTATCTCCCTTTGTACATGGGCCTTCCTCTCAGGACTCTAGGGATTTTCTTCTCTGCTTTGCAAAGGAAAGACAAAGACTCATTGCAGGTTTGCCATAATTTTGTAATACCATCCCTTTTGTATTGTAAATAATATTTTCATATCTACCATCTCATCTTGCCCTCACTATCAGAGTAGAAATTACATAGGGGAGGCATACTTTCCTCAATTGATAAATGTAAGATTTAAAAATAGAGTCACTTAACTTCAAATCTAACTATTTTTGTCTGTTTTAAAAATCTCCTTTGACTTCTTTAAATTCATTAACCACACATATTAAGAATTTGAGTGTGTAACAGGGAAGAACAAACCTGACTCCATATTGAATCTATTTCTTTAAGTTCTAGACTTTGCACTCTATAGCTAATTGCCTCCTGCCCAGCCTTGCTAACTCTGTACGTATGCGTGTTAATCATAAAATGAATGTGGCCTGTAGCTTGAAGTATAGAAGAATAGTCCCCTTCCAGAAACTCTGCCTCCCATGCCTAAACTTTAAAACTTTTGCTTAGCTTGTAGGTATACTAATCATTAGAAAGATAATTTTCCCTTGCTTGGTGACCACTCATCCACATAGAGATAAGGAGTTGCAGAACAGGAAATAACATCCATTTTGTTGAATATTTATAGTTGCAACATGGCCAGCCCTATGTTGAACAAACTCAAAAACAAAGGATTACCATGCCGCCTCCAAGATCTGGCAGGCACCAAGGAGTCTGCAACAACTCATCACCTCTTGACCTCTCTCCCTCCCATTTTTTCCTCTTTGTAGCATAAAAGAAGCTTTATTCAAACCGAGCAAGAAGAGTTCTTTAGCACATTAGTCTGCCATCTTCTTCGTTTGCACACTTTCTAAATAAAATCTCTGTTCCTTGCTCTAACACCTTATTTCTTTATGGTTTGGCCTGCTGTGTGATAAGTAGTATAAGCTTGGACTTGGTAACAAGATGAATGACGGTATGCTATACTTCCCTTTTTGTTACATTTTTATCCATATTTGTGTCTACTATTGCTCCATCCTTGAGGACACCTCGGATTCAGGCTGGCCATGGCCCTAATCCTGAGTCTTCATTAAGGCAGCTGGCCCTGAAGCAAAGTACTCCTGTAGGCTCTGCCCCTATTGTCAAAATTTCTACCCCATCTGTACCAAGAAATAATTTTAGGGTCTGGTGAAACAAAAGGGATAATGTGTAAAGAAGAATGTGTACTTTCCCAGGTAAGGCCCAAGTCCATTATTTCTACCGTAATGTACCAGGGAGGTGCCACTGCATCCATGCACAGCCATGGGCATCTGAGACCCCACTGCACCCACAGGAGCCAAGCAACTCCTTTGGCCTCAGAATCAGACATCCCCACAGGCGTAGTCCCAAAGCTTCTGTGACTCAGGCCTTGTTACTCCCACAGAAGGAAAGACTGTGGCCATCTCATCAATACTGCAAACCACAATCCAGCAGTTAACCTGGGGGGAGGGGATTGGACTAAAAGATGACTGCCTTCATACTTTTTCACATTTAACAGTCTCATCTATTAGGAGATTCAGTTCTCTTGGTCATCTGCTGCTGCTGCTGCTGCTAAGTCGCTTCAGTCGTGTCCAACCCTCAGCGACCCCATGGACTGCAGCCTTCCAGGCTTCTCCGTCCATGGGATTTTCCAGGCAAGAGTACTGGAGTGGGGTGCCATTGCCTTGAGAAGACTAAGGAGTGGGAATATTGATCCAGAAAACTCTTAAAATTTTAGTGCTCAAGGACTGCAGTTTCCTTATTCATGTATGGAAAGGCAGAGGCCCAGAAACTGAAGTGATTGAAACTTCTGACTGAGGAAAGCGTCATTCAGTGGACCATACATGGTCAAATGAGGGGCAACTGAAAGAAGTAGGCCAAGCTGGACTTCTCCCATTTGATTTTTTTTCTTTTTTTTGCCCCACTGAACCCATGGGGGGTATCTGAGAATCCGTGCCCCCTGGAGTGGAAATGAGGAGTTCTAACTGCTGTACCACCAGGGAAGTTCCTCCCATTTGTTTCTTACTTACAACTGTTCAACACTAGCTGGTAGGCTCCTGCACTTCTCAACTGATCTCAGGGCCAACTCTGTCTACTCCCTGAACAGCCTCAGGAAGAAAAGTCAGTAGAAATGAGAGATGCTAGGAGGAATTTGGTCCCAGAGATAGAATGGGGAGCGGAGGGATAAAGAGAGATGGGAGATAAAGGAAAAAAAGAGAGGGGGAAAGAACAAAGTATGAAAAAGAACTAACATGCACTGATTCCCTTCTTACTCTGTATCAGGCATATTTATACAGGTTTTCTTAATCATCACCAATATAACCATAAGGTTAATATTTTCTCCATTTTATAAATATGGATATGAATACAGAGTAGAAATAGTTAATTTTCATAAGTTACAGATCAGTGTCAAACTGGCACTCACATTCAAGTGTGTTCTGATTCCAAATCCAAACTCTGTAGTAGCCTAAATAATAGCATCCAAAGATATCATATTTTAATCCTGGAACTGGTAAATGTTATTTTATATATTTTATCAGCAAAGATTTTGCTGATGTGATTAAGTAAAGGATTTTGAGATGAGGGGATTATCCTGGATTATCTAGGTAGGCCCTAAATATGATCACATGTATTCTTAAGAGGAAAGCAGATGGAGATTTTACTATAGAAGACAGAGGAGATGGAAGCTAGAGGTTGGAGTGATGCCAAATAGGAGTCACAAGCCTCCTTTTCTATTTTCTATAACATATTACTTATTTCCTTCTGATTTTTTACCAGAAGCATCCTTGAATATCATATTCCTACCAGTAGTTAATTCAAAGCATTCTAGACTTTTCCCATCAAGTATTTCAAAATTATTCCACCCTCAACACATTTACCAATTCTAAAGCCACATCAATATTTTTAGGTATTTGTTATAGTAGCACCCTGCTTTTAGGTACTAAAATCTGTATTAGTTTCCTTTGGGTGCTGTAAAAAGTTACCACACAACTGATGACTTAAAAGAGCAAACCTTTGGTCTCTCATAGATTCTAGAGACCAGAAGTCCAAAGTCAGTTTCATTGGAAGAAATCAAGTGGGGCTTCTAGGGGAGAATCTGTTTCTTGCTTCATCCAGTTTCTGGGGCATCTGGCTTTCCTAGGTATGTGGCTTGCATCACTGTAATCTTTGCCTTCATGGCCACATTGCCTTCTCTTTTTCTGTCTGTAGTCTAATATTTCTCATAAAGGACTTGAGAACTGGCAAGATGATAATGGACTACCAAGCCAATTGTGCAAAAAAAGAAACTAACACTTTTAACATTTATTTTCTCAAGAAGGGCTAGTATCTCTGCAGGTAGACTTGAGTTTCTGATTTGAAGGCCTCTTGTGTCTAGGGGGTCTGTGATTCTCCAGAGATCAATTTGGTGTTCAACAGTTCAATTCAATTCTGACACCAACTCCCAACTCTTCACAGTTTAAAGGTCCAGTTTCACAAGACTGCCCCTACTTTAGGGACCCACTGTAAATTCCAGCCTGGGGGCATGCACCTACTAATTCAGTTCAGTTCAGTTCAGTTCAGTCGTGTCCGACTCTTTGTGATCCCATGAATCACACCATGCCAGGCCTCCCTGTCCATCACCAACTCCGGGAGTTCACCCAAACTCACGTGCATCAAGTCGGTAATGCCATCCAGCCATCTCATCCTCTGTCGTCCCATTTTCCCCCTGCCCCCAATCCCTCCCAGCATCAGAGTCTTTTCCAATGAGTCAACTCTTTGCATCAGGTGGCCAAAGTACTGGCCAGCATCAGCTTTAGCATCATTCCTTCCAATGAAATCCCAGGGCTGGTCTCCTTCAGAATGGACTGGTTGGATCTCCTTGCAGTCCAAGGGACTCTCAAGAGTCTTCTCCAACACCACACTTCAAAAGCATCAATTCTTCAGCGCTCAGCTTTCTTCACAGTCCAACTCTCACATCTATACATGACCACAGGAAAAACGATAGCCTTGACTAGATGGACCTTTGTTGGCAAAGTAATATCTCTGCTTTTTAATGTGCTATCTAGGTTGGTCATAACTTTCCTTCCAAGGAGTAAGCGTCTTTTAATTTCATGGCTGCAATCACCATCTGCAGTGATTTTGGAGCCCAGAAAAATAGTCTGGCACTGTTTCCACTGTTCCCCATCTATTTCCCATGAAGTGATGGGACCAGATGCCATGATCTTCGTTTTCTGAATGTTGAGCTTTAAGCCAACTTTTTCATTCTCCACTTTCACTTTCATCAAGAGGCTTTTTAGTTCCTCCTCACTTTCTGCCATAAGGGTGGTATCATTTGCATATCTGAGGTTATTGATATTTCTCCTGGCAATCTTGATTCCAGCTTGTGCTTCTTCCAGCCCAGCGTTTCTCATGATGTACTCTGCATAGAAGTTAAATAAGCAGGGTGACACTATACAGCCTTGATGTACTCCTTTTCCTATTTGGAAGCAGTCTGTTGTTCCATGTACAGTTCTAACTGTTGCTTCCTGACCTGCATATAGGTTTCTCAAGAGGTAGGTCAGGTGGTCTGGTATTTCCATCTCTTTCAGAATTTTCCATAGTTTATTGTGATCCACACAGTCAAAGGCTTTGGCATAGTCAATAAAGCATAAATAGATGTTTTTCTGGAACTCTCTTGCTTTTTCGATGATCTAGCGGATATTGGCATTGTTGATCTCTGGTTCCTCTGCCTTTTCTAAAACCAGCTTGAACATCTGGAAGTTCACGGTTCACATACTGCTGAAGCCTGGCTTGGAGAATTTTGAGCATTACTTTACTAGCGTGTGAGATGAGTGCAATTGTGCGGTAGTTGCTGTCTGTGGGGTTGCACAGAGTCGGACACGACTGAAGCGACTTAGCATAGCATTAGCATTGAGCATCCTTTGGCATTGCCTTACTTTGGGATTGGAATGAAAACTGACCTTTTCCAGTCCTGTGGCCACTGCTGAGTTTTCCAAATTTGCTGGCATATTGAGTGCAGCACTTTCACAGCATCATCTTTCAGGATTTGAAATAGCTCAACTGGAATTCCATCATCTCCACTAGCTTTGTTCATAGTGATGCTTTCTAAGGCCCACTTGACTTCACATTCCAGGATGTCTGGCTCTAGGTGAGTGATCACACCATCGTGATTATCTTGGTCCTGAAGATCTTTTTTGTACAGTTCTTCTGTGTATTGTTGCCATCTCTTCTTAATATCTTCTGCTTCTGTTAGGTCTATACCATTTCTGTCCTTTATTGAGCCCATCTTTGCATGAAATGTTCCCTTGGTATCTCTGATTTTCTTGAAGAGATCTCTAGTCTCCCATTCTGTTGTTTTCCTCTATTTCTTTGCATTGACCACTGAGGAAGGCTTTCTTTTCTCTCCTTGCTATTCTTTGGAGCTCTGTATTCACATGAGAATATCTTTCCTTTTCTCCTTTGCTTTTGGCTTCTCTTCTTTTCACAGCTATTTGTAAGGCCTCCTCAGACAGCCACTTTGCTTTTTTGCATTTCTTTTCCGTGGGGATGGTCTTGATCCATCCTTGACCACCCCATGAACAGTATGAAAAGGCAAAATGATAGCATACTGAAAGAGGCACTCCCCAGGTCGGTAGGTGCCCAATGTGCTACAGGAGATCAGTGGAGAAATAACTCCAGGAAGAATGAAGTGATGGAGCCAAAGCAAAAACAATACCCAGTTGTGGATGTGACTGGTGATAGAAGCAAGGTCCAATGCTGTAAAGAGCATTATTGCATAGGAACCTGGAATGTTAGATCCGTGAAACAAGGCAAATTGGAACTGGTCAAACAGGAGATGGCAAGAGTGAACGTCGACATTCTAGGACTCAGCGAGCTAAAATGGACTGGAATGGGTGAATTTAACTCAGATGACCATTATATCTACTACTGCAGGCAGGAATCCCTCAGAAGAAATGGAGTGGCCATCATGGTCAACAAAAGAGTCCGAAATGCAGTACTCGGATGCAATCTCAAAAATGACAGAATGACCTCTGTTTGTTTCCAGGGCAAACCATTCAACATCACAGTGATCCAAGCCTATGCCCCAACCAGTAACGCTGAAGAAGCTGAAGTTGAATGGCTCTATGAAGACCTACAAGACCTTTTAGAACTAACACCTCCAAAAGATGTCCTTTTTATTATAGGGGACTGGAATGCAAAAGTAGGAAGTCAAGAAACACCTGGAGTAACAGGCAAATTTGGCCTTGGAATACAGAATGAAGAAGGGCAAAAGCTAATAGAGTTCTGCCAAGAGAACACACTGGTCATAGCAAACACCCTCTTCCAACAACACAAGAGAAGACTCTACACATGGACATCACCAGATGGTCAACACCAAAATTAGATTGATTATATTCTTTGCAGCCAAAGATGGAGAAGCTCTGTACAGTCAGCAATAACAAGACCGGGAGCTGACTGTGGCTCAGATCATGAACTCCTTATTGCCAAATTCAGACTTAAATTGAAGAAAGTAGGGAAAACCACTAGACCATTCAGGTATGACCTAAATCAAATCCCTTAATGTCTACTAATTGAAAGTGAAAATGAAGTCGATCAGTCGTGTCTGACTCTTTGCTACCCAATGGACTGTAGCCTACAACGCTCCTCTGTCCATGGGATTTTCCAGGCAAGAGTACTGAAGTGGGTTGCCATTTCCTTCTCCAGAGGATCTTCCCGACCCAGGGATCAAACCTGGGTCTCCCACATTGTAGGCTGATGCTTTACCATCTAAGCCACCAGGGATGTCCAATCTACTAATTGGTTAACTATAAATCAGGGAAAAAGAGAAGCTAAAAGCAAAGAAGAAAAGGAAAAATATAAGCATCTGAATGCAGAGTTCCAAAGAATAGCAAGGAGAGATAAGAAAGCCTTCCTCGGTGATCATTGCAAAGAAATAGAGGAAAACAATAGAATGGGAAAGACTAGAGATCTCTTCAAAAAAATTAGAGATACCAAGGGAACATTTCATGCAAAGATGGGCACAGTAAAGGACAGAAATGGTATGGACCTAAAAGAAGCAGAAGATATTAAGAAGAGGTGGCAATAATACACAGAACTATATAAAAAAGATCTTCAGGACCCAGATAACCATGATGGTGTGATCACTCACCTGGAGCCAGACATCTTGGAATGAGAAGTCAAGTGGGCCTTGGAAGCATCACTACAAACAAAGCTAGTGGAGGTAATGAAATTCCAGTTGAGCTATTTCAAATCCTAAAAGATGATGCTGTGAAAGTGCTGCTCTCAATATGCCAGCAAATTTGGAAAACTCAGCAGTGGCCACAGGACAGGAAAAGGTCAGTTTTCATTCCAATCCCAAAGAAAGGCAATGCCAAAAATGTTCAAACTACCACACAATTGCCTTCATCTCACATGCTATCAAAGCAATGCTCAAAATTCTCCAAGCCAGGCTTCAGGAGTATGTGAATGATGAATTTCCAGATGTTCAAGCTGGTTTTAGAAAAGGCAGAGGAACCAGAGATCAACAATGCCAACATCCGCTGGATCATGGAAAAAGCAAGAGAGTTCCAGAAAAACATCTACTTCTGCTTTATTGACTATGCTGAAGATTTTGACTGTGTGGATAACAGCATACTGTGGAAAATTCTTAAATAGATGGGAATATCAGACCACCTTACCTGTCTCCTGAGAAATCTGTATGCAGATCAAGAAGCAACAGTTAGAACTGGACGTGGAATAACAGACTGGCTTCAAATCGGGAAAGGAGTACACCAAGCCTGTATATTGTCATCCTGCTGATTTAACTTCTATGCAGAGTACATCATGCAAAATGCCAGGCTGGATGAAGCACAAGCTGGAATCAAGATTGCCAGGAGAAATATCAATCACCTCAGATACGCAGATGATACCATCCTTATGGCAGAAAGTGAAAAGGAACTAAAGAGTCTCTTGATAAAAGTGAAAGAAGAGAGTTAAAAGGTTGGCTTAAAGCTCAACATTCAGAAAACTAAGATCATGGCATCTGGTCCCATTACTTCATGGGAAATAGATGGGGAAACAATGGAAACAGTGACAGACTTTATTTTTCTGGGCTCCAAAATCACTGCAGATGGTGACTGCAGCCATGAAGTGAAAAGACGCTTACTCCTTGGATGAAAAGCTATGACCAACCTAGACAGCCTATTAAAAAGCAGAGACATTGCTTTGCCAACAAAGGTCTGTCTAGTCAAAGCTGTGGTTTTTCCAGTAGTCACGTCTGGATGTGAGAGTTGGACCATAAAGAAAGCTTTTGAATTGATGCTTTTGAACTGTTGTGTTGGAAAAGACTTGAGAGTCCCTTGGACTGCAAAGAGATCCAACCAGTCAATCCTAAAGGAAATCACTCCTGAATATTCATCGGAAGGACTATCGCTGAAGCTGATACTCCAATATTTTGGCCACCTGATGCAAAGAGCTGACTCAATGGAAAAGACCCTGATGATGGGAAAGATTGAAGGCAGGAGGAGAAGGGGATGACAGAAGATGAGATGGTTGGATGGCATCACTGACTCAATGGACATGAGTTTGAGTAAGCTCCGGGAGTTGGTGATGGACAGGGAGGCCTGACGTGCTGCAATCCATGGAGTCGCAAGGAATCAGACATGATTGAGCAACTGAACTGATATCAGGGTTTCCCTGGACCCTCTCCTCACTTTCGATAATTTACTAGAATGACTCTCAAAATTTGGGAAATCACTTTACTCAGATTTACTAGTATATTGTAAAGGATATAACTCAGGGACAATCAAATGGAAGAAATGCAAAGCAAGGTATGCGGGGTATGCGGAGGGTTTATCAACCAGGAAGCTCTCAAACTCTGTCATTTAGAGTTTTTTACAGAGCTTTCCTACAAAGGCATGATTGATTAAATCAGTGACTATGAGTAATTGAATCCGTTCTCCTGGCCTCCATTTCCTGGATGGAGGGTGCGGCTGGACATTCTAATTCTCTAATAATGACCTGGTCTTCCTCTCTATGACAAATACAAGCTATAACTCAGCTCTGACAAACCTAGACAGCATCAGATCAGATCAGATCAGATCAGTCACTCAGTCGTGTCTGACTCTTTGCGACCCCATGAACTGCAGCACACCAGGCCTCCCTGTCCATCACCAACTCCCGGAGTTCACTCAGACTCACGTCCATTGAGTCAGTGATGCCATCCAGCCATCTCATCCTCTGTCGTCCCCTTCTCCTCCTGCCCCCAATCCCTCCCAGCATCAGAGTCTTTTCCAATGAGTCAACTCTTCGCATGAGGTGGCCAAAGTACTGGAGTTTCAGCTTTAGCATCATTCCTTCCAAAGAAATCCCAGGGCTGATCTCCTTCAGAATGGACTGGTTGGATCTCCTTGCAGTCCAAGGGACTCTCAAGAGTCTTCTCCAACACCACACTTCAAAAGCATCAATCCTTCGGCGCTCAGCCTTCTTCACAGTCCAACTCTCACATCCATACATGACCACAGGAAAAACCATAGCCTTGACTAGACGAACCTTTGTTGGCAAAGTAATGTCTCTGCTTTTGAATATGCTATCTAGGTTGGTCATAACTTTCCTTCCAAGGAGTAAGCATCTTTTAATTTCACAGCTGCAGTCACCATCTGCAGTGATTTTGGAGCCCAGAAAAATAAAGTCTGACATTGTTTCCACTCTTTCCCCATCTATTTCCCATGAAGTGATGGGACCAGATGCCATGATCTTCGTTTTCTGAATGTTGAGCTTTAAGCCAACTTTTTCACTCTCCACTTTCACTTTCATCAAGAGGCTTTTGAGTTCCTCCTCACTTTCTGCCATAAGTGTGGTGTCATCTGCATATCTGAGGTTATTGATATTTCTCCCAGCAATCTTGATTCCAGTTTGTGTTTCTTCCAGTCCAGCGTTTCTCATGATGTATTCTGCATATAAGTTAAATAAGCAGGGTGACACTATACAGCCTTGACGTACTCCTTTTCCTATTTGGAACCAGTCTGTTGTTCCATGTCCACTTCTAACTGTTGCTTCCTGACCTGCATATAGGTTTCTCAAGAGGTAGGTCAGGTGGTCTGGTATTTCCATCTCTTTCAGAATTTTCCATAGTTTATTGTGATCCACACAGTCAAAGGTTTTGGCATAGTCAATAAAGCAGAAATAGATGTTTTTCTGGAACTCTCTTGCTTTTTCTATGACCCAGCAGATGTTGGCAATTTGATCTTTGGTTCCTCTGCCTAGACAGCATTTTAAAAAACAAAGACATCACTTTGCCAACAAAGATCCATCTAGATAAAACTATGGTTTTTCCAGTAGGCATGTACAAATGTAAAGGGCTGAGTACCGAAGAACTGATGCTTGTGAACTGTGGTGCTGGAAAAGACGCTTGAGAGTCCCTTGGACTGCAAGGAGATCAAACCAGTCAATCCTAAAGGAAATCAACTCTTAATATTCATTGGAAGAACTGATGCTGAAGCTGAAGGTCCAATACTTTGGCCACCGATGCTAAGAGTCAACTCATTGGAAAAAAAACGCGATGCTAGGAAAGATTGAAAGCAAAAGGAGAAGGAGGTAGAAGAGGATGAGATGTTTAGATAGCATCACCAACCCAGTGGATGTTAATTTGAGTTAACTCTGGGAGATAGTGGAGGACAGAGGAGCCTGGTGTGCTGCAGTCCATTTGGTCGCATAAAGTTGGACACAACTTAGCAACTGAACAATAATAACAAACTAAATGTATTATAAAGATTGTGTAAACATATTTCTCTTTATATATTTAGATAGTAATATCTATTTATGTTCAAATATACCAGTGATATAACATATAATTACATAATTTGTAAAAAATTAATAATCAGAAGCCTAAGTTAAATAGAGCTGGGAAACCAGAAGGGGGAGCTCTCACATTCTGCGGCCACAGCAGAGCCCAGCAGAAAGAAGAAAAACTTGTCTGGCAATTGAACTCAGCCAATGAAAAGCCATGGACTCTTTGTTTACTGTAGCCCTTCCAACTTCCTTTTCCTCGCTATAAAAATCGATCTCTTTTCCATGCCTGCGGGGACTTGCACATGGCTTGCCATAGTTGCAGATCCTGAAATGCAATTCTTTGCTCATCTTGAATAGACTCATCTTTGCTAGAGAAGTATCTGGCAGCCTATTTGTTTCAGAACAACAACTCGTATTTTAAACTCACAGCAAATTAAGGAAACAAGAGACCTTTTCAACCTGATAAAGACTATCTAACAAGTAATCATTACCCCTTGAAATAATGTTCAAAGAAAGAATCTTTGTTACTACTTTAGTTCAATATTGTATTGGCAAAACTGAGCAGTGAATTGAAGGCAAAAAAAAAAAAAGGAAATTAAATGTACAAAGATTAGAAACAAATGAAACTACTGTTAGCATACCTTGTAAAAGTGAGAGTCAGTCAGGTGTCTCCTGCTCTAGACTGTCCATGTAATTCTCCAGGCAAGAATACTGGAGTGGGTAGCCATTTCCTTCTCCAGGAGATCTTCCTGACCCAGGGATTGAATCCCAGTCTACCTGCATTGCAGGCAGATTCTTTACTGTCTTAGCCACCAGAGAAGCCTACCACCTTGCAACCATATAGTTTAAAAAGAAACAAGCAATAAATTATTATGTGAATTTAGCAAAGTTGTTAGATAAAACATCAATACAAATTTTATTTATATTTCTGTATATTATCATAAACCATTAAAAATAAATCTAATATTTATTTAATATTTATTTATTTTAATTTTATTAAAAAACATAAAATAATCAAATATCTACTAGTAAACTCAACAAAAGATGTACTAGATCTTTATGATGAGAAATATGTCTTAATTGCCACAATTTTCAAGAGCTCTAGGTTAATTTTGAGGTATATCATTAGGAGAGTAAACAATGTAAAAATATCAATTCTACCCAAACCATTTTATAGATTCAATACAATCTCAACCAAAATCCTAACAGACATTCTTGAGGAATTTGAAAAAGATGCTTAAGAAACTTTAGTGTATTAAAAAAAAAAAAGAAACTGAAGTGTAAATGGTCAAAAACAGTCAAGGGACTTCCTGAGTGGTCCAGTGGTTAAGAATTCGCCTTGCAATGCAGGGGTCATGGATTCCATCCGTGGTCTGAAAATTAAGATACCACATGCTGCAGAGAAAATAAACCTGTGCACCACAACTACTGAGCCCTCACGCTCTAGAACCTGTGCTCTGTAACAAGAGAAGCTACCTCATGGAGGAGACCATGAACCCCAGTGAAGAGTAGCCTCCTCTATCTTTAGAGAAAGCCCACACACAACAGTGAAGAGCCCCTGCACCACAACAGGGACCCAACATGCCAAAACATAACTCTAATAACAATAACATTTTAAAAAATAGTCAGTACAAAAAAATAGACAATTTTGAAGAGGGTGGGAGAACTTGCTTTATAAAATATCAAAATTCATTTTTAAAACTACATGTTTAAAAGCTACATTAAGCATTGTTTTAAGGACAAACAAGTAGAACAATGGAAAGAAATAGAGAGCTCAGAAATAGATTTGTGTCTATGAGGACTCTTGATTTAGGACAAAGGATCTGTGTGTGTGTGCTCAGTCGTGTCCAGCTCTTTGCAACTCCATGGACCGTGGCCCACCAGGCTCCTCTGCCCATGGAACTTTCCAGGCAAGAAGACTGGAGTGGGTTGCCATTTCCTACTTCAGGGGATCCTCCCAACCTAGGGAACAAACCTTCGTCTCCTGCATTGACAGGTGGATTCTTTATCACTGAGCCACCTGAGAAGCCCCCTATCATAAAGTACAATATAAAGTAATAGAAAAATAAAAGATGGTCTTTTAATAAATAGTGATGATTCAATTGGATATATATAGAAAAAAATTAGAACTTTATTTCTACCTTAAACAGGCATCCATCTGCAGTTGGTTAAATCCATAGATGTGAAACACGTGGATAAAAATTGATTGTAGCAATTGTATTATGGCATTTTCCATGAGGAACTTGAGCATCCGCAGATTTTGGTATTCGTAGGGGCTCCTGGAACCAATCTCTGGCAGATATTCAGGGATGACTATACCATTCACAAAATTCCAGTCCATCTAAGTCTTCAACTTCACTGCCAAAATAAGAAATATAGGCACACCTTGGAGATACTGTGGGCTTGATTCCTTCCAGACACTGCAATAAAGTGAGTCACATAAACTTTTTGTTTGTTTCCCAGTGGGTATAAAAGATATGTTCATATTATACTGTAGTCTATTAAGTGTGTAACATAAACACTGGGTCTAAAAAAACCCAAAACCCAATTTACATGCTTTAAAAACTAGTGCTCTTTGAAAAATGGCACCAATAAATAGACTTGCTCAACTCAGAGTTGCCACAAACCTTCAGTTTATAAAAAACACAGTATCTATGAAGTGCAATAAAGTAAAGTGCAATAAAACCAAGATCTGCCTGTGTAAAGGAAGAATGACACTTTGAGGAAACAATGAGACAAACAAAAATGTGGGATATTTATCAGGACAACTGAACTTCCATAAGAAGACATAATCAATATTAACACATGAACCTTGAGTGAATCTAGGTTGGAAAGAAAAGTTATTCAATCAATTTAAGAAGTATTGGATAAATTGCTTATTCTAAACCTGATCTGACTGCAACAAGGCTAGAGACTGTTGTGGGGGCAGAGCTGTGGATGTGTCTAGCCTGTCCCTTGTGACTTGGAAGAGGCAATCTCTCCACTTTACTGAGCATCTTCTTTTCATGTATAGAGTTGTGGCCTGAGAAACATGACCCATAAGACACATTAGAGCTTAAAATTTGTAAAATTTCTGTTTCCCTACTCTTGTTTCCTAATAATCTAGGGGTAATGACTGATCAAATCAATTTTAAGGGTGTTCAGAATCTCTGAAAATCTAAGAAAATAAACCAAGGATGTCAGCCTTGGTTGACATTGGTGATGTATTTTCTCAATGTCCCAGAGTTCTGTTGAGTTGTTGGTGATGGATTGCAGTGTGTGTTGGTGATATGGGCATATTTATCTTCTCTCTGGGAGCAGCAATGGCCTGAGACACAGACCGGAGAATTTCCAGGTGGGAGGACATTTGAGTTTGAGTGGTGTGGGTTATTCCAATTCTTGTGGCTGTGCATGGACACAGAGCTCTCTCTCCCACGCCCTCCCCCAGCCCATAAAGACAGGGGTAATAGACAAGAACATCACCCAAGGGAGTACACATCCTTCCTCTCACTGCCTCCCCACTCCAACCTCCAAGAAGCAGAGTTCTTCCTGTAGCAGGTTGGAGGAAGAAAGCTTGGCACGAGCGACAGAAACTTCAGATGCCTGGGTGTCAGGGCCAGCTGTCTTAGTGAAGGCCCAGGGCCAGAATCGGCCTGGACCAGAGGTGAGCTTCCTCTTCATGTTTGAAGAAGGAGGCCAGAAGGTTAAAAACACATGAGGATGAAAATTAAATGCAAAAGGACAGTGGTCTCTCTAAAACTTCCCTCCTTTTCCAAACATATATTTTATGGAGAATTGAACCTAGAGTGGAGAGACAAGTGGATTTGAAATAACTCAAATTTACAGTCTAGGTCTATGCTATTAATGAGACTTTACCCAAGGCACTTTCCCTCTTAACCTCATTTTTCCATTGAAAATCTGAGTAAATAATGCTTGTTCTACCTTTATAACTGGCTGATTGTGAAGGCCAGATGAAATCCTTGATGTAAAAGAGATTTGTCAACTACGAATTCCATGTAAACATGAGCAATATAACTTTAAAATGGCAGGCTTAGGAGTAGACCCTATATTTCACACTTGTAAGCCACACTTGCAACCCAAGAAAATCCTAGAGACCTGAATGGGGATCTCAGATGACAATGAAGATTGTCTCATTCAGGGAAAATATCCAAGTAAAGCTAAACGATGGACAAAAATCTCTTAATCATATTTGGGTGGTTGTAGAGGCTGTGATTGAATCTGGGTTGAAAAGGTGGACTACATCTCAAAAAAAGTTTAACTTGTTTCCTCTATGATCAAAGAAGCTAACAAAGAATCTACCTGCCAATGCAGGGGATATGGGTTCAATCCCTGGTCTGGGAAGATTCCACATGCTGCAGAGCAAGTAAAGCCCATGTACCACAGCTACTGAGCCCGCATGCTGTAACGACTGAAGCCCACGTGACTAGAGCCTGTGCTCCACAAAGGAGAGGCCACTGCACTGAGAAGCCTATGCACCATGACTAAGAGTACCACCCCCTCCCCACCGCAACTAGAGAAAGCCCAGTTGTTTTACTTGTGTAGCAATAAAGAGCCAGCACAACTAAATCAATAAATAATGATAAATGTTGACTCAAAAAAAAATGAAACTAACATAAGGAACTTGGTGTTGATTTTCAGGTAGGATTAAGTCATTAACACAGGCTAAGACAGAGAATCTGAAAGGCTTTATTTCAGTCTTTAAATGGCCACCCATTAGTTGCGTGACCTTTGGCAAACAAGTTATCCTCATAAGAAATCTACCTCAATGAAATATTGGAGTCTGACTAGGAAAAATAGGCAGTTGTTGAGACGTGGTTTTTTGTTGTTGTTGTTGTTTTTAATCAGATCTTATTGAGTAATTTAGAGAGATCTTATTGTGTAATTTAGATCTGGACTGGTTTTCAGACTTAATCTGTGGCTCAGGTCTAAACATTGCTACCTAAAAATCTTGTATGGTAAAAACTAATGAATTTGCTTTCTTGATCTTTCAATGGAAATAAATATATAGATAATTTGGGACAAGGAAAGTGGAATTCCCGAGTAATTGGCCTCCAAGATCAAGAACTTAAATCCCAAGAGATATGATTCAGGGAATGGAGAGTATTTAGCTTGCCTGAAGACTGAGCTTATTGAGAGTGAAGACTAAGAAGGAGGCTGAGATCACAGGAGAATTTTGGATACCATGCTGGAGATTCTGGATTTGATTCTATACCAAATTGTTAGCCTTAATTGGCTCACTATCGGTGGAGGGATATCATGAGACAAAGAGTTCAGCAGCTCCAGTGGCAGCAGGGGGAAGAGGAAAAAAGCACAGAAGGGGAAGAACTTGAAAGAGGGAAGACAAATAGGAAATGGCTTCAGCATTCCAGAACAAAAATGATATAATCAGATAGACTACGACAGGAAGTGCCCCTCATGTAGTCCCGCCTGCTGAGCTTGAGCTCCTAAACTTTTCCTTCTCCTGACTGGAGCTCTTAATTCCAGGGAAACTAAAACAATGAGACACAGAGATGGGAAGGCAGAGATTTTAGGCCCCTTGATCTGATCTGCACACTCAGGAAGAATTATGACGAATGTTTCTCTTCTGCTCTAGGAGTTAGTTATTGTGTGATGAACAAAGAGAATGTAGCTAATAAAGTAAGGAATTTATAAAAGAAGCCGAGTGTAATTTCTTCTTTGGATAAATCAATCTTTGAGCATCAGTTCCTTCATCTGTTAAATTAATGATGGGTATTTGCCTTGGGCTAAATCCAGTGCTAGCTGTGACTGGACAAAGGCAGGAGGATCTGTAGGCGGGAAGCAGGAAATCTGTATAGCTGCCCTCAAGGGCTTTAGGAGCTCCTTAGCTGGGCCAGCAGTCATTGTTTTGGGCTCCTCCCTCTAGATTAGAGGCCTCTGAGAAGAGATCAGATATCTGGGATAACAAAAAGCCTCTGTTTTCCAAGAGAATTCATGAATGCCCAGACTCCACCAGCAGCAAGAATTAAACCCTACTCAGACTTCAGTTTTAAGGAGGGGGAGGCAGCTATTTATGGCTGGGGCTGGTTAAAAAAGAGTAAGAACTGGAAAAGAAGACTTTTGTTGTTCAGTCACTCAGTCGTGTCTAACTCTTTGCGACCCCATGGACTGCAGCACGGCAGGCTTCCCTGTCCTTCACCATCTCCCAGAGTTTGCTTTAAAGAAGACTTTATCATTTCAATAAACGTGAGAGTTAGTAAAGCTGAGCTCTCAGTGCAAATCCTATGGGAGGAGGAAGAGTGTGGGAGAGTGGTAAAGAAAAACAAATCTGATCCTCTGCACCTAATCCAAATATTTTTCAGCATCTCTTTGTTAGTTATCTCCTTAGAGCACAGTTCAGTTCAGTCGCTCAGTCGTGTCCCACTAGATAGACCTTTGTTGGCAAAGTAATGTCTCTGCTTTTCAATACGTTATCCAGGTTGGTCATAACTTTTCTTCCAAGGAATAAGCGTCTTTTAATTTCATGGCTGCAGTCACCATCTGTAGTGATTTTGGAGCCCCCCAAAATAAAGTCTGTCTTTGTTTCCACTGTTTCCCCATCTATTTCCCATGAAGTGATGGGACCAGATGCCATGATCTTTGTTTTCTGAATGTTGAGCTTTAAGCCAACTTTTTCACTCTCCACTTTCACTTTCATCAAGAGGCTTTTGAGTTCCTCTTCACTTTCTGCCATAAGGGTGGTGTCATCTGCATATCTGAGGTTATTGATATTTCTCCCGCCAATCTTGATTCCAGCTTGTGTTTCTTCCAGCCCAGCGTTTCTCATGATGTACCCTGCATAGAAGTTAAATAAGCAGGGTGACAATATACAGCCTTGACGTACTCCTGTTCCTATTTGGAACCAGTCTGTTGTTCCATGTCCAGTTCTAACTGTCACATAGTCAATAGAGCAGAAATAGATGTTTTTCTGGAACTCTCTTGCTTTTTCGATGATCCAGCAGATGTTGGCAATTTGACCTCTGGTTCCTCTGCCTTTTCTAAAACCAGCTTGAACAACTGGAAGTTCACAGTTCACGTATTGCTGAAGCCTGGCTTGGAGAATTTTGAGCATTACTTTACTAGCGTGTGAGATGAGTGCAATTGTGCGGTAGTTTGAGCATTATTTGGCATTGCCTTTCTTTGGGATTGGAATGAAAACTGACCTTTTCCAGTCCTGTGGCCACTGCTGAGTTTTCCAAATTTGCTGGCATATTGAGTGCAGCACTTTTACAGCATCATCTTTCAGGATTTGAAATAGTTCCACTGGAATTCCATCACCTCCACTAGCTTTGTTCGGAGTGATGCTTCCTAAGGCCCACTTGACTTCACATTCCAGGATGTCTGGCTCTAGGTGAGTGATCAAACCATCATGATTATATGGGTCGTGAAGATCTTTTTTCTACAGTTCTTCTGTGTATTGTTGCCACCTCTTCTTAATATCTTCTTCTGTTAGGTCCATACCATTTCTGTCCTTTATCGAGCCCATCTTTGCATGAAATGTTCCCTTGGTATCTCTAATTTTCTTGAAGAGATCTCTAGTCTTTCCCATTCTATTGTTTTCCTCTATTTCTTTGCATTGATTGCTGAGGAAGGCTTTCTTATCTCTTCTTGCTATTCTTTGGAACTCTGCATTCAGATGCTTATATCTGTCCTTTTCTCCTTTGCTTTTCGCTTCTCTTCTTTTCACAGCTATTTGTAAGGCCTCCTTAGACAGCCATTTTGCTTTTTAGAGCACAGTTAGTTGCTAAACTCACCCTTCTAATCCCACAGCACTAGGAAACACATTAATCTTTGTTTTAGTCATTTTGCCTTCTAAGTCATCAGACAACAGTTTTCCCAAATGTTTTGTTGCAACATGACAGACTGCCAACTTTCCGGTCTGTAGTAACTGTTGCCTTGCCCCTTTTCATCTCTGAGAGGTAAGAAAATGGGATTGGATTGGGGACAAAAAATGTTTTTAATTAATATAAGAAGAGAATCATTACACAGCCTAACGATGATATAGTGCCATAAATTTAAAAGTGTGATTAATTCAACCCTTTAAATCTGAGATCCAAATTAAAAAAATAATTTTTAAAATTTTGAAGACGTAATATACAATATACAGATGTTTCAAGAATAAGAACAATATGCATATTAAACATATTTCACCTATAGGGAGAAGGGAATAAAAAAAACAATGAAGTTTGAGTATGAATATAAAACAAAAGGGGGGGGACCTTGCAAGAACAAATAATCATGAATTTAGGAGTATGATTAACTCAAACCTTAGCACTAGAGGCCCAGAAAGTCAATCCATACTGTAGATAAGAGGGAGAAAGTTATTGGTCAGCACCTCTGCCATGAGGTTTGTGGGAATTAGATATATGTTATTTATGTGAGAAACTCAGCAATTCCAAGTGCTCAAAGCCTGTTACATAAACTCATCTATTCAAAATTTTGGCTGATACTATTGAGCAGTGGTTAGAAAGTTTTGCTGAATGGATGGGGGTTCTTAGGATGGTTGAGAGGCAAAGCATTTTTATCCTTAGAGGAATGTGAGTCTCACTTCCATTATCCTTCTTGGGCCCTGGAGCTTCCAGGAGATTAACAGAAGTGTTTGAGACTTCCAATACATTTATAATCATTTCAAAATAAAAGAATTTTTAAGTTATTTACTTAAAAAAAAAATGTATTTAAAATGGCAGATTATCCTCCAGAAAGTTGGTGGCTATTACTTTCTGCTGTCAACTGGAGCATAAGAGACTTCTATACCAGACTGACACCTAGACTGGTCCCTCCATTCCTTTGAACTTAGGCCAATCTGATAACTGCAGAATGCAACTTTTCTTGTTTCTACCTCTTTGATTATCGGCAAGGGAGAACACTGTATCCTACCACAGATGCCATTTGGTTTACCGTCTGGTGCCCAAGTTTCTCTTGGGCTGCTTGGTTTTTCTTACTGACTTAAAAGCATGTGAAAACATTTAATGTATAGTGAACATATTAATGTGTAAAGATTTTTCCCTCCCTCAGGCCCAGTTTCCTTCTAACTCTCTTAGAGAGATCATATGTGATCCATTCTTTGGGTTTTTTTTTAAGCCAAATAATAATGTTAGGAATAGTATTTGGAATATCCATGTCATGCGTTTTTGCATTGACTTTACTGAGATGTCTGGGGGACTGCATCTACACCTAGACATGGCTATCCACTCAGAAAAAATAGACAGTCTTGAAGGAGTGTGGAGTGCTTGCCCTCACCTTTTCATAATTCTGCCAGAATTTATGTGAGTCCCAGGTCCTCATCGCACTAGTGAGCGCTGAGTGCTCACGGGGGTGTGTGTAGGTGAGGATGTGGTTTGAATTCTATGTCCTCTTGCCCCACTCACACCCTAGAAATCCTTGCCGCCCTGCGATTGGCCTGCATAGGCTTGGGCTAGTCCCTGGCAGACTATCAAAAGGTTACTGGGTGCCCAACAACCTCAGACTCTCAGACCAGTGATCTGAAGATACTACCATGACTATACAGTTAAGGGCCTCTTGTCTTTTTCTCTTTTTCCTAGCCGGCTTTGTGCAGACAAATTCCAATCTAGAGAAGGTAAGTGACTTCCAGAGAGGATGGACAGGGTTCAAAGGTGGAGTCTTGGGTCCTGCTCCAAGATCCCACCCTCAGCCCGTCTTGTAAGGCTCTGACCTATGCTTCCTCCCTCTGAACCTTTCTTCGCTTCTCCTCAAAGCTTCTTCACTTCTATGGTGTTCCTTGAGCTGAATATGGTAAGGACAAGAGAACCCTTTTACTGTGGTCCTTTCTTCCCTTCTTCTCCAGGTAGAGGTTGCCTGGACATCCCTCCAGCCACCCATCAGTATGCATCAGAGCTGGGTCTGAGGCATGGACTGTAGTGGGCATCAGAGTGAGGAGGGATTAGGGTTTGGAGGAAAGTTTGAGTTGAGTCATCTCAGACACAGCTAAGCAGGAAACATATGAAGATGTGGAAAAACAAATGTGGAAGTTTTAGGGATGGATAAAATCAGAGTTATCAGAGAAACATAAAATATATGGGAAAAAATAACTGGAGGCCAAAACAATTGGATCTGAAGTTAGAAGTCTTGAATTCTGGCCTCAGTTCTATTTCCAATTCATGGCTTATTGATATAATAAAAAACTTGCCTTATTGATAAAAATGTGTGTATGGCAATGGCAGGGACAGTTTAGGAAAGAACAACAATAAATTAGAAGACCCAGAAGCAAAAAGCAATCAAAAGTTAGGGGCAAGCAAACTCTCATTCACATAATGGCTTATCATTTTTGGCCTTAGACAAGTCACTTCACCTCCATTAGTCTCTGCTTTCTCACCATAAATGTGTGTATAAGAGGATCTACCCACTTGTTCACCCAGTTATGGAGGGGGGAGGGTGAGCAAAAGTTACCGTGCATATGATGTGGTTTATAAATGCAACTCTAGTAAGATCTTCCTTCCTCTTGATTAGATAACCTCTTGAGTGATTATCCTTATTTTTGAAAGTTGATACAGTGTTTATGCTAACTGGCGCTGGCTACTTGGGTGTGGAGACCCTTGGCTGTAGAACTTGCTTAATAAAGGCCAAGTCTGGAGACATTTGAGACATATCATGCAGACCCAAATAAATGTGAAATAACAATGAATATCAGGAGTAAGCTGGACCTAGAGGAGTCTTCAAGATCAGAGTCTTAAGGCCATGCATTCTGGTACCCAATATGATTTTCAGAAATTTTCAGCACAGTAGCAAAGGCAGGAAAAAGGCAAATTCTTAAAAACAAACGTTTAGCTGGGAACTAGGCATAATGGAGATAGGAATGGATACTCTGATATAATGTTCTCTTTATATATGTCTCAGTTTTGCTGGTGTGTATTTGTATGTGCATTTAGAGAAAGGTGCAAAAGCCTGCGTAAAGAAAATGCCTCTCTCCCCAGGAGTAAAAGCTAAGTAGCTAAGTGTGCTAGGGATAGAATCAGTGGTAGAGTTTGGTTTGGTTTTTTGTTGGATCACTCCTTTAGGTGGGGCAGATGGTGTCTGATTAAAATCTTTTGTAGTCCTTGCATTTCCAGGGAGTCTAGTTTAATCCTAGTTTAAGTCTGGACCTTTCTTATTAGATTAAGGCCTTCCCTCCTTTCTCTGGTCAGTACCTTTCTGCCTTTTTCTGACTGGGTGGTTTGAATGTTAGCTTTCTTTTCATACTTTGGGATTTTACATTCCCTATACTCCAGAAGCCATTTATAGCAGCTTCCCTGATATAGAGAAGGAAATCAGGATGTGCTGGTGAGCCCTGTGGAGTCAGCATATTTTGGGTACTGCATGGACCCTGCATGGATAAAGACAGAGGAGAGATAAGATGAGATCTGCCTGTAGAGGAATTTAACCTAAGGACAGGCAATGAAAATTTCATGCTGAACTTATTTCTATTATGTGGAACTTTGCTCAAATATGTTCCACAGATTGGATAAGGATTAAGGTAGATGGAGCTGGTGGTGAAGGTAGGTATTAGATAGCTAGAGCATGATGGGTAAGGAGTTGGGCATGTGATAAGTTGGATGCTGCCAGACACAGTTTAGTGACCTGCTTACAGATGGATTTTTGAGCTCTCCATCTCTTTTCCTGGCAGCTACAAAAAGTTAGAATTTCATAGTATTGGCTTGTAAGAGTGCATTGAGAGAGAAAACTACTCAAGGTAAGAGTAATATTAGATTCTAGAATGTTAAACCTGGAAGACTTTCATGATCTAATAGGAATCTAGAAAAATGTCTTCATTTTTACCAGTGGGGAAACTGAGGGCCAAGGATGAAAATTTCCCAGGATCACAAGGAACTCTAACAATAGAGCAAGCTTCTGATTCCCAGCTAGAGCTCTTTCCACTCCACCATGCTGATGAGTTGGGCAGGAAGTCAGAAGACCTAGGGAAAGTTAAAGAAGTAATAAGGCTATCCTGAAATACTTGGGCAATTAAAAACCTTCTCTCCACTGAGGGAATCCTGGCAAGATGCCTTCAACCCAGAGACAAGGGTAGTTTCATTTTCAGAGAAGCAAGAAAGGCAGTATGCTTTTCAGTTTGACTCCACTTACTTCCAGGCCATCCCATTCCAGCTCATGAATCTCTGCTTTTTTCCATTCATCCAAGCAGTTCCTGGTATTTTACCTCTGCAAAGATAATAAAGAGACTTGACTGCCTGTTCCTCAAAAATACCATTGCCTTTCAAGTCACAAGGCCTAGTTTCAATCTTGTCATTGACACATTAGATGACTCGTATTTGTTTTCTGGATCTCAGTTAATATATGTATTATTCTTTGAATGGTTTGAAAGATTATACTGACATTAGGAATTATTATTACTAAAATTATGTTTTTTTTAAATCTTCCAGATGGATTGCTACAAAGATGTGAAAGGCACTATCTATGATTATGATGCTTTCACTCTTAATGGAAAGGAACACATTCAGTTCAAGCAATATGCGGGCAAGCATGTCCTTTTTGTCAATGTGGCCACCTATTGTGGTCTGACAGCTCAATATCCTGGTAAGAGTTCATAGTCAAATTTCCTTGGGACTAATTTTCCAGTTTGTTATATTTTAAGTCATATTGGTATTATATTCTAATTTTATATTCTATATATCAAAATAAATACTCATGATCAAGTGACTTTATTCCCTAATGTCAGGAGTCAGCAAACTATGGTCCAAAGGGAAATCCAGTCAGCCTAACTTTGTAAATAAAGTTTTATTGAACACAGCCATGACCACTCATTTGCAGATTGTCTATGGTTGATATTATGCTGCAAGACAGAGTTGAGTAGTATGAGTGTTGGTGCCAGAGACCATCTGAAATGACTAATCTGGACCTTCACAGAACACGTTTGCTGACCCCGTCCTACATCCTGCCTCTGCTTTGCTCCTGAGATTTCCAGGAGAACCAATAATGTGTTTGAGAGCTAGCAGTCTCTCTGAAGATTCAAGTCTTCTTGGCAAATATACGAGGTAGGATTGATGTTTTTGAGACTTTTCCAGGTAACTTACAAAGACAGGGAAAAGCAAAAAGGGCTTTGTACCTGGAGAACATTTAACTGGAGCGAGGGCTGGAGAGGAGACCATAAGAGAGGCGAATGCTTCCTCTCCAACCTCAGCACCTCCTTTAGGTGTAGATTTTTCCCCTCTCTGTGCATTATTCAGGGTAGAATGTTATCTTTCTCATATCTTAGGCCATATTGATTAAAAGCCAAAAAATAATGAACAGGACTAATTTTTATCAGAAATAGATGCCTTTCTTATATTTGAACTAATAAGAACTTCATTTTTAAGTTTTTCATTATTATATTTTGAATAGGTACTGAACTGAACTGAACTATATTCACAAGGCTCAAAATTAAAGGAATAAAAAAGTTTAGAGTAAAAGGTCTTTTCATTTCTTTCCCTTCCCTTCTGATGACCAGTATTATCATGTTTACAAAATATATATGTATTCTTTTTTTTTTACTTTTCTATCAATTGATGACATATAATAAATGATGATGATGATAGTCAGTCAGTCATGTCCGACTCTTTTTGACTCATGGACTGTACCTGCCAGGCTCCCCTGTCCATGGGATTCTCCAGGCAAGAATACTGGAGTGGGTTGCCATTTCCTTCTCCAAACAAGTAATAAATAAAATCTGCCAATTTGCTTTTTTAAATTAATAAGATACCTTGGAGTTCGGATCACTTCCTCCCTCTGTTTTAAGATTGAATAATATTCTATTGGACCATACTTCATTTTGCCAGCTATAGGGATTTTTAAAATCAATTTATTCAGTTCCAACTCTGTATGTAATAGGTGCAAGAACTGGGGAATAGTTTCTCAAGAACTGGAAGACAGGTTTCCCTAATTAATAGTCTGTTTCCTAGAGGAGTTATTGTCTATAGTGACTAAAGACAAGAGGGGAGGATGTGAAGAAAAGTACTTAGGAACCATGTGGAAATAGGAAAGCAATCTTATGTTGCAGAAAATAAAAATGAAAGGACTCAGAGGAGATATCAGTTGACACTGTTGCCTGAGCAGACTGTTCAGTTAGGGACTGGCTAGTGTTTGTTACGGAACTGAAGAAGTCTGGCTCACAAAAGATGAAAAGATGATTATAAAAGTTCGGGGAAACAACCTGAAAAACTTCGGGAAGAAGGCAATTGGAAGCTGTGTTTTGGTATATCAGTGAGGGTTTTTAGGTAGAATGCATCTTTAACATCCTGAAGATTGTTAAAGAACACCAGAAAACTCAACTTGAAATTTCTGGGTTTTTTTGCCCCTGTCAGATTTACCCCGACTCCACCCAGGGTGAACTAGCCTGTGAAGAGAGAAGTCCATTCTCATTGTGTGTGTCTTTTCCTTTAAAAAAAAAAAAAGATTCAATCTACCAATTAACCAATCAGGGAAGGCAAACTGATGGTCAGAGATGTTTAAATGTGGTTTTGTTTAAAATTAAAATGAAATGAAATTTTTAATTTTTAAATTGTGGTACAAAAAGACAAAATATAAAATTTACCATCTTAAACCATCTTTTAAGAAGACTGTTCAGCAGAGTTAAAAATATTCATTGTTGTGAAACAAATCTCTAGAACTTTTCTATCTTGCAAAACTGAAACTCTGTATCCATTAAATAGCAGCTCCCCTCTCTCCTTTCCCCCAGCCCCTGGTAACCACACTCTACCTTCTGTTTCTATAAATTTGACTACTTTAGATACCCCATGTATTTGTCTTACCTGCAGTATTTGTCTTTTCATGACTGGTTATTTCACTTAGCATAAAGATTCATTCATGTTGTAACATGTGACAAAATTTCCTCCCATTTTAAGATTGAATAATATTCCATTGTAAATGGATATACCACATTTTGTTTATGCATTCATCCATCAATGGACATTTGGGTTGCTTCCACCTCTTGATTTTTATGTATAGTGCTCCTGTGAACATGGATGTGCAGATATCTCTCTGAGACTCTGTTTTCAATTCTTATGCATATATGCCCAGAATTGGGACTACTGCTTTATGGTAGTTCTATTTTTAATTGTTTAAGAAACCTCCATATTATTTCCATAACAGTTATACCATTTTACAATCCCACCAGCAATGATCTGGTGAGCTTTAGAATAATAAAGATGACTGGGGAGCCACCTCAGAATAATGTAACCAGAAGAACTTCTGGAAAGGAATCTGGCATCCCTATTTTTAAGGAATGGCCCCATCTAATTCTGATGTGCTGCAGATTTGGGAAATACTGCACTATAACAAAGGGCTTTTGCATACATGTCTGGAGATCTAGTAGCTCATTTCAGCCCTGCCATGAACAGTCTTTCTGACTTAGATATTTTCCCCTTTTCCTGGACCTCTGTTTTTCCCTCTTTAAAATGAGTATTTCCAAGGATCACTCTGTCTATATACACAAGGCAGGCTCTCTGGCCAGGCCACCATATTGTCCATTCTCTACCCATAGAACTGAATGCACTACAGGAGGAGCTGAAGCCCTTTGGCCTAGTTGTGTTTGGGATTTCCCTGTAACCAATTTGGAAAGCAAGAACCAGGAGAAAACTCAGAAATTCTTCCAGGACTGAAGTAAGTGCCTACTTAAAACCCTATAGAGATCTGTCTCTGTCTATCTTTCCTCCATTTCCGGAGGCACTTCCATGTTGGGGACTTCCAGGATGGGCAGTGGGTTAATAGGCTTGGGTACCTACTAACTGATTTTTAAATTTGGCCTCCACTAATGTGAGTCTGGCAGTGTCAGAGATGCTTTCCCTTTCCCTGGGAAGTGAGACCTGGATGGATGGTGGAGGAGTGGGAGCACAGAAATAGCTCCTGGTGTTGCTGGTACAGAAACAATTCAGATGGGAGACAGTGGCAGCATGTGGAATAGAGAAAAATAAAGTGTCAGGGAGCCCAAAGTTTATCGATGGTCTTATTTTCCCTTCCCAGCCCTGTTTTCTATATGTCCACATCTGTTTCCCCTTTTTCGTAACCTCAAATCCTGGTACCCTATTATAATTTTCTCTCATATTCTGGGGCTTCTTGGGAACATTATGGTTCATTACAGGTATGTCCGTCCAGGAGGAGGATACGTACCTAATTTCCAGCTGTTTGAGAAAGGGGATGTGAATGGTGAAACAGAGCAGAAAGTCTTCACCTTCTTAAAGGTGAGTTAATTACTGACCTAAGCTGCTTCTTCCTTACTATTCCTAATGTAGAGTTGGTGTGGTAGAAATGGACACAAGGGCTCCTGCCTGGAGGAGGGGTTGGACTCTTTGGAAGAGATCTCCTTATAAGCATAGGGACTAGGGTTAAATTTGTTAGTACCTGTGATGCTCTGGCTTTGTGGTACAAAGCACTGTGTACTTTCACTGGGACCACTCTCTTTTGTTCATTGACATTCATTCATTCAAGGAACATTTGTTGAGTGCCTGCTATCTATAAGGCAGTTTGCTAAACAATAAGGGTGTAAAAATGAACAGACGCAGTCCCTGTTCCTTGATGAGTTCACACTGGAGAAGACAAAAAAAAAAAAAAAAATGGCAGATGTGATACAACGCAATAAGTGCCTTTTATGAAACACTGGCTTTTAGATACAGAGAATGTGAGAGCTGAGAAGGGCCCTTAAAGATCATCAGAGTTCAGTGTTCTTAAATGCTGGACTGTGGGCCAAGGTTGACCCATGTTGAGATTTTTATATATACTGAAAAAACAGGGCAATGTAAGGAGGGTTTCATAAACATCAACTGATTTACAGAGCTGCCTTTATTCTAAGATTAGGACAAATATGTAATTTATTCTTATAATTATCTCTTTAAAACTAAATGAATAATGGTGTTTTAAAAATTTTTCTCTTATTTTTCAAAACAAAATATTGGAACTCTCTGGCCCCCAAAAGGTATTTCGAAAGATGACTGGCCCACGGAGCATCAAGATCTAGGAAACACATTCTAATCTATTCCCTTTGTAGAAAAGGAAATTGAAAGCTAGAGAGGTGACATATCTCATTCATAGGAACAGGATTTTGTGATGGGGTCACAGGGAGAAACAGAAAGAGGGAACAGACCTTTGCTATAATATCTACAACTTTCTTGGTAGTTAGCATAGTTGTGATTCAGAGAATATATTAAGAATCATAGGAAATGAAAATATCTCAACATAAGTGGAAGTGGAGTATCTGTGGGTGAAAATAGCCTGGATCATCCATGAGCAGAAATGATTCCGTCATTTCTTTTTTCCATCTCTCTGCTGCAGCAATCCTGTCCTCACCCTTCTGAGATTATGGGCTCAATCAAACATATATCCTGGGAACCCATCATGGTCCGTGACATCCGCTGGAATTTTGAAAAGTTCCTAGTGGGACCTGATGGCATCCCTGTCATGCGCTGGTTTCATCGGACTCCAGTCAGTACAGTCAAGACAGATATCCTGGCATACATGAAACAGTTCAAAACCAAATAAGAAGATCAAGTTGGGGGCAGGAGCCATCCTGCTTCTTTACCTGAAGACCTGTTTAAAAACAAAATCTTTTCTCTACATTCTCTTCCTAAATGCCCTCCACTTGACTAAATCACATATAGTGCCAAAATTCCCACTCTCTATCAAGTAGATTTATGTTCAGAAGGCTACTACTATTTCCCCCTGCACGAGTATGTGGGTAAGAGAAAAGAATGGAAACCCTAAACCCTCAGCTATCTGTTAACAAGTTTAATAAAATATATATATATATATATACCTCCCTAGAGGAGGGTCTGGCAACCCACTGCAGTATTCTTGCCTGGAGAATCCCCATGGACAGAGGAGCCTGGCAGGCTGCAGTCCATGGAGTTGCAAAGAGTCAGATATGACTAAGCGACTAAGCACAGTATATATGTATAGATATATATATCTACACACACACACACATATATTATCAAAGGAAAATCATTCATCCATGAGGATAGGTCAATTTGGCATGATATCCTGAAAAAGAATGTTCCTACACATTCTGAGTCTTCCTTCTTTCTCTACCCTAAATGTGTAGAATTGACAATGCAGTGAACAGCCTTACAATTTAAGTTCTACTTCATAACATTTGTCTTCCCCTAGAAGAAACATGTAAAGTCAATTTCCAAAGATTTTCAGATCAGTCTTTTTCCATGACACCCCACCCACCCTACCTCCACTGATGTGTCACTCTTTTGTAGGAGCCCTAGATAGAGTGGGAGCAAGAAATCACCTTACGTGAAGGGAAGAGTATCTCCATGACAGTGGCAGTCAGAGCCTCTTTTTAATTCGGACCCTACAAAAATTTTCCTCTGTCTGATCTTTAGTGTATTCAGATTATGATACTTGGGCAGAACATCCTCTGAAAGATAGGCTTTCCCTTCTCAACCCTAGAACCCTTAGCTTCAGAACCAGCCCTGCAACTATCTCCAATAAAATGTTTCCTACAGCATCTGGAACCTGTGGTTGTTTTCAAATCCTATCCGGAGCTCAAACTCATTTTCTCTCTGTCTTCTTCCTCACTGTGACTGTCACAGATGGTGTATTGACATTTAAATATCTGGACCCTTTGGATAGAACATTTGCCTTCCTAGATCCTTGGAAGGTTGTTATCTGATGATTCTCAACTGTCATCCCTTCCTCACTGTGACTGTCACAGATGGTGTATTGACTAAATACCTGGACCCTTTGGATAGAAGATTTACCTTCCTAGATCCTTGGAAGGTTGTTACCTGATGACTGTCAACTGTCACCCCTCTTTAGGAATTGTCTCAGGTCAAGGTCACATTTCATTTCCAAGGGCACCCTATATCCAATTATTGGTCTATGAGAGGTATAACAGCCAAGATCTGACTTCTCAACTCAGGACACATCTAAAGGGCCCATTCCAGTGGTGGAGACCCCCAGGAGTAGGCAAATGCCCTTTTGCACTTGCACTGCAGCCCAGTTTGCTCCTCTGACAAATTTTGATTCTTCATTGCTTCTCAGGTGTTCACCCTGAGATAGCGCCCCAGTAAAGTTTCTGAATGCAAATCCCCATTTTGGAGTCTTTCCAGGGAACACAAAATACAGTAGTTGGTACCAAAAGTATCTGAGAAAAAAATGCTAAGATGAGTTTTTTTTTTTTGCCACATCCATGCAGCAAGTGGGGATATTAATTCCCTGACCAGGGATGGAACACATGCCCTTGAAGTGTCTTAACCTTAAGTGCAGTGTCTTAACCACTGGACTGCCAGGAAAGTCCCTAAAATGAGATTTTTGAAGCTGGATTGTCCATCTGGTTGGCAGTAAAGGGATTGGTGGAACACAAACAGCCACTGGCACAAAGAAGCAATTTTTAAAACTTTCACCCAACCTGAACTGAGATGCTGTACTGATGGATATACAAAAGCAAATGTGATGTATCAGGTGCTTGATAAATATGGGAGAGATGGTAATTTTTTTTTTTTGGTAATTATAATGTAATAGAATTCTTCAGTAGAAGAAATTGATGCCTTGGAGAGAGATGATTAAATGCTGAGGATGATATCTCATCAAATAAAGTGAAAGTCTCTCAGTTGTGTCCAACTCTCTGGGACCCAGGCCAGAATACTGGAGTGGGTAGCCTTTTCCTTCTCCAAGGGAATCTTCCCAACCCAGGGATTGAACCCAGGTCTACCCACATTGCAGGCAGATTCTTTTACCAGCTGAGCCACAAAGGAAGCCCATCAAGTAGAGGCTAATGTGAAAGCCAGAGTCTCCATAGGAGGGTATAAAAAAAACTCATATCCTGCAACTCAAGGGCAAAAAAAGCTAAGGTTCAGCTCCAAGATTTAATCACAGGAATAGTAGGACTCCAAAATATGTTAAATTCTCAAACCAGATTATCTTCCATGCCTAGGTCATGGCCTCAATTGGAAAACAGAATATTGAGACACTGGATGGAGACATCTGGTGGGATGCATTGTTGTTGCTATTGAGTCGCTAAGTCATGTTTGACTCTTTGCGACCCCGTGGACTGTAGCCTGCCAGGCTCCTCGGTCTATGGGACTTCCCAGGCAAGAATACTGGAGTGGGCTGCCATTTCCTTCTCCAGAGTATGCATTAGAACATCTCAATCTCCAGATTTCCCAAGATCCTTTGAGCTTTTTTAGAGGTAGCCCAATCCTCCTTATCAAGGGTTAGTTAGTCCTTCTTCCTTGAAGACAATGCAGAGATCTCTCCTCTGCCAAACATGTACCTCTGCCACCCATTCGGCATCCTTCCATACACAACTAAATTCTAAGTGTTCTGGATCAAGGAGAGTAGAATGCCAAGTTAGTTGATGTAGAATACACTGATACTAGAGCATTCTCCCAAAGTACAGAATTTTTATACACTGGCAAGAACTCAACGTACTGTTACGATTCTCCTGCTTAAAACAGCAAAAGCTCTCACTAAATGTGGTAAGAATGCCAGGACTCTTGAGATTGACGGCAGAAAGAGGGATCAAAAACTCAAAGAAGTGGACATGCTAGAGTGGATTTACCATGTAATATTGAAAAACCCACTAGATGAATTGGTAACAGGAGAGCCAAAGGATATTCTGTTGGGGGTGGGGGAAGGCATGTGATGGGAGAGGGACACTACCATTACTAAGAAGTTCCATGGTGAGTGTCCTCTATTGGCCTTGTGCTGGTGATTCGAGATTCTGCCACAGAAGTGGCTTCACTGACAGCAATGGGAATTATAGGATCTCGAAGCAATTCAGGCCAGAAATAGCAGCACTCAACTGCTCAGAATCTGGTCAGTGTGTGCATGTGCATGCGCCAGGTGTGGGTGGGCAAAAATAATGTAATGAAAGACAATTTCAGAGAGGTAGCCAACTTTGTAGACAGTGTTGAGACGGTTAATAAAATACAGCATCCCTAGAAACAAAATAGATGGGCAGCCAACAAGCGTATCACTGTCTACACAGAAGAAATCAAGGATAATCAGAAGACTGAGGGTAGCTGCCCCAGTTAAAAATAAAATCACAATACCTTGCCCAGTTTCTGATCTTAAACCAGTTTTCAGATCTGACGTCTTGGATTAAAGGAGAAGCCAATTCCTGAGGACCCTGCAGTGTCACTGACAATATATAGAATATATTTCCCCCATTTCTTTCCTAAATGGACTTATAACCATTTACTCAACAATCATAGACTCAATAAAGAGAAAAACCCTCAAATTTCAAGGACTATTGGAAACAAGGTCCAAGTGAATATTGATATGGAAAGACCCAAAGTGTCATCATGGCCCCTCTGTTAAAATGGAGGTAATGGCGTTCCGGTCACAAGTGAAGTTGTGTGTCTGGTTCACAGTGTGTCCACTCAGGCCATGGATCCATCTGGTGGAAGTTTCTTTTGTCCCAAAATGTATAACTAGAATGAAAAAAGCTGAAATGAACCACAAATATATTTCTCTGAGTATGAGACTTCAGAAAATTTTCAAGTTACCACCTTTTTATTTTTCTGCATTTCCTTAGTCTGTATTGCATTTAATGTAGTTTATTTAAACTTAATACATTTAAAACAGTGCTTTTTCTAAAGGAAATATTAGCTCTCTGAATGTTTCAGGATAGCAAAGTATTTTAACATTCTTAAGTTAAAAAACAGTGACTGGGTCGGGGTGGGACAGGTGGCATCTGAAGCAGAGGGAAAGTCGGCCGAGCGCAGGGCTGAGCGGAGACAGAGGTGATGCAAGAAAGTAGACCCGCTGAGATGAAAAGTCCCCGGGAATTCGGAGAAATGAAAATGCACTGTGGTCTTACAGACGGAGTACACACTCCTGAGTGGAAAGCTTCCTGCCTTTGTGGAACCAATGTAATTTTTTCCCCCATTCAAATGCTTTCAAATAAGTCTGAATTTAGAGAAGCCATGGGAATATGAGCGGAAAATCAAGATGGAGATGACTGCGACGCTCAACCGCGGCTGCATCTCTGTACTGTGGGGAAAACGGCGTCAGATTGGCTGATACCAACTGATCAAAGACTGCTGTTGTGAATTGCATATCAGATTCAAAGAGAAAACCCCATATCAGAAGGCGCCATTTTATTCATAATATTGACTACCTTAAACAAGTCTTGATCTGTGAAAGTATATTCACTTACACCTCCCCAAACTTTTACTTCTCAGAGCTCCAGTGGCGCAATCGGTTAGCGCGCGGTACTTATAAGGCAGTACATTTGTGAGCAATGCCGAGGTTGTGAGTTCGAGCCTCACCTGGAGCAAATTTTACTACTCTCTAGCCATATGAAACAAATTAAATTTGAGGTTCCCACAAAGAGATCAACGGTTGGGATTTACACACTAGAGCTTCGTTGTGGGTTGTCTTAAAATTCTCTGTTTACGGTCGTGCATGGTTTAAGTACCATCCCGCTGATTCCGGTGCCTGCCTTCTTCCGACACTTTGGCAATTTAACTTTTGTCTCTTGCCAAGACTGTTTCACAGTAATAAACTACGTCTGATTTGTCATTTATGTGAAATGTGGACGCTCTTGGTTTTTAAACGTATCTCAGTGGAAATTTTCCTGTGTTTGAACCTGCTTTCCTCAGTTTCTCCACTCATCGGGGCTACCTCTAAGGTGCTTATTACTCTCTTTAAGTCCATGCTGCCTGTAGATATATCAGACACTCAGGAACTCAGTATCAGAAAAGGAGTTTAACCAGGAGTCTGTGTGTGGGTCACTTAATCTCACCCTCTCTATCTTAAACATTATCAGAGTCATCCTGAGACAAGGACATGGAGCTCTCTGGCTTTACAAAAATTTATAATGGCACGTGTTCAAATGCTCAGCACTATCAGTGCTTTTTCAGCTGCTGCTACATTTTGGAGTGCTTACATTCTCCCTGGCCCACTTTGAGCTGCCCACCAGGTAAATGTGGGTTCAAAACAAGGTTCACAGACCAATTCAGATTAACACTGGTAAAGAAGTGATAACGGATAATTTACTTACCAAGATATATCAATAGTGGCTATTCACAGTGTTGTTTTTAGTGTTAAATGAGATAACAAAGCATTGTTTGATTGATTGATTGTTGTTGTTCAGTCACCAAGTCCTGTCACAAATTCCTACTATGCATGTCCCTTTGGAATATGATTGTGCAGCAGCTACCATCAAGAGGTGGAGTCTATTTCCCTCCTTGTATGTGAGCTGACCTTGTGATTTGGCCAATAGAATGCTGTGGTAATGACGTTGTGGGAGAGAGGTTGTGGGAGTTTCAATATTAGGGTTCAAGAGCCTTATAACTTCTCCTCTTGCCATCTTGAGACCCTGAGACATCATGTGAAGAAATCCTACCTAACTTCCTGAAAGATGGAAGATCATGTGAAGAGAGAGTCCCAGTCATCCCAGCCATTCATTCCACATGACACCCCAGACAGTGAGTGGGAACATTTTGGACCATCTAGTCCCAGTCAGGCTGCCAGAAAACTGCAATCAATGAGTGACCACAAGCAAAACCAACAAAAGAATTGCCTAGTTGAGCACAGCCCGATAATTGACCTGCAGAACTGGAAACTAAATGTTGTTTTAAGTCACCCACAAAATTTGGGTGAGGTTTGTTATAAAGATGTAGATGACTGACATAAGCATTTAGCATGGAATTAGAATCCATAACAAGCAAACGGATTGATTTAGTGAGTAAAATTACCCATAAAGAAAAGCCCAAGTCTAGACATCTTAACTGCTAAATTCTACCATTTTTTAAAAATTGATATTAATTCTTTACAAACTCATAAAAATTGGAAAAGTAAGCCATTATTACCCTGTTTATTTAACTTATATGCAGAGTACATCATGAGAAACGCTGGGCTGCAAGAAGCACAAGCTGGAATCAAGACTGCCGGGAGAAATATCAATAACCTCAGATATGCAGATGACACCACCCTTATGGCAGAAAGTGAAGAGGAATTAAAAAGCCTCTTGATGAAGGTGAAAGTGGAGAATGAAAAAGTTGGCTTAAAGCTCAACATTCAGAAAACAAAGATCATGGCATCTGGTCCCATCACTTCTTGACAAATAGATGGGGAAACAGTGGAAACAGTGTCAGACTTTATTTTTCTGGGCTCCAAAATCACTACAGATGGTGACTGCAGCCATGAAATTAAAAGACGCTTACTCCTTGGAAGGAAAGTTATGACCAACCTAGATAGCGTATTGAAAAGCAGAGACATTACTTTGCCAACAAAGGTCCATCTAGTCAAGATAATGGTTTTTCCAGTGGTCATGTATGGATATGAGAGTTGGACTGTGAAGAAAGCTGAGCACCGAAGAATTGATGCTTTTGAACTGTGGTGTTGGAAAAGACTCTTGAGAGTCCCTTCAACTGCAAGGAGATTTACCCAGTCCATTCTGAAGGAGATCAGGCCTGGGATTTCTTTGGAAGGAATGATGCTGAAGCTGAAACTCCAGTACTTTGGCCACCTCATGCGAAGAGTTGACTCATTGGAAAAGACTCTGATGCTGGGAGGGATTGGGGGCAAGAGGAGAAGGGGACGACAGAGGATGAGATGTCTGGATGGCATCACTGACTCGATGGACGTGAGTCTGAGTGAACTCCCGGAGTTGGTGATGGACAGGGAGGCTTGGAGTGCTGCGATTCATGGGGTCGCAAAGAGTCGGACACGACTGAGCGACTGATCTGATCTAATTACCCTGATGCTAAAGTCAAACAAAGACATCACGAGATAAGAAAACTACAGACCAATATCTCTTATAAACATGGACATAAAAATTCTCAACAAAATACTAACAAACAAAATCCAGCAACAGATGAACATATTACAAAAGGGCCTGAGGAAACGTTTGAGGATGGTGTCTGTGTTCATTATCTCCTTTGTAGTGGTGGTTTCATGAGTTATACATATGTCAAACTATAAGTTTAAATACATGCAGTTTAAGAAAATTATGCCTCGATAAAGCTGTTTAAGAAAAAAATCATTACAGCATTCGGCATGAGCAGTTGTGGTTTTTTGTTTTTTTTTTTTTCTTTCTTTCCTATACTGTGGAAGAGCTGTGTCTGGTTAGACTTATTTCTTAAGTTCGTAGTAAACGGAAGGACATGTGATTTTCTCAGTAGGAAGACTTGACAACTAATTCAAAATATTTCATAGTTTAAGACCATTCAAAATCTCAGTTCCTACTTGAATCTAATTTGAACCGTCATATTGTTATATGAATGTGTCCATTACACCTAAATATTCAAATGTATTTGACCACGTTCTTTCCACTTGTGCAGAAGCTGCTCCCTCTTCATTATAATTTGCCTGACTGGTCTCTTCTCATGGTTCCAGGTTTCTGTTTTAACCCTGACTCCTCAGATACTGCTTAATGTTCAACTAATTCATCCCGCAATGTGTGGGAGAACCCACAGAAAGACGGTGCGCCTCTCAGGTGGCATCCACGTGAAACCAGGAGCCAGCTGCTCTAAAACGTGGCAAGTTTTCCTGTCGAAAGGGGGCGCCATTTAAACTGACTTCCAAAAAGCAAATCTCAACATTTTCAGCGTCAAAGTACAGAGCGGCACCTGAAAACCAACGGAAGAGTCGTACGCTAAAATAAGAGACGTCCAGACACTGCCGGAAAAGGAGAGCAGAATTCTTTGACATTCGTGCCTTGTGGCACCCGCCTCACTCACTGGGTCCACCCAACCCCCTGGAAGAGGCTCCAAAAGACCAGGGCTGGCGCTCTTCGCAATCCCAACCCCTGCGTGCCTACCTGACCAAGGACTCCTATAGTACAAAAGGCTGGATGGAGAGGGCGGGCGCCGACCCCATTTACTGAACCACTTTTACTCAAAGGGAGATCTCTGATGCTATAATTTGGGATTTGAGAGCTGGGACGGCGATATCTGGGTAGAGGTAGCAGGAGTGTGAAAAAGGAAACCACAACCACGAAGGGATTCGAACCCTCAATCTTCTGATCCGAAGTCAGACGCCTTATCCATTAGGCCACGTGGTCCTCTGTTCTAGAGTGAAGGAAAATATTACAAGTATTGAGAATCTGGGCTATTCTTGTTACTGTAACTCATGAAAAGATACATTTCCCATCAATTTTACTTAAAAGGTGGTGTCATTGGTACAAAACACAAGTAACTTCTTTTAAGAAGTTATGGTTAGAGACTAGGGCAAAATGGAAATTCCGCTTTTCTCCAAACTCCTACCCTTAGCCTGACACCAAATTTCTTTTCTGAACAGAATTTTACACTTGTATTGTAATGCCTCTTCAGTCGGTTGATAAACCTGTTTTTAAAAAAAGAAGAAGAAGAAGAAGAAAAAAGGATTGAAATGTCTTTCTGTAATCACGGCTACAAAGGCTCGATTTACCTTCAGAATGAAGACAAAGTCAAAATTAAGACCCTATGGGAATAAGTGAAAATTACAACAACAAAAAAAGACCGCTCCTGGCATCCTCTCAGCTGGGCGCCCAATCCTGCCAAGACGTCTTCAATTAGGATTGAATTGAGAAGCGTCTTCCTAGGCCTGGCCCTTCTTGGAAACCACGAAGAACAGGCCCACTGAGTACCCTACAGGGACACCTTAGTAAAAAGCCCAACGACTGTACTTACTGAGCAATTAGAAAATGTCCCTCCTCTTGTGCAGCCACTGAGTTGCGGGGTTGTGTGACTGAGAGGGAAGGAACCATTCTTCAGGTTAGAAAGGTTGGATTTTGAGTCCGTTTGTTGTTGTCTGTTTCCTTTCCAGCTCATTTCCCATAGCCACTCTCATCTCAGCGGATCTCGATCCCCCATTAGTGATGGTGCGGGCGAGGAAAACACACGGGTGGTGGGAAGGTGCGCGGGAGGCCTGGAGGAGTTACTCACACCGCCTGCTTTGGACCCTGTTCCTGAAGGGTGCGGTGGGCGCGGTGAAAGCAACCCAGCTGGAATCTGAGGCATTTGGGGGGCCTCATTCCCCATTATTAGGAACTGCGAGGGCCTGATTTTGGTCTTCATCCAACCTGCCTTCTCAGAGCATTCCAGCTCCCAGCCCCGAAAAGTTGAGGTTACATAGATTTTTCACAATTTAGAGATGCTGGAGAAACAGCGTTTTCTCAAAAGCTTCTGAGCACCCTGAAGAGGCTGCTCTCTTTTGCTTGCTTTCCAGGAAAGCACCACCCCAGTTCTCTGGGCCACAGCAGGTCAAAGTGACAGACTGTCTGGGGTCTGTCCTTAACCCAGCCTTCAGTAAGCATTCCAAGAACTGAAATCTAAAAGATGAGAAAGGTTAGCAAAAAATAAAATAAAAAGCAAAAGAAGAGTATATCCAAAAGGTGGATCAGAATGTGCAAAAGTGTGAGAAATTTTGCCCAGTTAATTTGAAGTTTTAAATGAAATCGTAACAAAAAATCAATTAAATTTCACTGAAAAAAAATAGCAAATATGAAGTCCCAAACCATTAAATTAAACCATAAATACTCAAAAAATTTTCCCACAGAGAAAACTCCAAACCCAGATATTTTAATCTGAAAGTTCTATAAAACATTACAGGGAAAATAAATTCAGTTGGACACAAATACTTCCAAATATAGTAACAGAGGGAAGCCTCTCCATCTCATTTTATAAGCCTACTTTCATCCTAATTAAATCAAAGCCAGGAAACATGAAGAAATTAAAGGGAAAATGTTTACCTCAGTACAGGCAGAAAGAGCATTTAATAAATTTCAGTGTCCACTAATGAAACAACAATCTGGAAATAGAAGGAAAGTTTTTTAACCTGATTTTTAAAATACAAAAATAATCTGCAGAAAACATAATACTGCTGCTACTGCTAAGTCACTTCAGTCATGTCTGACTCTGTGCGACCCCATAGACGGCAGCCCACCAGGCTTCCCCGTCCCTGGGATTCTCCAGGCAAGAACACTGGAGTGGGTTGCCATTTCCTTCTCCAATGCATTAAAGTGAAAAGTGAAAGTGAAGTTGCTTAGTTGTGTCCGACTCTAGCGACCCCATGGACTGCAGCCTACCAGGCTCCTCCGTCCATGGGATTTTCTAGGCAAAAGTACTGGAGTGGGGTGCCATTGCCTTCTCCGAGAAAACATAATACTTACAGGCAAAAAACTCAAAACATTCTGTTTGAAATTAGGAACACATGAAGTAAACCAGAAATTACCACTTGTATTCTCTTCCAGAAAAGACCCTGATGCTGGGAAAGATTGAAAGCAGGAGAAGGGGGCAGAAGATGAGATGGTTGGATGGCATCACCAACTGGATGGACATGAGTTTGAATAACTTCTGGGAGTTGGTGATGGACAGGGAAGCCTGGTGTGCTGCAGTCCATGGGGTCGCAAAGAGTCGGACACGACTGAGGGACTGAACTGAACTGAACTGATTCTCTACTAGACAAAAGGAAAGCAAAAAATAAATAGCTGTGATGACTAGAAAGGAAGAAACAGAACTGACTTTCTTTTTAACAGATCGTGTTGGCAACCTACTCCAGTATTCTTGCCTGGAGAATCCCATGGACAGAGGAGCCTGGTGGGCTACATTCCATGGGATCACAAAGAGTTAGACACAACTCAGTGACTGAACACACACACATACATATGCTTATGTACAAGATCAAACAGAAAAATTATTATAAACAGTGTCAGAGTTTTATCACATTTTCATGACAGCTATAAAAATTTAGTTATATGCAATAAAGAAATATCTAGAAATCACACAAAATGAGATATTATGATAATATTTCAATAATAAGGAAACATTCCAAAACAAATACAACATGGTCTCATCTATAGAAACTATAAACTAAGCATATTAAATAATCTATTGTGTTAAATACATATATTAGTAGTAAAGCTTAAAAGCAAGGGACTGAATAGGAGGGAGGGAAGGGATATATGTATACTTAAAGCTGATTCATGTTGTTCTACAGCAGAAGCTAATACAAAATTGTAAAGCAATTACATCCAACTAAGAAAAAAAAAAAAAAAAGAACTAAGGACTCAGTAATGTGCATGAGAAATCTTGGGAATAAATTATCCAGTCCAGTCAGAAGGCTGCATCCAGTTCCTGGCTGAAAAATTAACTGCAATCCCATGAGAGACCTCCAAGCCAGTGCCACCCAGCTAAGCTGCTTCTAGATTTCTGATGCACAAAAATTGCTTGAGAATAAATGTTTATTGCTATTTTAAGGTTTAAAAAAAAAAAGGCAAGGAAATGATAATCACAAGCATTAATATAGTAGTTATCTCAAGTGAGAGAGAGAAGTAAAGTGGAGTGGGGCAAATGGAACTTATAAAATAAAGGCAATGTTCTCTTTCTTAATTGGTGGCTTTGTTTTTCTTTTTAAATTATTTTTAATTGAAATGTAACAAACATGCAGGAAAGTGTACAAACAGAAGCATATACAGAATACATTTATGTAGATTATCTCTGAATATATATGTATGTGAGTGAAAGTCACTCACCAGAATACTGGAGTGGGTAGCTGTTCCAACCCAGGCCTCGAACCCAGGCCTCCTGCATTGCGGGTGAATTCTTTCCCAGCTGAGCCACCAGGGAAGCCCTTATATATGAATATATAAATGCGTATATCACTGAATATTTACAAAGAGAACATGTCTATGAACTCTCACTCAGATCTTTTGTTCCAATTTATTGCCACTATTTCTATCAAATTGAATCAAAAATTAAGTTTTGTCACCTAGGTTATCTGTGTCAAGAAATACCAGAAGCCCCTCTCTTGTGCCTCCTAACTACTTTCTTCTTAAGGGTAACCACATTTTGGACTCTGATATCATCTACTAGCTTTGCACATTTTAAATAACATATAAATAGAATTTTACAATATGTACTCTTATGTCTGGCTACTTTTCTGCAGCACTATGAGGTTCATCCATATTGTTGCATTCAATGATGTTATTTGTATTTATATATATAGTCATACATATATATATATAATCCTATTGTATTAATATGCCACAATTTATCCATTCTAGTGGTGGATATATGAGTTATTTTCAGTTTGTGAAAATTGTGAATAGGACTGTTAGGAACACTTTTGTATATGCTTTTCTGTGGACTTGTACACAGATTTCTATTGAAAACTGTAGTTAAGAAATTGACCCCATTTTTTATATTTGCTGACAGCTTTCAAGACCATCACTCTCACATCTAAGCCAGCCCGTAAGTGCTTAAGCTCCCTCAGAGGGAAGATCAACCCACGCTAGTCCTGGTTCTCACTTGGGAATCTTCACTCCCCTCTCCCCTCCACAGCCTGCCCCCTAATCCTGTAAAAACCAAAGCCCATCACCCCTCCTTGCTCTTATTTTTGGACTTACCTGAGAGCCTCCCCTAGTCTTCCCAGAAAACTTCATTATGTGAAAGATAAATGTTTTCATATCTCCCGGGTACATATGTAGCATTATCGATCTCGCCAATATGAATGCTTTGGGTATGGCGACCATTTCATTTCAGCTGAATGATTGCAAGATAGATGTGCACTCATGAGTGGACTTACAGAGTCACAGCAAGTGACTTTACTACACTTTTTTTGGCAAGTGGCATATATGATTTCCATATATCTGTAATTACATGTAAGAGAAATGGACAACTGAAAATGGGAAAAAAATAAAATATGACAAACTAGATAAAAAGATAGATGAAAAACAATTATCCATAACCAAACAAACTCGTCTGGTGAATGCAAGACTTTGTTTCAACTCTATTTCAATGCTATAGAAATGCTAGTGCCAGCTGGGCTAATGAAAAAAAATGTTGATTCAGGTTTTCTTTTGTTTACAGAAATTTTCTTTTTAATTGAAGTATGATTGACCTACAGATCTATGTTAGTTCCAGTTGCACAATATGGTGATTTGATATTTCTATTACAAAATAATTACCATGATAACTCGAGTTACCAAAGATATTACTATATATATATATGTATATATATATATTTTTTTTTTCTTTTTACTGTTTTCCTCATGCTGTACATTTTATCTTCATGACTGATTTATTTTGTAACTGGAATTTTGTGCCTCTTAATCTCCCTCACCTATTTCACTTATCCCTCAACGCCCCTCCCCTCTGACAACCACAGTCAATCCATGTTGCCCGAAACTGTGAGAATGTGCGTATTCAACACCTCTCTGACCACTCCCGAGATGGGGACAACCATCCCATAATGGAGGTGAAGCAGGTTATTTATTTCCCCAGAAAATGACCTTCGCCAGTTCATTTGCCCTTTTGTGACGGGAAGAAGAGGGTTGCAGAGATTTTAGATCATTCTTAGGGTTCTGGCCTTTTTCGGGATCTGAAGGAGGCAGCGGGGTGGTTCTGTATGGGAGGTGAAGCAGGTTTATTTATTTCCCAGAAAATGACCTTCGCCAGTTCATTTGCCCTTTTGTGACGGGAAGAAGAGGGTTGCAGAGATTTTAGATCATTCTTAGGGTTCTGCCTTTTTCGGGATCTGAAGGAGGCAGCGGGGTGGTTCTGTAGTACTGAAATCTTCATTCTTTCTCAGGAACAAAGAGGCGTGCAAAATAGGCCCTAACTGGGATTCGAACCCAGGATCTCCTGTTTACAAGACAGGCGCTTTAACCAACTAAGCCATAGAGCCAGACAAGGTACAGCCTCCGAAAGAACTTTAAATCAATTTTCTTTGTTACTTTGAAAAATATCCAGATCTTTTCCAGTCTTATATACAGGTTGTGCCCATTTTCAGTGACTGAACAAAGGGCTTGACAATGTGATGATTACTATGCCTCAGAGAGACATAGAAGTTAAAATGAGGCCACAGACACCACATCCGAGTCCTGAATTTTGCGTAAAAATATTCTAATACATTATATTTCCATAGCACTTTGGAATTACAAAATTTGCCTCTCTGAACATCAAAAGCAACCCCCAATACTGAGCATATTATCATTCCTATTTTATATTCAACTCCAAAAACGTTTAAGGACTTGTTCAAGTTTGCACAGATAGCGAAGAAGTGGAGTTAAGACGAACTCATTTTCTCATGCTAATTCATTACCATCTGAGTCACCAGGAAAGCCCTCTGATGCTAATTCAACCACATTGTCAGCACAGCATTTTCTCATGCTGCAGAAAGAAACAACCCCAAGAATCATAACAGCTTAGAGTAACACACCCTGCTCCTGCTATTTGTCTTCCATGACTCCGCCCAGGATGAGGGAGCCATCTCTACCTGAAACATTGATGGTCTCTTGACAAACGAAGAAAGAAGAATATGCCAAATCAGGAACTGTTTCTTGGTGCCCAAAAGTGCCATGTCAATTCTGCTCACATTTATTATCCAGAGTGAAATAAGTCAAATCTGGTATCTGTGGAGTGAGGCAGTACAATCATATCCCAGGAAGAGGCAGTAAATACTTTTGAAAATTATAATTTTTCACAACTACCATCCCATATAGTCTCATTTGTGAAACTCAGAACTTTTTTCTTTTAAAAATTTATTTGTCCATAAAGACAGAAGATCTTGTCTGTGTTGAAAATGTTCAGTTTTTGTGGCTTTTAAGTTTTTAGTTTGGGAAACATGAGTATCAGTTCGTAAAGATAAGCTGGGCTAATGTGGGCACTGTAGAAATTCAGTCAATATAATCTATCATTGCTATGTATTTGGGATGGGGAGTAGGAGAAAAGATGAAAGATGAAACCACAGTTAGTTAAGAAGAGTAAGAACAAGGTAGTTCTTGACAGCAGCTGTACACCCAGATACACTCATCTGAGACTGTGATTGACTACTTTGCATACGGTTAATAGTAAACACAGTCGCGGGAAAAGCGGTCTTGTTAGGTGGTCACTGTGGCTTGGGGCTGAGGCGGTCCCCTTCAAGAGTAACCGCGGGCCTGTGCCACGGTCACGCCACTGGCCTTTTCCTTTAGCCTTCTCGCTCACCAAAAGACTTTCCCGTCTAGTTATAAAGTGCCAAGTTGTTTGCCAAAGGGATTACTCTTTGGATTAACACCTGTAGGAAATGAGCTGCACTGCATCCCAGCGTAAGACCTCAGCCAACCCCACAGGGGCGGCGACGAAGAGGAGTTACCCCGCGTCTGAGGTCAGGGGCGGAGGCCAGGAGGAGGCAACCCCACGCCCGAGGAGCCATGGGCTGCGTGAGCGCAGGAGGGCCGAGAGGAGCTATCCCACTTTGAAAGTCAGGAAGGGCGGCCCTGAGGAGATACCCCTCGTCCAAGGTAAGGAGCAATGGCTGCGGCTTTGCTGGAGCAGCCGTGAAGAGATACCCCCACGCCCAAGGTAAGAGAAACCCAAGTAGACTGTAGGTGTGCAAGAGGGCATCAGAGGGCAAACACACTAAAACCATACTCACAGAAAACTAGTCAATCTAATCACACTAGGACCACAGCCTTGTCTAACTCAATGAAACTAAGCCATGATGGGCGGGTCATGATGGAGACATCTGACAGAATGTGGTCTGCTGGAGAAGGGAATGGCAAACTACTTCAGTATTCTTGCCTTGAGAACCCCATGAACAGTATGCAAAGGCAAAATGAATAGGATACTGAAAGAAGAAACTCCCCGGGTCAGTAGGTGCCCAATATCCTACTGGAGATCAGTGGAGAAATAACCTCCAGAAAGAATGAAGGGATGGAGCCAAAGCACTACCCAGCTGTGGATGTGACTGGTGATAGAAGCAAGGTCCAATGCTGTAAAGAGCAATATTGCATAGGAACCTGGAATGTCAGGTCCATGAATCAAGGCAAAATTGGAAGTGGTCAAACAAGAGATGGCAAGAGTGAATGTCGACATTCTAGGAATCAGCGAACTAAAATGCACTGGAATGGGGTGAATTTAACTCAGATGACCAATTATATCTACTACTGCCAGGCAGGAATCCCTCAGAAGAAATGGAGTGGCCATCATGGTCAACAAAAGAGTCCGGAATGCAGTACTTGGATGCAATCTCAAAACAACAGAATGATGTCTGTTCGTTTCCAGGGCAAACCATTCACTATCACAATAATCCAAGTCTATGCCCCAACCAGTAACGCTGAAGAAGCTGAAGTTGAATGGTTCTATGAAGACTACAAGACCTTTTAGAACTAACACCCCCAAAAAGATGTCCTTTTCATTATAGGGGACTGGAATGCAAAAGTAGGAAGTCAAGAAACACCTGGAGTAACAGGCAAATTTGGCCTTGGAATATGGAAGCAAGCAGGGCAAAGACTATTAGAGTTTTGCCAAGAAAATGCACTGGTCAATAACAAAAGCACCCTCTTCCAACAACACAAGAGAGACTCTATACATGGAATCACCAGGAATGGTCAACACTAAATCAGATTTGATTATATTCTTCTGCAGCCCAAAGATGGGGGGAGGGGGGGGAGAAGCTCTATACAGTCAACAAAAACAAGACCAGGAGCTGACTGTGGCCCCAGAGGCATGAAACTCCTTATTGGCAAATTCAGATTAAAATTGAAGAAAGTAGGGAAAACCACCTAGGGGGGCCATTTCAGGTATGACCTAAATCAAATCCTTATGATTATACAGTGGAAGTGAGAAATAGATTTAAGGGCCTAGATCTGATAAGGATAGATAAGATAGATAGGCTAGATAGAAGCCTGATGAGCTAGGAATGAGGTTCGTGACATTGTACAGGAGACAGGGATCAAGACCATCCCCATGGAAAAGAAATGCAAAAAAGCAAAACGGCTGTCTGGGGAGGCCTTACAAATAGCTGTGAAAAGAAGAGAAGTGAAAAGCAAAGGAGAAAAGGAAAGATATAAACATCTGAATGCAGAGTTCCAAAGAATAGCAGGAAGAGATAAGAAATCCTTCTTCAGCGATTGATGCAAAGAAATAGAGGAAAACAACAGAATGGGAAAGACTAGGGATCTCTTCAAGAAAATCAGAGATACCAAAGGAACATTTCATGCAAAGATGGGCTCGATAAAGGACAGAAATGGTATGGACCTAACAGAAGCAGAAGATATTAAGAAGAGATGGCAAGAATACACAGAAGAACTGTACAAAAAAGGATCTTCACGACCCAGATAATCACGATGGTGTGATCACTGACCTAGAGCCAGACATCCTGGAAATGTGAAGTCAAGTGGCCCTTAGAAAGCATCACTACGAACAAAGCTAGTGGAGGTGATGGAATTCCAGTTGAGCTGTTCCAGGTCCTGAAAGATGATGCTGTGAAAGTGCTGCAGTCAATATGCCAGCAAATTTGGAAAACTCAGCAGTGGCCACAGGACTGGAAAAGGTCATTTTCATTCCAATCCCAAAGAAAGGCAATGCCAAAGAATGCTCAAACTACCGCACAATTGCACTCATCTCACACGCTAGTAAAGTAATGCTCAAAATTCTACAATCCAGGCTTCAGCAATATGTGAACTGTGAACTTCCTGATGTTCAAGCTGGTTTGAGAAAAGGCAGAGGAACCAGAGATCAAATTGCCAACATCCGCTGGATCATGGAAAAAGCAAGAGAGTTCCAGAAAAACATCTATTTCTGCTTTATTGACTATGCCAAAGCCTTTGACTGTGTGGATCACAATAAACTGTGGAAAATTCTGATGAGAGATGGGAATACCAGACCACCGTGATCTGCCTCTTGAAAAATTTGTATGCAGGTCAGGAAGCAACAGTTAGAACTGGACATGGAACAACAGACTGGTTCCAATAGGAGGAGTTCGTCAAGGCTGTATATTGTCACCCTGTTTATTTAACTTCTATGCAGAGAACATCATGAGAAACGCCTGGACTGGCAAGAAACACAAGCTGAATCAAGATTGCCGGGAGAAATATCAATAACCTCAGATATGCAGATGACACCACCCTTATGGCAGAAAGTGAAAGAGGAACTAAAAAGCCTCTTGATGAAAGTGAAAAAGGAGAGTGAAAAAGTTGGCTTAAAGCTCAACATTCAGAAAACGAAGAATTATGGCATCCGGTCCTGTCACTTCATGGGAAATAGATGGGGAAAGAGTGGAAACAGTGTCAGACTTTATTTTTCTGGGCTCCAAAATCACTGCAGATGGTGACTGCAGCAATGAAATTAAAAGATGCTTACTCCTTGGAAGGAAAGTTATGACCAACCTAGATAGCATATTCAAAAGCAGAGACATTACTTTGCCAACAGTGAAGAAGGCTGAGCCACCGAAGAATTGATGTTTTTGAAACTGTGGTGTTGGAAAAGACTCTTGAGAGTCCCTTAGACTGCAGGAGATCCAACCAGTCCATTCTGAAGGAGGATCAGCCCTGGGATTTTCTTTGGAAGGAAATGATGCTGAAGCTGAAACTCCAGTACTTGGCCACCTCATGCGAAGAGTTGACTCATTGGAAAAGACTCTGATGCTGGGAGGGATTGGGGGGCAAGAGGAGAAGGGGACGACAGAGGATGAGATGGCTGGATGGCATCGCTGACTGCGATGGATGTGAGTCTGAGTGAACTCCGGGAGTTGGTGATGGACAGGGAGGCCTGGAGTGCCTGCGATTCATGGGGTCGCAAAGAGTCGGACACGACTGAGCGACTGATCTGATTTGATCTGATCTGATCTGATTAATAGTGAACACTACCACAATAGAAGATAGAACATTTCATCACCCTGCAGAATTCTCTCCGTGATATTCTCACTTTTACTACTGTATTCAACTACTGTTGAATAAACATGATACATTTTATATTGTGAAAGGGTATTTAGGTTTTTCCCACTGAACTTTTATAAGCATTTGATGGTTTTCCCCACTTTACCCCACTTAAACACTGCATCTAAACGTGCACCTACAAAACAAACTTATCATCAACTTCCAACCAAACAACCCAAGATCAGTTTTACAAATTTAACATCTTACAGACACTCCACCCTTGCATTCAAATTCTAATTCTACCCTTTGAATTCACTTCACTGATCAAGTCTGCCCGTTTCAAAGAAATGATTCCCGATCTTGAAGTCATTCTTTAACTTTAATAAATTATAAAAAGCAATAATAAAAATACATACCAATATACAAGACACAAAAAATTTTAATGTTAGAATGAACAGATTTAAAATTACATCCTATAAGATATAACAAATTTGACAGGGAAAATAAGAGAGAGTATAAAAAGTGTACCACTTTAATATACATATAGGCAATTTATATATATAGAATTGCTAATTTAATAAAAAACTTTTCATAGTTCCATAATGGCTATATGTATATCTTTGAATTAACACATTATAATCAGTATATTAAAATTTTTAATGTGATAAGTGAGCTTGCTTCTTGCTCGTTAATTTGTCTAATCTAGGTTGGATTGATGACAATGCTACTCTCAAGGGATAATGTATATTTAAACTGTTTCTATGTTTTGTTTTAATAACACTTAAGGTAGAGAACCCAGTCTCACAGAGGTATGTTCGAGGGAACAGAAGAAGAGATTTAAAGCAATTCCCAGCAAGCTCCAGGATATTCATTTTTTAACTTTTATCCAAAATGAAGCAAGTGATGCTGTATTTCAAATTCATTTTCAATCCCTTCATCAGTAGCCAGATTCAACAACTTATCCTGTAGGATTATAGTTAAATTTAAATTATCTTTTGATGAAAGAAATGGATTTTGTATCCATGAATTTCCTATGCGTGGATCTTCTATTGAAGGAAAGTACAATTCAAAACAATCTGACAAATTTGTAAGATGTTCACTGACAACTTTTTGTAGATGTGCAATATCAAGATCATTACCTACTTCATTGATAACTGTTGTTAAATTATGGAACATGTCATAACAATCTGTAGAAACTCTTTTTTTCCAAGCTTTTAACTTTTGTTTTTGTCCTTCAATCTTATCTGCCATTGAAAAACATGTTGCATTTTTTCCTTGCATGCAAACATTAAGATCATTAAAAATACTGAAGATGTCAGATAAATAAGCAAGTTTGGCAATCCAATTCACATCTTTGAAAAGTTGGGACCAAACTGGCTTCTTGCTTTGCAGAAATACTAAGAGTTCATTTCGTATTTCAAACAGTCTTGATAGAACTTTTCCCCAGGATAACCACCGTATTTCAGCATGCAATAACAGTTGCTTATGATCAGCTTCCATATTATCACATAATAAAGAAAATAACTTGAATTTAATGCATTAGATTTTTGACATAAATTCACAATTTTTACTATGTCAGTAAGCACACTATTCAGTTCAGCTGATATTTTTTTCATAGCAAGACTTTCTCGATGAATGAAGCAATGTGTTATTTTACATTCTGGTGCAAGTTCTTTAATCTGGTTAATCACTTCAGAATGTTTTCCTGTCATTGAAGCTGCACCATCAGAACACACTCTACACAAAACTTAAATTCCCAAACCACATTTGTTGACAACATAATTCTTCAGAGCTTCATACAGTTCTGAGCTAGTTGTGTTTGTTGGTAAAGAGGCTGAAAAAAGAACTTCTTCCTTTATATCATCATCATGTTCAAATCTCACAATATACTAAAAGAATTATCATGTTAGCCAATATCTCTGCATTCATCAAGTTGCAATGAAAAATACTTGGCTAGTTTTATTTGTTCTATGAGTTGGTCTTCCATATCATTCGCCAGTTCCTGAATACGTCGAGCTATGGTGTCATTGGAAAGTGGTACTTGAGCTACCTTCTTTGCTGCAGATTCACCCAACATTTCTAAGCAAACTTCTTTGATGCAGTCCTTCACTAGTGTCTCAGCAATTGTGTATGGTGTTTTAGACTTAGCAACCGGAAGCGCTACTTTATAAGAAGCCCTCAAAGCACTAATGTTTATGTGAGAAACATTGAACACATGCTTTGGTTGGTTTTTCAATTCATTACTCTTTCTTTCAAAGAATTCTTTTGGTTGTGAACTTATTTCTTTATGTTTTGAATATAGATGCCGCTTAAGTTTTGATGGTTTCATCGCTTCATTAGCCAGTACATCTCCACAGATAATACACTGTGGTTTCAGCACTTCACCATCAATTATGGCTATGAAACCAAACTCAATATATGAGGGATCATACTTCCGAGTAAAGCTAGTATGAACTCTTTTGGTTTTCACTCCCTCAAGATGACTTCCATTGTTACCATTCCTTTTGCTACTATTGCCATATTCAGAATAGGTGTGTCTTTTCTTCACAAAAAAGTCCAGTGAAGCTTGTTTTGTCATCTGCAAATTAGAATTAAAAATAAGCAATACAAATTTTACTTTCCTCCTTATTAATAATGTTAAACTAAAAATTAAAAACTAGGCCTGCATCATCAAAAAATCTACAAATAATAAAAGCTGGAAAGATGTGGGAAAAAAGGAACTCTTCTTCTATACTGTTGATAGGAATGTAAATTGGTACAGCCACTATGGAGAACAGTATGGAAGTGCATCAGAAAACAAAAAATAGAGTTATTGTATGATCCTGCAATCTCACTCCTGGGCATATATTCAGAGAAAACTATAATTCAGAATGATACATACACCCCAATGTTCATTGCAGCACTATTTACAATAGCCAAGACATGGAGGCAACCTAAAGGTCCATGAACAGATGAATGGATAAAGAAGATGTAGTACATATATACAATGGAATATTACTCAGCCATAAAAAAGAATGAAGTAATGCCATCTGCAGCAACATGGATGGACCTAGAAATTATCATATTCAGTGAAATAAGCCAGAAGAAGAATGATAAATAAATGACATTGCTTATAAGTGGAATTTAAAAACAAGATACAAATGAACTTATTTCCAAAACAGAAAGAGACTCACAGACATAAAAACAAACTTATGGTCAGTTATTAAAGGAGAAAGATAGGGGAGGGATAAATTAGGAGATTGGGATTAACATATATATACTACTATATATAAAATAGATAACCAACAAGGTCCTACTGTATAGCATAGGGAATATACTAAATATTTTGTAATGACCTATAAGGGAAAAGGATCTGAAAAAAGAATGGGTGTGTGTATATATATATATAGGTGTGTGTGTGTGTATATGTATCAACATGTATATACATATATGTATATATACATATATAAACTGAATCACTGTGCTGTATACTTGAAACTAACATAATATTATAAATCAACTAGACTTCAATTTAAAAAATTTTACAAAACCAGGCTTGATTAAAAACATAAAATTATTTTTAAATTAAGTTATAAAGATAAGTAAATGCTTACATTTTCTCAGTTTTACACACTTCTGGGTTACAGCTGACAAGCTAAACAGCATATCACACATTTTAATGTGAACCTATTATACTTGACTAATTTACAACTGCTATCACATGTGATTCACCTTGAGAGTTTAACATCAAGACTGAATATTCTATTTGAAAAGATGAGTTCATTAATCATGTGCTTTGTATCTGCAATGTCATATTGTTGTAATTTCCAAGTACTCTCAATATGTGTACTTACCTCACTGTGAACTAGTATGACAGTTTGCAGACCATTACTGGTCTGAAGAACAAACTCTAAATACCACTGGCCCAAATCACATGTAACCTTCATATTTCAAAACACTAACTTGAACACATATTAGTTCTACTTTATAAAACCTAATGATTGAAAAATCTCTTTGGCCTTATTTCACACTCTGCATTTTAATCATAAAACCAAACTTTCCCAACAAAACTCATGTCTCCCAACCAAATTTATCATTCCCTGACCTTCCTAAATATTTCTTCACTTGACCTGAGATGCCCTTTCTTAGCTTACCTCTCTACCCGCACTTACATACAACTAAAACAATGTAACAGTAAGTTCATCTGTTCCCAAATTTATCCTTCTGTAGAAACATACCACCAGGCATACCATTTGTCCCCTGGATCCTAGCTTTCTCATCCCCCCAAGAAATGCGTGACATCAGAAAGAAGAGATATTACTGCTGCTCACTCCAGAACAATAAACAAAGCAGCATCCAAGGTTATAACTTACAACTTGAAAAATGAGTGGAGGGAGGACATTAAAAGTAATTGACCTTTTTTAGAAGAAAATATATCCAAGATGGCCATCATTGTGCTTTAGTGTGCCATGTCAAAACTTTCTCACTCATCATGATCACAGTAAAGAAGAAAGAGGCTCTTGCCTTTCTTTGATCCACAACAAATTCTTTGATCCACACTCAAATTCTTACCCAATCTCCTACTTTGTCTGATGAAATCGGTGTTTCCGATGGCTTCAACATTTTGAAAGGTTGAACAGTCAAACTTCTTGGAACCTCATCATGTTTCCTTTTCATTGTAGTGGTCTGGTAGCAAAGACTACAAGTTATTTTGTTACAATAACCCTCAGTCTCAGGTTGAGAGGGCACTCCACAGATTGCATGGATGTTTCTACAACATGATTCACAACTATTAGCACCTATGCATTCTTTTCCACAACCCACACATGATAAAAAATTCAGTCTGCTTTCAGGAACAGTTTTTCGGGCTACCTTAGGAGTAATAGAAAAAATCTCTTCAATATCACTACTATCTGTTCCAATCTCAATGTTTTCTTCATACTGGGCTCTTAGAGTATTTTCTGATTCTTTATCAGCCTGTTCCAATTCATTTTCTGTGTTCAGGCTGGCAACAAGTTCTTCAGTTGACTGAGAATGAGAGAGCCCCAGTTTAGCTTCAGAACTAAATGCACCCTCACATAGAGTCTGTTGCATGCCTCTGTGATGGGGTTGATTTTGGGTCATTTGAATAAACCACAAAAATTCAGCCCAGTGTGATGAATTGTTAGTTTGCATCCAGGAGATAATTCGATTTTGGATATCCTCATTAACTTGATTTATAGAACTTAGGCTTTGGCAGGGCTGAGGATTCCCATGAACAATTTTAAGTTCTGGCCAAATATTACTAAGTTCACTGACAATCTGGCTTGAAAATTCCCTCCCACTGTCAGACTGTAGAACACTGGGTGCTCCAATAATTGTAAAAATATCTAAAAGAGCATGTGCAACCTCTTTAGGCCTTTTAGATTTTAATGACCGCAAAAAACTCAAGTTTGTACGAAAGTCTTGATAATGCATAATAAATTTATACTCTCCATCAGGATTCAACTGCATGTCTATAAGATCCACTTGGCATCTTGAGTTAACTTCCTTAATTGGCTTTGATGTTAGAACTTTCTTGAGTTTTGAATGTTTCTGTTGGCATGGTTTGCAGAGTGTCAAGTACAGCATTATAACTTCTTTTGTGATGTTCTTGTATTTTGCTTGTAACTCTTTTTCCATGCGTGTACGTCCACCATGTCCAGTGCTGAGATGTGTGTCATGCAATATGTCAAATAAGTCCTCACTGTGTAAATAAAACCGTATTTTATCTGTTTCCCCATTTATAGCCTCAATTAGCTTCTCATGACCTTGTACAATGATCACATCAAATCTAGCCAAGCGCCGGTAGTCAATTGATTCTTTTTTTTCCTTAGCCTTAGCTTCTTTCACTTCCCTGATTAATTGACAGTACTTTGCTTTAGAAAATATCTTGGTGTTATTACTCTTGTTTTCCAGTAACACTGCTAAGCTTCTGAAGAACTTTTCTCTCATGTTTTCTGGTTCGATTTCTGCTTCATTAGCATCTAAACTACTAAAGTTATCATCACCCATGCTTTGAGACATCATGGAAAGCCACAAAAATGATCCTAAAATATAAATGAAAAACCAATTAGAATATTTGGGAATATAATCTAAATACCATATTGCCCAAATAACCACTAGAGCTTGGAGTAGAAGTAGATATGAACACATAAGAGGGGCAGCACAATTTTGATTAAGAAGTCTACCTTTGGAGGAATAAAGAGGGGTAGCCAGGAACAAAAAGTTCTGATAAAGAGTAGAAGGCCAGGTTATGACTTTCCAGAGCAGTATCCAGGGTTAACCCTAAAGTAAAGCACTGTTTTATGTAAAACAGAAAACAAATTGATGTTATAATTTTTTTTCATTTATTTATTAATTACACAAAAACTATTTTTTGGCTAGAGAAGTCTCAGAAATACAGTAATAGTTTTTTTTTATAGAATGATAGTTTCTTAATTAATTAATTTACTTATTTTGGCTGCATCCAGGTCTTAGTTACAGCGTGCAGGGGGGATCTTTTGTTGCAGCACCCCAACCTTCTAGCTATGTGACAAGGCTCTGGAGCCCACAGGTTCAGCAGTTCCTCCATGGCATAAGGGATCTTAGTTCCCATGTGGATCTTAGTTCCCTGACTCCACTGCAAGGGGACTGGACCACCAGGGAATGGATGCTTAACTGCTGAACCATCAAGGAAGTCCTAATAGGTGTTTTTGTCTTTTTTTTAAGTTTCAGACTATACCACATTTTGTTTTATTCAGTCATGTTAGCTGGTATAGCAACATCTGGGGCTTAAGTTGAAATATCATATATTTACATCAGCTCCCTTTTGGTGCTTGTAAAGCTATAAACCCAATATAAATACCCTTACTACTGATTTTGATAAAGAAAGAGCAGCAGACAAACCTGAAGTAGTGAAAAATCTCTGGTTTAATATAAGATATTAAAATAAATGTTTAGACTATTCATAATAATAGAAACATTTAAATAAATCAAATTTGGCTAGTCTTAAGGAAGCTATTTTGAAAAGATCAAAAAGAATAATTTGGAATTAGCATATAACCTCGAAAGTCCTATAGATGCTTGGAAAAAATACTTTTTCTCAAGTTGTTTGATAATTTGCATACCAAATATTGAACTGGTAAATTGAAATAATTCTCAAATGTTAATAATTTCCAAAGCTTCGGAATTGTGTTTTGGCCTCATTTAACTCTCAGTTGTTCCAACAAGACCTCCTTGATCATTTAAGCTTACAGTGAGTTCTCCTTTCTTGAAGATATAATTTATCAATAACATAAACTAGCACTGTAGTACTTTCTTCTTTCACTGTTTCATATGTACAACGGACAAGACTATAAGTTTCTAAAGAAGCAGGGATCACTTTTCCTTCTAGTATTTCTTCCACTATCTAACATTTTATTACAAAGAAAAGTGTTGAATAAGGAGTTCCCTGGTGGTCCAGTGATTTAGAATTGGTGCTTTCACTGCTGAGGGCTGGGTTCAATCTCTGGTCAGGCAACTAAGATTCTGCAAATCAAGCCTTGGGGTGCAGCCAGAAAAAAAAAAAAAAGTGTTGGATAAAAATTTTTTAATTAGCTTTATAATGAAGATGACAACACTCCTGAAAAGTGCTATTTCAAAGTGTGACTGAAAAGACCATTATATAGATAGTATTTCTTTCCACACTGATACATTTTGTATCATGCTATGGAGCCATGAACATAAAGGTAAACAAGGATAAACCAGGGGGAAGAAAGAAATATAAGGCAATGTAAATGAGAACCAAGAGAATATGAGCTTCAGAAATTAGTACAATCAATATTAGTAGGTCTATGATAAGCAGAAAATATGGAATTGCTAGGGATATAAGAAAAGAAAAAGTGATATCAATTAAGCCTTTTGGAAAAGACAGGTGCTCCAGAACCAAGCCAGCCTGCACCACTGCCTCTACCACACATTACACTGTTAATAGTCCTTAGATCTCTAGTGGACATGGACTTCAGAAATTCCATTTTCTTCGGTAGGATTTCTAAGTAATAGTTCCAATCTTAAATAGCCATATGTAACAAGAATTGGGGAGCAGAGGCTATAGAAATGGGACCCATGGCTATATTGACAAGTGATCCACATTTATATACAGAGGCATCTTTGATTTATCTATCCACAGGTACTTAATTCCATTGCAAGTTATCCATGAAAAATACTGTGTTCAATTATTTTTTACATTATTGTTTGATTGCTTAAGTCAAGTTCATTAATAGCATTACACTACACTGGTTGACCTTTCCTTCAGCTATATTCACTAGAAGCGTCAATGGAATAAAGTTTGATAACCTTTCAATGAATGGGCCCTTCCCTCTCCCAAATCTCATCCTCTTTCCAAAGACTAAATTATCCTCACCATTATCTTGAAGGAGGTGTGATTCTGGAGATTCACATTCCATTCTGTCTTCTATAGACTGGAGATGGGTACCTAAGGACTCCTTTGCAGTATCCAGAAGAGTCTTTTTCTTCCATTGGAACTGCTTGCTCATATGTGCCCTGTGGGACCTGGGGATAAATAGGTACATTTGGAAATTAATATAATGTTAATAATATCACTGCATAAACCATAGCTAAACCTTAAAACATTTTTCTACTGAAATGGAAAGGATATAAAGAAGAAAAAGTCTTCACTGAATTCTTAAGAGGAGTGCTAGATAGAGTAAGAAGAGAAATAAAAAATGCTGGAACAAATAAGGTCAGAGCCAATACAACAGAAATTAGACAGGAGTTGATATGCAAACCTATGGTTTTTGTTTTGGGAACTCAGAATGGAAGCACATTAAAGGAATATTCCCTAAATTGTGAATAACTGGGAAGAAAATTGTAAATGAGCTTTCAGTAGGAGCAATCAAAGTAAATATTTGGGGTGAAATTATCTAATAAATGACTAATGAACTATTTAAACCAGGAAGAAAATCGGACAGTTGTTTTTAGACCAAAATGTGGAAAACATTAGCCGACTGTGTTATGTATGGATGCAGGGGGAAAAAGCCAATCAAAGTGGGTAACTGTGTTGGGTGAAAAGAAAATATTATTTTAGCCTTACACCAATCATCTAGTACTCGTGTCATAATTAAATTCACCCTATTGTCTCCAAAATATACAGTTGATCCTTGGACAATATTGGCTTGACCCTTAGGGGGTCTATCTACAAAGCAATTTTTTTTCCAATAACAAATAATACAGTACTACACAATCCTTGGTTGGTTGAATTTGCACATGCAGGAGCAGATTTGGAAGAACCCTGTATAGGGATGCAGGTCAAGAAGCAACAGTTAGAACCAGACATGGAACAACAGACATGTTCCATGTCTGGTAACAACAGACTGGTTCAAAATGGGAAAGAAGTAACTCAAGGCTGTATACTTTCACCTTGCTTATTTAACTTATATGCAGAGTACATCATGGAAATCCTGGACTGGATGAATCACAAGCTGGAATCAAGATTGCCGGGAGAAATATTAACAACTTCAGATATCCAGATGATACTACTCTAATGGCAGAAAGCAAAGAGGAACTAAAAACCCTCTTGATGAGGGTGAAAGAGGAGAGTGAAAGTTATTGCCACTGACTTTAAATAAACACTGTCTTTAATATAGAAGCATGTTTGGGAATCCCTTGGTGGTCCAGTGGTTAGGACTCAGCACTTTCACTGCAGTGGCCTGACTGCGATTCCTGGTTGAGGAATTAGGAACCAAGATACTAGATAGATAAACACACACACACAAATACATACATATAAACATGTTTACCTCCAAGTTATCTATATGGCACTGTTTGTTACACATTTGCTTACCATATTCTTGGGAAACCAGAAGTAAGAACATATTTAAAGCTCTTCATGGGAAATAGATGGGGAAACAGTGGAAATAGTGTCAGACTTTAATTTTTTGGGCTCCAAAAAAATTGAAGCCATGAAATTAAAAGACGCTTACTCCTTGGAAGGAAAGTTATGACCAACCTAGATAGCATATTGAAAAGCAGAGCTATTACTTTGGCAACAAAAGTCCATCTAGTCAAGGCTATGGTTTTCCCAGTGGTCATGTATGGATGTGAGAGTTGGACTGTGAAGAAAGCTGAGAGCCGAAGAATTGATGCTTTTGAACTGTGGTGTTGGAGAAGACTCTTGAGAGTCCCTTGGACTGCAAGGAGATCCAACCAGTCCATTCTAAAGGAGATCAGTCCTGGGTGTTCATTGGAAGGACTGATGCTGAAGCTGAAACTCCAATACTTTGGCCACCTCATGCGAAGAGTTGACTCATTGGAAAAGACCCTGATGCTAGGAGGGATTGGGGGCAGGAGGAGAAGGGGATGACAAAGGATGAGATGGCTGGATGGCATCACCAACTCGATGGACATGAGTTTGAGTGAACACTGGGAGTTGGTGATGCACAGGGAGGCCTGGCGTGCTGTGATTCATGGGGTCGCAAAGAGTCAAGACATGACTGAGCAACTGAACTGAACTGAACTGAATGTTATTCCTCCTTCAGCCTGTATATAAGTTGATATATTAAATCTTTGTAAAATATAATTCTGTGAATCAGTTGTCATAACATTCAATAGGTATGTCTATCTGGACTGTGTTACAGTCTAATGTCTGATTGTGCTAAGTCTAGAAATGATAGTCAGTGGACAATAAGAAAATCTTGTAATAATCCAGGAAGGTGGTTAACAGCCAACTGTTTGGCACAGTTTGTTATCAGTAATCTAGATTGTTTCTGTCCGGCCTTTCAATCATTTTAATGTCATTATTTGTGTTATCAGCTTACTATAGCTTCTTCTTTAAATAGTCTTTGCCTATAATTTACCAGATGAAGTCTAAAGCTTCAGTGCCATTCACCAAAAGGAAAAAAAAAGTAATAAAACTTGTGTTACAGTGTGTTGTACTATTTTAGTTTAGGAGAGTTTTCATTGACTTGTAGATCTTTTACTCATTTCTACACATGGATATTTGTTAATCATATAAGCAACAAGTAAACTGGGAAAGAGATGTGTTAGGTAGATTCTATTCTATTCTATTCTAATGAAAGTAGGTCCATTAATGAAAATAAGTATTCAACAGCCAATAACTTCCCAAGTCTGTCTTAAGAGAATAGCAGCCTCTGGGACTAATCACATCTCCATGATTAATTCTAAAACTGAGTAAGAATGAAAGTTAAAAGGAGGGGAGGAGCTGTTACCTCCTAAGAACCAGAATTCTGATTTATAGCTATTTAATATACCTTAATGGAGAAGGAAATGGCAAACCACTCCAGTACTCTTGCCTGGAAAATCCCATCGGGATGGAGGAGCCTGGTAGGCTGCAGTCCATGGGGTTCGCTAAGGGTTGGACACGACTGAATCAACTTCACTTTCACTTTTCACTTTCATGCATTGGAGAAGGAAAATGGCAACCCACTCCCATGTTCTTGCCTGGAGAATCCCAGGGATGGGGGAGCCTCGTGGGCTACCATCTATGGGGTCGCACAAAGCTCGGACAACGACTGAAGTGGACTTAGTAGCAGCACAATATATCCTTAAAGTGAAAAGAACACAAATAACTCTACAATTGGAGGGCTTTGAGGTATGGCTGCTGCCTGCTGCTGCTGCTAAGTTCCGCTTCAGTCGTGTCCGCTCTGTTGCGCACCCCAGAGACGGCAGCCCACCAGGCTTCTCTGTCCCCATGGGATTCTCCAGGCAAGAACTACTGGAGTGGGTTTGCCATTTCCTCTCAAATGCATCGAAAGTGGAAAAGTGAAAAGTGGAAGTTCGCTCAGTCGTGGTCCATTCTTTCTACCACACCCATGGCTGCAGCCCACCAGGCTCCTCCGTCCATGGGATTTTCCAGGCAAGATTACTGGAGTTGGGTGCCATTGCCTTCTCCCTGACTCCAATTCTTTAAGTGTGGCCACTTACAGTGGAAGTAGCTGGCCATTTCACATCCCTGCCAAAGCCACTCTCTTGCAAAGATCCTGTAGAAGCCATATTGCACTCAAATAGAACATTTCAATAGTTTGCCTTGCCAAATATTCTTACTTGGTTAATTTTTAAAATTTCCCTCACTGGGCCTTGGATTTACAAAAATAATTTCTCATTCATATGACATTTGAATCTAAAAATGTTCATATAATCAAGCACCCTAGCCTATCGTGCAGGAGACATCAAAATGAGAAATAACATTTTTCTGAATATGATTTTTATGGTAAGTAATTATAAACTTAGAAAAAGGTGCATAACTCATAAAATGTAGGGGCTCCAATGACATCACAAAGTGAACTACTCATTTAAAAAAACAGAACTTTATCAGCTACTTTTGTCTGACCCTCTTCACTCAATGTGTCCTACTACTCCTGACATCTATCATCAAAGATTCATTTTGCTTTTTGGACTTTACAGAAACAGAATCATATAAATATATACTTACTTTTGTCTGGGTTCTTTTGCTCAACATTTATATTTGTGAAATTCATCCATATTGTTGAATGTAGCACTTGCTCATTCATTTTCATTATTATATAGTATTCAGTTATACAAATACACCATGATGTATTCATCCATGACAACTTTTAATGGACATCTGTGTTGTTTAGAGTTCTTGGCAATTATAATAATGCTGCTATGAATATTATTTTGCATGTCTTTGAATGTGTTTCTGTAAGATATATACCTTGTAGTAGGGTTTGCTGGATCATGGAGTATGGTTACACTCGCGTTGATATTTCCAAAACGGTCATAACAACTTATTCCTATCAGTAGTACACAGGCATTCTACTAGCTCAACATCCTTACTCAAATTTGGTCACATCAACGGTGGTTACCAAGTTTGTTTTAATTTGCATTTTTCTGATCACTGTGTGCGGGTGTGCTAAGTCACTTTAGTCATGTCTGACTCTTTGTGACCCCATGGACTATAGCCCGCCAAGTTCCTCTGTCTGTGGGATTCTCCAAGCAAGAATACTGGAGTGGATTGCCATTTCTTCCTCCAGGGGATCTTCCCAATCCAGGGATCGAATCCACATCTCTTGTGTCTCCCGAATTGGCAAATGGGTTCTTTATCACTGTGCCATCTGAGAAGCCCAAAACAGACTTGCCTCAGGTCCCACCAAAATCTGAACTTGGATTCCTGGATTCAGAGTCCAGAGGGCAAAATACTGTCAGAATTATGAACTCTAATAATTCATATTCACCAAGCAGAACAAGATGCTCAAATAAAGTCTAGTAAAAGGTGTCAGTGGATGTCAGTATTCTGTGGGATGGCTTGAAAAATTTGGGTCCATAAATATGGAGCCCAAACTGCACATAAACCAGAAAATTCCAAAAAGGAAACCGTCACTGATATCTGAATGAAAGCCAAGAATGTATTATAACATTATGGTGGGATTTAAGGAATTTATGTGTCATGTTCCTTTTCCCCAAGCTGGACACCATGTTATAAACTTACTTCCTCTTCTCAGACAGAACAAAATATATAAGAAACCAATTTTCTTTTAAAAATAAAGTTCATAAATGGTCGAGCCATTTCCCTTTGGTAAGTTTTTCCCTTCTCTGGTTCTTAAGAATAAAAGGTCTTATGTAGATTTCTTTATATAGTATCACAGCATGCCATCTCAGTTTGCCTTAAATCTTTCCATAACTGAGGTAAAGGAGGTCCTGGAGGGAAAGATATAAGTCATTCTGGGAGACAAGGAAACTATTTATAATTAAACAATTTTATTCAATTCTGTAAAGTTGGTATAAGCACAACCAGAACAACTCAAGACATGAAACAAAATATAGATATGGCTTATTGTGATGCATTTATCACTGACTCCTCCTCCTCCAACACATGTACCCACACACATCTAGCCTCTTGATTCCTCTGGCATTTCCATTTGAGAGACCAGTCCCAAGGCAGGTGGGCCTGGTCTTAGAAGGAATCGGAGGAATTCCATTCAGCTTTTACCACAGAAGTGTAAAGGGTGCCTTTGGATGGCAAAAAACAAATTACAAAGGTGAAATTATCTCAAACCGGTTACGACAGTCATTTGTCTTTCACTATATAACTCCTAGATTTTGTTTTTTAAGTTTCTAATAAGAAACTTGGTCATAAAATAGTGGAGTAAATATGGCTGTATTCATTAGAAATGCATGCATTTCTCAATTGATTATAACACCCAATTTACAGTGGCTTAAACAAATTGGGGTTTATTTTTGTCATATGTTAAGAAATCCAGAGGAGGGCAGTTGCTGGCATTGATTCACATACCTAACAGTTGTCAGGGACCAGAGCTGTCTTCATTCATAACATATTGGTGGTCATCCTAACATTTGTCATCACGTCATGGTCACAAGATAGCTACCATAGCTCTAGACATCATATTCGTGTTCAAGACAGGAAGTGGGAAAAGGCTGAACTAAACACCCCACTCCAGTACTCTTGCCTGGAAAATCCCATGGATGGAGGAGCCTGGTGGGCTGCAGTCCATGGGGTCGCTAAGAGTCGGACACGACTGAGCGACTTCACTTTCCCTTTTCACTTTCATGCATTGGAGAAGGAAATGGCAACCCACTCCAGTGTTCTTGCCTGGAGAATCCCAGGGACGGGGAGCCTGGCGGGCTGCCGTCTCTGGGGTCGCACAGAGTCAGACATGACTGAAGCGGACTTAGCAGCAGCAGCAAACACATATGTGCCATTTTATAAGGAAAATATAAGCTTCCCCAGAAACTCCTAGAAAATATGCTTATTTCTTTTTGGCCAGAAACCATACTGCCTGGCCAACTCTAGTACAAGGAAAGCTGAAAAGCATTTAATTAGGTACATAGCCAACAGTTAGGTAGATAGCTTCCCCAGTGGCTCAGTGGTGAAGAAACCCTCTGCCAATGCAGGCAGGAGACATGGGGAAGATACCCTGGAATGGGAAATGGCAACCCACTCCAGTATTCTTGCTTGGAGCCTGGAGAATCCCATGGACAGAAGAGCCTGGCTGGCTACAGTCAATGGAGTTACAGAGTTAGACGCAACTGAACACGAAGACTATGTCTGAGCCTCTATTTTTTTTTTAAGAGAGCCTGGATAGCTCAGTTAGTAGAGCATCAGACTTTTAATCTGAGGGTCCAGGGTTCAAGTCCCTGTTCAGGCGTTGCTCTAAAGTGTTTTGGATAGCTCAGTCAGTAGAGCATCAGACTTTTTAATCTGAGACTCCACAGGGTTCAAACCCCTGTTCAGGCTTAAGTGAAAGTCCTTCAATCCTGTCTAACTCTTTACAACCCCATGGACTGTATAGAGTCCTGAATTCTCCAGGTTAGAATACTGGAGTGGGTAGTCTTTCCCTTTGGGCATAGATTTTTAGGCTCCTCCATGGCTCAATGGTAAAGAATTTCCTGCAGGTTTGATCCCTGGGTCCGGAAGATGCCCTGGAGAAGAGAATGGCAATCCACTTCAGTATTCTTGCCTGGAGAATCCCAAGGACAGAAGAGCCTGATGGGCTACAGTCCCTAGGATCACAAAGAGTTGGACAGACTGGAGCAACTTAGTGTAGCCAACATGAAGTATTTTTTTATGGAAGAAAGAAGGGGTGTACAATAGATACTGGGCTGGCAGTTAAAAGCATTTACAACAATGGCATTTTCCCCTTCCTTCAGAAATCACACAGAGACAAAACAAAACAAAAATAGAAAAACATTTATGCAATTATACAAATTTGACATTTAACCCTGAGTCATGTGAAAAACTTTCCAATATAATCAGAGCATAACCCTAAACATTACCCAGTATTGACCAAAGACAAAGTCCTACCAGAAGAGGAAAATTTTAAAGTAACAGGTACATGTTAAGGGAAAAAAAAAAAAACCAATACTGTTTATTTGAAACAGGAAAAGGTGTGATGGCTAGAAGATAGAGACTGCTTGTATAGGAATCTATGCAATAACACATGAACTCATGAAACAACATGCTTTCTGTAAAAGTACACAAAACTAACAGGATTTATGGAGAAAATAAAGTTGTAGGGTAGATTATTTAAATTCTACACAGCTTTGTCAGGAGATATTAATAAAACTACAGAAATGCCAGTAAAATTACAAGTATAGACAAAAAGACATATTAGACAAAAAATATTAAGTATTTTTAAAATATTAAGTATTCTAAGGATTTTTAACTTAGAAAAGTGATGGTATCTTGTTAGAGGTATAAGGAAAGGGTGAGGCAAGGGTCAAGGATATCATCATCAGAAGTTCAGATGGGCAAGCATTTGCACACTTTCCAAGAAATGTAGTGAAACTACAAAATATATAATGACAATTCTGGCTCATCATCTTGTTTTTATTTTCTGACACTGGCTTATAAAAAGATAATTCGTTTTTTCTGCTTAAATATTTTCCTTCTTTCATAAAGAAGCTATTTCATGGTTCCAAATAGGACTTTATGCCATGAAGTGAAATCCTGCTGCATTCTACATTGTAGTCAAGTTATCATCTATCTACTGCCACTACTTCTCTATCATACTTAGAGCAGAAGATAACTGAGAAGTAGAAAGCTCTTGTGGGGTAGATTGTCAAACTGTATCATCATCTTACAGACTTCCATTTGAGCCTCAGCACCTAACTGTTGGAGCTCTTGTATACAGAGAGCTTCTGAATGAGACTGCAGCAGTTCCTCAATATCTCCACTCAGCTTTTTCAAATCCAACCTCCTCTGCAAGAGTAACATAAGTTGCTTTGATTTAGTGGAGCTCTTCTGAAGTTTTCAAAGCCTTTAGAATCATAAATTAAATCAGGGAGAAAAATCTTTTTTTTTTGGCCGTGTCAAGCCTTAATTGTGGCACTCATGCTCTCTGTTGCAGCATGATGGCTCCTCTCTAGTTGTGGCGTGCCAGCTCCAGGGCACGTGGGCTCTGCAGTTTGCTGAAAGCGAGTTCTCTGGTTGAAGCCCACAGACTTTGCTGCCCTGTGCATGTGAGATCCTAGTCCCCTGACCAGGGATCAAACCAATGTCCCCTTCAACGAAAGGTGGCTTCTCAACCAGTGGACCATCAGGGAAGTCGCAATCAGGGAGAATCATACCACACCCCATGCAAGTACGCTTTTGTGACATCATCTCAAGCCTCTATAATAATACCAATTTCAAGTTTAATGCTTTATCAATTCCAGAATTCAAAAACTGTGTGTGCATCATCACCTGGTGTAGATGCAATAAACACCTTGAATGTTATCCTTAAATAATAAGCTTTAATGACTGTGATCACACCCTGATTAGAGGGTTGAAGAAAAGTAGTTGTATTAGGAGGTAAAAGAGAACTTTAATAGTTGAAGAAAGTTCATCAACTGTTGGAGGATAGCTTAGTGTATTACTGAGAATTACAAGAATTTTGAAAGAAAAGTTGTTTGTTCCTCTTGCAATATTTTTTAAAATCATCTATAAAACATCACCTAGAAGATAAGTAAATATCTGCCCTGCGATCCAACCTTTCTTGTAGACTTATAGTAGATATTCAGGCTAATCTTTACAATTATTTTTTAAAGCTTGTAGGTTGGCAGAATAATATATTACACAGGCTTTAGATTTAAATTCCTACTGGCATTTGCACCCAGCATCACCATCTTAAATACTGGACCTTCTGTTTCCCCCTTCAAGATACAGGCCCTTGAGATCACTTGCTCCAAAAGAGAGTGGTTTCATCAAAATTAAAAAACCTGGTCTACGTTATATACTTCTTTGGCAATCAAACTTCTTAACACTGGGGGAAATGTCTTTTCAGCTTCTTTGTACTCACAGCTTCACCAGAGAGCTAAATATTGTGGAAATCATAGCAGTTCTTGAAGCCACTAAACCAGCCACTATTTGTACTAAATGAAGGCACTTCTGCACTTTCTTCTTTAGGTCATATATATTGCTAATGTCTTCTCTTTAATTTTAAGAAAGGCTACTTCTCATTGCTTCTTTCTTTGGTATAAAATTCAAACAAATGTTCCATTTCTTCCATTTCCTTATGCCTTGTTCTAACAAATTTTGTAGCAATTGCAGCTGTTCCAGCTAGATAACTTTCTTTTATTTTCCCAGCATTGTCTCTAACTGTTCGTAAAGTTGACTCTTTTATTTCAGTTGCATGTTTTTTCATTTCTTTCAAAACATTTTATAATTTTGAGCTTTTCTTTATTTGTTAAATCTTTTCTTTCATGCTCACCAGCAGAAATTTTATCACCAGCACGCTTCTGTGGCACTTGCAACCCCCCCTTGCTTGCTCATTTTCTGGAACACAAAAAGGTTTAGCAAAGATTGCACCAAAATAGGAGGAACTATGCACGTAAGCGCTTCTAAAACAGAGACAGGGGCCAAGAGGAAGGATATGGAGGTGAATGGGCAGTATGTACACGTATGTCTTCACAACTTGCTGTACTAGGCTATAGTCATATACTTTGGATTCAGATGCTCTTACTTAGGTGGCCCAAAACATCAACTTTCAGGGAAAACTCATACATGAGCCGACACAATTTCAGCATTACATTGACTTATTTCCCTATTTATCAGACTCATATGAAAGATTTTGCATTCCAGAAAAACATGTTAATAGATCATAAAATGGTTAAAACGTTCTATATATATATAAAATGTTCACATTTAAAAAAGAGTTCAGATAAATGTGTGGATAGTATCTTACAGAAATGGGAGTGTTTGACAATACCCATAATATTCTAAAATTACTCATAAAAGGCAAATGTATGCTCTTAAAAATAACCTCTAGTGTGATAGACCTCACATACCAACAACCCCAAGTACTGAAAAGTATCTAGAAAATGATGCAATTAATCTCTTCATTGTACAGATGAAGTCATCAAAGTCCAAAGAAGGTGTGTACCTGAGGTTACATAGCTAATTAGTGAAAGAGCCTATTAGAGAACCCAGATCTTATTATTTACCATTTCCTGATATTTCCATTAAATGAGGCTACTTCTCTGTTTCTCCTAGAAGGTATTCCTTATATTCTTACACTGATTTGCTTCCATATATGGTCAAAGTAGTGGGCATCATAAGAAGAGATAGCTACTTTTATCTCACAGTCACTGAATAAAATATACTTTTTATTCACAAGCACTAGACCAAGGTTTCCCATTTGGTTTCCCATTTCCTTATTAGAATCAGCTACCACCAACATAAAAATTGTTATCCCAGAAGCATGAATCTATTCATCTACACCAGTGATCAAATGATAATGCCCAGAATTCAAATTTGCAGCAGTCAGTGTGAAGTGAACTCCACTCACTCCACCTTGGACCCACAGCACTCAAATTCTCCACGAAAGATGGCACCTCCAATTTCTCACCTGCTGTCTAGGTTCATCAAGCTCCCTCTCCAAATCCTCCAGCACAGTCACCACCTCCTCGCCACTCTCAGGATGGTGCTCCCGTACCCAAGCCTGGAGCTCCTCAGGCAGGATGGTCAGGAGCTGTTCCAGCACCAACAGTTCCAGGATCTGCTCCTTTGTGTGTGTCTCTGGGCTCAACCACAGACGGCAAAGTTCCCTGAGTTGGCTCAGAGCCTCCCTGGGTCCGGGAGTCTCCTGATAGCAGAACTGCCGGAAACGTTGACGAGAGAGTTCCCTGCTATAAGACAAATTCTTCTGTAGGAAGGATGCCTGATCCCAAATAGGGTCTTCTTCTTTAACCTTTATTTTGATAATCTCCCCTTGTTCCTCTGAACCCTGCCCAGCCAAGGCTGGGATGGCCCCAGGGGCTGCTGCCATCCTTAGCTTGGCCTTGCTCCAACTAGGATCTAAGGAGATGTGTGATTTTATTTGAGGTCCCCACGCAGTCTTTGGTCAGGAAAGCTTTTTTTAATAAGAAAATCCTGTTGACACAGACAAATTACAGACGCAGCTAAATTTTTTTTTTTTGTTTAGGTGAAAACAGGGCAGTTACTTGATCAATTCCATTGAAAGTGAAGCCATTCTCTGACAAGACCGGAAATTGTGAGTTCAGAACTATTCACTAAAGCTCCAGGAGCACAAATTGAGCGGCAGCTTGCTTGCGAGACAGAAAACTGAGGAAACTCTGGCCCTAAAGCCTGGGTCTACTATCCCCAACAAGAAAACCACACAGGTCTCTCTGAAACCGGCGCTCCGAGGCCCAGGCCCGGGATGGGGGGAGAGGGAAAGGGGCTCTTTCCACACCGCTAGCCGTCGGCGGGGAAGGCCCGATTGCCGCCGCGCAGACGCCCTCTCCCCTCCGCCACTTCCCCCTCAAAGGAGCTCGTATTGTCTCGAGAAGTGGGCAGAGAAGTGGGCAACAGGCGACACTCCCGGGCGAGGCGGTGGCTCGTCTCACACACCCGCCTCAGACCCCAGCTCGTTCCAGCCAGGCCCCGGGAGCTGCGCTCACTTCCGGTCCGCTCTAGGATTCCAGGTGGTGCAACCAGCTCGGTGGTCGTGGTAAATCCGAACGGTGAACATGAGGTCACAAGTGCTCTGTAAATTGTTCAGAGACTTTGCTCTCGAGTTACCCAGTTACCGGTGAAGAGTTTTCACTGTGTGAGTAAAGCTAATGAGGGGGCTGCACTGGGTTTTCTTGTCACGGTGACAATCTGTCGCTGCACTAAGACCTGCAGCACTCATCGCTGCGTCCTAAAACAAAAGCAGAAGAGCATCTTGCCCAGTTAGCGAATTCGTAGGCTCCACCTGGCCTTTTCACGTTAGATGTGAGCCACTCTCCTCTTTCCCAGTAGCCGTAATTTAGACTCAAAAAGGAAATGTAAAATCTAGCTCCTTCTTTCCCTTATATAGATGGAGGGGAAAATCAAGATCCATATAGTGAGCTTACCTGCTAATGACAGCAGTAGCTATTCCTGCTACTTCTGGCTCTGTGAGCCATGCTGTTAACAATCCTGGAAAACTGGCCCCAGAAAACTAACAAGGAAAATCTGGACGTGTTTTCAGAGTCTAAGAAATCGCTAGAGTTGGGCGACCAGAACATTTATACCTGGCTCAAGCTCCTTCAGACAGTGTGCTCTGCCAGGCAAGATATTCAAAGAATGGATGTATGTGAACAAAGAGAAAACTGTTTCAAGAGGAAGAGGCTGAGGCACCGGTGAATTCTGCTGGAGGTCTAAAAGCCCAGGAATCATCTCAAGTGCCAGCCTAATTCCTCTTCTTCCTCCCCACCCAGTCTGCCCCCCACGGCCTTGCGAAGAGCACTCAATAAATAATAGATGCCTGAGGAATATTTGTTGAATTGCTGAATGTCTTCCTTTTCCCATTCTTTTTAGTTCTACTTTGATCTCTATTAGTTACTCACATTTTGGCATTTCTGATTCAAGCGACTTTTAAGAATCAGAACGTTTCTTTTGGAGATCTTGAAATCAAAACTTCTTACTCTTGAGATCTGTAAATGTGCTGAGTGAGTCGCTAACGTCGATGAAATTGTATATGAAATTTTGTCCATGTGCCCAAGTCATCAGAACCTCAAAAGGACTGAGATGGATGGCCCCATCTCAGTTTCTCCTTTTTCTAGTCACTATTAAGATGTTGCATTTATCTTTTGTGGTTTCTCCCTAACTATTAATCCCTTGTAGTCAGGGGTTCTGTCTTCTACTCTTTCATTTTCTGCACGCTCTGATCACCACCACACTGAGCAGTCAGCACGGAGTAAACACAACTTCTAAGTCCTCTACTGGAGGGCATTAATTTTGGGGGGTACATTTTTCAATTTTAATTGCTGAAGCAGTTATATCTCACAAAAGGGAACAGGACAAAAATCTTAACCTATTTAAAACTGAGTATATAAATTCACAAACTATGACAAAAATTGGATCATGCTATATATTACATTTCAGCAAATTGCTGAATTTTGCTTGCTAGTCTTAGACTAAATCTCTCCTGAAACTGCCAAGCCAACATGTGTACCTATATCAATCCCATTCTTTCTAGTATATTATTTCTATTGAATGGATATGCATATTTTCAAGTTTCTGATACTAAAAAACATTACAGTGAGCATCTTTAGATATATTTTTTAACTTTCTATATTTTTATTTCTGTAGAATGGCTTTTTTAGAGAAAAATTGCTGAGTAGATTATTCTTATAGATATTGCCAAATTGCTCCTTGGAGGGGTGTTTATCATGTTTCACTAAGGGCGTCAAACCCCCCTCTAAGGCCGTGTAAAGTGTCGCCCTGTATGAACATATATTTTTGTAAAACTTGTAAAAGTATATTGTAATGGAAATTAGTTAAGACTGCAGCCTCTTTTTCCTCCAGTTTTCCCTCAGATACATCATATATGTCTTGGAGTAACTGTATCTAATTTTGTGTTGAGAATGTCTATTCTTTCTCTTAAAAAAAGAGCCTTGTGTTCTTCTTAAGAAACTCTTGTAAGTTTCAAACTTTACAAAACCTGGATCCGTCTCTGCTGGTCTTCTGAAAGTTAATTTATGCTCCCAACCGAAGCGGAAGAGAGAGTGCGTGAATTGTCTTGAATTATATTGTGCCCATTGCTTCTTCCCCAGCAGCAATAAAGCATCAGATTTCATTATCGGCGTGGACTCAGTGAATCTTGATCTAACTCGTCTGGGTTGAAGCTACTGGAAACCTACTGTGGAGGCAATATTTAACTATAATTGCGGACGGGGTCTTAACCTCTCGGTTGGTCCCATGGTGTAATGGTCAGCACTCTGGACTTTGAATCCAGCAATCCGAGTTCGAATCTCGGTGGGACCTCGCAGGGGAACATTTTATAGTTCGCGTCGGAACTGGAGAAAAAGTGTTCGCTTGCTTTACACAAATGTGGTCGTATTGGATTCTCCTACTCTGTTCGAACCAAAGTACCGAATACTTCGCCTGGGAAGTAACAGATTCTTTAAAATCAAGCTTTCCAAGCGCACAAAGTTCAACAGCAGGGAGGCTGAGTAGAAATGGTGGCGGTTCCCAGTAACCTCAGGAACTTCTCAGGGGCCGGGCGGAACGGCTCCAGCAGCGCCAATTCCTTGATGCAGACAGCATCTCAAAATCTCCGAGGTACGAAGGTCTCCTCGCCGCCGCGCGGGCTCCTAAGCCGAAAACCCCGCGTACCAAGGAGCTGAGCCTCTGCCCGGAGCGTGCTTTCTCCGCTGTGACACACACGCCTGGGGTCACTTCTTATCCCCTCTTCCCTTTCCCATTTCACCCAGACCATTCACTCTCGTCTGTCTTTTCTCATTCCTTCTTCTCATTCTTATCATCCACCCCAAATGCAAAGCCGGATGGGAAACTCCTCGAAAACTTGCAGCCGCGGAGAGCGCGGTCCCTGCAGTCTAAGCAGAAAAACTCACCTCCCGGCGGGTCGCTGGCCTCACTGCGCCGGGAGCAGGCGTTCCCGATTCATTACAGAACGCCCGCGTTTGAAGAGAGTCAAGTGCACAGAAAGTGTTGCACGCGGTGGAGGGGCCCGGAGAGGAGTGTAAATTCGGGTGAGAGAGGCTGCGGGTTAGTGGAACGCCCTTTGCCTTCGCGGTTCTCCAGGTGTCTTCTCTCTTCCGCCACTTGGACCCGCAGGAAATGGAGAAGAGGTTCTGATCAGACCTCTTCGGAAAGTGCCAAACACCTGCATCCGAAGCACCCAGGAAACAGATCCCCCCGAGCAGAGGCTCAGGGACAAGAAATGTCCCCCTGTAAAAGTACTCCGTGTGTAGACGGGAATCAAGTTGGAGATAAAGCTAATCAAACTTGCAAAGTCCGGTTAGCTCTGGGAAGACACTGTGCCGTTAGAGAGAGAAAGGTGGGCATGTGGTAAGAAAGATTTCCTTCAGCTGGGCCGGAACTAAATTAGGAGAAGACAGGTGTCTATGTTCTATAGAAATTAACCTCGTCTATGTCATAAGAAGCAACCCTTAAATCCAGTGATCTATTCTCAGGTTCCTTCCGAGACATTTTAATGTTCTCATACGTTGCAAACTACCGCACAATTGCAATCATTTCACACGCTAGCAATGCTCAAAATCTTAAGATTGGGAAACAGTGGAAACAATGACAGACTTTATTTTCTTGGGCTCCAAAATCACTGCAGATAGTGACTGAAGCCATGAAATTAAAAAACGCCCCTTGGAAGAAAAGCTATGACCAACATAGACAGCATATTAAAAAGCAGAGGCATTACTTTGCCAACAAAGGCCCATCTAGTCAAAGCTGTAGTTTTTCCAGTAGTCATGTATGGATATGAAAGTTGGACCGTAAAGAAGGCTGAGCGCTGAAGAATTGAGGCTTTTGAACTATGGTATTGGAGAATTCTCTTCAGAGTCCCTTGGACTGCAAGGAGATCAAATCAGTCAATCCTAAAGGAAATCAATCCTGAACATTCATTGGAAGGACTGATGCTGAAGCTGAAACTCCAATACTTTGGCCACCTGATGCAAAGACCTGACTCATTAGAAAAGGCCCTAATTCTGGGAAAGATTGAAGGCAAGAGGAGAAGGGGATGACAGAGGACAAGATGGTTGGACGGCATCATCAACTCAAAGCACATGAGTTTAAGCAAGCTCTAGGAGATGGTGAAGGACAGAGAATCCTGCATGCTGGATTGCACAGCATGCTGCAGTCTACAGGGTCGCAAAGAGTCAGACATGACTGAGTACCTGAACAACAATATGTAACAAAAAATTTAAATCAAGTCCTACTCTCACCAATAACTCACTGAACTATAAATATTTCATTGACTCATTATGAATTACTGTTGGTTATGCAAGACCCTATGCAGAGTACATCATGAGAAACGCTGGGCTGGAAGAAGCACAAGCTGGAATCAAGATTGCTGGGAGAAATATCAATAACCTCAGATATGCAGATGATACCACCCTTATGGCAGAAAGTGAAGAGGAACTCAAAAGCCTCTTGATGAAGGTGAAAGAGGAGAGTGAAAAAGTTGGCTTAAAACTCAACATTCAGAAAATGAAGATCATGGCATCCGGTCCCACCACTGCATGGGAAATAGATGGGGAAACAGTGGAAACAGTGTCAGACTTTATTTTTCTGGGCTCCAAAATCACTGCAGATGGTGACTGCACACATGAAATTAAAAGACGCTTACTCCTTGGAAGGAAACTTATGACCAACCTAGATAGCATATTCAAAAGCAGAGACATTACTTTGCCAACAAAGGCCCGTCTAGCAAAGGCTATGGTTTTTCCTGTGGTCATGTATGGATGTGAGAGTTGGACTGTGAAGAAGGCTGAGCGCCGAAAAATTGATGCTTTTGAACTGTGGTGTTGGAGAAGACTCTTGAGAGTTCCTTGGACTGCAAGGAGATCCAACCAATCCATTCTGAAGGAGATCAGCCTTGGGATTTCCTTGGAAGGAATGATGCTAAAGCTGAAACTCCAGTACTTTGGCCACCTGATTCGAAGAGTTGACTCATTGGAAAAGACTCTGATGCTGGGAGGGATTGGGGGCAGGAGGAGAAGGGGACGACAGAGGATGAGATGGCTGGATGGCATCACTGACTCGATGGACGTGAGTCTGAGTGAACTCCAGGAGTTGGTGATGGACAGGGAGGCCTGGCGTGCTACAATTCATGGGGTAGCAAAGAGTCGGACACAACTGAGCAACTGAACTGAACTGATGCAAGACTCTAACAAATTAAGGTTACTAAGTTCATGAAAACAGATTCTTTTGTTTCCTACTATGGACACTTGACTGTACCTCCACTTATATGATCTGTGATGATGCTAATTACAGGGGGAAATAACATTTCTGCTTGGGGTGGTGCCTTAGCAGGCATGCTCCTATTTTCTTTCCACCTTGTTGATGCTAATATGATCCAAAGTACCCCCCTAAAATATTCTCTGTCTTCTGAATTGACCTGATAGCCTTCCCTATGTAGGAAGTTTCTAACTGCAGCCCCTCCAGCCTCTCCCATTTCTAGCCTGTGGTTCTCAGACATCTACAGCAGTGACATAGAAACCCAAATAGACACCTTCCTGGAAATGACATAACAAATGGGAGAACCACTTCATCTCAAACACTGACAGAGAATTTAATGATGTAATCATTATGGTCATATCTAGCATCAAGGACCCATTTGTTGTAGCTCAAATTCAGTAACTCACATGTTATTCAAAGTCTGTAAATTACAAGTAATGAAAAATACCTGGCTGGAGGACCCAGGACTCAAGAGAAAGCCAATTAACAAATGCTATAGGGAGGCAGAATCAGTAACAGATACACGAGAGACTGGGAGAACACATGGATACTTATGTGGGAATCTTACCTGCTGTTGGTCTCCCATCCCTTCAGGAAGCTGAAGGAATCCCTGTGGGTATTAACAAGAACTACCTACTTGACCAAAATTGTGTCAAGCTTCTCTGAGTCCTCTTACAAACCATCCTTGGCCTTCCCAGCATTTGGGCAAGAATCTTGCTTAGCCAGTTTATCTAGAATCCCCCTCAGCATCCTTGATATCCAATCAAGCTCCCCTTCTCCACTCTTGATATTTAATCAAATTCTTTGTAGTAATTTCCACCTAATGACTCCTTACTCTGCCCCTTTGGCTATAAATACTCAGTTGCCTCTCTTGTATTCTAGATTGAGTTCAATCTTCCCTACTGCAACAGTCTTAAATAAAGTCTTCCTTGCCCATCTTCCTTCCTTCCTTAACTTCATTTAGTGCAATTTTTCTTTGACAGTTGCCTCAGAGAACTTATAGACATATCCTAGGAAAATTGCTTTTTCAGAAAAAAGATTTAATTCAGGATTTGAAGATACGATCAACATAGAGAATGTGTCCATTGTAGAGGACTGAATGGATTAAAGATAGCCAATTTCCTGAGGATATGAAACAAAATTTTTAATTTTTCCAAGATATGAGAATGTGACTTTGAACCCTGATGGCAGGAGCAGCTTTCCTCGGCTGAATATTTACAGAAATAAAGAGAATTCTGGCTGATTAAATGTAATACATATATACCTCAACCAGATATGAGGCTTTAAGATCAACATGAGAAACATCTGGGTGCTTTATTAAATTACAGATTCTAGAGCACATTCCCTGACATCATAATTTAATAGGTCAAGAGTGAAGCCCAGAATTCTTCATTTGCTACACACACTTGAAGCAGCCTAGAAATCATACTTCAAATTGTTCTCACCTTAAAAAAAAATCAAAATTCAAGTTAACTAAAGCAAGGAATATTCTATTTTTACAAGTGTAACAAATATTTTGTTGTAATGAGAGAAATGAAAATTAAATTACACTGCAATATCACTTCCACCTACTAAAATGACAGAGAAACCAAAGTTGGCAACATAGCATATTGGGGAGGGTGAGGGGAGCAAGGACCTCAGACATTACTATCCGGAGTGTACATTAATAAAACTCCTTTAGAGAGCAATTTGGAAGTATGTGTAAATATTTCAAAAGCATATATGCTAGGGCATAGCAAATGCCTTTTTAAAAATTTAATCTTACAGTGTTACAAATACACACATTCAATTTTACATATATAAGAATAATATAAATATCTATCTATATTATTATATATAAATGTACAAAGTTATTCATTTTAGCATAGCTTTAAAAACAAAAGATGGGGATGGGGAACCTAAATGTCCAATAGAGGTCTGGTTAAGTAATATACAGTAACCCATATGTTGAAATATCATACATCCTTGGAACAGAATTAACTGTTACTTTTTGTGATGATATGGAAACCTCTCCAAGATATATTGATTAAGGGAAAGAGGAAAGACACAGACTAGTGTGCATAGTATGTTATCATTTGTGTTATCTGAGATAAAAAGCTATATTTATTTCATGTGGTATATATTCATATATGCTTAATATGATTCTGGAAGAGATAAAATGGCTATTTGTGGGGAATGTAATTAGGTGGTTGGAAAATAAGAATGAATGCAAAATTTTGCTGTATAGGTTTACATATATGTATACCTTGTATATTTAAAATATTTTAGTAATTCTAAGTTAAACTGTATTTCATATATAAAAATTAAATAAAATGATTTTATAAAATAATATAATATTTTAATATATGTATAAAAATACTTTCCCCCAAATTTCTGACAAGATGGAGATGGAGATCACAAGAGAAGCTACACAATACTGACTTTCTTCTCTGTTTTGCTAATGGAGGAATCCTTGGATCTAACAGGAAATATTCTACTGGATGTATTTTCAGTTTTGTCTCTAAGCAGGTGCATACTCTCTTCATTAAAGCAAGAGATCCTTAGTAATGGTTAAGTAGTCTATTGGAAAGGGAGACAGTTTAAATTAGCAAACTTTGTGAAATATTGCAGTACAGCTAAAAATAGGCTGAAAATTTCCTACAAGTACAACATATAATAATTTATTGTGTATACTTCTGTGGATGATTTTAAGCAATGTTTTTCTATATTCCTCAGTTAGCTACTCTTCCTCAAAAAAGCCCCTTGAGGAAGTTCCATTTCAGGTGATGACAAACACCATTAACATGGCAACTAGAAAGCTACTTACTAGTGCTGCTCTCACACAGCAGTTGTTCTGAAGGGACCAAAGAAGTCCAAAGAGAGCCTCACGACGAGGGTGGGATTCGAACCCACGCGTGCAGAGCACAATGGATTAGCAGTCCATCGCCTTAACCACTCGGCCACCTCGTCTAATGGTAACAGAGTAAAATCATGCCTTCATCACTGCAGTTCTACTCTGGAGCACCGTATCAAATTGCCTTTTTTTTTTTCCTCTTGGTTTAATCCTGATTAGATTCTTGTGATCAGATTTTTAAGAAACATTTCACAGCAACCATAAAACTGAAAATGACTCTTAGAGTGGTCCAGTTACTTGGCATATACAAAATAACCAGGTAAAACCAGTACACTTCGGTACTTAAACACCTAGATCCTTGTTGAACACATGAATAAATGAACATAGCCAGGATTTCAACCCTGATTTATTGTCATGGCTCCAGTCATCTGCCATGTTTTCTCCCAGAGACTAGGGTCCCTCGACCGCTGCACTCTGCAGTCGAAGGCCCAATTACCTACATCCTGATTAGAACATGTCCCAGGATAACTGTTTTCTGGAAAAGAATTAGAAACAATAAAGTTTGTCTCGGGGATTCTTATGTTTGCTTCTGAAATATGCTGGACTGATAAAAAATCGCCTTCATTTCTGCCTTGTTACCTTCTCTGGGGCTTGGCATTCATCAATCTGTGACATACAGCAACCAGTGAAAAGGTGGTTGGACAAAAGTAGAAAAACACAAGCGTCCTGCTGGGCCGTTTTGGTTATAGAGTAGATTGGAATCTTAGAGTGCGCAATTGATTTACCGCGGCTGCCACAAACACGGAGAAGGGCCAGGAAGGGAAATCCTTGCTCCTGTAGGAGCCAGGAAGCCTGCCTACTGGTTGTGGTTCTGTCCCACTCACCATGTGGCCTTAGGCAGGCCACTTCACCAGTTCCATACCCACTCTCTCTGTCTCACCTCCACAATTCTCCTCTTTCTCCCGCAGGAGGAAATTGAACTTGACAACTTCAAATAAACTAAGTATCAAGAAAGGCTTCCACTCATTAGGGTTCAACTTCTTTTCTATATTTAGTGCAGAATTTTGGAGATAAATTTGAAAAGACTCTCACATGCCAAAATGCTGTAGCTCTTCCTTCTCATGAAATCTCTGCTTTGGATCTTAACTTATGGCAAGAGTTACCCTCTATTTTCCTTCTCATGCTCCTTTACTGAATTTCATAGAATCTTCAACATACAACATACTCTGAACAAAGTCTGTCTTACTACCGGTTTTGGCCCATAAGGAGAAGGTCAGTTTCAATTCTGCTCTCCACCTCTCTGCTCTTCTAGTACTAAATATTCACCCCCACAGTTGTATTTCTGTTGCTACCTGGTTTCAGGATAACCTCTCCTCTGCTGATCCAGGTCGGCTTTATGCAATTCTTGCTCTCAAAGTCTCCAGCTCTCAGCCACTCTAGGTAAGACTCCCACATCTAGAGCTCTATGACTAATCACCCTAACCTGCTCCCCATGCAAAAGCCAATGAAGAGGCAAGGTTGGAGGAAAGGAAAGTTTTGGACACCAGCAAAGAGTGGGGTACGGTCTCCTGCCCAAAGGCCAACTCCTCACCACTCACAACCAGTGGGCAAGAGCTTTTATAGACAGAGGGAAGGGGCTGCATGCAGAAGCAGCGCAATCAGCTCTGACAGTCATCTTGGAATTGGTCATCAGTGGTTTGATCAGCATCATCTTGATTGTTTTAAGTACAGTTGATGTTTAGTTCCAGGGCCAGTTTATTCCTGTTTCCTTGAAGCCAATTCTAGGAACTCTGGAAGCTTATGTCATGACTATAGTCTGGTCATCATGTAGTTAACCTCTCTACCTGTTGGGGGTTTCAGTATCTACAAGACAGCTCACAGGATATGGCTCAGAATATTATCTATAGCCCTTGAGAGGAAACTAGGAGTGCAGTTGCTTAGTCTTGTCTGACTCTTTGTGACCCCATGGACTGTAACCTTCCAGGCTCCGCTGTCCATGGAATTCTCCAGGCAAAAATACTGTGGTAGTTTGCCATTCCCTTCTCCCCAAGATCTTCCTGACCCAGGGATTAAGGTCCTTTTAACGACTAGATAATTATTATTTAGTCTTGTTGGACTCTTTTCCTTTGTTTCTGCTTTTTTTTCACTTCTCTAAACTTACTCTTTGGCTAAAGATTTTCCACAGACAAAAGGCAGGCAGAGGACATAGAGGACAAAGACTATAGGGTCTTGTTCTGTTTCGAAGATGTTTTACAGCTTACTTTCAAATGGGAGAGAGAGGAAGCAAATGATAAATCAAATGGGGGTAAAATAGTAAGTCACTAACTCTAGATAAAAGGTATATGGTTATTTGGGGGGTATTGTTTCATTTTTTTTTTTTTTCAAAATTTTAATTTGAAATTGTTTCAGAGGGAGAGAAACTGCGCTGGACGTGCCCGAGAAATCGAAGGCTGTGAATTGGGGCCGGGCTCACGCTTTAAGATATAGGAGACTCTCCCCTTTCCTAAATCATCCGAGGTACTAATAATTCTTGATAGCTCCCTGATTCCTAAAGGACTAGTCGCGGATAAACAGAAGCCAGTCCTGCCTTGCCTGCTTACCTTTTGTTCTAAGCAACAGCCCAGCCCAGCCCACCCTCGGCCAAGCTCGGCAAAGCAGGAGGACGGCAGAGATTTGCACGAGGTAAATGTTGCTCCTGTGGATGATCTGGGCGCCTACGTGATGCCAGGCACCCAAGCTCATGCTTCCAATTAGTCCTAAGCGTTCCATCCAGGACACCGTGAGCTCTCTGGGATGTTCCCTGCCATCACCACGAAACGCAGGGGATATATCTATATCTATCTCTCTATATATATTTGGCTTCCGGAAACGCGGATGATTTGAGGGTCTTTGTTTCAAGGAAGGTGGTGCGGGCGCGGACCCGCTTTGACTCCACCTCTGCTCCCTTCCCAACGCCACCTCCTCAGCGGGTACCCCAGCTGCCCAGCTACCTGCTTCGGTCTCCTGAAGCCTTACAGGTGGAAAGGGCAGGAATGGAGGTTGGAGAGTAAGAGATAACAGATGGTCTCTTTTCAGCCTCCTTCCTTTAGAATTTCATTCTGTTGTTTTCGTCTGAGGCCGCCGCGCAGTCGATTTCGCAAATGGGCATTTCCTAGGCAATTTACTAAATCTTTGAGAAGCAAAGGAATAATGATTATAAATCACGAAAGGAATCCAAGGAAAACTACTCGCAGCTGGGGGTGTAGCTCAGTGGTAGAGCGCGTGCTTAGCATGTACGAGGTCCCGGGTTCAATCCCCGGCACCTCCACCAGTTTTGAGGGGGATGTGCTTGTGATCAAGCCGCTTTTCCTTTCGACTTACCCTTTAAAACCGGGTATCTTCTTTCATTCAGTTTTCTATCTGCACTGCCTTTGTGGTATCTAATTTCTGCCCCGAGAGTGCTACTACCACCAGGAATGTCCAAGCGTTTTTGAAAGATAATTGGCCTAATTTCTTTGGAGTCCAAGTTGAAAGCAGAAAAGAAGAAAGCAGAAAGATCAACAAGAGACTCTCGCTTTTATTCACTTTCTCCTGAATTCTGAAGCGTTCTTAGAACAAAACACACACTGGAGGTGGAATAGTAGAAAAATATCATTTGTTTCTTCCTAATGAGCATCTCACCACCCCCTGCTTTCTTTCTTCTCTTGAATCACTTGATGTGGAAGCAGTGGTCCTGTTATAACTGCAGGGTTCTATGCATAGGGAAACAATAAAGTGTTGTCTGTCATCGTATGTGGTGCCTTCCAAGCCTAAACTGAATGCCAGATTGAATGGAGACTGGCTGCTTCAATGAATTCAGACCATTGCCACTTTGCTAAGATTGAGAGTGTGAGAGGTCAAGCATCTAAATATCTCCTGTTGAAAAAATTTCAATCAAAGTAAATGACATGGGCTCATTTCAGAAATAAATTTGAGTGAAATTTATTTCACTTCTACTTTCACAACACAAACAAATATCCCACTGTGTGTCTTAACCAACCTAATAATCAGAGCTGATTTGCTTAGACCAGACCTAGTCTGAAATACTGGCTGAATATATGAGAGGAAAAAAAAAAATCACTTGTCCCTTTTAAACGTGTTAATTTCTAGGAATTAGTTTTTATTCTTTAAAATAATTCCATACAATATTTTTAGTAAGTTTTTATGATCTGTATCACCTATTTAAGTCCTTTCAGGTATATTTGTGGTCACATAGATTTAAGTCTTTCGTGACAAAGATATCTACTGTCTTTACTATTTTAATGTTGTAATGGAGGTACTAATCAAGGCATTTAGCATAAAACAGTAATTAGAGGAGTAACTAGTAGATAGGAGGGGATAAAGCTCTCTGTTAGGATTATATACCTAAAAACAACTCCTCAAAACAGAAAAGCTACTACAAATGGACAATTTAGTAAAGAACCTGGTTGCAAAATTACTACACATACTAGTGTTCCTAGACGCAGGCTTTGGAGGATTTTGGTTATTGATTCATTGTTTTGAAAGCTGACAAATGAAGGAAAAGAATCAAGTATTTATACCACCTCTGTATCTGGAGTGTACTTCAGGATAAGCATACAGTTGATGAGGGAAACTTTTTCTCTGTAGAATAATCACTGCTAATACATGCGGAAGGAATTATAAAATTAGATTCAACATTTTGCAACTGATATTGCTTTAATGTATCTAGGTCACAATCAGCAATGGGTGCTACAACCATGAGGTAAAATTGGATGGGGGAGCTCTAGAATGCATGGAACAGGCTGACATACCTGAAATCAATGATCAATTTCTCATCACTAAAAGTGAGACCAGTACACATCATATGCCTCTTTCTCTAATAAATATTTGTATTATTTATTTGTAAAAAAAAAAAAAAGTCCAAAATTGAAAGTTAAAAATTTAGTTCTCAATATATATTTATGCTTTATATTTTATATGAAATACATTTTAATTTTTATTTTCACCAAAGAATGGCTTGTATTTCTTTTTAAAAAAAGTTTTAATTGAGATAATTGGCATAAAACACGATATTAGTTTTGGTTATATATGGCTTCTGTTTCTTCAAAATCACTGTCAAGTATAGTTTTCTTTCAGCTTCATTGAGGTATAATTGACAAAATTGTAATTATACAATTACAAATTGTAAAGTTGTAAAATATATTTAAAGTGTAAAACCTGATGATATACATACAATTTTCTTAATAGGGAAGAGAGAAGTTTTGTATTGTTATTATTTCTTATAAAATTTGATCATGTCAATAATCACTATGAAAGAGTGGAATAAAAATGAGTCATAAAAACGTAACAATGACTTTTGGTCTACTAGTAGAACAACCAGAGTGGAGCAAATATGGAAGGCTAGTTTTTGAATGTATCTTTTTTTCCTTCAAAACCAGCTTCCATAATTGAAGAAATGTTCTAACCTCCCTTGAGAATTCACTCTGCCTGTGCTAATGTCTTTTCTATGGTATATATTATTTATAAGCAACTGTTCTTGGAACTACAATCCTTGTTAAGCAGGGGTGGAGGGGCTTTGAGCAATACTTTCCCCATAACTCAATACACTTAACTTTAAAAGATTCCATTATTTATGCTTCAGTATCAATCCTTTTAGCTGACCGTAGTTCAGCTAAAGTGGAGATGCCGGGGATCGAACCCGGGACCTCATACATGCAAAGCATGCGCTCTACCACTGAGCTACATCCCCACGACTGAAAAGAGAATTTTTTCCTTTGTTGAGCAGTAGTGAATACGGTTTATGGCTAGACGTTCTGTGCGCTCCTTCAACCTACACTCGTAGAAACATAATCAGGTAGATTTAATAAATACTTATTAAATAATACCATCCATAAATTCCATGTACTTTCCCTTAATATTCTTAGAATTTATCATGACTAATCACGTAGATTTGTTATTCGACTAGATGTTTCCTTCTCTAGCAAGATAGCTTCAATAGGGCAGAGCCTGTACTGTTTTCTCTCGCAACTCTGTATCAAGCCTTTAGCATAGAGCCTTGCAGATAGCGGCCACTCAGTAAAGAGCTGTGAGAAATTACAGGCGCAGTCTGTTCAGGATGTATGTTACAGAACAGAGAATCTTCCAGTGAAGTGTGTGTGGGAGAGGAGGATTCACAAATACATATACAAATGATTTCAGTATGACAAGTCCTCTGGCAAGGAAATGCTTATGTAACTATAGTGGCAGACACAAAGTATACCACATTCTTGGCCAGAAATTGATAGCTTCAGGAGTCTTGAAAGACAAGACTTGGCCAAGAGTTGTACTTGAGGATCAATTTGGCCTTGCAGGATAAGTGGCTGTTCTCACATTTCCACCATAGTTCTAAGAGCTAGTGGAGTACGAAACCCAAAGTGCCCAGCAGCAATTTGCTCAGGCTTGTGGTGGGACTATGTTGGCCAACAGGCCTAAGGCAAGAGTTGTGGGTCTGAGATGCATTAGTTGGTTTTATTGAATTTACCCTTGGCAAACAGCCACAGAAAAATGAGATCCAGTTTGTCAATGGATGGGACAGCCCCAGCCTCTCAGTGACACTGAGATATGGATAGTGGACAAGGTGCTGACACAGTGTATTTGATAATTCTGCTGGAGACTGGATGGGTTAGATCTAACATTGTGGACTTCCAAGCTTCAGAACTGCCTCTCTCTGGTGCAGATGATCACTGTGCTTGTTGGAGCAAATCGTTGAGTATTTTTCAGAATTGTTCACAGTCACACCTGCAAAAATCTGTCCTCCTGCTTTTCACCAACAAAAACATAGTCCTTGCTCTCTTTCAGAAGTTTACTTTCAGGATTCAGAGCGGGTATTAGGCAGACGAACATTCCTTGCAGGCCTGTCTACGAATCAGCTTAGGTTGCTCCATTGACTTTCTGGTGTTACTCCTAGCATTTGGAGCTAGGTCACATCTCCAACTGTATCCCTCCTGCCTCTCAACCCTGCTCTTTCCTGCCTTGACTACTGTGCAGGGCATGGGCACAATTCCTCAGCTTCCATCCCACTCTTTCCTCTTGTTGCAGGTTCCTTGGCTTCACCTGATTTACCTCCCCATGGAGGCCGCTTCTCTACCATTGGAACAAGTCTTGTTCTGTCCCAGTCAAGGTGTTCCTGGGGCCTCTGGAGCACTGGAAATCTGGGAAATACCCAGTACAGTGATAGTGCCCTACCTCTTCCCCAAATTCCTCTGGGTCCTGCTGTGTTGGCAAGAAGGGAGGGTAGGATAACCTATACTTTCCAAGACCGTGGGAAGGTCCCAAGCAATGTGTTCACCTTGTACATTTGAAAAATTTGCATCCATGAGATTTTGCCATAATCAAGTTTCGATTCCAAAAAGGGAGACTGATACACCGGCTGCCACATCCAAAGAGGCAGCAGGTGCACTTCCCACCCAGGCAAGCACTGAGGAAATTGTGTGTTGGATGTAACTCAGGAAGTGTGTCAGGGCCCCAATATGGAAAGAATGGACACACTGGTGGGTCTTATTCCAATCCTTGGAGAATGGTAGTGCCAGGCCATTTTTAGTGGTAGAGTGATTTTTCCAGTGAATTGCAATAAGGAACAAGCCTCAGATGTGATAACTATTACACTATTGCCTAACAGTCAATGTTCCCAAATTCTTAGAGGACCATCCTCCCGGACTTGAGCAGTGCCAGGTCTAAATGCCTAAAGGGTTCCACCTGCGGACTGCATTGACCAGCTCAGAAGGTGCTAACCTTTGTGCTTTTGAATCCAGTTTGTGATGAGTATCAAGGATTCCAATTACTCCCCACAAAAGAGGAATTCTTTGTAATTTTGGTCAAAAACTAAGTGATTTAGACCTTGTCCCTTGTTTCTGATCTATTGGAGGCTGAATAGTTGAGTGAAGAAGTGTTGTTGCGGTCCCTTCCTTCTTTCTTTCCTTTGTCCCTTGTTTCAATTGGTAGTAGAGCTTGTTCTCACGCATGAGATTTGGGTTCAATCTCTGGTGTGTCCATTTGTGTCCCATTGCAAAATAGTCTTTACCTGTAGATGTGTTTTATTTAGGCTTTTTGCTTTTCTTAACCTATTCTTACTCATCTTATCTTTCTCTCTCCTTCTCTTCCTATAGCTAGTGGCTATATTCTCTAATGTTCAGAGGCTTTCAAATATCAAGAGAAATTTTCTGCTGTTTGTAATTAGTATACAACTCATTCATTTTTAAAAATTAATACTTCAGGATATTCACATACTATTTTCATAATATATAAGAAGCTAAGTTAAAAAATTTAGATACCCCATACACATTTAAACATTTAGCATCTAGCTATAAAAATTCATGCCTAATATGTTAAATTATTTTATCTGTAAATGTTTTCAAATTTTTTCTCTCATTTTATTACAATGAAGTTTAACAGTACAGAAAAGTTACATGACCTTTGTGGATCTATTTTATCTTTAAATGTTGGAAACACCTTACTACTGTGTTATTGTCATAGTATAGTAATGAAGCCGGAGAAGGCGATGGCACCCCACTCCAGTACTCTTGCCTGGAAAGTCCGATGGACGGAGGAGTCTGGTAGGCTGCAGTCCATGGGGTCGCTAGGAGTCGGACACGACTGAGCAACTTCACTTTCACTTTTCACTTTCAAGCATTGGAGAAGGAAATGGCAACCCACTCCAGTGTTCTTGCCTGGAGAATCCCAGGGACTGGGGAGCCTGATGGCCTGCGGTCTATGGGGTCGCACAGAGTCGGTCACAACTGAAGCGACTTAGCAGCAGCAGCAGTAATGAAGCATCATCAATACCTCACAACAGTGCTTCTCAACCTTTAGCATACATCAAAATCACCTCTAGGGTTTTTAACATAGATTATTAACTCTGGACCCACATTCCCAGAGTTCCTGACTCATGGGTCTGCGGTGGGGTCTTAGAATTTGTATTCTTAGCAAGATCCCAGAAGATACGGTTGCTGCTGGTCCAAAGACCACACTTTGAGAACCACTGTCTCACAATGAAATCTGTTTCTAAAGTGTTGTAGCCTAGATTTACATTTGAATCTTCAGCATCTCTCTTACAATCTTTTATTTCACAGGATATAGGTAGGTTTCCTCACCCAAGCTACTGAGTAGGATTTTCCTTCTTGGACCAGGCTGAGATTTATATGCATACTGACTGTGGATAATTCCAAGCCTAGAACCTGAGATCGAAAGCAGCCTGCAGGGTGGCTGTCTCACAGTTCTTCCCCAGATTACAGTTTGGCTTTGTATTTTGCTGTGTTGTTGCTATTTAGTCACTAAGTCATGTCTGACTCTTTTACAATCCCATGGACTGTAGCCCTTCAGGCTCCTCGGCCATGGGATTTCCCAGTAGTGGGTTGCTATTTTCTTTTCCCTTGTACTACAACAAGAAATGTCCCAGTGCTTTGCTGTATTCATCTATGGTTCTTTTTTTTTTTAATATCAGTCTTTCCAAAAGGCACTTGATCTGAATGACTTTTATGCATGGTCCTGCTGGGGTAAAAGCCAATTTTACAGTTGCTTGTTTTAAACCGGGCCTTGTCAGATTCAAGAGAATCTGAAGGCTTTAATGAGATTGATTTACGTAAAACATCTTTCCGACATTTAAGTCCTCTAAAATACTTGCACAACAACGTAAAATACACGTAAATGTTTTTTATGCGGAAAGTTGACCGCATATATTCATAAAGAAAAGTACCTGGGGGCCGCACTAAGTTTACAGGTTTGGGGATGTAGCTCAGTGGTAGAGCGCCTGCTTTGCATGCATGAGGCCCCGGGTTCGATCCCCGGCATCTCCAGTCTGTTACTGAGTATCTACTCAGTGGCGTTTTTACACTTTGGATAAACAGACAAAGTCGCTCTTCGAGTTTTGGATATTTCTGAGCAATTTAAAGTTTAAGCGATACTCTGCTGAAAAAAATGTACCTTGCTTCGATTGCCAAGGTCCCATCGGACTGATCCTGTAACTCTTTTGGAGGAGGTGAGAAGTGGGAGGGGTCAGAGAGCAAATCAGCCTGAGGCAAAGACTAAGTTGGTTTCCACTCCCGTCTTTTTTTCCCAAAAAACTCTTTGACCTTTGTCACAAGAGCTTCTGTCTTAGTAGGTCATAAACAAACATTTTATTTCTCATTCCATTTTAAAAGAGATCGTAAAAGTACACTACTGGTATCAGTTCAGTTTAGTCGCTCAGTCGTGTTGGACTCTTTGCGACCCTGTGGGACTGCAGCATGCTAGGCTTTCTTGTCCATCACCATCTCCTGGAGCTTGCTCAAATTCATGTCCATCGAGTCGGTGATGCCATACAATCATCTCATCCTCTGTCATCCCCTTCTCCTCCTGCCTTCAATCTTTCCCATCATCAGGGTCTTTTCAAATGAGTCAGTTCTTCACATCAATATTGACGTTTCAGCTTCAACATCAGTCCTTCCAATGAATACTCAGGGTTGATTTCCTTTAGGATTGACTGGTTGGATCTCCTTGCAGTCCAAGGGACTCTCAAGAGTCTCCTTCAACACCACAGTTCAAAAGCATCAATTCTTCAGTGCTCAGCTTCCTTTATAGTCCAACTCTCACATCCATACATGACTACTGGAAAAACTACAACTTTGATTAGACGGACCTTTGTTGGCAAAATAATGTCTCTGCTTTTTAATATGCTGTCTAGACTGGTCATAACTTTTCTTCCAAGGAGAAAGTGTCTTTTAATTTCATGGCTGCAGTCACCATCTGCAGTGATTTTGAAGCCCCCTCCCCCCACACCAAAAAAAAAAGCCTGTCAGTGTTTCCACTGTTTCCCCATCTATTTGCCGTGAAGTGATGGGACCAGATGCATTGATCTTAGTTTTCTGAATCCTTGAGTTTTAAGCCAACTTTTTCACTCTTTTCTTTCATTTTCATCAAGAAGCTCTTTAGTTCTTCTATGAATGAAGCAGGGCAAAGGCTAATAGATTTTTGCCAAGAAAATGCACTGGTCATAGAAAACACTGTCTTCCAACAACACAAGAGAAGACTCTACACATGGACCAGATGGTCAATACTGAAATCAGATTGATTATATTATTTGCAGCCAAAGATGGAGAAACTCTATACGGTCAGCAAAAACAAGACCGGGAGCTGACTGTGGCTCAGATCATGAACTCCTTATTGCCAAATTCAGACTTAAATTGAAGAAAGTAGGGAAAACCACTAGACAATTCAGGTATGACCTAAATCAAATCCCTTACGATTATACAGTTGAAGTGAGACATAGATTCAAGGGATTAGATCTGATAGAGTTCCTGAATAAGTACGGACAGAGGTTCGTGACATTGTACAGGAGACAGGGATCAAGACCATCCTCAAGAAAAAGAAATGCAAAAAGGCAAAATGGTTGTTTGAGGAGGCCTTACAAATAGCTGTGAAAAGAAGAGAAGCAAAAGGCAAAGGAGAAAAGGAAAGATATAAGCATCTGAATGCAGACTTCCAAAGAATAGCAAGAAGAGAAAAGAAAGCCTTCCTCTGATCAATGCAAAGAAATAGAGGAAAACAATAGAATGAGAAAGACTAGAGATCTCTTCAAGAAAATGAGAGATACCAAGGGAACATTTCATGCAAAAATGAGCACAATAAAGTACAGAAATAGTATGTATGGACCTAACAGAAGCAGAAGATATTAAGAAGAGGTGGCAAGAATACACAGAAGAACTATGCAAAAAAGATCTTCATGACCCAAATAATCATGATGGTGTGATCACTCACCTAGAGCCAGAGATCCTGGAATGCCAAGTCAAGCAGGCCTTAGGAAGCATCACTATGAACAAACTAGCGGAGGTGATGGAATTCCAGTTGAGCTATTTTACCTCCTAAAAGATGATGCTGTGAAAGTGCTGCACTCAATATGCCAGCAAACTTGGAAAACTCAGCAGTGGTTACAGGAGTGGAAAAGGTTAGTTTTCATACCAATCCCAAAGAAAGGCAATGCCAAAGAATGCTCAAATTACCGCACAATTGTACTCATCTCACACACTAGGAAAGTAATCCTCAAAATTCTCCAAGCTAGGCTTCAACAGTATGTAAACCATGAACTTCCAGATGTTCAAGCTGGATTTTAAAAAGACAGAGGAGCCAGAGATCAAATTGCCAATATCCATTGGATCATAGAAAAACCAAGAGAGTTCCAGAAAAACATCTATTTCTGCTTTATTGACTATGCCAAAGCCTTTGCGTGGATGACAACAAACTATGGAAAATTCTTCAAGACATGCGAATACCAGACCACCTGACCTGCCTCCTGAGAAATCTGTATGCGGGTCAGGAAGCAACAGTTAGAACTGCACCTGGGGCAACAGACTGGTTCCAATTCAGGAAAGAAGTATGTCAAGGCTGTATATTGTCACCCTGCTTATTTAACTTCAATGCAAAGTACATCATGAGAAACACCGGGCTGGATGAAGCACAAGCTGGAATCAAGATTGCTGAGAGAAATATCAATAACCTCAGATATGCAGATGACACCACCCTTATTATGGCAGAAAGTAAGAACTAAAGAACACCTAAGTAGTAGATCCATACGATAGACCATTAGTAGAGAGCCTGAGAGTCATTGAGAATACATGTGCAATGAGAATAGGTTGTGGAAATAAAAAGTTCCAATCAGTGAAGTTGATCTACCTTTAAGATGGTATCAGACTAAAAATTCGAATTTGTTGTTAAAACTAAGGTTTCAATTTTGAGATGAAAAACCAGCAGGCCCCGCTGGGATTCGAACCCAGGATCTCCTGTTTACGAGACAGGCGCTTTAGCCAACTAAGCCACAGAGCCAGCTGTTGGAAAGCTCAAACTTCCTTTCTGATCAAATGCTACTCAATTAGGTGAAAAGCTGTGTTAATTAGAGCTACTATTCACTCCGTGGATAGAAGAGACGGGCGGCTCCATGAAGTAGCAAAGAGTCAGACACGACTGAGCGACTGAGCGCACAGCCACACTGCTCACTCTCTTCTCGAATAAATCGACCTTATAGAACAGACAAACCCGCGAAGACGACTCCTGGAACTTAAGCAACAAAACACCTACTTGCTCTCGCACCATAACGGAGAAAATGTACTGAGAACAACCATGGAGTGGAAAAGAATGGATACGAGCTGAGTGTTCATTGTTCAGGAAGCGGCTTCTGTAAGTGAGGCCAGAGACGCTCTTATATTTCACCGGATTGTAGTAACTTAGAATCCTTAAGTGAGTGGATATTCTAAAAGTAGACGGAAAGGCTCTTCTAGCAAAATAGGTCAGTTAGAACTTCAGTCCAATTGATGCCATTCCTGGTTGTTAGGAGATGGCACACTTGCGCACTGAAAAACAAAACAAACAACCCCAAACTTCAAACACATTCAGACTCCGCTAACAGCTGTCAGCTTGTGCTCGCTCTTGCTTCAGGAAGCAGGAGACTGTCAGCATGGAGGTGGTTAGGTCAGAGTTCACTTAACGGTTTTCTGATTCAAATCCCAGGAGCCTTTGCCAGCCCGAGGCTGGGGAATGGCCTCCGTTCCTTCAGCTCCTAGAAGGCGCACAGACGGAAAAAAATACTGGCTTGGCTTTGGGAGGCATCAGACTCTTTCTTCTCTATATCGCCTTCTTCAAATGGATGTTCTTTAATATTAGTATTTTCCACATGGACCCTCAACTTGTAGAAGCTAAACAAACATTAACTGATTGTACAATCACGAAACTAAGAATCCATTCTTAAACTGTTAACTCTTGCATCCTGATTTTCTGCCTTTAATTGGAGTAAGATCAGTGCTGAAAGGGAGTGATTTCAACTTAGCAGATGCCACTGTGCATCTACCCAGCTTCCAATGCCTCATCAAAATACAAAATGGAAGGACTGCAAAATTCTTTATTTAACCACGTAAAGGCTGAAAGGAGCTCTGAATGATAAGACCTTTGAATCCCAAAGTCTTATTGCTTTTTTGAGTCAAATGTTCTGATATTGCCATTTTATATCCTACTCAGAATGTTTTTCATGGCTCAGATGGTAAAGCATCTGCCTGCAATGCGGGAAACCCGGGATCGATCCCTGGTTCGGGAATATCTTCTGGAGAAGGAAATGGCAACCCACTCCAGTACTCTTGCCTGGAAAATTCCATGGATGGAGGATCCTGGTCCATGCGGGTCTCAGAGTTGGACACGACCAAGTGACTTCACTTTCAGAATGTTTTTTATAGTGAATATAAACGTTTCTTGCTAACCAGGATAGTCACTTTTTAATCTAATCTATACTAACAAACTTCCATACTTAGGACTACACTTCTACTCCATTTATAGTTACTTTTATATTTTCTGAGTTTGGGGAACAACACCTTCAGAATAATAATGGGCTAGGAATCATGGTGCTTCTGAATTCTAGTTAGCTGAATTGTTCAGGATCAGGACTAGGTAAATTTCAGTCTCAGAAGTACTGTTGGGAGGACAGCATTTAAGGTGAAGTATGTTCAACAAGAGTGATATTACTTTGTACCTACTAGGTGTCAGGTATTGAAATCAGCTCAGTTCAGTCGCTCAGTTGTGTCTGACTCTTTGCGACCCCATGAACTTTCCTGTCCATCACCAACTCCTGGAGCTTGCTCAAACCCATGTCCATTGAAATCAGTTGTATGGATACAACTAGGTACAAGATGGCCACAGATGATAGAAAACAAAACAAGAAATTTTAATGAACATCAAATATCATAATAAAAGAAGTACAAGATGACAGATGAGCAGCTAACAAGGAGGTGTCAAACATACCAGACATATAATAAAAGGGGGTGGAAAAAGACAATGACTTGGAATAGTGATTTAAAATTTCCTCACCTTGTGGAACAATCATTCCAAATAACTTAGAATTTATCCTAAAAGAAAAATTTGGGGGAAAAATAGAACCCTTTGAGGATTAAACATAGGGAATTCTATTTGAGCAAATTAGCTTTTCCCAGCATAATCTTTTTCTGTCTCTTCAAGGTTTTTATTAATTTTTAACTTTTATTGGTGAATAGCTTATTTAGACGGAGAAGGCAATGGCACCCCACTCCAGTACTCTCACCTGGAGAATCCCATGGACAGAGAAGCCTGGTGGGCTGCAGTCCATGGAGTCCCTGGGAGTCAGACACGACTAAGCGACTTCACTTTCACTTTTCACTTTCATGCATTGGAGAAGGAAATGGCAACCCACTCCAGTGTTCTTGCCTGGAGAATCCCAGGGACGGGGGAGCCTGGTGGGCTGCCGTCTATGGGGTTGCACAGAGTCGGACATGACTGAAGCGACTTAGCAGCAGCAGCAGCAGCAGCAGCTTATTTAGAATACCAAAAAATACAAATATTGCATTTTTATGCATCTAGCACGTTTGTTACTTTGTTCATTAGAACAAAAAGTTAATCCTTTTGTTGCCACTTGTAGCAACTGTGAAATGGCTATTCCAGTCCCCTTATCTAACCTTCCTCTCCTTTGATCACCTCATTCTATAGAAATTCAAAACATGATCATCTGATCGCCTTTCCTGAATATTTAAACTCTCCCAGATCTTCCACATTTTCCTACGGTCCTGTTGTCCAGATTATGTCTTTGTGAGAAGTGCTCTAGTTGGTTTCATTCCCTTGATCTAGTGTGCTCTCTCTTTGGATCTGAAGGGCCAATATAGATAAGAAAGAAGAGAGACTAGCTTTCTTTTCTACTTACATACCAGGACATATTTTATTTCAATTACTGAGAGATTATTAGTCACAATTTAGGATTAAACTATGCAAGGATTGCCCTCCACTACAATGTAGGTCCACTAGATCTCATTTCTCCGTGAAATGAAATGAATAAGGTGCATTCTTCACTAAATGACCCTGGGTTCACATCTACTTTTCTCTAGCCATAAGACTGTGCAGAAATTACTAAATGGAGTCAAACTCAAGGTAGGCTCAAAGGAATTTCATTGCTGGTAAATAAAAGGAGTGCTTTTAGTCTTTTTCTTCAGTGCTAATGTGTAAAGATCCACAAATAGAAGATTTTCCCCAGCCCTCTGCTCTGTGTGTTCTTAGAAAATAGCTCCTTTTTTTTTCCCCCCCTATCTTTGCTTCTCTTAATATTATTTGGGAGAAAAGAAACCCTACAGAATATGAGATCTAGTTTTACCTTTTAAAAATAGTCTTCACTTGTAATATTGTTGAAACCATTATTACTTTCCTCTTAGGGACCCAGAGTCATATGATAAATTAAAGCAAGACTTGTCTTACGAAGTCTTAGCTCCAAGTTGTCAATATCAACTCCCCTTTCCTGAGGTAATTTTATTTCAGAAAATGTAGTGCCTTTCCTTGCTTTAGGTCTAGGTCAGAGCCATTTCAAATCACTGATAGATATCCCCAGACTTAAATTTTGGGGAGGAAAGCTTAGAGTATATTTGTTCTGTCCTGGATGGCCCTAAATTATTAAGTGATCCCCTTTCTTCCCAGTGATGAACTTTGCAAACACAGGGATCTCGGGAAATAGCAGTTCTCATTTCATAGTCCTTGAACAACTGTGGTAGAATAAAAAGAGAGAGAGAGAAGTGTTTTTCTCTATTTAGCAGACTGCTATGTGAAATTAAGTTATATCCCCATCCATCACCCCATCTGCCCTTGACTTGGCCAATCTGGGGACTACTCATGTATCTATGACCACCTCAATCACCAGTGGTGTCTCTAAAATAAAGTTAGACTGAGAAAGGGATAAGCCTGCAAGTCTACCTCTCTTATGTCTCCTCCTACCTTTGTGGATATTTGGATATAATTTAAATAGAGACTTTCTAGACCAGTAGTTCTCAACTGTAACTGCATGTTCAAATCACCTAGCAATCTTTTTAAAATGCTGGTGTCCATTCCACCCTCCAGACAAATTAAACTAGAACCTCTCAGTGCAGAATCCAGGCATCAGACAATTTTAGAGCTCTCAAGGTGATTCCAATGTGCAGCCAAGTTAGAGAATCACTGCTTCAGCTTGAAAGAATTTTATGAGCTCAGGGAAACTGTATTGATTTTTATCTTTCCTTATGCCTTCCATCACCCAGTGCACATTTTACCTATCAGATAAAATAATTTAGTCAGGACACTGTTCTTAAACTGCACATAAACCTTTTTTATTAGTTAAATTAAGGAGGGTCTTTTCATGTGGTTTGGGATAGAGAAATCTTAAAAAAAAAAAAAAAAAACACCTTTGATGGAGTAGGTCATAGTCTGGTGACCTGAAGTGACAACAAAAGCAAGTAGTCATTACAACTCAAAACTGGTTTCTAGGCAGAACTGTTGATATCTCACAACTGCTAGCCTTGTCTGTGGCTATATGGCACACTGAAAATGGGAGGAACAAGGAATGAAATAGTTTGTGAACTATTTCTTTATTGATGGCTTAACTGCTAAATGCTATGGCTACTATTTTAAGTTTGTCCAACGTGTTCTAATATCTTTAGAGCTGTGTTGGAGCTACACTATTGTAGGCCTGTAATAAATACTGACAAGAGCAGTTGTTCAGTAAATAACAGCAGAGAATGATTTAGCTAACAGAGTGCAAACCTCAGTGCACCACACTTTCAAAGGCCCATTTTAAGATCCATTCTTTAATCTTGTGGGTTTTTTCTTAGTCAGGAAGCACAAGCTTCCCCATGAACGACAGACCAAATCATTAGAGACCAACGGAAAGGATGGTTGCCCTTATTATCTTTTAAACACTGGACCCTTGTACCTCTAAGAATGCTGGTGTCTTGCAGATATTCAGAGACTGACGAAGATACAATGAGCTCGGAAATCTGAGTAGGCAACAGCCTCCCGGACCTTTCTTTTCAGAGCCCTTTTCTGGACCCTTGTACCTCTAAGAATTTGGAGCCCTTGACCACAGCCTCCAAGGGCCACGTAGAGCTGCCCAGAGGCCTCCCTGAAAAATAAACAAAAGTACAGAAAATGGTTTTCTAAATTTCCTTCATTTGCTCATGTGACAGGGTGTCACGAATTGGAAATTGAGGCAAAAGCACCGAGATACAAGAAATGCTGCATTCCAAAGGGGACTAGCCCTTCATTAAAACAAAGGAGCTGGCCAAGGAAAGTCCTTACCCACATGAATGGTATAAAAGGGCTGGGTTTAGGAAAATAAGTTGATTTTTTTAAGAGCGTTAAAGTCAGTACCTTTAGAATCAGTGAGGCAAATTTAGAGATTACAAAAGAAATCAGTAAAGAAGGAATTAAATCCACACTGGTATGAGCGCCGCGAGCTCACTGGCAAAACGCACTGAGGGGAAAACATGTCTATATCAAAATGTTTCACTTTCACTCCTTTGTGTTCGATTTCTGAGAGAACTGTCACGTTTTAAGAAGCGAAAAGTATCCAATGCTTTCACAGCCTGGGGAGAGTTTATTTTCTTTCTAGAGAGCTTCCGGTGAAATCCATCTTTCTTATTGAGCCTCTAAGTACGAAACCTGAGACTGGAGCTCAGCCTACCATCCCATCCCCCACCCCAAACCCCAGCAGAAAAGCTAAGTGAAAATCCTAAATCTTCTAATTTAGAGTTTAAATGGATAACTGTCAACCTCCGCCACCCCCGCCCCCCGCCATGGAATAGCGACCAACGTCACTTTTGATTTCACTTTGTGGAAAACGTCTCTAATCCCTGCTGAGGATGGAAAGGAATAAAATTTTAAAAAGGAAAGATTACTAGCATAACCCGAGCAAAGTATAATTACCTTGCGGCAAGAAGGGTTAATCTTTAGGTTTTACCGGAATGGACTGTGACCATTCCATTGGGAGGGAAGAGGTGTATTTCCGGAGCTGAAAAGAAACAAAAGCATGGAGATGCTGGGGATCGAACCCGGGACCTCATGCATGCTAAGCATGCGCTCTACCACTGAGCTACATCCCCACTCTAAGCAAACGGCCTTTTCTAAACTATCTTCATGAAATAAAAGAAATTTACATTTTAAATTGTTTTGCTATTTTCTGAAAGATACAATTCCCACCCTTGATTTTATAGTACTGTATTACCAAGGAATTCCGATTAGCCTGTGTCTTGCAGATATTCAGAGACTGACGAAGATACAATGAGCTCGGAAATCTGAGTAGGCAACAGCCTCCCGGACCTTTCTTTTCAGAGCCCTTTTCTCTTTTGTCAAAAGATGTGTGAGACAAAGGAAAATTCCTTACAGGAAAGATAAAAAGTAGTTTGCCAATGATTGTCTTTAATTATGAAACCTACCAACCTGTCTTCAATTCTGCATCCCATTCCTGGACTCCAGAAACCGCTATGCAACTATTCTTACAAAACAAGGAGCCAATGAAGGTATTTGTGTTAGAAAAGTAAATTCCTTCCACTTTTAGCAACTGAGAGGACTGAAGGGTGAAGATGTTGGCTTGCTTCCTGCGGCCTTCTGATCCTCATTTAATCCAAAGAATACACATCAAATCCAGGGAACACAAATCCTCGGATCTTGCTCTGATTCTTCGGAAAGAAAAGCCAAAGTAAGAGATTTGTCACTTCTAACACTGAGGCAAACCCTCTGCTTCCATGATGCTTATCTTCTGCAGAGTGAGTGGTTCTTTAGAATTCAGACCATTCTCTCAACAAGAGATGCAAATCAAAGCCTAGTCTCCCGGCCTAGTCCCCAAATATGAAAACCAGTGAGCCAATCTGGAAGAATGAATAATAATGTCAAATAGAAACAAAAGGAAGACTGAGGATACAGCATGCTTACAGGCGTGGAAGTGTATGTAGTTCAGAATGGTTGGAACTGAAAGGAGCAGAGAAATCAGCTTGACAAGATATAACCAGCATTTCTCATCCTTTCACCTTGCTAAGAGAACCTAAATTTTATTCATATAGTAAGAATTTGCGTAAACCATGAATCATCTGAAACAATTATGGCTTTTCCATTTCCTTTTGCCAGGGATTGTTTTCATGATAGAGCCACGACCCTCTGGTGGATAAGATGCACTAGGCAATCAGCCTAAAATTTTTGGAATTTTTTCCTTCAGGATAAAAAGAGAAACATGAGAGATGAACCACACATCTTAGTTTAGCATTGATATTTTATTTTCAAGAAAAGTTTTCTGTAACAGTCTGGAAGCTTGAGAGAAACAGATAAAAATTATTTTTTTTTAAATAATGATTATTCCTTTGCAAGAAATGTAAAAAAAGGCTTTCTAGAAATATTAGTTTTCTATTGCTGAATAGCACTCCAAAATTCACAGCATTAAAAAAACTGATGCTTATTATCTCAGATTCTGTGGGTCAGAAACTCCAGTGTGGCTTGGCTGGGTAACTCTGGCCCCAGGAGTCTCCTGAAGTTGAACTCCAGGTATGAACAGTGCATGCAGGACTCTGGAGCATGGACTGTGTCTGGGGGATCTGCTTCCAAGATGGCTGATTCATTCGTGGGTAGAAAGCCTCAATTCCCCCTCATATATCTTGGTGACTGAGTCAAGTAGGAGAAGACCTCACAAGGGTGTGATTACCAGGAGGTAAGGATCCTCGGGGGGAGGGCCACCTTGAAGGTTATCCTTAATTGTGTATCAGTACTTATTACAATACCTGATGTAAATAAATTTGTGAACTAGTTTTTAAAAAGTAAATGTGTGGATGGATAGAGAGATAGATGCTTGCATCTCTGAAGGAATAAACAGGAGGACACTTTCAGTGGCTACTTAAGAGATTTAGAAGTGAGAAATCGTGAAATTTGGCTTCAATCCTCTTAACTCCATTAGAAGAAATGGAAACTGTATAAAAATGTATAAATTGTCAAAACGAACATTAAAAAGTTATGGAAAATCTGATTCAATATACAGCCATTTAAAAAACTGAATTTAAACAAAATTTCCAATCAGAGACAAATTTACTGGCATGTTCTATGAAATCCTAAAGGAAACAATAACCTCTGTGTTGTATAAAATATTTCCCCCCACCCAAAATGGGAAAACTATAAATTATTTTAGGTTAGCATAGTATCTATAAAAGACGCTTACTCCTTGGAAGGAAAGTTATGACCAACCTAGATAGCATATTGAAAAGCAGAGACATTACTTTGCCAACAAAGGTCCGTCTAGTCAAGGCTATGGTTTTTCCTATGGTCATGTATGGATGTGAGAGTTGGACTGTGAAGAAGGCCGAGCGCTGAAGAATTGATGCTTTTGAACTGTGGTGTTGGAGAAGACTCTTGAGAGTCCCTTAGACGGCAAGGAGATCCAACCAGTCCATTCTGAAGGAGATCAGCCCTGGGATTTCTTTGGAAGGAATGATGCTAAAGCTGAAACTCCAGTACTTTGGCCACCTCATGCGAAGAGTTGACTCATTGGAAAAGACTCTGATGCTGGGAGGGATTGGGGGCAGGAGGAGAAGGGGACGATAGAGGATGAGATGGCTGGATGGCATCACTGACTCAATGGACGTGAGTCTGAGTGAACTCCAAGAGTTGGTGATGGACAGGGAGGCCTGGCGTGCTGCGATTCTTGGGGTCGCAAAGAGTCGGACACGACTGAGCGACTGAACTGAACTGAACTGAATATCTATATCAACACCCAGTGGAGAAAATATAAGAAGGGAAAATTATAGGACCATTTTACTAATAAGCACAAAGGCAAAATGATTTAAAAAGAGCAAACAGACTTCCAGTTTCTGGTTCCATATATAAGGTGCTTGAAAGTCACTTCATTCTGTCAAGAAGGAAAATCTGAACAGAGTGAAAAACCAACACCTCTTCTAGAATTTATAAGGGAGGTGAGGACACAGGGCAACTGGCTGCCCCCAAGATTGGAGAGATATACAGGTGAATAAGGGGAGTCATGACTTACCTGAGCAGTGACTCACAAGTGGAAACCACAAAAAGAACCAATACCTGAACTGTTGATGATTTGCTTGAGGACCCAAGTAGGCAACTCTGATTACTAAAAACTCCAGGCACACTGAGTCATGGCCTGGGCAGGGTAGGGGTGGGGCCTCTACACTTTTGTGTGTTTTACCCCTAGAACTTTGACCAGATTCTCACATTAACCATCTAAAAAGCGGAAGGTGGGGTGGGGATGGGGGTGGGGTGGGGCGTAATTCCTTCATGCTTCCAGCAGAGGGGGAAGAAGAGGAGCCACATTGAAATGTACCAGAGTGCTATTGTTCTTAACAAGGCCCGATTTCTAAAGAACCCATTTAACCAGACCTTAACCAACTGGGGTTTTGTCAGAGCCTAATTTACCCAGAAGAAGGGAAATACTCAATTCCAACTGTCTCTAGACTTTCACATGAGAGAAGGAAAAACACACTCCAGCATCCTGTGGCTATCCTGTCCCACCTAAGAGTGAGAGGAGACAACTGAGAAACAATTGTGAAGTTCACCAGCCAGAGACAAAAGGTCAATAAAAGACTGAGACCTAATCATAGGTCTATAGAAAGCTTCTCCCCCAACACCTCACTACCGCATTACTAAATTCCTATTTATCCTTTTATCAAGTACACCACGTTGGGCTATCCAGAAAAAATTACAAAGCATATCAGAAGGCAAATAATAATTTGCAGAGACAGAGCAATAAAAGAACCAGACATGGCAAGAATTTAAAACAACTATGATTAAAATGATAATGGATCTAATGAATAAAGTAGATAGTATGCAAGAACAGATAGGCAATGTAAGCAGAAAGATGAAAATCCTAAAAAAAAAAACAAAAGAAATGCTCAAGATTAAAATACATAGTAACAGAAAGAATGACTTTGATGAGCTCATTAGTACAATAGACACAACTAAGGAAAGACTCTGAATTTGAGGATGTATCAGTAGAAACCTCCAAAACTGAAAAACAGAACAAAGACTGGCAGGGGCGGGGCGAGGGCAGGGGGAAGGACAGAATATCCAAGGACTCTAGGACTTGTGTAAAAAAAATATATAACATGTGTAATGGGAATACTATAAGGAAAGGAAAGAAAGAAATAGAATACTTGAAACAATGACTGAGAATTTCCCCCAAATTAATGTCAGACAGTAAACCACAGATCTGGGAAGTTCAGAGAACACCAGAAAGATAAATGAAAAAAGAAACAACAACAACAACAAAACCTACATATAAGCATATCATTCTCAAACTACAAAAGATCAGATATAAAGAAAATAATCCTGGAAGAGGTCAGAGGGAAAAAAATCTAGACTATAGAGGAACCAAGTCTAGTGACTTACATGTGACTTCTATTAAGAAACTATGCAAATAAGAATAGATTACAGTGAAATATTTAAAGAAGAAAGCCACAACTTGGAATTCTGCACCCTGAAAATTTTGAAAAATGAAGGAGAAATAAAACTTTCTCAAACAAAAATGGAGGGAATTTGTTCCCTGTAGACCAGTCTTGCAAGAAGTGTTAAAGAAAGTTCTTTAGAGACAAGAAAAATAATAGAAACTCAAATCTTCATAAGGAAAGGATGAATATCAAAGAAGGAATAAGGAAAGGTAAATAAAAACTTTTATTTTTCTTAGTTTAATTGATCTCACAGGTAAGTTTGTTCAAAATTATAATAGCAACAATGTATTTGATTATGAGGTTATGGCTATATTGTATACATACTTATGTATGTTTACATGTAACTAAAATAAATGATAGCAGTGATACAATGGCTAGGAGGGAAGAAATTTTGGATTTTTTCCCTATTACAAGGTGGTTACACTACCTGTGAAGAAGTATAGTGTTATTGGAAGGTGACCTTGGATTAATTGCAAATGTATACTACAAACTCTAGAGCAACCACTAAAAAAAGTTAAGGAATTAACTGATAAACTAAGAAAGGAGAATATTAAAAAAAATATTTTTGTGGTTCCTCAAAAATTTTAAATAAAAACTAACTGCCACATAATGCATCAATGTAACATCTGGGTATACATAATGCATCAATGTAACATCTGGCTATACATCTGGTATTACATATATAATATTGTGATTTACAATAAGAAGTATATATTTGGTCTCCATCCCTACTAATGGCAAAGAGCTCTTAAAATCGTTAGAATTTTCTAAGGTGAGAGGAGCAAAAGTATTTCTGTTATGTTAATGAGGTAAGTTTTGGCTTGCGACTAGAATTAGGAGCTGGTTGTCAGAATAGAGAACAGTCGCGCTATTAAGGGTGCCTAACCAACTCTGCCTTCTATTTCCACAGGCTACTTCTAACCTTTACTACATTCCCAGACCTCCTGCATTGGACTGTGACTAGCTCTTCTCCATAGAAATCTTGAGTAAAGCCAAAGGTGCAGTGAGAAATGAAGAAAATTCTCTTATGGTCCTAGGGTGGATCCTTGAATAGCGATGTACAACTACTACACCAATACTAAAACAGATGCTACCTTCTCCTCTCCTTAAAAGAAAAAATTACTAAGAGATATTTTAATTATTCTCCAGTGCAAAGTTGGAATGGATAGAACCTCCTTTAATTGAGATAAATAAATCTTTGAAATGCAACTGTATTCCCTCTTCCTGGCATTCATAGGATGAACTTACTTCTGAATTGTCTCTGGCTTTGTACTGCTTGCTGCCTAATAAAACATCCCAAGGAGGTTTTCAGAAAGTAGAGAAAATCGTGATGGTAGTTAACCAAACAGAAGACCAATAAACACGTGCATGGAAAACTGCTATATTTAAAGGGCAAGACAATTGCCCACAAATGAGAAAGAGCTAAAACATTTTGATTTAACAATGCAAGGCCAAAGTCTAAATTAGACAGCAACAACAAAAGTAGATTGCCATGGAGATGCCGGGGATCGAACCCGGGGCCTCATACATGCGAAGCATGCGCTCTACCACTGAGCTACATCCCCTGATGAAAACCCGCTGCTGGGTAGGATTCCTGTGCTTTTAAAAGCTCAATGCGTTTTGCACAGTTTGGAGTATCTTTTTATTTCCAACCAGATAGTAACCATCATTGAGGATGAATTACACTTAAAGCCGCTTTCGGATTCTATCCAAGTAATCCCCTTTGGAGATGCAGTGACAACATACAACTCATATCGTTACTGAGAGCACAGCCCAGTTTCATTCAGTAGCTTCAGCACAAGTGCTTTCTCTCGCGTTGGCCAAATCGAACCCCATGTGGAAATCACTGGGAGGTTTTTTTCAGAACTCTGAAGAATGGTCTACAAGCCAAAGGCTCATAGAAAATGAGATTTCCGCCCCCCCCTCCCCCGCCACCCCTTTTCTTTGTAGCTGAATGGTTGAATGGTCAAAAGACTCTTTGGAGCTGCGTCTTTCTACTTGCTCTCGCTTGGAGGAAAAAAGATAAACGACAACAAAACCACAAACAAAAAATGTCCAGATTGTTGAAACTGTGAAAATTCTGCCCTAGTCTTTGTCACCAGAGGTAACGGCTCTCTCCACAGAGACCTTCTAACTCTCCTGAAATCTGAGTGGTTATCTGTAAACTGTGGGTTCATGAAAAATCTTAGATTTAAGAAGCCCGAATTCCCTGTTTCCCCCTTTCCTTTATCCACTGGCCAGCTTCTCGTTCCGCTGGCTACTCCGCGGAAGAATGAACCTGGTCAGTTCGGAGAGCTCATCTGCAACCTAAGAACCTAAGACGGGTAGAAGGAAAAGATGTTTTTCCCCTACCCTTCACTACTTTATCATCCTAAATCCCAGATGAAAAATATTGGTGAGCCATCAGCCAATCAATGAGGGAAAATATATAAAGTGTTAAAATAAGCCTTTATTGTTTAAACCATTGACATTTTGTGGATGCTTTCTTTAACATCATAATCAAGCCTATATTTAGTGAAACAGGGAAATTATCCCTTTTGTTATATGAATAGCAGTTCTATTTTCCCAGTCTGAAATTTGCCATTGACTTTGCTTGTGGATTTTTCCTTGTTATAGAGGAGGCTTTGCTTTGTTTTGTTTTACTCTATTATTATCCAAATAATGCATATTGCAGGAAATTTGGAAAGTAAGAAAAGCATAAATGTACTTTAAAAAATTTACCTATGCTCTTACCACTCTTTCAGAAGCTCTCTTGAAATCAAATTTGTCAAATTTTCCTTTAAATAATTTTGGATTTTTGAATCATTATTGGAATAACCTTCCCCACTCCAAAGTTATTAAAAATTTTACTTGTGGTTTTGAAGTACTTCTAAATTTTGTATTAATAAATCTCAAACACCGTTGAGAATTCACCCTGCTGTAAGTTGTGGGATATTAAATCAAAATTTTTTTGTCCAGGTAACTACCCATATTTGCCGTCTTTACTCGTAGTGGGAGATTGTGACCCACTGTGCTCCATGTTTACAGATCTAGCAGTCAGAAATAGAGTATTCACTCATAATATCTGAACTGTACAATTTATCTAACAGATAATTGTTAACAGATAAATCTAACCTAGAACTCCTGATGAGAACAGAGTTCCTAATGAAAATAGCATTATACCAATTAGGAGAATCTAAAGCCTAACTACAAATTCTTTGTTTTACTCCCCTCCCTGCTTTTTTTTTTTCCCCCTGAAAGTTATAGTGACTCTTGTTCTTTTCAAAAGTGTATCTGAGTTTCCTTTCAGAGGTAAATTTTACCTTGTTTATGATAAAGACTTTTGTTGAAAATATGTATATCTGAATCTCTTTTCAAATATATATTTTATTTTTTTACTATGATGTACTCTGTCTTCAAAGCATGCACACACCTGAATAGCTTTTTTAAAGTATATACCAACCTTCTGAAGTTAATTTTCTGTTGAACAGAAGGATCTCTCTCCCCAGTGACTCCCAAAGTAGTTTCTTGAAAATTGAGGGATTCAGAGTCTTGTGGAAATGTGACCACTGACTTAGAAAAATTTAAATATGGCTTTTTGCATACAAGAATAATGGGGGAAATACCCTGGAAGGAATACCCTGGAAGAAATAAATATCCAGTGGATTTTTCACCTCTAAGTCTTAACTCATGTATTTTTATGAGTGAATGATTTGGGTAGAAGAAAATCCTTGTCATTCACACACACACACACAAACCATATATTAGTCTTTAGGCATAGGAAAGACAAAGGATGGTGAACTAACACTGAATTAACACTCAGTCGTGTCCAACTCTTTGTGACCCCAAGGACTGTAGCCCACCAGGCTCCTCTGTCTAAGAATGGTAGAAGGATATTAAATACTAGCACTTTATCAGAAAGAATTTAGGTAATCTTGCATAGTGGCAATTTACCAGTATTTGCACATAGCCTCTCCCAGACTTTAGTCCTTAATAAATCCCCAAATAAAACTTACAGCTCCCACATTGTGCATTTTTATTTCAGTCAACACCTGTCAACAGAAGGGAAAAAAAAGAAAAGCACAATGTGAGAGTTCTGAGTTAAGTTTTATTGGGGGCAAAATGAGGACTATAGCCAGGGAGTCTCAGATAGCTCTGAGGAACTGCTCTGAACAGGTAGGGGGAAGATCAGTATTACATATGATTTTAGTGAAAGAGGGCACATGCAATCAAGCACACTTTTTGGCAGAGGTTTACTGCTAGTCAGGAGGAGCAGATGTCACCATTAATGATTTTAGTGCTTTTCTAGATATAAGAGAAGGAAATGGAAACCCACTCCAGTGTTCTTGCCTGGAGAATCCCAGGGACAGGGGAGCCTGGTGGGCTGCCGTCTATGGGGTCACACAGAGTCAGACACGACTGAAGTGACTTAGCAGCAGATATAAGAAAATGTAAGGACTTGGGGTCATAAAATCTCCTGAAAATATCTTTTTGTAGGCCTGTTCTGCCAGTGTTTTCCTGGAGCACAGAGTGCCTCATTCCGGATCTCCACTCTGAATTCCTTTCAGGGTGTGTTGAAGGTCAGCAGCTGCAGTGGCTAATGACTTAAATCCTTGGAGAGGCAGATGGCAAAGTGGCAATTTTTAGTTGGCATACTTCACAAATATGAGTGAAATTTTGCATATTGATTTTGAGTGTGAGTTACAGAACTGCTTTAATTTGTAAGAATTTTGCACATTTATATATTTTCTTCTGTTTATTCAAATACATTAGTTCTTATAACTCTGTTGTCCAATATGGTAGCCACTAGCACATGTGATTCTTGAGTACTTGAAATATGATCAGTCCAACTTATGTGCTATAAGTTTAAGATGCACACCAGATTTCAAAGAATTAGTATGAAAAAAAGAATGTAAAATACTTAGGTACTATGTTTATGTGGATTATTTTTTTCTTTCATTCTTTTTTAGTAGCTTTTTATTTTGTATTGGTATACAGCTGATTAACAATGTTGTGATAGTTTCAGGTTAACAGTGAGGGACTCAGCCATATATGTACATGTATCCATTCACCCCCAATCTCCCCTCCCACCCAGGTTGCCACATAACATTGGGCAGAGTTCCATGAGCTTGTTGGTTATATGTGAACTATTTATTGACATGATAAAGTCAGGTGTTGCCCTAAACGTCGAAGACTGAGCGTCGAGAATGAAAACAGCCATGAAATTTGGTGCAATAGGTCAGGGGACCTGCAGCCTCTATTGGACTGAGGTGCAGAGTCCACTCTGAGTCCATCTTTTATTCCTAATTGCACACTACAAGACTTTTTTTGATCTTAACTTTCCCAAGACACTATGCTGACATAGTCCAGATCTCGTTTTTTACCCCAGGCCATTCCCTTCTGGGCTAGCCTCAGGAACAATCAGCAAGTGCGTAGACAGCGTTCTTGCCTGCCGCTGACCCGCTGTTCCAAGGTCCATGCTTTCATGAGCCCAGTCATACTCCCTTCTGAGTCTGGCCTTGGGGTTTGTAACAAGGAGATTATTCTTAAGAAAAACATGAAAGATAATCATTAACACAGTTTCTTAATATATGCTGTTTTTCCAGGTGCTATTTCTGTGGAATTTCTCAAGGCTCTGAAAGTACATTATTAGGAATTCCCACTATAGTTAGGGAACTGTTGACCAAAACCACCTGCCTTGGCCAGGCCTGCATGCTTGAGTTGTCTCAGGCAACAGGAGTTCTAGATAAGGAACATGGTGCTGCCACTGAAAACTAACTGGGAGAATTCAGAAGGGGCCAAAGGCTGGAGGAGATGACCAACCTTCCAGAGTCCTTCTCCCTGGGATCCATCTTGGTTGAGTAATGTGCATGCCATCAGGGAGGACCCTGAGATTACGGACCAAGCAGGATGACTGTCTAGAGATAACACAGAAACTAACCCCATTACCATAAAACCTGAGACTACAGCCATGTGGCAAATCAGTTCTCCTGGGTTTCCTTACCTTGCTGCTCTCTACTTAGGCCCCCCTTCTGCAATAAAATCTCTTTGTCAGCACAATGTGCCTCCTCTGACATTTCCAAGTGTGAATGAGAGCACACTCTTGGACCCTGGAAGCATGTTCCCCTTCCTGTAACAGTTGTATTTTAGATATATTGTATTAAATTAAATGCAGTATGAATTTCACTTGTTTCTTTTTATTTTTTTCAATGTAACTTCTAGAAAATTTAAAAATTATATATGTGGTTGGCATGCATGATTCACATTATATTGGGCAGTGCTTCCCAATTTACCACACTTTTGCTGATATCAGAAATATACAAGACCCCACTTGGCACTGTTTTCTTCTGTCACAATGTAGAGTAATAATTTACCAAGGACACTGGACATGATCTTAGTTGTACTTTACACCCAGACACAGAGACAAACTAAAACCAGCCCCATTTCCCCATCCCACCTATTTCTCTCCCTCATTGAGACCAGTCACTTTTCTGTTTCCTATTTTACATTCTAGAGATCTGATGAATCTTTTGGACCAACTAAGAGACAAACTGTTTCAGACAAATGGAGTCCTTCCAAGTTCAAAATCTACTTCATGGGATTTCTGTGAAGAAGAACAAAACTCTCATACAGTCGGAGGCCAGCAAAAAGGAGAAAGCAATCACCTGACCTGGATTTCTAAGCATTTCCTGGGATTTCTAAAGAAGTTCAAGGAACATAATACTATCTGGAGTCCATGATCTCTCTGGCTTAAGACACAGTTTCCCGGAAATACCGTTAATGAGTTCCCAATCTTCAAATCACAATAAGCCCTTTTACATTCTCGCTCTACACACTCTGTCTTCCATGATAACCTCCTTAATCACAAATTTCTGCAAAGTTGCCATCTTAGGGGTTTCACTGTGGCTACCAAATACCTTCACAAGACTGAATCTTAAATTTGCAGGCACCTTCTTGTTCAATTGCTCAGTCACTCTTTGTGACCCCATGGACTGCAGCACGCCAGGCTTCCCTGTCCTCCACTATCTCCAGGAGTTTACTCACACTCATGTCCATTGAGCTTGTGATGCTATCTAACCATCTCATCCTCTGCTGCCCCTTCTCATTTGCCTTCAATCTTTCCCAGCATCAGGGTCTTTTCCAGTGAGTTGGTTCTTGAATCATGTGGCCAAAGTATTGGAGCTTCAGCATCAGTCCTTCCAATGAATATTCAGGACTGACTTCCTTTAGGATGGACTGGTTGGATCTCCTTGCAGTCTAAGGGACTCTCAAGAGTTTTCTCCAGCACAGCAGTTCAAAAGCATCAATTCTTCCGCGCTCAGCCTTCTCTGTGGTCCAATTCGGCACATCCCTACAAGACTACTGGAAAAATCATAGCTTTGACTGTACTATTTGTCGGCACCTTAATCATGTTCACACCCAAGCTCCTCCTCTTTCCAGGCTCGATCTAACACCCACAAAGCAAAAACACAACAGACTACCCGCAAGCAGAAAGGAATTCATTCTTCTCCATACCCATTCCACCATGGAGGAGTCCTGTTTCTGGCTTATTTGAGCGAATGTCTCAAAACCTTGTTTATTAGATTGCATACTAAGAGTTGATGACTTAATATTCAGGCAGCACCATGGCCCAGAGCAGAGAGTGAAAACCTCTTTTGGACATAAAAAGGAAAAAAAAAAAAAAAATCCTAGCAACGCCCGAACAGGGACTTGAACCCTGGACCCTCAGATTAAAAGTCTGATGCTCTACCGACTGAGCTATCCGGGCTCACGAAGGTTATATTTTTCTGACGGCCTAGTAAGAGTGAGTTCATTAGATTATTTTCAATTGTGATCCGTGTTAAAAGTCAGTCCTGCACACGTACCTCATATACTCAAGCCAAGAGCAGCCGGCAGAGGCCACTTCCACACTCACTAACCTGCTGCCATCACAACAGACATCAGGTTTGAAACAATTTGACTTCCCTCTGAAGAGCTCGCCTATGGAAAGGGCCCCAAGATGCTCTCAAAAGCCAACAGTTTGGGTACAAACGAGTGCGATCTTCTTATGGGACAGAAGTTTTCTGTTTACTTCCCTAAAATACACGGGACTTCAACACTTTCTTGTAGGTATAGGATGCAAAGAAGAGAGGTGGAGCTTGCACAGGTCCTTCCTACCCATTTACCCAAATCCTACTCAAACTCGCCTCCTTCCTTGTCCTGTTCAAGCGTCGCCTTTCCACTCTTGTCCACTATATTGCTTCCCGCCTGAGATCTTGCCAATAACTTGGTTCACTCCACCCAGGCTCCGGGTTTTTGACACTCCAGGTCAGGGTTTCCCAAACCTGCCAGAGTTTGAGTTTGCAGAGTTTCCTAATATTATAAATTACTGTCTGCTTTCGGACTTCATTCAAAATTCACATCTGGGTTACTTGTCACACAAAATGGACGGAAAGTGTTTTTGCGCCTCAGTGCCTGAGGTGACAGATGCTATCTAGGCTGCTGCTGCTGCTACTGCTAAGTCGCTTTAGTCGTGTCCGACTCTGTGCATTAATTCCTTTCACACAAGACGTTAAATGAGACTCCTTTCACATATGGAGTACCAGCCCACACATTCCCCCTGCTCACTCCTCATTCTGGAGAAAATTCTGTCCGAAAGAGGTTGTGTACTCTTTTTCCTCCTCCCTCCTCCGTTTGTCTTTCAAAAACAGAGCCTCAAGAAGAAACGCAGTTGCCAAGGGCCCGATCGCGTTGCTGCCTTAGGTTTGCTGGACATGCACTGTCGCTCTGCATTTCTTGGCAGGTTGTGTGTGAATCCTTTCCGCTCTGTCATCTCTTTCCTTCCGGAAGGACCTAAATCCCGCTCTATCCGCCGCATCCTTACCCGTCTCTTTAGCAATACTTTTCTTCTTTGTCTTCTTCCGCGGTATTTTTACGGTCTTTTAGGCAGTTTTGGAGTCGGAGGAGGTTGAGGTTAGGGGAAAGGAGGAATTTGAAAACTCAAGAAAAATACCCCATTCCGGAGACGTTCCCTGGTGATGGAATGGAAATGCCTTCCTGAGAACTGGTGAAGATGGAGCAAACTTCGGAGCAAGCTGAGAGAAGCAGGAAGACACCTGAAGCAGAAACAACAAACTGCAGGGTCCAAATTCAGTCTAAAGTCTAAAATACATACCAATGATTCCTTATTCTCCAATTCCAATGGGTCTTTTTCAGTCCTTGTGCTAGTCTCATCTCAGGGGCCTTCTCTTCCATAGCCACATGAAAATCCAGGTCTCTGACTGCTCAGATAACTAACTAAAGGAGCAAGGATATTACCATCACCACCACCCCATCCCACTCCCCTTTATTCTATTCTCTTTCTTTCTTTCCTTCTTGTCTTCCTGTTGCCGATTCTCGGCCCTGGAAAAATGGTAGGCTGGAGGGATTGAAATATGAGAAAAGTTGACCAAAATACAGATGGAGGTGCCAGGGATTGAACCAGGGACCTCGTACATGCGAAGCACGCGCTCTACCACTGAGCTACACCCCCCTGTATTCATGCTCCTCTGGCTGTTTCATAAAATATTATTTCTGTCTTTTTTTTTTTTTTTTTAAAGCTTGCCTAGAGAAAGTCTATCAAGTTAAATGTTAGTATTACTGAAGTTTTTAAATATACAGTCTAGTGGCTTCTTCCTGGCCTGCAGTTACTTAACCAGGAACAAGCTGAAAGAATAAAGCCTTCTGAGAGATACTTAAAAAAAATTCTATTCTTTTCCCTTCATGCTCCTCAGTAATACTGTCAGTGGAATTTAGTGCTCAAGCTTGATGATGTGACTGACTCTTCCAAGTTTGTTGTTTGGAGTTCAGGAAATCCTGAATGAGCCAGATCTTTCTTTTTTTGTTTCCTTCAGTCAAATGTTCCTTGAGAAGACAGACATACCAGTGAGGATAACCCTTAGAGTGGAAACGTGTCAGGAGCAAATGGGTGTAAAGTTAACTTTGATGTGAGGAAGAAAAACTGAATAAGGGAATATGGAGAGGAAAGTGAGAAAAGTTTGTGCGAATACAGTTTAAGAGAGTAAAAGAAAAGAGCAAGAATAAAGGTGCTAGAAACTAAACCCAGTGCTTCATTTCATACATTCTACTCTCACACAATCTAAGAAATTCAGAAAAAGACTCATCCTCACTGGTTTTCATTATTTGCTACTGGTTCTCCACGAAGAAGTCTAGAAATGAAAAGTAAGGATTTATCTATTTTAGAGGATCTTGTAACTGCTGTCACTCCCAAGTGCATGATCAGAGGAGTTGAATCATTTTAGTAGTGTGTAGATCTAATGGGGGTGCTGTCCAACTTGCTGGGTGCATAGAATTGCAAGAGACAGAGAATGCAAGAGACCAAAGTTTACTCACCTTAGGTTTTCAGCTGGTACTCTTAAATATAAAGGCAGGTTGACTCGAGAAAAGCAGTGCTTACTAATGTGTGCAACAGGCATCACTCAGGAGAAACATAAACAAAAAGTAACTCAAAGTGCAAGTTTAGCACCTCAGCCAATGAAGTATGTTCAAGAAAGAACAGTAAATTTATAGATAAAGGACAGGATTAAAGAAAGCAGTTTTTATCTTTTCAGGGCAGTAAACTGTGGGAAATTAAATACTGGGGAGGCAACTAGTGGACTAAAGTTTGTTTGCAGATTCCTCTAGTGCCTATCATCGACTCGATGGACATGAATTTAAGCGAGCTCCAGGAGTTGGATGGACAGGGAGGCCTGGTGTGCTGCAGTCCATGGGGTTGCAAAGAGTCAGACATGACTGAGCGACTGAACTGAACTGAACTTGTGTCTATCTGGGCTGGTAAGAGTTTTTCTCCAGTAAAAGGAAGATTAATATCCTGCTTTTGGTCAGACATGGAAGGATAAAGAGAACTTTTTTGCACCTTAATTGTCTTCAGCTCAAAATAATTTTTATGTTAAAGAGGCATACTTTGGGGGACATTCTGGTTTCATACATAGTCATGTGCAGAAAGACCATGGTACAGCATGTTACCCTACAGTCCTATGTTACAGATAGTTTGTCAACTTCAACTCAAAAGTGCATGAAGATCTGAGAAAGTAGGAGTATGCCGTTCTTCCTATATCTTGTTATATTAAAATTTTTAATTTGGTTGCTTTTTAACTGTACAGTTTGACATTATTAGTTTTAAAAGCTATTAAAATTGTATTATTTATACTTAAACGTAATTTATTGCATTCTAAACTAGATATATTTCACTTTTTATCCCCCCAAAATGAGAACGTAGCTCCCAGAGATCAACACCAAGTGGAGTCCTGCAACTTTAACTGCAGCCCTTCACACGATGATGACCCCCCGAGAATCAGCTGACCCCCCAGAATCAGCCGCTTACTACTGGAGGTGCCGGGGATTGAACCCGGGGCCTCGTGCATGCTAAGCACGCGCTCTACCACTGAGCTACACCCCCTTAGTTACAGTTTACGAAAGAAAACTTAATGGCTTATCTATCTGCCTAGGAGAAGGCAATGGCACCCCATCCAGTACTCTTGCCTGGAAAATCCCATGGATGGAGGAGCCTGGTGGGCTGCAGTCCATGGGGTCGCTAAGAGTCGGACCTGACTGAGCGACTTCACTTTCACTTTTCACTTTCATGCATTGGAGAAGGAAATGGCAACCCACTCCAGTGTTCTTGCCTGGAGAATCCCAGGGACGGGGGAGCCTGGTAGGCTTCCGTCTATGGGGTCGTATAGAGTCGGACACGACTGAAGCGATTTAGCAGCAGCAGCAGCAGTGTTTCCAGACCTTGAAATTATTACCACAAAGATTGCTTACGTACAGTTCCATTATTTCCTGAAACCCCTTTATTTCATTCTTTTTCTCAGCTACACGAAGAGAAGGGCAACTTCATGTTAGGCAGAAAGGCGTCATTCCTAGTATCTATTCACGTTTGTCAACCTACAAAAGGTGACTAGAAGAAAGAAAAAAAGAGCCTAGAATCAACGATACTTAAGGAACGACTAGGAGAACTAGCCTCATATTCTAATTTCTTCATACAGATCCCCACTAGAAGGAACCAAAGCCACTGTAAAAATTTGCTGTCACCTAGAATATCAATATGTCAGAATGTAAGAAAGTACTCAACAATTATAGCAAGCTCAAAAGATCACAGTACCTTCTAGGCAATCTTGGAAACACTGAGCTTTAAAATGAATAATAAACAATACAGGAATACAAACTAATAGATAAAATAAGGCTACTGGGTCAGAAAGTTGACTGAAATACAAGGTCTGATGAAGAGAAGGCCAGCGTGAAAGGATCCCTAATTTTTGCTCTGAGGATGGTACTAATGGCTCTGTTGTCCGTTTCAGAACTTGGAAACTTACTTCAGTTTGAATTGAGAAGTCAGTGGCTCAATAGATTATTCAGACACTTGTTAAATTAAAGTTCTAAAATCAAAAAGTTAAAGTTCTAAAATTTTGGCTGGAGTAAGATTTCATAAATTCACTGTGAGTTTATTCATAGAAAAATCTAGAGCTATTTTGTAATCATCAGTCCATTACAACATTCCTTTATGCACCCGAAGTAAACTCGCCCTTGGCGATCAACTAAAAAGCTTAGAATGCCGAAACCCGGGATTGAACCAGGGACCTTTAGATCTTCAGTCTAACGCTCTCCCAACTGAGCTATTTCGGCTACCTGAAAACTTACTCTCCTGACATTTCTTTTTTTTTTTTTTTTTCCAATTTCAGTTTTTAGAAGATTTCAGATTCTTTTAGTGTAGCTGCCTAGTTGTCCAATATATTTGCTTATCTGGAAAGACCTGGAATTGATTGTCTTCTCTGTATGCCAACTGGAGCCAATTCCTGGCAGCATGGGATGAACACATAAAGGTGGGAAAATCTGAAGAGAGGTGCCAATGAGGGATTCGATGGAAAGACTTTCTACTCCTCTGCGTCCTGTCAGTTGACCCAGACACAGCTCAGAAACTAAAGGAAACTAAGAAAAATGTTATTTGTAGCTCTTATTTCTCTCTCTCTTTTTTTTCATTCTTTCGTCTCTCACAATCTCCAAAAATGGTGAGAAATAAAAGCCAATGATGCTGTGAATTTGCCAAAAGAATACCGCATACATAAACATTACCAGACTAACCACTTCAGCCAGTAGTCCCAACTGACAGGAAAGCAACTGTCACAAAGTTAGAAAATTTGAAATGACAAATCTCATCACAACAGAATTTCTTCACAAAATTTTCTTCAAAAATAAAATTGAAACTATGACCAAATCAGTTTTTGATTCGCTCCTTTGTGATTCAGGCAAGGAAATCATTTAGCATTGTGAGGTAATAAATAGTGCACAGCATCATTTCATTTTCAAGTAGAAACAGAATATATGAAGCAAGGCTTTTGAGTCATTTTCGTGAGAAAGTAGCTCATATTCCCATGGCTCCTACACTTGGTAGAATCCTCTATTCTTCAACCCACATCCAGAACTTCACAGGGAACTCCTGATAACCAAAGAAGAAAAAAAAAAACCAGATCTGGTTTATAGATGATTCTGCTCATATACTGGGGCCACACAAGTGTGAGCGGCTTCCATAGAACCTGTAGGCCAGTGAAGGTAAACCCTCTCAGTAGGCATTACTTCAAGCAGGGTATGTGACTGTTCATTTTGCTTGGAAGGACAGATGTAGGGTAGATATCTACACTAGTTAATGAGAGGTGGCTAATAGTTTGGCAGGTGATTAGGGGCTTGGAGAGAAAATTATTGAGAGAAAACTGCAAAAGTGGTGACAGAGAAGTCTGGTAAATAGGCGGGTAGACAGAATCCCCCAAATGTGCAGAGCCTAAGGATATTTGTTTTCAAGTAAATGCTCTACAGAGAGCAACCTCCTTGGAGGCAGTTGAACACAATGACACATTCTGTTGATGTCTGGAAGCTTCTCCTTGGCCACCACTGTACTTGCCCAATGAGCTTGTGAACAAAGTAACCATGATGACAAGAACAGAGGTCATATATAGGCTCAGCAATGAAGACTACTTTTTTTTGGTTCTACATATGTATTTTAATTTTTATTCATATTTATTTTAATTTTAAATTTTTAATTGGAGGATAGTTGCTTTACAATATTGTGTTTCTGCCATATATCAACATGAATCAGCTACAGGTATACACACATCCCCTCCCTCTTGAACCTCCTTCCCACACCCCACCCCATCCCACCCCTCTAGGTTGTCACAAAGCATCAGTTTGAGCTCCCTGCATCCTACAGCAAGTTCCCAATATGTAGTGGGAATTCCTAATAATGTCCTTTCACAGCCTTGAGAAATTCCACAGAAATAGCACCTGGAAAAACAGCATATATTAAGAAACCGTGTTAATGATTATTTTTCATGTTTTTCTTAAGAATAATCTCCTTGTTACAAACCCCAAGGCCAGACTCAGAAGGGAGTATGACTGGATCATGAAAGAATGGACCTTGGAACACCAGATTGGCATCAGACATGAATGCTGCCTACGCACTTGCTGATCGTTCCCAAGACTAGCCCAAAAGAGAACGGCCTGGGGTGAAAACAAGGAGCTCTGGACTATGTCAGCATAGTGTCTTGGGAAAGATAAGATCAAAAAAGTCTTGTAGTCTGCAATTAGGAATAAAAGCTAGACTCAGAGTGGACTCTGCACCTCAGTCCAATAGAGGCTGCAGGTCCCCTGACCTGTTGCACCAGATTTCATGTTCTGTCTTCATTCTCATCGCTCGCTCCCAGACCATTTGGGCAACACCACTATCCATTTTACATACAGTAAAGAATACATTTCAGTGCTACCCTCTTAATTTTCTCCTTTCCCAACTGTGTCCACAAGTCTGTTCTCTATGTTTGCGTCTCCACTGATGCCTTGCAAATAGATTCATCAGTACCATCCTTCTATATTCCATGTACATGCATTAATATATGATGTTTGTTTTTCTCTTTCTGGTTTACTTCACTCTGTATGATGGACTGTAGGTTCATCCATCTCATTAGAACTGGGTCAAATGAGTTCCTTTTTATGGCTGAGTAATATTCCATTTTTTATATGTACTAAATCTTCTTTAGCCATTCATTTGTCAACGGACATCTAGGTTTCTTTTATGTCCCAGCTATTATAAATAGTACTGCAGTGAACATTGGGGTATGTGTGTCTTTTTCAATTTTGGTTTCCTCAGGGTATATGCCCAGTAGTGGGATTGTTAGGTCATATGGAAGTTTTATTCTTAGCTTTTTAAGGAATCTCCATACTGTTCTCCATAGTGGCTGTATCAATTTACATTCTACCAACAGTGCAAGGGGGTTCCCTTTTCTCCACACCCTCTCCAGCATTTATTGTTTGTACATTTTTTTGATGATAGCCATTCTGACTGGTATGAGGTGATGCCTTATTGTAGTTTTGACTTACATTTCTCTAGTAATGAATGAAGCAACATAGACTTCTGTGCACCAAAATAATGTAGTTTAAACTACTACTAAGTGACTAAACTACCAACATCACAAACTTTGAGCCCTCACTTAGGGGCTATGATTCCACTGGGGAACAACTACCTACCCTGGTGTCGGGTTCCTTACATTTGACCACTTCTGTATTAGGGGCACAATGTATATCTAATCTCACTGGAATAGACACTTATTCTATATATAGATTTCCCTTCATGTCCCCCAATGCTTCTGCCAAAACCACCAGCCACGAATTTACTGAATGTCTTATTCAACAGCACCTACAGCATTGTTTCTGAGACAAGAAGCCAGTTTATAGGGAAAAAAAAAAAAAAAAAATCGGCTGCTGCTGCTGCTAAGTCGCTTCAGTCGTGTCCGACTCTGTGCGATCCCATAGACGGAAGCCCACCAGGCTCCTCTGTCCCTGGGATTCTGCAGGCAAGAACACTGGAGTGGGTTGCCATTTCCTTCTCCAATGCATGAAAGTGAAAAGTGAAAGTGAAGTCGTTCAGTCGTATCCGACTCTTACCGGCCCCATGGACTGTAGCCTACCAGGCTCCTCCGTCCATGGGATTTTCCAGGCAAGAGTACTGGAGTGGGGTGCCATCGCCTTCTCCGATAGGAAAAAAAAAAAAACCGGCAATAGGCTAATATTCTGGAATTCACTGGCCTCACCATAAGACCGCTAACCCTGAAGCAAATAACCTGATTGGATGGTGGAATGACCTTTTGAATACTTAGTTATGGTATGAGCTAAGAGACAATACTTTTGGTGAGGGAGGCCATGTAATGATATCCAGGATATGGTAAATACTCTTCATCAGTGACTAATGGCAATGTATTTCTCTCATCAGGATCCATGGATACACGAATCAGAGAGAGGAAGTGAGAGTGGGTCTTTTCACTGTTATGGCCAGCCTCCGGACACAGGGACATTTTGCTCCCCCTCTATTCCACTGATAATTTTAATTTGAACTCCAAAGTCTTTACATGATTTTTCTGGTGTTTCTTTGTGATTGGAATTTATGAATAAAAGGCATGATTTTATTTAAAGAGATAAGAATCAGTGTATTGAGGGGTGTATTGAGTTATGTCAAGGAAAGCTTGATAGCATAAAATCCTTAACTTTCCCAATGTGCGGTCAGCTAACTTGTGTAAATTACTCAGGGGTCTAATTCCTCATGACAAATACCCGATCCTCTTTCAAAACTCATGGAGGGATGAGTGACGCTATTTTGGGTAGACCGTAACAGTTGAAGATTCACAAACCACCTGCTACCGTTCAGTACCTTTTTCATTAGTAGCGGTCCTCAGTAAATAGATATATCTAAGTGGAGGTGCCGGGGATTGAACCCGGGGCCTCGTGCATGCTAAGCACGCGCTCTACCACTGAGCTACACCCCCTACCTTGCCAGGATATTTCATTCGTATTAGACATTACTGAAGATTTGGTGAGTGAGGCAAAATCACTTATTGTCTTGTGAATTAATTTACAAGAGCTCTAGGCAGCCCACTCCACCCAAAGTAAAAGCCTTAACATCAGTTTACTTGATCAGAAAGAATAATGATCCATTGCCTACTATTTCTGGTGACTGTACAATATAATTATGGTTGGTGGTAGAAGAGTAGAGAAGCACAGAGAAGAGATCATCCCTGGATAGGTTTGCTTCTCCTCGGTTCACAACTCTTTCATTAACCCGAACAGTTGAAAGAATAATGTCTTCTAAAAGATAATTGACTGAGAACGTCTTACTTTTGCTTTTCCTTCTCTTTCTGTTCTTTCCCCTTCGTGCTCCTCAATGATGCTGCCAATGTCACTGGGTCCTCAAGCCTGATAATGTGAGTCTGTTGTGCTTGTTGCCTCAGGTTCGAGAGATCCTGTGTGAGCCAGATCTTCCTTTTTATTTTCCTTCTGTGTTCCTTGGGAAGACAGATTTCAACAGTGATGATGAGGCCCTTGGAGTAAAATATTACGAATTTAACTTTGCTATTGAGCAGAAAAAGTAAGGGAAAGTGGGGAAATTTTGTGCAGCACGGTTTAGAAAAGTGAAATAGGATAGTAATGGAGATGCTAGAAATGAAACATTTCATCAAAGATGCTGGCTGGGAAATGTTGGAGGAACATGTGGCAAAAATTAAGTTAAATGAAATAATTTAGCATCCATATTAAGGAAGTTATTGATGTTAGAGAACACATGAGTAATTTGCATAAGAAAGCAGCGTAGGTATGCGAGGGGGTGTAGCTCAGTGGTAGAGCGCGTGCTTAGCATGCACGAGGCCCCGGGTTCAATCCCCGGCACCTCCACTTGAGAGCCTTTATTGGAGACTTCAGTAAGCCATCGAGGAGAGTTTTTTGGCTTGTTTATTATTGTTGTCATTTTTGTCTTTGCTGCCTTTGGTCTTTTGAATGAGTCAATCAAAGTTTCCTGCCTTGTTCTTGTGCCACAGTTTTCTTTGCAACTTTGGAATACAATGATATAATTCGTGCGGGTGTACTCAAACCATTTGTCCATGTTTTTCTTAGCCATCTTCTCTCTAGCCATTTTGAGCAATCACAGCTAGGATGCCTGCCCCCACCTCTACTATTCTTAGCTAACAGTATTGCATGATGACTTCAGGAATGGCCAAAGTGAAGCCAGATACTTCTGATTCTCGTGCATCTTTGATGGAAATACCATTTGTGCTTAAAACAAAGATCTAGAGGAGGACAGACTGTAATCGTTTGAATAGACTTTCTCTGTTCAAACTGTGGCTCTTCAGAACTCCCACTGGGAGAAGTGTAGTATAAAAGCAGTAGAGAACACTGAAAATGTCCCAAAAGATCTCTAGAAGAAAACTGGGTTTCAGGAGACTTCTGCGTAAGAGTAAGAAACAAGAATGGAAGAGCTAAAGAATCTTCGCTCAGACATTTAAACGCTCCACCCTCAGGTCAAAAGTTTGAGGTGCTATCCAAGGTGCTGACACTTGTATTCTTGGACTTGTATTTAAAAGTGTTAGTTTGTTGTCCGGCTTACATTTCTTTCTCATTTGCCCCTCACATTCCAAAGCTAGTGTGCTAAAAAATCTGCTGCCTCAGATACATAAGCCCAAAGTCCCCGCGGACCCTGCTTCTACGCTCAACATTGCTGTCACTACAGTCACGCAGGAATCCAGACGTGGCTTTCCAGTTGCTCTTTATAAAGCTATCAATTCCTGCAGTGCGTGCGTGCATACTTAGTCGCTCAGTCGTGTCCAACTCTTTTTGCGACCCCATAAACTGTATCTCGCCAGGCTCCTCTGTCCATGGGATTTCCCAGGCAAGAATACTGGAGTGGGTTGCCAAAACTCCAGGGAATTTCCGGCAGTACTGCACCGCAAACAAAAATTCAGCTACACAAGGGCCCTCCAAAGTGCTCAACCTGTTTATCCAGCGAGGAAAAGAGCAACTAGTATCTTTCAAACTACGATAACTGGAACAAAACAAACCAGATTCTCGTAGGACATAGGTTTCCACCTACTTCGCTTAGAATAGGGAAGACTCCTCTTGCGGCGAACCTGTCGACATGCAGAAGAGACAAAGACTTCGGATACATCCACATTCTCCCTTATCCGAGTATCAGTGGTGTATAATGCTCATTCCCAAACTTTCTTCTTGTGTCCTCGTTTTCGGGCCCTGGCTTGGCTGCTTCTTCTTTCCCCGCAGCTGTCTTCCCCTCCTCACTCTCCGTCCGGGATGCTCTCTCCTCCCCACCCCCTCTCTCCTCTCCGTCCCCTCTCAACTCTCCAGTTCTCTGACATTAGTCTAGGAACAGCTGAACCTTGCTGATTTTCAGTCATTTAGAGAAGTTTTTTAAAATTACATGATTTCCTGCCCTCTTCCACTTATGACAGGATTTCCTTAAAACAAACTAAACAAAAAAAGTATGTGTTTGGGTTGAAAATGATGCACAGTTGAATAAAGGCAGGAAACATCAACTTATTTGTGCCCCAGGGACAGATAGATTTTGAGGACCTACCCAGGTGTGGGGAGGTCTTATAAAGAACTTTTCTTTTTGGCTTCCTTCATGTTCACCGTCTTGTGGAAAAACATTCTGTCTGAAACAGGCACAATATCGACGGGAGCATCTTTTCTAATCTTCTTTCCTGTCTTCTGTCCTTAAGGGTCTCAGAGCTAGATTTGCAGTGTCCTGGACAGAATGCTGCTTCTGCATTTCAAAGATGATAGGCACAGTGGTTTAGTTATGACTGACTAGGCTCTTCAATTCATATCCATATTAGTTACACTTCACTCTTATCTCCTCACATGTACCTAAATTTCCTGAGTAGTTTTCATGGCACTGGCCTTTGTATTCCCCTCCACTATCTTTTATATTTTTCTAAGAGTGTTGCAGACAGAAAAGAAGTTGAAGATTCAACAGAATATTTCATCCTGATGTATGCTTGGTGGTGGACAGGAACTGCCACTCAGGAAGTCAGCTAGCAGCAGTCCGTGGAGGGTCCTCTGCTTATGAAAGATCTCTTTTGTATTCAGACATTTTTCAATTCAGAAAGCAAAGTCTCTTCTCTTGAGGGTTTCAGAAACAGCTGCTGCTGCTGCTAAGTTGCTTCAGTCGTGTCCGACTCTGTGTGACCCCATAGACGGCAGCCCACCAGGCTCCCCCGTCCCTGGGATTCTCCAGGCAAGAACACTGGAGTGGGTTGCCACTTCCGTCTCCAATGCATGAAAGTGAAAATTGAAAGTGAAGTCGCTCAGTTGTGTCCGACTCTCAGCGACCCCATGGACTGCAGCCCACCAGGCTCCTCCATCCATGGGATTTTCCAGGCAAGAGTACTGGGGTAGGTTGCCATTGCCTTCTCCTTCAGAAACAGCAGGGTAACTTAAATCTCGAAAAAGCCCCCAGTTAGTCATTCAGTCATGTCCAACTCTTTGCAACCCTATGCACTGTAGCACACCAGGCTCTGTCCATGGAATTCTCCAGGCAAGAATACTGGAGTGGGTAGCCATTCCCTTCTCCAAGGAATCTTCCCAGGGCTCTTCCCTGATCCAGGGATAGTGGCAACTTGCCATATGGAATATCCTAGACACCTTCTGCAGGGGATGTAGCTCAGTGATAGAGCACAGTGTTTAGCATGCACGATGCCCTGGGTTCAACTCCAGCACCTCCAGGGCTTTAATCTTAGCCCTGAACTAAGGCTTATGACTTATTTGCCAAGTGACTTGGCAGGGTATGCCAAAGATTTCATTTTATATGACTGATAAATTTTCAAAAATGGCAACGATTGATTCCACTGATACCTCTTTGTTTGATGACCTATGACATTCAAAAGTTTACAAGTATCTGAATAAAGGCAGGAAAAGTGAAAGTGAAGTCATTCAGTTGTGTCCGACTCTTTGCGACCCCACGGACTGTAGCCTACCAGGCTTCTCTGTCCATGGGATTTTCCAGGCAAGAGTACTGGAGTGGATTGCCATCTCCTTCTCCAGGGAATCTTCCCTACCCAGGGATTGAACCCAGGTCTCCCACATTGTAGGCAGATTTCTTTTACTGTCTGAGCCAGGGACGTCTGTTAAAGGCAGGGAATGTCTACTTATTTGTAGGTCACTTATTGTGACCTACATTTCCCACAAGTTTTAAAACTTGTTCAAATAAACCTTTATTTATTAGCTGCAACCAGTTCTAAACTATTGTAGCAGATTTCACTCCATGTTGTAATGAATCGTTTGTTCAACTTCTCACAAAATAGTCTCACTTGAAGTTTTTTCCAGGAAGACTACTCACACAGATTATTTCTTGTCACTTTAAACTGGCACTGGCTCCTTGAATAAACAACTAAATAATATTGGTATCTGGAGTCAAAGTCAAATCATTTGTCTTGTTTAAAAAATCAACTATTGATGTTACTTCATAGATATAGAGAACAAACTAGTGGTTTCCAGGTGGAAGGAAGGGCAGTAGTAGGGTTCGGGAGTGGGAGGTACAAATTTGAGTGTAATAAAGGTTCCAGGGGAACAAAGCTCATGGCTCAGGAAGTAAGGAACTTGACCGCAATGTAGGAGACCATGCTTCAATTACTGGGTCAAGAAGATCCCCTGGAGAAAAATGTGGTAATCCCCTTCATTATTTTTTGCCTGGAGAATTCCATGAACAGAGGAGCCTGATGAGCTACAGTCTATGGGATCGAAAAGAGTTGGACAGACTGAGTGACTAACACTTTCACTTTGTAATAACTTAAATTGGAAAGTAACCTTTTAAATTGTGTAAAACTTTTTAAATAAAAAATTTAACTATTGATTTTTTGTGAAGAAAGTCTGTTGTAACGAGATATGCCATTTTAAATTTTCTAATTTTTGTAACAGTTGCTTTCCCATCAGTTGAGAATTATTGTGATGAGTATGTAGTCTGGTAATGTTTATGTATATGAATGAGTTCTGTTTTGAGAGTGAGTTGGTAAGTCCAATTTGTTTGTAAGTCCAACAAAGTTAGCCTAGGTACTCAACTACTACAATCACTATATAGTACCATACTGTTATAGGCTTATAATATTTTTCACACAAAGAACACATAAAAACAAAAAATTAAAACATTTTTAATCTTATAGTATAGTATAGTAGTACAGTACAACAGCTGGCATACAGGGGGCTGGCATCAAGTGAACAGGCAAGAAGAGTTATTGCCTGGAGGAGGGAGAAGAGGTGGGATAGGGTCGAGTGGAAGGATCATCAGCAATAGGAGGTGGAGGGGCAGCTGCAATAGCACTCATGTCTGACATTGATGGAATGCATATTGGCATCTTTGAAAGTTTGCATATAGGGGACTTACTGTACATATATATTTTTCCAAACTTATGGAGTTATTGGATTCCATTTCTCAGCATTTTTGGAGACTTTCAAAGAAGGAGGATCAAGAGGAAGAGAAAAGTAAGAGACACCCCCCCCCCCAAAAAAAAAAAAAAAAAAACTACCTTTATGTTCTTTTAGTTTCTGAACTGGGTCTGGGTCAACTGACAGGATGTGGAGAAGCTGAAAGATTTTCCAGTGAATTGCTATTACCTCTCTTCTGCCTCCCTGCTCCACCTACCATCCCACACGAGAGGGAACTTCATCCAAGCAGCAAATATGGAAGAAAGAGTCCAGTTCTTTCTGGGCAGGCAAGTATATTGGACAACTAGACCATCAGGCTTAAAGAATTTGAAATCCAAAAAAAAGCTGAAGACAATCTAATTATTAAAAAATAGAAGTCAAAGGCTGTTATTTCAAGTGGCCGAAATAGCTCAGTTGGGAGAGCGTTAGACTGAAGATCTAAAGGTCCCTGGTTCAATCCCGGGTTTCGGCAAACTAGTCTTTTGAGTTAATACAGTGTATTCCATTAGCATGTTAAATATGTGTCACATTTCAGTCATGGAGGAGTTCATAACTGAAGCTCACTTTTAGATTTTCAACTTTTTTTTTTTTTTTTTTTGCCAAGGTAATAAAGGTATCTTATGACCTCTTTAAGTTTACATAGTACTCCAACATATTAATACCCTGTGAGCAGTAAGCACTACTGATTTTAAAAAATAATAAAATATTATGCAATAATGACGCTGAAAAACTTGGGCAACGGTCACTGAATCACTGTGATGTATAGCGTGAACAGCAGCAGTGGGAAGAGAAAAGGGTGCCACTTATCGTCTCTGTTGCAGCCACTCTGTTGTAGCTTGAAAGCAGCCATAGAAGATGTGTAAATGAAGTGCTTGTGTTCTAATAAAACTTTATATACGGACACTGACATTTGAACTTCATATAAACTTCATGTGTCAACTAATACTAGTTTTCATTTTATTTATTCAACCTTTTAATGTTCCCAAACCATTATTGTCTCCCTGGCAATAGTTTACCAACCACTAAGGAGGGAATCTCACTGTAAATACAACTTTAGGAGCAGGCAAGGTTTCAGTAGGCTTTTGCCAGTTAGAAATAACTGGAGAATAAATTCAAACAGAAGGACCTCAGCCCCTAGGGATTTGAACTTTGTTTCCCCAATTAAAAAATTCTGGAAGCTTACCTAGTGAGCTATCGTAATCTATAGATCTAGCTACTGGACATACATTTAACTAATTCATTTGATAGATATTATCCTAGTGCAAAGCTTCTTTGCATTCTCTTTATGGCAGGGAAAATCCCATTTGAAAGAGATGCTATAATAAATACCCAGCTCTCAGGAATGCTTTGTTTTCCCCTCTCTTCTGTCTTCCATTCCTTTAGCCATCTCAAAACCAGAGCTGTCATGTCCCCTACAAAATGTCACAGCAGGGTTTGCAGACCATAATGCTGGACTTGAGGTATTTTATTTCATGGTGAGTATTGTGAGTTCATTGCTTTCTTGCTTTCCCATTTCCCCAGAGAATTGGAAACTGCTCAACATTAATTATGTAGGACTACTTCTTTCCCTATAAGTGATGACATTTTCAAAGAGGAATAAATCCAGACTAATCTCAAGTTGCCTTTTGACTTCAGGATTCCCATCTCAGAAGAAAAGATGTGGAGCAGGTGCTCTACAGGAAGTCTGCCTGGCTTTGAAACTTGCCCTGCTACTTGTTGGCTGTGAGCCGTTGGCAGTTAGTTACTTCACCTCTTGGGGAGTCTATTTATCAAGGAGGTGATATAATCACGTAATGTAACCTATTGCTATTACTATAATATTATCCACTTTTTGTCCCCAGCTATATCTTACAGGCACCATTTTTTTTTTTTTTTTAATTTTGAAAGCTCGGAGGAAAAAAAAAAAAAAACCACAAATATGTCATATTGACCATGGTCAGAATTCAACCTAGAGTTCTGTGAGCAGGATTTCAACTTGCTCTTGGGAAACCCACCAAGTTTCAATGTCTCAAAACTCAAACCTTCCTACACCTGGTGGTATGTAAATGATGCTCATTATCTAGCACTCACTGGGAAAACGCATCTTGATTCAGTTCAAGTAAACTTGTTCCTAGATTTAAGAAAAGTTTGAAAGCAATTAATTAAATGGCATAAAACAAGAAAAAGGTGGAAATATCCACCCCTTAGGTTTGGGCATCCTTTTATGCTGGCCACCTCCTCACTCATGCCCAGTAATTCCAGTCAATCATTTTGTCCGGAATAAGTTCTTCAAATTTCTGATTTATCCATGATTTGTAAAACAAATCTTACTGACATTTTCCAGTTTACAGATTTCTTCCCTAGATACTTTGTTACTGAAAGTGAAAGTCGCTCAACTGTGTCTGACTCTTTGCGACTCCATGGACTGTAGCCTGCCAGGCTCCTCTGTCCATGGAATTCTCCAGGCAGTTCTACTGGGGACTTGTTCCCTTCCCCAGAGAATCTTCCCAACCCAGGGATCAAACCAGGGATCACACCCAGGTTTCCCCCCATTGCAGGCAGATTCCTAACCATCTGAGCCACAAGGGAAGTAAATTTATAATCTTCAGAACAATACTTAGTGTCTTCTTTAATGTTGTAAGGAACCTTATTTAATTCAACTATATCCTTAGAGTAGAATAGAATAAACCACTGCAAGTCAGTAGATGTTACTCTGGTTCCTAGCTCTTCATACTCTCGTAGAGCCAAGAGCTCCATGTGAGGAGGGCAAAAACATGGACAAGATTCTCCAGAAGAGAACTAGGTTGTACTGGGCTACGGTTCTTGAAAAATAATGCAGATAGCTATTGCCATTCGATTATTTTTCATAAAGAGGTGGTAACTGTAGGGGGTGTAGCTCAGTGGTAGAGCGCGTGCTTAGCATGCACGAGGCCCCGGGTTCAATCCCCGGCACCTCCAGCTGGAATTTCTTGTGTGGCATTTCTCTGACGCTAACCAAAATGGCTCTCGGGAAATTTGTCACTCATAACTCCCGCAATTTTGTTCAAATTTATCTGTCCACTTTTTATTTTTTAATTGGAGAATGTTGCTTTACAAAGTTGTGTGGGTTTCTGCTATACAAAGAGGGGAATCAGTAATAATTATATATGTTTCCCCTCCGTTTTGATCGTCCGTTCCCCCCTCCCCCTACTCTCCCCAGGTAATCACAGAGCGCCAGGCTGGGCTCCCTGTGTTATATAGCAATGCCTCACTAGCTATCCATTTGACACAGGACAGTACGCATACGTCAATGCTACTTTCTCAGTTCCTCCCATTCTCTCCTTGCCCTGCTGTGTCCACAAGTCCGCTCTCTACATCCGCGTCTCCATTCCTTCTCTGCAAATAGGTTCATCGGTATCATTTTTCTAGATTCCATATATATGTTAATATTTGATATCTGTTTTTCTGTTTCAGATTTGTCCGCCTTTTAAAACCATCCACTGTACTCACTGAGAAATCACTCCTACGTTGACTAAGGTCTTTACTACACAAAAAATTAACTACTGGGGAAAATTAGAGTTCACAGAGCAGGAAAATCACTTAGACTATGCCCCCACCTCATCTTCCATCAAACTAGCTTCAGGAATCAGTTCAATGGAGTTTTCCCTGGATTTGGAGAAAGTTTAAAATTAAGAGGCTGGGAAATCTGAAGTGAACTTGCCCTAGTACTTTGGGGAACACAATTCCTCCTCTGTCATGAAGAACACAAGATTCTCCAGTGGTGAGATGAAGGAGAGACTGGCTGCATAATTTCCTGGACACAAGGCCCTCTGAAATGCACTGATCACAGACAAGTAAGGCTGGCCATGATGACAGGTATGGAAGCGAATGCCCCAGCCAAAGAGGCAAGCCACTCTCTTGTGTCCTTGCCCTCTTCTAAGAGACTCAGAGTGGATGTTCACCAGTGTCAGGCTTGAGATGAGAAGGCAGGAGATGCTCATTCACCATGCAGATGTGCTAAATGGTCCCATCCTGTTTAAAAGGACAGGACCTGTCCTATTAAAAGGAAAGATGTAAAAAGAGTACAGGAAAACTTATTTCTCCTTCTACTTGTCCTGTCTACTTGCTGGGTATGCTTGGGAGAGCATTACCTTTTGAAAATGTTGCTAATGGAGATACATAGCTGGAGTCCTAAGCACTTATGGAAACATCAAAGAACACAGATTTAGGACACTAATGTTCAGAGACGTAGGACAGTTGCTATGTACTTGAGGGGCAATTCTACCTTTTCCTACAAGTAGTTTAACTTTGTGGTCCTATTAAAGATTTTGATGAATCAACATGAATTTGATCATACAATCCAGTTTATGAAGTAAAATAGCTTTTGTGCCTCACTTAAATCCGGGGGTGGTGTGGGGAGAGTGTTGTAGAGGGAGACTTGAGTGCAAAGCAAGAGATTTGAGAGAAAGAGAAAGGTTATTCTTGGTCACAAAAGAGGTGAGTGGTTTGATTTGTGTTAAAATTAATGTTTTTTTTTGCAAACAATTGGCTACTTCCAAGAAACCACACTGTCACATAAAGTGATTGGCCACTGTAAAAGTTTTTTTTTTTTTTTTTCCGGGCGCCCCTGACACCGCCCGGCCGATGGTGCCCGCAGGCCCGCGGGCCGCGGTGGGTGCGTCCCTCCCGTGCGCCTCGCGCGCTCCCGGGCTGTAAAAGTTTTATTTCAGGAGTCTGAGAACCTTGCGTCTCTCCTGCCTCAAAAATTTGGACATTGACCAGATGCACAAAATTGCCGATTGTTCTCTGAATTAACTCAGGGGGCACATTCTACCCAAGGTAAATATTTTCACTCAAGAAGCACCCTATCAAGCTATTCCATGCCATTGTGAAGTCACCTTCACCAGGAAAGACACTCCTTCCACTTTCTCAAAGAGACTTGAGACCCACTCTGTCTGCCCATCCCTTGTATCTGGTGATTCAGCCAAACATGTTCTAGGATCGCGTTCTTGAAACCGGGATAGTTGAATTATATTAAAGACTTTTCCTTCCAGCAGAGGCATAGTTACTGCTTACAGATCCTGTCTGGAGCGTCCTCACTCTGATATGCAAACCTTCCTAATAAAACTTTCTCTGGCACTGTGTTTTCCCCTGATCCTGTCACCACTCCACCATGTTATTTCCTTCCCTTTGACTGCAGAATGTAGCCTCTGGTTCAGGCTTCTCCACTTCAAAAGCCCTCACTATTATCAATGATTTCAGCATTTTAACTGTTGCTCTGTTTTGAATACATGCACACATAATCATGAGAGTGCCATAAAAATCCACTGGTTTTCCAGATTTTAAGTAAGTACCATTTTATAAAAATCCCCTGGATCACTAATGTTATTATGACAAATATTAAATATCTACTCCTAGTGACATTTTACTGTTCATACTGTTCATGGGCTTCTCAAGGCAAGAATACTGAAATGGTTTGCCACTCATTTCTCCAGTGGACTACATTTTGTCAGAACTCTCCACCATTACCCGTCTGTCTTGGGTGGCCCTACAAGGCATGGCTCATAATTTCATTGAGTTAGACAAAGAAAGCCTTCCTCAACGATCAGTGCAATGAAATAGAGGAAATCAACAGAATGGGAAAGACTAGAGGTCTCTTCAAGAAAATTAGAGATACCAAGGGCACATTTCGTGCAAAGATGAGCTCGGTAAAGGACAGAAATGGTATGGACCTAACAGAAGCAGAAGATATTAAGAGGTGGCAAGAATACACAGAACTATACAAAAAAGATCTTCACGACCAAGATAATCATGATGGTGTGATCACTCACCTAGAGCCAGACATCCTGGAATGTGAAGTCAAGTGGGCCTTAGAAAGCATCGCTATGAACAAAGCTAGTGGAGATGATGGAATTCCAGTGGCGCTATTTCAAATCCTGGAAGATGATGCTGTGAAAGTGCTGCACTCAATATGCCAGCAAATTTGGAAAACTCAACAGTGGCCACAGGACTGGAAAAGGTCCGTTTTCATTCCAATCCCAAAGAAAGGCAATGCCAAAGAATGCTCAAACTATTGCACAAGTGCACTCATCTCACACGCTAGTGAAGTAATGCTCAAAATTCTTCAAGCCAGGCTTCAGCAATACATGAACCACGAAATTCCAGATGTTCAAGCTGGTTTTTAGAAAAGGCAGAGGAACCAGAGATCAAATTGCCAACATCTGCTGGATCATGGAAAAAGCAAGAGAGTTCCAGAAAAATATCTATTTCTGCTTTATTGATTATGCCAAAGCCTTTGACTGTGTGGATCACAATAAACTATGGAAAATTCTGCAAGAGATGGGAATACCAGACCACCTGACCTGCCTCTTGAGAAATCTGTATGCAGGTCAGGAAGCAACAGTTAGAACTGGATATGGAACAACAGACTGGTTCCAAATAGGATAAGGAGTACGTCAAGGCTGTATATTGTCATCCTGCTTATTTAACTTCTATGCAGAGTACATCATGAGAAACGCTGGACTGGAAGAAACACAAGCTGGAATCAAGATTGCCGGGAGAAATATCAATAACCTCAGATATGCAGATGACACCACCCTTATGGCGGAAAGTGAAGAGGAACTCAAAAGCCTCTTGATGAAAGTGAAAGAGGAGAGTGAAAAAGTTGGCTTAAAGCTCAGCATTCAGAAAATGAGGATTATGGTATCTGGTCCCATCACTTCATGGGAAATAGGTGGGGAAAGAGTGGAAACAGTGTCAGACTTTATTTTTCTGGGCTCCAGAATCACTGCAGATGGTGATTGCAGCCATGAAATTAAAAGACGCTTACTCCTTGGAAGGAAACTTATGACCAACCTAGATAGCATATTCAAAAGCAGAGACATTACTTTGCCAACAAAGACCCATCTAGTCAAAGCTGTGGTTTTTCCTGTGGTCATGTATGGATGTGAGAGTTGGACTGTGAAGAGGGCTGAGCGCCAAAGAATTGATGCCTTTGAACTGTGGTGTTGGAGAAGACTCTTGAGAGTCTCTTGGACTGCAAGAAGATCCAACCAGTCCATCCTAAAGATCAGTCCTGGGTGTTCATTGGAAGGACTGATGCTAAAGCTGAAACTCCAATACTTTGGCCACTTCATGCGAAGAGTTGACTCATTGGAAAAGACTCTGATGCTGGGAAGGACTGGGGGCAGGAGAAGAAGGGGACGACAGAGGATGAGGTGGCTGGAAGGCATCACCGATTCGATGGACATTAGTTTGAGTGAACTCGGGGAGTTGGTGATGGACAGGGGGCCTGGTGAGCTGTGATTCATAGGGTAGTTAATGAGTCGGACACGACTGAGCGACTGAACTGCGCTGAACTGTGGTCCATGTGATCAGATTGGTTAGTTTTCTGTGATGGAGTTTTTCAGCCTGTCTGCCCTCTGATGGAGGATAAGTGGCTTATGGAAGCTTCCTGATGGGAGAGAGGGACTGAGGAGGAAACTGGTCTGATGAGCTGGGCCATGTTCTGTAAATCTTTATTCCAATTTTCTGTTGATGGGTGGGGCTGTGTTCCCTCCCTGTTATTTGTGTGTGTGTGTTAGTTGCTCAGTCTTGTCCGACCCTTGGCGACCCTACGGACTGTGGCCAGCCAGCATTCTCTGTCTATGGGATTCTCCAGGCAAGAATACTGGAGTGGATTGCCATTACCTTCTCCAGGGGAACTTCCCAACCCAGGGTTCTTCAGCGTTTGAGCAGATTCTTCAGCGTTTGAGCTACAGGAAAGTGAAGTCGCTCAGTTGTGTCCAACTCTTTGCGACCCCATGGACTATAGCCCACCAGGCCGTGGGATTCTCCAGGCAAGAATACTGGAGTGGGTTGCCATTTTCTTCTCCAGGTCTCCTGCATTGCGGGCAGATGCTTTAACCTCTGAGCCACCAGGGAAGCCCATTTTGTTTGAGCTACAGGGAAGTCCTAAAAGGATTGGCAGCGGTGGGATTCGAACCCACGCCCCCGAAGAGACTGGAGCCTTAATCCAGCGCCTTAGACCGCTCGGCCACGCTACCACCTCATACCATGGTGTTTTTCTGGGGCCAAACTATGGTGGACGTAATGAAGATAATGGTGACCTCCTTCAAACGGTCCCACGCACACACTGCTAAACCCAGTGACCCCAACCCTGCAGCAGACCTAACAGAAGCAGAAGATATTAAGAAGCGGTGGCAAGAATACACAGAACTATACAAAAAAGATCTTCATGACCCGGATAATCACGATGGTGTGATCACTCACCTAGAGCCAGACATCCTGGAATGTGAAGTCAAATGGGCCTTAGGAAGCATCCCTATGAACAAACTAGTGGAGGTGATGAAATTCCAGTTGAGCTATTTCAAATCCTGAAAGATGATGCTGTGAAAGTGCAGCACTCAATATGCCAGCAAATTTGGACAACTCAACAGTGGCCACAGGACTGGAAAAGGTCTGTTTTCATTCCAATCCCAAAGAAAGGCAATGCCAAAGGATGCTCGAACTACCGCACAATTGCACTCATCTCACACACTAGCAAAAGGAAAGGAAAGTTAGTCACAAAGTCATGTCCAACTCTTTGCCATCCCATGGACTGTAGCCCGGCAAGTCCTCTGTCCATGGAATTCTCCAGGCAAGAATACTGGAGTGGGTTGCCATTACCTTTTTAAGGGGATCTTCCTGACCCAGGGATCGAGCCTGTGTCTCCTGCATTGCAGGCAGAGTCTTTACCAACTAAGCTACACACTAGCAAAGTAATGCTTAAAGTTCTCCAAGCCAGGCTTCAACAGTACGTGAACCATGAACTTCCAGATGTTCAAGCTGGATTTCGAAAAGGCAGAGGAACCAGAGATCAAATTGCTAACATCCGTTGGATCATGGAAAAAGCAAGAGAGTTCCAGAAAAACATCTATTTCTGCTTTATTGACTATGCCAAAGCCTTTGACTGTGTGGATCACAACAAACTGTGGAAAATTCTGAAAGAGATGGGAATACCAGACCAACTTATCTGCCTCCTGAGAAATCTGTATGCAGGTCAGGAAGCAACAGTTAGAACTGGACCTGGAACAACAGGCTGGTTCCAAATCGGGAAAGAAGTACGTCAAGGCTGTATATTGTCACCCTGCTTATTTAACTTATATGCAGAGTACATCATGCAAAATGCCAGGCTGGATGAAGCACAAACTGGAATCAAGATTGCCAGGAGAAATATCAATAACCTCAGATATGCAGATGATACCACCTTTATGGCAGAAAGCAAAGAACTAAAGAGCCTCTTGGTAAAAGTGAAAGAGAAGAGTGAAAAAGTTGGCTTAAAACTCAACATTCAGAAAACCAAGATCATGGCATCTGGTCCCAGCATTTCAAGGAAAATAGAGGGGAAACAATGGAAACTGACAGACTTCATTTTTCTGGGTCCAAAATCACTGCAGGTAGTGACTACAACCATGAAATTAAAAGACACTTGCTCTGTGGAAGAAAAGTTATGACCAACCTAGACAGCATATTAAAAAGCATTATTTTGTCAACAAAAGTTCATCTAGTCAAAGCTACGGTTTTTCCAGTAGCCATGAATGGAGTGAGAGTTGAACTATAAAGAAAAGTGAACATCTGAAGAATTGAATCCTTTTGAACTGTGGCTTGGAGAAGACTCTTGAGAGTCCCTTGGACTACAAGGAGATCCAACCAGTCAATCCAAAAGGAAATCAGTCCTGAATGTTCATTGGAAGGACTGATGCTGAAGCTGGAACTCCAATACTTTGGCCACCTGATGTGAAGAGCGGACTCATTTGAAAAGATCCTGATGCTGGTAAAGATTGAAGGCGGGAGGAGAAGGGGATGACAGACAATGAGATGGTTGGATGGCATCACTGACTCGATGGACATGAGTTTGAGTAAACTCCGGGAGTTGGTGATGGACAGGAGGCCTGGAGTGCTGCAGTCCATGGAGTCACAAAGAGGTGGACAGAACTGAGCAACTGAACTGAACCGAACTGAACGGACTGAACTTTTAATTCAATCTTCCTTCCAAACTCTTTTTGTTTTGAATTTTTTTCATTTTATGATGTTAATGCTACTTATGTTTTAAGTGTGTTGGTAGTTTAGTCACTTTGCAGTGGCTTCAATCTGATCTATTTTGGTGTATGCAAGTCCATGTTACTGAGCTATACATGACTTCCATTCTGTCACTGTGGCCATTCTTTTCATAATTCCACTGGGAAAAGACAGTGATGGCTAAGGAGAAGCTAAGCTTCCAAACATCAACAGAATTGGTTATCTTGTCCAACTGTCTATTAAGATTCCCTGCTTAGGAGGTTTCTCTTGGAGAGCATTTACATGGAAAAGAAATATCCTTAGACTCTGCACATTTAGTAAAATCTATCCATCTGTCTGAGGAGCCTGGAAGGCTACAGTTCATGGGGTTGCAAAATCAGAACACGACTGAGTGACTGAGCACATCTGTCTGTCTCTTTCTCAAAACCTCTCCGTCCTCACTTTTCAGCAATTTTCCTTCCAAGCACCAGTCAGCCAAACTATTAGTCACCTGTCATGAATTAGTGTGGATCCCTATGCTGCAGCTATCCTTCCAAATAAAATGAACAGTTGCATGCCCTGCGTGAAGTCAGGCCCGCTGGGAGGATTGACTTCACCACTGGCCTCCAAAATTCAAAGAGGCCCACTAGGCTTACCTTTCTCACAAGTTTTATTTATTTATTTTTTCTCACAAGTTTTAAAACCTTTTTCTGTTCCCTTCACAATTTCACCACTACCAGTTATAACATATTGCAGTAGATTGTAATGAATTGTTTGTTCAAATTCTCACAAAAAAGTCTCACCTGGAGTTTTTCCACATAGAATGTTCACGCAGATTCTGTCTTCAGTCACTTAAAAATGACATTGCCTCCTTGAATAAACAGCTGAATAACATCAGTAACATCTGTAGACTGACTCATCAAGAGACAATGAAAATGACACATCATTTGCCTTCTTTTTATTTTTATTTATTTATTTATTTTATTTTATTTTTAAACTTTACATAATTGTATTAGTTTTGCCAAATATCAAAATGAATCCGCCACAGGTATACATGTGTTCCCCATCTTGCACCCTCCTCCCTCCTCCCTCCCCATACCATCCCTCTGGGTCGTCCCAGTGCACTAGCCCCAAGCATCCAGTATCGTGCATTGAACCTGGACTGGCAACTCGTTTCTTACATGATATTTTACATGTTTCAATGCCATTCTCCCATATCTTCCCACCCTCTCCCTCTCCCACAGAGTCCATAAGACTGTTCTATACATCAGTGTCTCTTTTGCTGTCTCGTACACAGGGTTATTGTTACCATCTTTCTAAATTCCATACATATGCGTTAGTATACTGTATTGGTGTTTTTCCTTCTGGCTTACTTCACTCAAAAATATGGAACGCTTCACGAATTTGCGTGTCATCCTTGCGCAGGGGCCATGCTAATCTTCTCTGTATCGTTCCAATTTTAGTATATGTGCTGCCGAAGCGAGCACTTGCCTTCTTTTTAAAATGAGTTCTTGATTTTGCTTCCACTGTCCTCAATTCTCAATCAACTATTTTTACTCAAAGATTAGTGGTCTTAAGTTTGTTTTCTCTAGGCATATTTCTTTTGGATACTATAAGTAAACACTTTAATTTCTTTGCCATGGTAAATGGGTTTCCTTGCAAGATTTACAAAGGAGCCAATCAGAGACTGACCTGATTGCAACCTTATCTTCATTAAAAACATTCTTGTTTGTGTGTGAAGAAATACTGTTGCAATGAGATGTGTCATTTCAAATTTTCTAATTTTTGTGACAGTTGTTGTCCTGTCAGTTGGAGTATGGTGACAAGTGTTTAGTAGTCTGGTAATGCTGTTGTATACTCTATTCTTTTAGCAAATTTATAGCATCACTGGATAACATTTCTCATAATTTTTAGAGATTATGTAAGAGTGTGGATCAAAAACAAGAGAAAAATAAGGGATTCTCCAAAATATTGCCTATAGGTTCCATTAGTTCTGAACAGTGTCTACAGGATACAGAGGAGCAGAAAGGCTTTCCACTGAATATCTCCCTAACAGCTCTCTTTAAAAATCTCCATTCGTACTTATTCATCCCTGCTGCCAGGAATTGTATCTAACTGACATACATGGAAAACAGTATATTCCAATCTTTCTGGGTGGGCAAGTATATTGGCCAACCGTGCTTTAGGAACTTGAACCCTTCCAAAAATCAAAGTTGACAATCTAAACATTGAAATAGCTCAGCTGGGAGAGAGTTAGACTGAAGATCTTAAAGGTCCCTGGTTCAACCCCAGGTTTTGGTATTTTAGTGAATACCGAGGATGATTTGTCTTCCTGTGAGAAAGGAGTAGATGCTCACTGGGATGATGCTCATGATACTTTAATTCCTTCAGTATGTTAAAGCATAGACATGATGCAGTATCATGGTTCCCAGTGTCATGGGAAGCCTGGCATGCTGCAGTGAATGGGGTCACAATAGAGTCGGATATGACTTAGACTGGACAACAAGTGTCATGGTTCAGCCAAAGGAGCTCACTGTCGAGGTCAGCTTTCATTGTTTTTAAATGATGTGTAACTACTGCTGATTTTTTTAAATAATAAAATATTATGTCTGTGACACTGAAAAACTTGAGGAATCATCACTGAGTGACTGCAATGTGTAGTATCCACAGCAGCAGTGGGAAGGGAAAAGGTGCTGTGTACCATCTCTATTACAACTACTCTACATTTTAGCCTAAAAACAGCCATAGATGATGTGTAAATGAATGAGGTTGTTGTGTTTGAATAAAACTTTATATATGAACACCTAAATTTGAATTTCATATAAGGTTCATGTGTCATGAAATACTACTGTATTTTTCGACCTTTTAAAATAAAAAAAAATGTTGCTCTTTCAGCAGCACACATATTAAAACTGGGAAGATATAGAGAAAGGGAGCATGGCCCATTGCACAAGGATGACATACAAATTCGGGAAATGTTCCAAAACCATTCTTTGCTCACAGGCAATAGTTTACCAACCACTAGGGTAAAGGGAAGGGTAAAGGATCCTATTGCAAATACTCATAACTTTAAGAGCAGACAAGATTTCAGTTGCTTTCTACCAGTTAAAAATTACTGGAGTCATATCCCGACACCACCAATAACTGGAGAATAAGTGCAAACACTCCAATACTGAACCCCTAGGGATTTGAACACTGTTTCCTTAACTAAAACTTTAAAAGCTCAAGTAATGAACCACCCAAACATACACCTAGCTACTGGATATATAATCAATTAATTCATTTGGTAGATTTTGTCCTAGTTGCAAATCTCCTCTGCATTCTCTTCATTGCTGAGAAAACTCCATTTGGAAAAAAAGAAAAAAACTCAAAAACTCTGTAATAGCTAGCTCTCAGGAATGCTTTGTTTTCCTCCTCCTTTTCTTTCTGTCTTCTGTGTCTTTAAGAACCAGAGCTGTAGCATCTGCTTGGAAAAGTCACTGCAAGGTTTGTAGACATAGTGCCGGGCTGGCGGTGTATCCTTTCATCGTAATTATTGTGAATCCATCCTTTGTGTCTAATTTCCCCACCTGCAGTTAAATTCTCAAGGAAGCACACTTCTCTTTCTCACATCCTTCTGCGTTATGTTTTTCCATTTTATTTGCAGTCTGTGCAGGCAGAGGGGAATAAAATGGAAGGAGGGAGCATTTGAAGACTCAAGGATATGTTCCATAATGGGCTTTTCTGTGTTGGTGGATGCAAGTGCTACTCACACATCCCTTGGCATGCAGCCCTTAGCGCCTATCAACTTTGGGAAGACTGAGTGTAACTATGTCCTTTCATTTGTGCTGCAGTGCCCCTCCTCATGATGTAGCTGTAAGATCAGACTTAGAGTAGGAGGTTCAGAAATAAAGGAGCTGCACAGACTAAACTCTACTCTGCCAACTATTAGGTCCTCGAAGACATCCAGAAAAGGAAGGAAGGTAATTAGTCATGAAATTTTTCTTGGAAGCCACGTGTCTGGGTGGATGTAATTGAGTTGTGGAGAGATCACAGAGCATGGAAGATGTCTGAGGTTTAAGGCTCCCCCACCCCCTACCTCCAAGTCTGAGGGCTTCCCCAGTGGCTCAGTGCTACTGCTAATACATGAGATACAGGAGATGTGGTTTTATCCCTGGATCGGGACGATCCCCTGGGGTAGGAAATGACAACTCACTCCAGTATTCTTGTCTGGAAAATCCCATAGACAGAGGAGACTGGTGGGCTACAGTCCATGGTGTTGCAGAGTCAGACACAACTGAGCACAAGGACCATGTCTGAGCCTCTCTTTTTTTCCTCTTTTTTCTTACTTTTGATTTTGCATTTCTTTACTCATCTTTTCCTGCTCACATTCAAGGGAGACTATCTAATTTAGTTGGTTGCTTTAAGCACTCAAGCATTTCTACTCCAAGGGCTTTGGAATCCATGACTAAACCTGATTGTGTCAGAACAAGGAAAGCTGGGTGGAGTGAGACAACAAAGGAAGATACTGTTCATCCAGGGCAGTAATCATACCAAACCACAAACCAGTTATTGATTCACTTGCAAAAACAATTGAAAGAAGAGTGGAAAGAGAAAAAAATAAGGAGACCATGCACAATTTTCTACCCCAGTTTTCTCAACTGTCTTTCTCAAGAAACAGGTTGCAGACTGAGGAGCAGAAAGCCTGCCCACTAATTTTCTTCCACTCTTTCCTAATCTTCCAGGCTCTACTGAGGGCAACTCAGTACAGTCACCAGACATTAAAGTCTATAGATCTGAGTTATATCTGCATGAGTAGACACTGCACAATAAATCCACTTCTTACAAGGATGCTGTTGCTATCCAAACCTCAATTTATTAAAACGAGTATTCGGATCAGTGAATGTAGAGTTTTCTAATGTGACTGAAATAGATTCTGAGATCCAACTGAGTACTTGGATCTGTTGCTAGAGTTTGATGATCAAATTTAGTCAATAACTCTTTCCTAATTCATATGTAGAAGATTTCTGACCACAGACACTGTCCTCCATCTTTGACGTGACTTGTCTAGAAAACTGAAATAAGGAGGATGGGAATTCCACGCTTTCAAATCTTTGTCATCATATATACATATATTAAGGAAACCTTGCCTGGTACACCTCAGAAAATCACACAGAAAACACTAGCAAAGTCAGGAGCTAAAGGCAGAAGGTTTTGCAGAGCGGGAGAATGGCCATCATCAGCTGCATAGAAAAAAGTGATCCCATCTCAGAGATTTCAGCTGTTTAATTTTATTCTTTCTAATTTCTGTTTCATCTTTCCTGTTATTGCATTCTTGGAGGGAAAGGAATTGGATGGATTTGTTCTCACTGCCAACCCTACTCTGCCGTCCCATATTTGCTCTTAAAATTTTCACTCCTTCAAAGGATAACAAAGAATAGGTACAGATATGAAGTTTTGTTCTGATTCTATTTGGAACAAAACTCACAAGATATGAAGCCTGTAGCAAGAACTGAGAACAAACTCAGAATGTGATAGAGCAGCCCACGTGGGACTCCACTCCAGGACTCCCAGTGGAGTTGAGCTCATTCATTCATGTCAAGGCAAGAAACTGTTGTAAACTACACTTTCTGTTACAAAATTCTAAGACAACAAATCAGCTAACTTAAAAAAAAAAAAGACAATTCTCTGGCCAGATAAAGAAGATGCCAACAGAATGAATCATAATACCTCACTGACAAGGAGATCAAACCAGTCAATCCTAAAAGAAATCAGTCCTGAATATTCATTGGAGGGACTGATGCTGAAGTTAAAACTCCAATACTTTGGCTACCTGATGTGAAGAACTGACTCACTGGAAAAGACCCTGATACTGGGAGAGATTGAAGGCAGGAGGAGAAGGGGACGACAGAGGATGAGATAGTTGGATGGCCTCACTGACTGGTTGGACATGAGTTTGAGCAAGCTGGGGGAGTTGGTGATGGACAGGGAGGCTTGGCGTGCTGCAGTCCATGGGGTTGCAAAGAGTCGGACACAGTTGAGGGGCTGAACTGAACTGAACTGACAGTTTTAGAATCTGATATCTGTGTAATAGATCCAATATAAAAAAGTTTATGGAACCTTTACCAAGCTTTGAATACTGGTGGTTACTATCCAAGGAAGTTAGCGCTAAACTTCTGGAATCAAAGTTCTTTATTCCATTTTCATCATGTGCAAGTTATCATCATTTCCCCCCCTGCTCAAAATTTTGTAATTCTCTCTCTCAAACTGTCTCATTACTATTGTTTCTAAGCCAAGCCTGGTTATTGTAAATGTGATATACTGTGGTAAATCCCCCAGCTTCTGTTGCCTGCCTTTTTTCAAGACTCCAGGAGTCTTTCTGCCCAACCTCCCCCTTTCCTAACCTACCTTTTCCAGATGAAACTTGTCACCAGGTTGCCTTATTTGAACTCACTCTACCTTCTTGATCAATTGCAGTTCTTTAACCTATCTGGCCATCAATATAATCTGAAAAAGTTTTTAAATTACAAAGATTCCTGCCTTATTTTTACTTCATTCAGGAGTTGCGTGATGGGTCCAAGAATCTATACTTTCATCAAGTTCTCAAGCTATTTTCCAGGTCTGGGTGCTATTGACGTTAGTCTATAGCATTTAAGTAATTTTTCTCTCAACCTTGGAAGGTTGCTTATGGTTGACTTTGCTATTATCATAACATTAATGTTAATATATTTAAATTTTATCTATTAATAATATATTAAGCATATATCAAGTAATACTGATATATTTTCATATATATTTTCCAGAGAAAGGGATCTTGCACAGGTAAGAAAGGTCGGAATGAAACTGCAAAGTAGAACAGAAGATAAAATGACTTAGGATTACATTAAAAATTAAAAAAAAAAAATCTTAAACTCGTATTTCCCCTCTCCCTTCTTCCCCTCCGTCTTCTTAAAAAGAGACGAATATATCGTACTCACCTCAGACCCTATTCTGAAATACACTAATACGTAAGCATTCTCTGCCAGAAGAAAACCAGATATGGGTTATAACGTGGGCTCCGTGGCTTAGTTGGTTAAAGCGCCTGTCTAGTAAACAGGAGATCCTGGGTTCGAATCCCAGCGGGGCCTTCCTGGTGATGACCTGGACGTTTCTCCAGGTATACCTTTTGCTCTTAAAATTCGGTTTTGGCAGGTTTTTTCCCCCTACCTTCAATCGCCTTCCACCCTCCAGCTTTGGACATAATAGGCAGTTTCCAGAGGTTTTGGAAACAAAATGGAACTGATTTTGGTACATTCGCACGATCCCAGAATATATTAAGAAAGCAAAGCGCAGGACAATGATTTTAGTACACTGCCTATTTTCTTGATGTTTCCTTTTGGATATGCAAACCACATCTTGCCTCGGGATTTTTCTTGCAATGTTATCTCAGGTACTCCAACCCTAATTTCATGTAAAAGTTAGGGCCTGGTACATATGTATGGGACAAGAGCAAAATGAAAATATAGGTTCCCCTACTCAAAAAACAGGGGAAAGTTATCAGCAAAGATAGTAAAACAAATTTAGCTTTATTTTTTCTTCACTCTTTCGACCTTTTATGGTATTTTAAAATTTGTTACTTGATGTCGCTATAATTAAGCAAAATTAGCATCATAAATTATAAGCATGAACTTCACTATCCATCTTGCACACCAAAACCCACAGAGCGTTGCAATCGCTGTGCACACAAAGGAGAAGCATTTCCCTTGCTCAAGCTCATCGGACGTCAAGTACAAGATCGGGAGGTTTTAGAATGGTTTTGTCCTTTCAGATATAACTAAAACGCTCAGGCTGCCGAAACCCGGGATCGAACCAGGGACCTTTAGATCTTCAGTCTAACGCTCTCCCAACTGAGCTATTTCGGCTCCTCAGAGGTGAGTTTTCCAAAACATCTGTTTTTTCAAAATTGAGATTGTTTTTCTACCCATTTTTAGAATGTTTCAGGCTTCTCAAGTGTTGTTAATGGTCCACAATATTTACCCACCCAAAAAGTTTGGAATGTCTTCTGTGTATGACACTTGCATTCAGTTCCTGGCGATGTGGGATGGTAGGAGAAGGTGAGAAACAGGAAAGTCATAGGGATTCGTTGGAAAATTTTCTGCTCCTCTGACACGGCTCAGAATATTACAGGAAAATATATTTTTTTAATTTCTTAGAGTTCCTTATTTTTTTCTTCTTTTTGTTCATTCTTGCATAATCTTCAAAGATGCTGAGAAAGGGATTAAATTTTGTTGATGTGGGATCAGTTTTCTGCTTCCTGGTGATGATTTCTAGTGAACGGGTTGCTGTCTTTTACGCTAGTCCATCTACTCTGCCATAGTCTTTTGGCCTAGGTCTGACCTGGCTGAGAAGAAGCTAAGAGCAGGAACAGCAACAGTTTTGATTCATAATTTACTATTCTTGGGCAAAAGCCATTCATCAAAAAACTGATTTAAAAATTGTAGAAGTCTCCGAGTTAGCAGAATAGATACTCTGGCAAAAGTCTTGCCAAAGAATACAGAAAATGGGTTTATTTCCTAATATATGGAAATAAGGGAGGGTTGTTACAGGGGGATGTAGCTCAGTGGTAGAGCGCATGCTTTGCATGTATGAGGCCCCGGGTTCGATCCCCGGCATCTCCATCTTTTCCCCCTGCTCTTTAATGTACATTATATATGTTCCTTCAGTCCTGCGCACTCTGCTCTCCTACTTTTCCACCTTTCCTTACTTTCCCCCCCTCACATGGAAAGTAAATATTGTTGCTAGAACAGCAGAAGGAAGAAACAAGAGAAAAAAAAAAAAAACAAAAAAAGAATAGTCTTATTCCACATCTAGGAATGTCACCAATTTAACCAGCTTTTTCACCTGGACTATCTTAACAATACAACTTAAGAGAAAGAAGATCCAATGTAAATGGGGGTAAGGGAGTGGAAAGAAACTCATGTGCAATTTAGTTAGCCTGAATAATCCTAAAGATAGTAGTCATGAAAAAAAATGCCGGTGCTGTGAGCAGGATTCCAACCACTCCTGGAGAAAACACTTTGGACTGCAAACTGAATGCCTTAGATAGACAATTATTCCTGAACTTTTATCATATACCTGGAAGAGAACACATGAATTCCAACAAGGGCTCCTGTTTCTCCAGTAAGAGCCTGGAAAAAGACAAAGAAAGCTCCACCACTGACCTGCTTTGATTTTGGAAACAAAGTGATGTTCTTCCTCTGCCATTAGAGAACACCTGACTTTAAAATAAACTCAAGTAACAGAGAGGTCTTGGCTTCTACAAAGTCAACCATCTCTCTGTTTCCTTCCCATCCTTTCCACTGAATTCTCGAAGAGTTGAGAAGCAGATGCTCAGCAGCAGGTATGTGCTGTTGGGGCAGGAGACATTCCCTTTCAATAAACCAGAGCCCATGAACAGTATTTCTGCTCAAAGTTGTCCTTTGGGGACTGGTGGAATTGATGTTGTTTTCTTTTACAGATGGCTTAAGAGATGTGCAGCTTCTGCAGAAATAATCACTTTACCTGGAAGCTGATGGTAGAAAATGGGACTTTTATTGGTCTTCTTCTAAGGAAAAATTAGGACAGCAGTAACCAGTTTAAACCAAAAAAAGAATGAGATCAACCTAGATGCAATCTCATGTATTAATAATAACCTCCTTATCTATTAGAACTTTTTTCAGCCATGTCATGATGGTTCAAACCTGTAGCCCCTGCAGTGGAAGCAGTCTTAACTGCTGAACTGCTAGGGAAATTCCATTACCTCCATGTCTTAATGTGTAGCTTTAAGTTCTCACTCTACCTGCTTTGGGGGGCCATCTACTCCTAGCCACATAGATGTCTGAACCTGAGGTTCAGAGATGTCCACAGAATTCCAGCTTCAGGTTATATATATAATATTTGTAGGTAGACATCCTCAAGAGGCTATCTTGTAGGCATTTAAAATATGTTATGTACAAACCCAAACTCAACTTTATTTCCCCTTTATTGTCCCACCTTATGTTCCTTATGCAAAAATAAATCAACAAACCAATAATAACAACAAACAGAATTCCCACCACTTTCTCTATTTTTACTAGCTTTGTGAAACACATCCATATCTGCATAAACCAATCTACTTGCAAGTCTTCCTAAGTGTTGGACTTCAAAAAGAGCCCTAATCCTGTATTAGTCTATCAGCGTCCACCAAGTTTCTCCCTTGCCTTTCATCATCCAAATCACTGTTTTATTTATCTAGCTGATCCTTAAGAACCTTGAAAGTTGCCTTCTTGTTTCAATTAGGACAGAGCAAAACATCGCTGAATTGTATACATTTATGCTTTCTCATCATTCTATTGCAGCCCTGGATTTGTCCCCTCAAGACCCTGCTTCTCAGAATCCAGTCAAAGCCAACAGCAGGATGTGAGAAGTGGAGCAACACCCTAATGTGCTCTGAAGACATTCCTGGAAGAAAGCCAAGTTCCATCTGGCTTCTGTATAAAAGTTGGAAACAGTGTAGGGGAAAAATAAAAATGACTCCTCAATAAGAATCAGGCAATCATCAGTTACAGAAGATTACTGAAGTATAGGGTCTATGTTGTATGTAGCTTACTAACAGAACATAAGCTAAGCATGTAGGGGAGTCCAGGGAATCTTAGACTCCATTATTGCTTTTTCCTTTCCTCATCAATGCCGTATTTCAAGAATACATCCACCTTTCCCCATTTAAAAAATTTTCTTTTATCATTTTTACCCCTTGCTCACATCCAAAGTAAATCCATTACCCAAAGGATTGCCCTTAAGCGGATCTACTTCAACTCTATGACTCTGACATCTATCAACCTAACTGCATCAGTACAAGTAAGATAAGAGGAAATAAGACAGTGAGCCCATGCCCCCTTTTGTTATATATCACAGTTTACCAAGGAACAGGAAAAAAAAAGGATACAAAGGGAAGGGAAAGAGGCTCATAGTCAATTTTTGCTAATGGATTCCTTTGTATTCTCAGCCGTGTCTGTGTCAATTGAAAGACTGAAGGCTGAGAAACAGAAAACCTACCCACTGATTTTTCTCTCCTCCCATTTCCCTCTCACATGGATTGTTGCTAGTAGCTGAAATTACCAAAGCTGGCAGGATATCAAACCCCAACTTTCTCAAAGTGAGGGAACAAGGCAACAACATCTCTCAAGGAATGTCATGCTTTTCAGACCTTAAGTAGAGAAAATTATTAGTAATGACAGTAGAGACTTGGTCAACATAGCTCAGTTTGGAAGAGCTTTAAAGGTTTGGACTAAAATCTGGAATCTTTTCCCATGGTTTGAAAAGCCCATAGTTTGTGTCAAAACAAATTCTCCTTCCTGTAACATGTCTCCCTGATACAAACGCTTCTGAATTCACTTGCTCAAGAAAAGGGCTTAGAAGGCTAAAACAAGAAAAATCAGAATCGAGTGCTTCCATCGTCCCTGCCTTCACCAATAAATACTTTGTCCAGTATTTTCAAGCGATTAAATGAAAAGCTTCCTGGGTTACTTCCGTCAAAATCATACGGAACATCACGATAAAGATGTTCAGTATAAGGTTTCGGACTTGTTTTGGAAGCTGAAAGAACCCCAGTGAAAAAAGAGCGATTACTCTGCTCTTTCCTGAACCGTCACTTCTATCTGCTTTGCTTTCCAATTCGAGGACCGCCTCGAATTGTCGTGTTCTGAAGATTTCTAGGGTTCTTTTTAAAAAGTATCTATGGCTGTGGTAGGTTTTCGCATTATGATAATGGGTTCTCTCAGGGAAACCAGTTTGACAGTTTGCTAGGTTCCCCAATCTTGTTTCACCACCCTGCGTTTGCCCTCTCTTCCCCCAGACTAGAAAAATGTCAGTGCTTTTTGTTGTTATTGTTTTTGGCTGCCCGGCTGCTACTGCTGCTAAGTCATTTCAGTCGTGTCCGACTCTGTGTGACCCCATAGATGGCAGCCCACCAGGCTCCCCCGTCCCTGGGATTCTCCAGGCAAGAACACTGGAGTGGGTTGCCATTTCCTTCTCCAATGCATGAAAGTGAAAAGTGAAAGGGAAGTCGCTCAGTCTTGTTCGACTCTAGCGACCCCATGGACTGCAGCCTACTGGGCTCCTCCGTCCATGGGATATTCCAGGCAAGAGTAGTGGAGTGTGGTGCCATCGCCTTCTCCGTTTGGCCGCCCTAGGATATCTAGGATATCTTAACTCCCCCACCAGGGCTAAACCCCGCGTCTTCAGCAGCGAAAGCACTGAGTCCTAGCTACTGGGCCTCCAGGGAATTTCCTTGTCAGTTTCTGTTGTTGTTTTTAAATTGATAGAACCTTAAAGCTTCCCCCCACCCAAGTCCTTTGAGAACAGCCCTCAAGAAGTGCGGGACCCCTGGCTTAAAATCAGAATTGAAGACAGTCTCAGAACACGTGGTAGTGCGTGAGGGAAAAATGCGAGTCAGCTGGGAAAAGGACATTGGCAGAGCATCCCACCCTACCTGCTGTGGCGTTCAGTTCGGCTACCTCTGTAAAGCACTTTGTCTGAGCCGGTACTGCTGAAAATTTGTGTTGGAAATCTGTGACTTCTTCTGGTGAAAGAAAGCAATTGTCACTTATTTCCTCTGTGTGAACCTTGGAGCAGGGTAACTTTCCCTAGGAGTGGGAAAGTCCTAGACTCTAGAAACTCCGTCAATCGGACTATAACTTTACTGAAGCCGCTAGTAAGTTCACAAGCGGTGGAATTAAACCCAATGGATTTTCTCCACCAGAAAATAAATCCAATATCAAAAGAAAAGTAATATTTTATAAATGACCCCCCCAAAGCGCCTCAATAGCAGGGGGTGTAGCTCAGTGGTAGAGCGCGTGCTTCGCATGTACGAGGCCCCGGGTTCAACCCCCGGCTCCTCCATCTGCGTTATTTTGTCACGTTCCTTTGCCTCTTTTTTTTTTTTTTTCTTTTTTTAATGTAGTCCAATGGATTCCCTTTAATATTACACCATTTCTACTCCAAGGACCTTGGTGCCATCCAACGCGGGCTTTCACAGAAGGAAAAAAAGAAGGAAGAGAAGAAAAAAAGAAGGAAGAGAAGAAAAAAAGGAACCACCCTCATCGGCATCTCCTCTGTCAGAAGCACCAAGTCTGCAGTCGTATCAACTGACCCATTCATTTTGGGCCCCATTTGAAAGGATCCCTAAATGGCAGGATGGGGAAAGGAAGGAAATAAGAACAATTAAGCAGTTCCTCGAAGTTTTCTTAGTTTTTGAGCACTGGCTGGTCTAAGAGGGGAGGAACAGAAAAGCTTTCCTCTGGTTTCCTTATGCCTTTCTTTCCCCAGCTCCCACCGCTGTGCCCACACCTGCCACTCCTGCCTGGGCTGCAAAGAATCCGAGACAGGGTGCAAGGCAACAGACCCCTAGTATTTCTTGGTGAGTGAGTGGAAGTTGGCCCAAGGTGAGGTGGCACTTAGCAAAACCTTTGCCATGCAAACGTTTAAAACATGATTTGAAAGAACTAGCTCACACTCATTTTATTCCATATTAAATCGACTTCCACAGGAAATTTACACAAAATGTGTACTAGAAGACACTCTCTAACTCCCCACCACCCCCTCAACCAAAACACCTAACTAAAGTAAAATCTCAGAAACCTTGCAAACAGCAGATTTAGATTCCTTACCTTTTACATTTCCTCACTGAACTTCACTTTTCTGTTCTTGTTATTAAATGAATTAACAACACCTCATGTAACACCATACTGACATCCCAGATGTGGCCAAAGGTATTTGGGTGAAAATAAGAAGAGATATGTAAGTTGCTTGTATTTAACAAAACAGCAAACAGAAACCACTTATTTAGAAATCAGCACAAACTACTGAATATCATTGCTCTGCACTTCGTTTTCTGTGCTAGTTGAGTGTTGGGTGAATGTACAAAAATTGTTCCATATTTCTTTACCAAAGACTTTGCAAGATAACTTTTGTATTAGAAGACGGCTTTCTAAAACATGAAGTCAACATTTTTTAAATAGTGTCTAATTTCCCTCATTTGGAGAAACTAAAAGCTGACTCCTAGTTCATTCAAGATCACAAGAAAGCAGGAATCTGTCAGAAGCTCAGCTTCCTCTGGATTCAAACCCTGGACAGATGCTCAAACCAGCCAAGCCACAAAGCCCCTTCCCACCAGGGCCATCTCTGGGCTGTCTCCACTCAAGTATGTTGCAATGCTGCTGTCTAAACCATTTCAGGGCAAAGATTCAATGAATAAGTTTTCTTTCTCTTTTTTTCTCTTTTTCTTTCATTCTCTAGACTCCTGATACGGGCGAGTAGACAAAAGAGTGAAAAATAGCTTAGGCCACCTTTTTCTATTTTGCCAACCATGGATTTTCAGAGTATTTTTCCTTTTGCTCTTCATTATCCTCACTCTATTTGGCGTGCAGCCCTTCTACTCCCTTAGTGAATCTCTCAGGCAGCTGTCAAAAGCCATGAGACATCAGAAGTTCCCATAAAGAACACTCTGGTCACTGTAACCCATGAGAGAATCCATATTTTGGATGCATGTTTCCAGGAGAAGGGAGTATCTGAACCCTAGTACTGTGAAACCTCAGCCATGATATGCATGCCCATGTTAACTCAAGTGCCCTCAGCTGGAACTCTGAATGTGTTGCTCCTTCTCTTGGTAACCTCCTCCGGATGGCAGATTTCCCACATCATCACATCAAGGGGCCTGTACCTCCAATGCTTCTGGCTATGAACCCCAACTGGAAATGCTAGAAGAAAGGTAAAAAAGAGCAGAACCTGAAAAGTTTCCTGGGGAATTTAGATCCAGATGGAAAGAGAAAACGGTTTCCAAATAAAAAACACTAAGTATATGTTGCTGCAAACAGTCTCTCTAACAAACTCTGGAGCCCGGCAAAATTGGGTCAGTGGCTTTGTCTTGGGGACTTCACCAGTTTTGTTTCTGAGATCCACAAATATGCATAAGAGGGGTATTAATATTTCAGAGGCTGAGCAAGAAAGGCTAAGAGAATTAACTTCTATAACAACTTTTCCACCCCCACCCAATGCTCTTGGACATATACTTGAACCTCAGTCATCCCAGAGGTATACTGAATAGATGCTTTCCTCCTGTTGCCAAAATCTGTGGTGACCAAATATGAGCGTTAGGAGTAATTCTAGATCATTGTGTCTTCTCTTTCACTTTTTCTCACAAGGCAAATCTGTATTTTTCTGAATACTGGAATCAATTATATATCAACGCTTTTATTCCTCCCTTGCTCCTCCCCTTCCAAAAAAAAAGCCTGAGTGAAGCTCAGTTGGCTCTGGAAAGTCCCTAAAATAAACCCTTTAAAAAAAGTTGTTTCTTATCTGCTTGGGTCTTAATTGCAGCATGCAGATGGGACCTAGTTCCCTGACCAGGGATGGAACCTGGCCCCCCTGCACTGGGAGTAGAGAGTCCTAGCTCCTGGATCACCAGGGAAGTCCCCAAAGTGAGATGACTTGTAAAACTAAGTTGGTGAATAATATAGGCAGCCTGAAGAGACCCACTAACACAGAGATAAACAGTTTTAGACTAGAATACAATGGTTCCCAAACCTGGGAACTGTGGGATGACTTCATAAATATATGTATTCCCATCTCTACCTTATGGCCCCTGAGCTCAAAGAATCATGGGATAGGGGTGCAGGTGATTATTTTGTTGCTTATCTAGGTTTGAGAACTGTTAACCCAGACAGTTAACAGTTTGAACTTTTGAACCGTGGTATTAGATAAAACTCTTGAGAGTCCCTTGGACTGCAAGGATATCAAACCAGTCAATCCCAAAGGAAATCAATCCTGAACGTTCATTGGAAGGACTGATGCTGAAGCTGAAGCTCCAATACTTCGGCCATCTGATGTGAAGAACTGACTCATTTGAAAAGACCCTGATGCTGGGAAAGATTGAAGGCAGGAAAAGGGGACGACAGAGGATGAGATGGTTGGAGGGCATCACCGACTCCGTGGACATGAGTTGGAGCAAGCTCGGGGAGTTGATGATGGATAGGGAAGCCTGACGTGTTACAGTCCCTGGGGTCGAAGAGTCAGACGCGACTGAACAACAGCCGAGATAGTGGAGCTGCGGGAACTGACGTGAGCTGCGGGGAAACAAGTAGCCAGGAGAAAGCGGCGAAGCGGAAAGAAAAGGGCAGGAGGGCAGGTAAAGTGAAGGAGAAGGTGGAGCAGTAGGTGATGAAGATGGGGGTTGAGGAGGGGTGTGGGGAGGCCGGTGGCTGTGGTTGGGGAGACAGAAAAGAGGAAAGGGCCAAAGAAAGCTTGGGACTACGTCTTTACTACGCCCACTATTTGGTTGACCCGGGAGGTAATTTGCACCTGTGTTGCCTCTGTGTCTTCTGCTCCCTCTAGGGGTGCAGGAAACCAGAAGGTTCTCTTCCTCCTAAGGGAGGCGGCTTAAAAACGTTTGTGCCACAGAAAGGCCCAACCCATATTGCCTAAGACTCGCTTTGAGAAGGACTAGCTGCTCTTTCCAACACGGAAATAACTTTTTTCAACCATGGATTTTGGAAGCCTCTAAGTTTCGTGAGAAGTCTCTTTCCCATGGACAGTATCTTAAATACTCTTTCACCGAAAAAAACCCTGGGAGCACAGCGCTCCATGACTGATGATTCAACCGACATTTTGCTGCCCAACCAAAGTTCAGTGTGTGGCGAGAGTGTATGGGCAAGTGGGAAAAGAAGGTCGAAAAGGAAAATTTTCTCTGGATCCTGAAGTCTGTTCATTGACACACGCACAGCCGAGGGGGTGTTGGGGCAGGGGCGGGGAGTAATCTAAAGGAATTTTTCCAAAGGCCCCTTTCCGCTTTCTCTTTCAGTGTTTTTCTTCTTCCCTACTTCTACAATCCGGGATACTGAGATTCGATCCCTGGGTTGGGAAGATCCCCTGGAGAAGGGAATGGCAACCCACTCCAGTACTCTTGCCTGGAAAAACCCATGGATGGAAGAGCCTGGTGGGCTACAGTCCATGGGGTCGCAAAGAGTCGGACATGACTGAGCGACTTTCTTTCTTTTCTTAGTAAAAAAATGAAGTTAAGAAGAATGGACCGTGCATGGCGTGCTTGGTCCTCCGCCTTCAAGGAGACCGATTCTGAGCGAGCCGTTCTTGTACTTCAACGTCACTTGGTTCCTGGCTTTTATTGCACTGAAGTAACCTGATTGGGAGATCCAAGGAATGTCAAGCCCCATGATTAAATGTTGCTGCTAAGTCGCTTCAGTCGTGTCCGACTCTGTGCGACCCCATAGACGGCAGCCCCCCAGGCTTCCCGTCCCTGGGATCCTCCAGGCAAGAACACTGGAGTGGGTTGCCATTTCCTTCTCCAATGCATGAAAGTGAAAAGTGAAAGTGAAGTCGCTCAGTCGTGTCCGACTCTTCGCGACCCCGTGGACTGCACCCTACCAGGCTCCTCCGCCCATGGGATTTTCCAGGCAAGAGTACTGGAATGGGGCGCCATCGCCTTCTCCGATTAAATGTTACACAAGTTAAAAAGGTGTACGCACAGAAACCCCCGCGGGGGTAGAACCTCAACAGTGTGGGAGGCGCACGGAACTTGTGGAGGTGCTGGGGATTGAACCCAGGGCCTCGTGCATGCTAAGCACGCGCTCTACCACTGAGCTACACCCCCTTGCGTAAGAGCACTAGGATACTGTCCCTTGTTATTTTTTTTAAATCACTGTAGGAAGGCGTTGGTAAGATCAGTTCAGTCGCTCAGTGGTGTCCGACTCTTTGCGACCCCATGAATCGCAGCACGCTAGGCCTCCCTGTCCATCATCAAATCCCGGAGTTTACCCAAACTCATGTCCATCGAGTTGGTGATGCCATCCAGCCATCTCATCTTCTGTCGTTCCCTTCTCCTCCTGCCCCCAATCCCTCCCAGCATCAGGGTCTTTCCCAATGAGTCAACTCTTCGCATGAGGTGCCCAAAGGACTGGAGTTTCAGCTTTAGCATCATTCCTTCCAAAGAAATCCCAGGGCTGATCTCCTTCAGAATGGACTGGTTGGATCTTCTTGCAGTCCAAAGGACTCTCAAGAGTCTTCTCCAACCCCACAGTTCTAAAGCATCAATTCTTTAGCTCTCAGCCTTCTTCACAGTCCAAATCTTACATCCATACATGACCACAGGAAAAACCATAGCCTTGATTAAACGGACCTTTGTTGGCAAAGTAATGCCTCTGCTTTTGAATATGCTATCTAGGTTGGTCATAAGTTTCCTTCCAAGGAGTAAGCGTCTTTTAATTTCATGGCTGCAATCACCATCTGCAGTGATTTTGGAGCCCCCCAAAATAAAGTCTGACACTTTCCAATCTTTCCCCATCTATTTCCCATGAAGTGATGGGACCAGATGCCATGATCTTCGTTTTCTGAATGTTGAGCTTTAAGCCAACTTTTTCACTCTCCTCTTTCATTTTCATCAAGAGGCTCTTTAGTTCCTCTTCACTTTCTGCCATAAGGGTGGTGTCATCTGCATATTTGAGGTTATTGATATTTCTCCTGGCAATCTTGATTCCAGCTTGTGCTTCTTCCAGCCCAGCGTTTCTCATGATGTACTCTGCATAGAAGTTAAATAAGCAGGGTGACAAAGTACAGCCTTGACGTATTCCTTTTCCTATTTGGAACCAGTCTGTTGTTCCATGTCCAGTTCTAACTGTTGCTTCCTGACCTGCATACAGGTTTCTCAAGAGGCAGGTCAGGTGGTCTGGTATTCCCATCTCTTTCAGAATTTTCCAGTTTATTGTGATCCACACAGTCAAAGGCATAGTCAATAAAGCGGAAATGGCAAGATAAACTCCTCCATTATTTTCAGTTCTTCCGTTTCTGAAACCTCTGGGCTGACTCTTGTCTTAACGGCTAGGGCAGGAGAAAGAGAAATTTATTCTGGACCGAAAAACCTTTAGATCTTTCCACAATCCTCTTCCCCATCAAGGGTGGTTTTCCCAACTGCCTCTTGTGCCAGTGCCAGTCCACCACGAGGGAGAGTCCCAGAACTGAATCTTCTGTTATGTCGTCAGATCTTCCCTTCTTTAGAAAGTCTTCCCCTGCCCACAGCTACCAAAAAGACGCAAAAAGTAGTACTTGGAATAAAAAGACGCGTTCCCGGAGTACAGCCGCGGGGACGTTGGTACAGGTGTGAATTAAAGACAAGAGGTGAATTAATTCACAGTACTTGACCGAAACAAAGAGTGAGGAGTATGTGTCTCAGGCAGTCTGTAGTCTTGCAAACTCCTGCATTCAGCACCTGGACTTGGAATATGACAGCGACTTTGTTACCACGACGCTACAGCTTTGATTTTATAGACAGTACAAGAGAGGCCGCGGACAGAGGAAAGAGGAGAAATGTGAGCGCTCCTGTTGTAGCATCTCTCCGGTCAAATTATTTGCGCATAGAGGAGAGCGCAAGGGAAGCTGCGCGCAACCTGTGAAACAGATTCGCTTTTCCTAAAACGTTCCAAAGCTTGACAAATCAGCAAATTTCATCAGTCCCCAAGGCGCAGAAGGTCAACACTTTAGGCAAACATAGGTGCCATTGTTAATCTACAATTTTTGGACAAAAATCCCAAACCTTCTGGCAGGGGAGGGAATGGGGAAGAGAAAATAGGTGCCCGGATGGGTTATATTATTACCATCCTGGAAAGACGAGCGGTTGGGAAGTGGAATCAGCAGAAGGAAGGTTGGAGAAGGGAGAGTGACTTGGTTCTTGGAGGGGAAAAGGATAAAGCTGATGGGGGGCAGAAAAGAGTAAGAGAGGCAAGCAGAAGAAGGAGACAGAAGAGGATCGTTTGGAGATGGGTCTCAATGGAGAGGCGCAGAGGTGGAAAGTGCCCAAGCGAAGCTTCGCTGCTGCACTTTCTGCAAGCCCTCGGGAAGAGAAGGCTCCTTCCTAAGCCAAGTGGTTTGAAAGACTGTCTCACAAAAAGATATGTCCCGTTTTGACCAAGATTTTATGATTCCGAGCGTGCTTTGCTACACTTTCTGTCGCGGCAAGCACAGGTTGAGCATTTTCGAGGGCCCACCTGTGGTTGCGTGTATCTGGAGCAGTAGCCCCGGTATCCGAGGTTTCGGAAAGGCGACGTTGTTCGTATCCCCAGAGGGCAGCAGCTTCGAATTTAGAAACGGATTCCAGAGGCGGTTCTGTGCTTGGGCATTTCAACTGGCATCAACAGATTTTAGCATGTTTGGTTTTAAAATACAAAGGAAAGAATGGAGAGGGAGGTGGGGTTAAGTAGTAGCTAAATGTTTTGGGTTTAAATAGTAATAAATTCCCACTGAAACCATCGTATTCTCGGGTAGCTCAGTTGGACCCGCATCAGGACCTTAGTCGGAGGACCCAGGATTCAAGACCCCGTTCTGGTGTAGATTCTTTCACTTTCCCCATAATTTCATACATACACAAAAAAGCTACTGAACCCTGCTTTCGTTTGGAGCCCGTTACTAGTCATATGCTTATTCTTTTGTTCTAGCCTCTATTGAAGGTTTCTTTAAAATCTTCATAGAAATCAGACAGTGACATAGGTTCTATTCATCACTCTCTTGTTGAATGTGGGTGCTAACCACTACAAGAGCCCTCTTAGAAATTTGCTCTCTGCAGCAAAACCTTTGCTGTAAATCCTTTTTAACACTCTCTTCTTTTGTAAGTCTAAAAGAGAGATCATTTTTCTTTTATAAAAAGTTTAAATTTGAACTTAGATATAAAGAAAAATAGAGAGGACACTGCGGAAAGTTTCCCTATACTCTGCACTCAGTTTCCGTATTAGGATGATACAGTGGCCAAATTAATGAACTAAAATTGATAAATTTTAGAAGATAGAATCCATAATCTTTTCAGATTGCCTTAGTTTTGCCTAGTACAACTTTTCTTTTCCGGGATATTGAACCAGCAATGCTAGAGAGGATCTAGTCTAATGATTTTTAAATTGGTGAAATTTATCTCAGGGGACTTCCTCTTGCCAACTGTGAGGTTTCTCAAAACCATCCAAAAATGACACTGATTTTTTTTTTTTAAAGAATATCTAGGGAAAGCTGATTTTTAATGTTGAGCAGTTGACTTCCTTCTGCATCACAGGCAGATTCTTTACCACGTGAGCCACCACCCTTCCACATACAAGGTCACGTGTAAAAACCCCTGTATCTCCGTGTGTTTTCTCTACTCTGTAACCAAATTCTTCTTGCTGCACCTTTTCATTCATTTTCTCATGAGTTCCTTGCTCATATAACAAGAAAACCAATGATCCAATGCATTGCTTTTGCAGCTGTTCCAATACTAGAGGCTTTGGTTCCATGTAAGGTGGCTATTTTGGCAAAAGGAGGATAGAATGGAAGAGGGAAAAGGGAGGGAAAAGTCTATCTTAAATCTCCACCAGGAAAAAGAGGTCCAGGGTAGTCCCTGGCGGTTCAGCGGTTAGGACTGCACTGCTTTCACTGATGAGGATGCAGGTTCAATCCCTGGGTGGAGAATTATGATCCTACAATAAGAAAAAGAGACCTACCCCAACTTTAAGGGGAAATTCACCTTCATTTCTACCACTTCTAGAGAAGGATTCTGAGCAAGAAAATTCAGGGTCATTATGGTATCAATAACTATACACGCCTTAGTACTTCACTAGGAGGTATTATTTGGTGATTAGACACCAATGACGAAATGCAAGGTTATCAGTAACTAATGGGTATGCTAATTTGGCTTTTTAAAGACGCTTGTCCCATTTCAGGTTTTCTTTTCAAGGTCAGCCTTTAGAGGTCAAATGAAAACAGATTCCGCTTCTTGTCTGACAAGAAACGAGCGACCACGAAGGGACTCGAACCCTCAATCTTCTGATCCGGAATCAGACGCCTTATCCATTAGGCCACGCGGCCGATTGATGAAGTCATGTTTTCAAATTTGAAAGCTGAAACATGGCACGTTTCTATTTTCAAATTTCTAATTTCAATTAAAGGACGATTTCATTGATAACATTTCCACCCCAAAGGGCATAAAACTGCATCAAATCCCTGAAAATAATTACTTAAAATTAATAAATGGTAAGGCAATCAGAAGTGATGCAACCTTTGAAGGCTGTCTTGCCTAAGTCACTGAAAATGATGATGCAATTTCGACCGAAAAAATGAGCCAAGAACTGAAGTCTGCAATGAAGGAGTGATGACAGCATAAGGAAAGGGAGCTTCAGAACTTGGTATGTTCTGACCTGTTCTATTGCAAAGACACAGAGGCACATCCTCCAAGGAGAAAAACCTGTAAGTTCAAACAGAAGAGTAGGAGCTAGGGCCTGGACTGAATGAGTCTGAAGAAACACCTTCTGCTGTTTCCTATGAAATTGTTTTAGTTCAATCCTTTTCCTTCTAGAAATGGGTTCAATGAGAAACATTAGATTAGATAATGGTCCCTTGTTGTTTTCCTGTGTGGAGAGACTGTTGGTTCTAGTAGAAGCTGAAGAGTGGAAATCCACACCACGTTGGGCCTGGCCAGCAAGAGCTGTTACACTTGGTTCTCAGCCTCCCATCAACTAACTCCAAGACCCCCGCTTGCCAAAGGAATGCTTGAAGGCAGTTTCAACCACCAGCAGAAAGGGACCTGTTACAGAACATTTTCTTGCGTCTTCAAATTCCTTCTTCAACTCTCTTTCTGCCTACAAAGGCTGCAAGAAAGATGTCAAGACAATGAAGAGGGATACAAACAGAAATAGTGTGAGTGCTGTCTGGAGAAATTTAGATGAAGGACTTGGCAAGAAATGAAACTCTCTGTGTCTAGCAAAATGGTCTGAAACCCAGCAATGCTTTGTCTAGGAGACACAGCATCTCTGGTTCTGAAAACCTAGAGAAGGAGGACAAAGAAGAGAAGAGGAAGGAAAATGTTCGTGATGATTGCAACATCTCTCTCAAAGAGAATCTTTTTAGCACTGAGGAAAATTCAAGAAATCTGACTTGGGAACTAAAACCTGAAAGATAAATTGGCCAAATGTGCAAAGATAATTACTCAGGGAAAGCCTAGTAGCAAGAGCCTGGATAGCTCAGTCGGTAGAGCATCAGACTTTTAATCTGAGGGTCCAGGGTTCAAGTCCCTGTTCAGGCGTGCAATCCTCTATATTTTATCTTTATTCACACAGTAATGAGGTCAGGGAAAAGATGCCCTGCTTTGTATGAGTATGCATGCATGCTCAGTTGTGTCCAACTCTTTGCAATCCTATTGAAATTTTGCCCGTTGCTTTACAAGAATGAAATGGTTGTTTGATGAATTTACCAACCCTAAGGGAAAGTCTTGGGAAAATGTTCAGACTACAGACTGCAGACCCAAAGGTTTGGATTTTATGTAGTGTTTAGAAGAGAGTCTCTTTTTTCAATTGACCGGGGCGGGGGAATCAACCAAGACTTCTGAACTCTAATAACAAAGATAAAGTCTTAAAACCAGAAACACAAGACACTTCAGCCAGCCATATAGAAAATCAACTCAAATGACAGCAGCTACATCAGAAATGATAGAGGTTAGAAAGAATGGCACATTTTCCAAGTGCTTACAGAATGGAATTGTCAGTCCAGAATACTATATCCAGGGAAAATATCCTTCAAAAATGGAGAAGACAACAAGATAGTCTCAGATAAAGGAAAACTAAGGTAATTTGCTGCCAATGAATTACCTTAAAATAATGGCTACAGTAAGTTCTCCAAACAGAAAATAAATGATAAGAGAAAAAATATTGGATATCAGGAAGCAAACAAAAAAGCAAAAAACATGGTGAGTACAGTAAACTTTCCTTGTCTTGAGTTTTCTTAATTATGTTTGAAACAAAAGTATAACAGTTTTGAAGCAAAAGTATAACTCTGTTGTGGTTCTAAGTATATGTGAAAGAAATGCTTAAGACAATTATATTACAAATGAGGAAAAGTAAAGTGACAAAAAGGAAGGTGAGGTTGCTACATTTCACTTGAACTGGGAAAATGGCGACACCAGTACACTCTGATAAGTTACATATCTATAATGGAATTCTTAGAGTAACTACTTTTAAAAACATCTGCACAAAGAATACAATAAAAAGAGTATAGATAAATGAATATGAAATTCTAAAGTATGTACAAGTGGTCCACAAAAAGGCAAGAAAAAGGAACAAAAACTAAAAATAACAGAGAACAAACAAAACAAAAAATTAAAATTCCAGACTTAAGCCCTACATACCAATAATTACATTAAATGTAAATAGTCTAAGGGCACCAATTAAATTCACAGGGTAGATTAGAAAATATGATCAAACTGTAAGCTGTCTATTTATAAAAATATTTACCTCAAATATATCCTGTAAATATATAAGCAGTTTGAAATTAAGAGGATTTAAAAAAATATGTCATGCAAATGTTAATCAAAAGAAAGCAGTAGCTGTATCAGTATCAGATAAAATAAACTTTATAACAAAGAAAAGACAAAGGAGGACTTTACATGATAAAAGTGCCCATACACCAAGAAGGGCATAGCAATTCAAAATATGTATGCACCAAACCACAGAGCTGAAAAATATGTGAAGAAGGAGAAACAAAAACAAAAACCTGATAGAGCTGAAAGGGAAAATAGGCAAATTTACCAATAAAGTTAGAGACTTCAGTGTCTCTCTCAGAATAACTAATGGAACAACTAAACAGAAAATGACCAAGGATATAGAAAAACTCAGCCACCAGAATCCAATCAACATAAGTTCATCCAATACCAGCAGAATACAGACACTTTTCAAATCCATCAAATATCCAAGATAGAACATATCCTGGGACATAAAACAAACCTCAGCAACTTTAATAAGCTTGAAGGATACAGTGTGCTCTATGACCACAGTGGAATCGAACCAAAAGTCACAGAAAGATGAGGCAGATTTTCAAACAGTTGAAAGCTAAACAACACAATTCTAAATAACCCATAGAACAAAGCAGAATCTCAATGGATATAAGAAAAGAAAAAAAGTATCGTATTAATTATCTAAGTTTTCATTGAGAGAGCCAAAGGGAAAAAGAGTGAAAAAAGCCCAAAGCAAGCAGAAGGAAAAAAATAATAAAAGAACAATGTCGACGTAGTGGGGGGTTGGGGGGGGGGCGGGGGGCGGTGCAGCACCATGGTCAGGAAATCCGGTATCGGTTTGTTTCCCAAGGTCTTGTAGCTCTGGTTCCGAGATCCACAGGGTCCAAGCTGAGGACAGGAACAGACAGCAGGATGATCCAGAGATTTTTTGCCCCTCTTAGTATATCCAGTTGGAGAAGGAAATGGCAACGCACTCCAGTGTTCTTGTTCTTGCCTGGAGAATCCCAGGGACGGGGGAGCCTGGTGGGCTGCCGTCTATGGGGTCGCACAGAGTCGGACACGACTGAAGCGACTTAGCAGCAGCAGCAACAGCAGCTATATATCCAGTACTCTTGCCTGGAAAATCCCATGGACGGAGGAGTCTGGTAGGCTGCAGTCCATGCGGTCGCTAAGAGTCGGACACAACTGAGCGACTTCACTTTCACTTTTCACTTTCATGCATTGGAGAAGGAAATGGCAACCCACTCCAGTGTTTTTGCCTAGAGAATCCCAGGGATGGGGGAGCCTGGTGGGCTGCCGTCTATGGGGTTACACAGAGTCGGACACGATTGAAGCAACTTAGCAGCAGCAACAGTATATGCGGAATTCGGAATCCTTTACTGAACGAAAGAGCACCAGGGAGGAGATTCGGCCACTGGGCCCGACGTGCAAAATGAACTCGCCGTTTGCCAAATTATTTCTTGAGATCCCACTGTTCTCGTGGAAAGGGCAGAGCTTCCCACTTTCAGCCAAAATTTGGTGCGACAGCCAACTCAGGTACCAGCTTTGGAGGAAATTCTAAATTATCCTTGATGGGCGAAGCAAGAAATCGACCTTGTTTATCAGCTCGCCCCGTCGATTCTGAAAGTCAGCCAGGTTTGGCAGTTCTCAGCCTTTGAGACGAGCGAGCTGAGCTGCTTGGGAAAGTTAATGCCAGGAGAGCGATTAGTGTGGGTCAAGGCGAAAGAACTTGAGAGCAGAATTCAGGGAATGATAACGAAAGGCACGCTGAGACATGGTGGAGTCCGGGGCTGCCGCGGCCACAGGAAGGTGGAGGAGGAAAAAATTGGACAAACGCTTAGGTTGACAAAACATCTGGCTAGGAGGAGAGGCGGTGAGCTGCCCGTCTCTGCTGCGCTTCCTCTGGGTACATGGAAAGCTCCCAGGTCCATGCTCGATAAAAGCGAGCCTGCGGGCACTTTTCCGCAGGAAGATCCCCTTCGTTTTGCTCGATTGTCGCGGCTTTCAGAGCACTTCATTGCTCTTTCCCGGCGTCGAGTTTCTGTTTTCGGTGGATCCGGGTGGTATTGGCGGCTTCCGATCGCGGGGCAGCCGGGCCCACAGCGTCCCGATATCCACGCGACAGTGGTAGGAGAAGCGATCAAAATAGAAACAGGATCCACCTGCGTCTTTAGATTTCAGCACCAGAGGTATAGGTGAGAGTGAGTGTTTTTTTTCCTGTGTTGAGCTTGGAATGCAAGATATGAAAGGTAAGCCAGTAACCAAGTATCTTTAACTTGAAATGGTTTTCAGAAGCTCACTTAACTTCCCTTAAATAGTTTGGTGTGTCAGTTGTCAGAACTTTAATCTCAGGGCCAAGAAGTCCAGACTCCGTTCCGGTTAGAATCCCGTTCTCTGTCCCACTTGGTTTTTGTCTTCCTTCTGCTGTTGCAGTTGTCTTGGTGACGTCGAGGTTCACAGCAGGAGATGAGGGATTTCACCGAAACCCATTGGGTTATGTTTTTACTTTCTATGTGTACAGGACTTTAAGGAGGAAAAGCTTAGGAGAGTTAAATCTGTATTCCTTGAAGAACAGTTTGAGCGTATTCCAGAGAAAAACAGAACCAATGCCTGGAGGTGCCGGGGATTGAACCCGGGGCCTCATACATGCAAAGCATGCGCTCTACCACTGAGCTACACCCCCTCACTGGCTACTTTCTTGCTAATACTTTTCTGGAAATTAATTTTGTTTCCTGAGGCTCTGGATTCCTGAGCCTCTTGACAGTAGCGTTTAATGGCAAGTTTTAGGCCGGAGACCCTCAGAAACCAAAGAAGGATATTGATACTCTAGCGTATAGAAGTTGTGCCAGGGATCGAGCCCGGGGCAAGGCAAAAGACTGGAACTTATCAGATAACCACAGGAAGTTTCCACAGTGGCCTTAAAACATGGTTGGGGTCTCCTATTACGCTGACAAGAAATCAAATCAAGTCTCAGTATCTGGCTTTTAGATTTCCTCCAAATTTGTCTTAGTGGCTCAGTAGTAAAGAATCGGCCGGCCAATGTAGGAGGTGCAAGAGAGGCGGGTTTGATCCTGGGTCAGAAAGATCCCCTGCAGTAGGAAATGGCAAACTACTCCTGTACTCTTGCCTGAAAAATTCCATGGACTAAGGAGCCTGGCAGGCTACAGTCCATGGGGCACCAACAGTCAGACATGACTGAGCACACTTGCACAAAAATGTCTTAAACTGAGACATCCAAGGCCATTGAAATTCAGCTTCTTTCTAGCCTAAAACGCTCCGTGGTATTTGCTGTTCGTTCCACTGGAATATTAAGGACTAGATTTGATGGAGGAAAGCCACAACCAGTAAAACACCTTAGAGCAAAGCATTCAGCCTTGCAATTTAAGGGGCTTTCCCCCCCTCCCCCCCTCCCCCCCTCTTCTAACCTATGCACCAGGGTAATTCAGCAGACTCACCAATAATCCAAAATCTCTTCTTCATAAGGCATGAATGAAACAACAGCTTTAGCAATGGAGAGGAGTGTTAGACTGTGAGAGTGAGACCAAAGACATACAACCACAAGATATTAGGGATAAAGAAAAAATACGTGTGTGTTTGCTCAGTCATTCAGTTATTTAGGAAGGCAAGAAAAGCCATGTCACTACAAATGGAAAAAAAACTGCAGAAAATGTTTTAAAAATTCTTTTGGAAGTGGGAGAAAGATTGGAAATGGAGAAGATGAGCCAGCTTTGCTCTTGTTAAACTCAAGATCTACGTGGTGCACACTTGAGAGAACATTACATGGCAAACTCAATTACTCCCAGCCTTGGATTTGTGAGTAATCAGTAGACACATGGATGTGGATGGTGGATAAAGACAGAAAAGTGTGCTCATTAGTGATATTCGAAGGAAAATAAGCTTGTTCCTGGACATTTCTTGAATACTGGGATCTACTATGATTAAAACTGTGTTCTTTGAACTACACAAGACCACAAGAAAACAGATTTTCTGACAGTAGATTTCTAGTGGTTAATACCTTCTCCTTCTGGTTTGCCTGTTAATGAACTTTTGCCAATATTCACAAAATAATTTTGAGTTCCTCTTGAAATTGGAAGAATATAATTTGCCTGACAGGCTTGTACCTTCAGTATTCTTTAGCTCGTGAACTGCTAAGGAGGATTACTGTGACTGGTGCTATAAAATATGATTCTTTCCAATATTAAGAAGGTTTGCAGAAACACTTCTGGGTCATAATGTGTTGCTCCTGGAGAAAACTGCATGTCTATTGGATTCTCAGGGATTCATAATAATAAGGTATACTTTTTTTTCTTTTTGCCCCATGAACAAGTTTGGAATTTTAAAAATTAATGTTGAGTAACTGTTTTGTACACCTGAAACTAATATGATATTGTAAATCATCTATGCTGCTAAGTCACTTCAGTCGTGTCCGACTCTGTGCGACCCCATAGACGGCAGCCCACCAGGCTCCCCCGTCCCTGGGATTCTCCAGGCAAGAACACTGGAGTCGGTTGCCATTTCCTTCTCCAATGCATGAAAGTGAAAAGTGAAACTGAAGTCGCTCAGTCGTGTCTGACTCTTAGCGACCCCATGGACTGCAGCCTACTAGGCTCCTCCATCCATGGGATTTTCCAGGCAAGAGTACTGGAGTGGGGTGCATTGCCTTCTCCAAATCATCTATACTTCAATTCAAAAAAAAAAAAAAAAATCTAGACTATGGATTCATTTAATACATAATTCTTATGAGGAATTAAACTTGTAAATTGAGAGACAGAACACACTCATGCCATATATACTCAATTCAGAAAATCTGAAAATCAATGACATACAGGTTTAATGCTGCACTGTCCAAAATGGTAGCCACTAGCCACTTTGAGTATTAAACACTTGAAAAGATGAGATGTGCTGTAAGTATAAAATATATACCAGACCTCAAAGACTTAATATGATATTTAAAATTTAACCCATATCACTAATAATTTTTATTGACTATTTATTTAAGTGATGTTTGATATACCAAGTCATTTATATAGTCTTCTTAAACCAAGACCATCTATTTTTATTTTTAATGAGACTACTACAAAATTAAAAGTTATAAAAGTGACTCATTTATGGCTTTATTATATTGCTATTGGACAGCCATAGCTACAAGAAGATATTACATGTTTAGGTGGTGTTCTGGGAGAATCCAAGAACCATATGTGTGGACATGACACAAAGCATTTACTTGCATGATTTCCTTTGATAGTTATAGTAGTCTTTTTGACATAGACACTATTAGCCTTATTTTTAAGATACTGAATGGAAAACTAATTGTGTTTTGTGAATTACCCAAGACCTCTCACTTCAATAGAATATAAAGGGATCATTACTGAATTAGGCAATAAAATACTCAATGATGCTGTTTGTCCAATCACATGTTTCTTTATGAGATAAAATGCAAGCTTCTGAACTGAGGAGGGATAGGTAGCTAATGGATAGTTTCTAACACCAAGTTCCTGTATAGTGAATGTCCCTATATGGCCCCCTATTGCTTCTAAGTTTGTAACAATTTTCAATTTGCAACTTGATGCAGTTCTGATATTGAAATATTGTTGATTATTTTCTTCTGATGTAATGTCCAAGAATTGTTAGTAGAAAACAGACACTGTGAAACTGAAACAGAAATTCAAAAAGAAGAAAATAATTCAAAATGACATAAAGGATAACAAAGAGCTTCAAGGGAAAAAAGTTGAAATAAAAAGGGAAAAATGTATTTGTATCTGAGTCTTGATGACTTTACTGTCCATTTGCTTTCATTTTTCAGTATTCTTGGTCCCTTTGTGAAAATTCAACAGAATAATTCTTAAAGAAGTGCTTATTTTCATTCTTTCCTAGATAATAAAATGGAAATAAGATGTGTAAATTCTAAACAGAGGTGCAAGATTGAAGGAATGTCTTGTCAAAAACAAAACTTGCGATGGTCTTGTAATTGTTTAAAAGTTTGAGAATGTTCACCAAAGCTCCTATTCCAACAGTTTAAAAAGGGGGTGGACTCAAGATGAAAACTCGTATTTTCTGATTGGAAAATTTTTCTTGTGTATACCACTTCCACATATATACATTTATACAGTGTAGTAGTTCTTTTTCTACAGCTTCCCCCCGCCCCACCACCACCAATTTTTGTGATTAAAAAGATCACACACATGTCAAGTCCAGCTCGACAGCACAGGTTCCTGAAAGCACCAGGTGACGAAAGAATGAGAAACACTCAAGAAAGTTACAGTGGGGATCAGGGGACCAACACCAACAGGAGGTGAAGGTGCCCAAACTGACCTCAAGCCTGCTTTATTATCCTTTTTGAGACTTGCTTGTACATCTTTCTATGATCATAGCAGGCCAAGTGGCCTTCAATGATAATCCTGTGCAGTTAACATTTTTGTATCCCTGTTTTTCTGCCTCAAGGACAGACCCAGTTAATCTTTATGTGCCTCCCAGGTGCCAAAGATAGAACAGTCTGTTGATGGTTTTCCATCCCCAGGTATACATCTTGCTTTCAAGATGTTTTTTTTGTTCCTTCTTGGATTCCTTCAGGAGTCACATAACTGAGTCATGCCCTTTCAGCAAGATTGTTTAATTCTTTTGCCAGGCCTTTTAGTAGGCCTGTCTCCTAGACACACACACATCAAAGCAGAAATGAATTGTAAGTGCAAGAGGTTGTAGCATATTGTAATTTCTTAGCTCCTAGGAAAATAATTTCCTGGGTTTTAAAACTTTAAATAGCTTTTTCGCAACGGGTTTGCCGCCAGGACACAGGTTTCGTGAAAACCACCGTTAAACCTAAGCCAAAATGGGAAAGGAGAAGACCCACATCAACATCGTTGTCATTGGGCACGTAGATTCAGGGAAGTCTACCACGACTGGCCATCTGATCTACAAATGTGGCGGGATCGACAAGAGAACAATTGAAAAGTTCGAGAAGGAGGCTGCCGAGATGGGAAAGGGCTCCTTCAAATATGCCTGGGTCTTGGACAAACTTAAAGCTGAACGTGAGCGTGGTATCACCATTGATATCTCCCTGTGGAAATTTGAGACCAGCAAGTACTATGTTACCATCATTGATGCCCCAGGACACAGAGACTTCATCAAAAACATGATTACAGGCACATCCCAGGCTGACTGTGCTGTCCTGATTGTTGCTGCTGGTGTTGGTGAATTTGAAGCCGGTATCTCCAAGAACGGGCAGACCCGTGAGCATGCCCTTCTGGCTTACACCCTGGGTGTGAAACAACTAATTGTTGGCGTTAACAAAATGGATTCCACTGAGCCACCCTATAGCCAGAAGAGATACGAAGAAATTGTTAAGGAAGTCAGCACCTACATTAAGAAAATTGGCTACAACCCCGACACAGTAGCATCTGTGCCAGTTTCTGGATGGAGTGGTGACAACATGCTGGAACCAAGTGCTAATATGCCATGGTTCAAGGGATGGAAAGTCACCCGTAAGGACGGCAATGCCAGTGGAACCCCCCTGCTTGAAGCTCTGGATTGCATTCTGCCACCAACTCGCCCAACTGACAAACCCTTGCGTTTGCCTCTCCAGGATATCTATAAAATTGGTGGTATTGGTACTGTCCCTGTGGGTCGTGTGGAGACTGGTGTTCTCAAACCTGGCATGGTGGTCACCTTTGCTCCAGTCAATGTAACAACTGAAGTGAAGTCTGTAGAAATGCACCATGAAGCATTGAGTGAAGCCCTTCCTGGGGACAATGTGGGCTTTAATGTCAAGAACGTGTCTGTCAAAGATGTCCGTCGTGGCAATGTGGCTGGTAACAGCAAAAATGATCCACCCATGGAAGCTGCTGGCTTCACAGCTCAGGTGATTATTTTGAACCATCCAGGCCAAATCAGTGCTGGATATGCACCTGTGCTGGATTGTCACACAGCTCACATTGCTTGCAAGTTTGCTGAGCTGAAGGAGAAGATTGATCGTCGTTCTGCAAAAAAGCTGGAAGATGGCCCTAAATTCTTGAAATCTGGTGACGCTGCCATCGTTGATATGGTTCCTGGCAAGCCCATGTGTGTCGAGAGCTTCTCTGATTATCCTCCCCTGGGCCGTTTTGCTGTGCGTGACATGAGACAGTCGCTGTGGGTGTCATCAAAGCAGTGGACAAGAAGGCAGCTGGAGCTGGCAAGGTCACCAAGTCTGCCCAGAAAGCTCAGAAGGCTAAATGAATATTATCCCCAACACCTGCCACCCCAGTCTTAATCAGTGGTGGAAGAACGGTCTCAGAACTGTTTGTCTCAATTGGCCATTTAAGTTTAATAGTAAAAGACTGGTTAATGATAACAATGCATCGTAAAACCTTCAGAAGGAAAGGAGAATGTTTTTGTGGACCATATGTTTTGTGTGTGGCAGTTTAAGTTATTAGTTTTTAAAATCAGTACTTTTTAATGAAAACAACTTGACCAAAAATCTGTCACAGAATTTGAGACCCATTTAAAAAAGTTTTATAAAACTCCTAGAGGAGAACATAGGCAAAACACTCTCTGACATACATCACAGCAGGATCCTCTATGACCCACCTCCCAGAATATTGGAAATAAAAGCAAAAATAAACAAATGGGACCTAATTAACCTTAAAAGCTTCTGCACATCAAAGGAAACTATTAGCAAGGTGAAAAGACAGCCTTCAGAATGGGAGAAAATAATAGCAAATGAAGCAACTGACAAACAACTAATCTCAAAAATACACAAGCAACTCCTACAGCTCAACTCCAGAAAAATAAACGACCCAATCAAAAAATGGGCCAAAGAACTAAATAGACATTTCTCCAAAGAAGACATACAGATGGCTAATAAACACATGAAAAGATGCTCAACATCACTCATTATCAGAGAAATGCAAATCAAAACCACTATGAGGTACCATTTCACACCAGTCAGAATGGCTGCGACCCAAAAGTCTACAAATAATAAATGCTGGAGAGGGTGTGGAGAAAAGGGAACCCTCTTACACTGTTGGTGGGAATGCAAACTAGTACAGCCACTTGGAGAACAGTGTGGAGATTCCTTAAAAAACTGGAAATAGAACTGCCTTATGATCCAGCAATCCCACTGCTGGGCATACACACTGAGGAAACCAGAAGGGAAAGAGACACGTGTACCCCAATGTTCATCGCAGCACTGTTTATAATAGCCAGGACATGGAAGCAACCTAGATGTCCATCAGCAGATGAATGGATAAGAAAGCTGTGGTACGTATACACAATGGAGTATTATTCAGCCATTAAAAAGAATACATTTGAATCAGTCCTAATGAGATGGATGAAACTGGAGCCTATTATACAGAGTGAAGTAAGCCAGAAGGAAAAACATAAATACAGTATACTAACGCATATATATGGAATTTAGAAAGATGGTAACAATAACCCTGTGTACGAGACAGCAAAAGAGACACTGATGTATAGAACAGTCTTATGGACTCTGTGGGAGAGGGAGAGGGTGGGAAGATTTGGGAGAATGACACTGAAACATGTAAAATATCATGTATGAAACGAGATGCCAGTCCAGGTTCGATGCACCATACTGGATGCTTGGGGCTAGTGCACTGGGACGACCCAGAGGGATGGTATGGGGAGGGAGGAGGGAGGAGGGTTCAGGATGGGGAACACATGTATACCTGTGGTGGATTCATTTTTATATTTGGCAAAACTAATACAATTATGTAAAGTTTAAAAATAAAATAAAAATTTTAAAAATAAATAAATAAAATAATATTCTCCTTAAAAAAAAAAAACTTTAAATAAAATACTTCAGTGGAATAGAAAGCAAATTGGAGCGAAACACACACACACACACACACACTCTTTGATTGCATTTGAGAGAGCGAAACACACACACACACACACACACACACACACTCTTTGATTGCATTTGCGAAAAGCCGTAAACACCGTTGTCAGATACAGACATATCTAACGGGTTCGTAATTACACGAAAGCAAAACCAAATTGCCGAAACCCGGGATCGAACCAGGGACCTTTAGATCTTCAGTCTAACGCTCTCCCAACTGAGCTATTTCGGCCACTTGCGATAAAAGTACTTAGTTGTTTCCCCAAAATAGCAGAGTTTTCAGTCGTGAGGGCTAAATTTACCTCATTCGATATCGTCCATGCATTCGCGCCCATATATACTGGTTCCCCTGAAATCCATGTCTAAAAATAGGATCCAATTTTAGGAGACAGTGGATGGGTTGATAGAAAAGGAGGGAAGTAAAGGGAGAGAAAAAGATTAAAAACAAAAAGCTTCATATATTTCTGCTTGATCTCTTTCGGCTACTCCACTAATTCAAAGACTGCTCAGAAAACTGAGGGAATTCAGAATGAAATTATTGACTCATCTTTCAGTTCTTTTTCTGTCTTGCTCTTTAATGACAAGGCTAAAAGAGTGATTGGGCACGTTAATGTGGAGACCGACTTATTGCTTCGGATGGAAGAAATTCGGAAGGAGCCAATTCTTCTCTTTTATTTACTCTCTTTTCCTGGCTTTCCTTATGCTGACACGTGGCCAGTTAGTGCGGGGACCAGAGAATAGAAACCAGAATCACTTTTAAAGGCAATCCATCGGACAATGTGTTTATTTCCGTGTGAGCAAGCAAAACGTGTTTTTTAAACGAGAAAAGAAGATGCATGTGTATGGTTTCCAATCCTCTCGTAAAGAAAGGATACACCACTCCTGAACGACACCTCTCATAACAGAAAGATCCTGAGGATCTTTTTTGAAATAGTAATCATATTTCTGAGGAAGTCTTCAAAGATTGGATAGTTGGCCGGATACAAAAGCCATTGTCTCAAATCCCACTATTTCTTAAACCTTTAAATTATATCCTCTTAAGCTGCGACCCTGGGAGAAATGGAAGGATAGCAAACCAAATAATACCGTTTCTGCTCTTAAGACATTTCATCCCATCAGTTCTTTCTAAGGTTCCCGCCCCAGCAGGAACCCCAACTACCTGGAGGCATTTTTTTCTGCAACGACCAGGAAAGATTTCCGAGTGGAACTTTTCCCCTGACGTCAACTTCTCTCCTTTTCTCTTTCCTATTCTTATAAAAATTTTCAGCTCCTCTCCTCCTTAAGAAAAGATGAACTACAGTCTGAGAGAAGGTATTTCAATGCTTATGTTTAAGGAAAGACATTATCTGTGAAGAACTTTTACAAAACACTAAGAAAAAGACTAAAATCTCATTAAGAACAAATTAACAGCAGGTCACAAAAAGAGGATACCCAAAATAGCCAATAAGCAATTTAAAAGGTGCCTAACATAATATGCCCTGAGGGAAATGTAAATTTAAAAACCGAATGAAATAATACTTCTCTTCACTGGAATAAATTACCTAAGATATAAGCATCTGAATGCAGAGTTCCAAAGAATAGCAAGGAGATAAGAAAGACTTCTTCAGCGATCAATGCAAAGAAATAGAGGAAAACAACAGAATGGGAAAGACTAGAGATCTCTTCAAGAAAATTAGAGATACCAAGGGAACATTTCATGCAAAGATGGGCTCGATAAAGGACAGAAATGGTATGGACCTAACAGAAGCAGAAGATTTTAAGAAGAGGTGGCAAGAATACACAGAAGGACTGTACAAAAAAGATCTTCATGACCAAGATAATCACGATGGTGTGATCACTCTCCTAGAGCCAGACGTCCTGGAATGTGAAGTCAAGTGGGCCTTAGAAAGCATCACTATGAACAAAGCTAGTGAAAGTGATGGAATTCCAGTGGAGCTATTTCAAATCCTGGATGATGATGCTATAAAAGTGCTGCACTCATATGCCAGCAAATTTGGAAAAGTCAGCAGTGGCCACAGGACTGGAAAAGGTCCGTTTTCATTCCAATCCCAAAGAAAGGCAATGCCAAAGAATGCTCAAACTACCACACAATTGCACTCATCTCACACATTAGTAAAGTAATGCTCAAAATTCTTCAAGCCAGGCTTCAGCAATATGTGAACCGTGAACTTCCAGATGTTCAAGCTGGTTTTAGAAAAGGCAGAAGAACCAGAGATCAAATTGCCAACATCCACTGGATCATGGAAAAAGCAAGAGAGTTCCAGAAAAATATCTATTTCTGCTTTATTGACTATGCCAAAGCCTTTGACTGTGTGGATTACAATAAACTGTGGAAAATTCTGAAAGAGATGGGAATACCAGACCACCTGACCTGCCTCTTGAGAAACCTATATGCAGGTCAGGAAGCAACAGTTAGAACTGGACATGGAACAACAGACTGGTTCCAAATAGGAAAAGGAGTACGTCAAGGCTGTATACTGTCACCCTGCTTATTTAACTTCTATGCAGAGTACATCATGAGAAACGCTGGGCTGGAAGAAGCACAAGCTGGAATCAAGATTGCCGGGAGAAATATCAATAACCTCAGATATGCAGATGACACCACCCTTATGGCAGAAAGTGAAGAGGAACTAAAAAGCCTCTTGATGAAAGTAAAAGAAGACAGTGAAAAAGTTGGCTTAATGCTCAACATTCAGAAAACAAAGATCATGGCATCCAGTCCCATCACTTCATGGGAAATAGATGGGGAAACAGTGGAAACAGTGTCAGACTTTATTTTGGGGGTCTCCAAAATCACTGCAGATGGTGACTGCAGCCATGAAATTAAAAGATGCTTACTCCTTGGAAGAAAAGTTATTACCAACCTGGATAGCATATTGAAAAGCAGAGACATTACTTTGCCAACAAAGGTTCGTCTAGTCAAGGCTATGGTTTTTCCTGTGGTCATGTATGGATGTGAGAGTTGGACTGTGAAGAAGGCTGAGCGCTGAAGAATTGATGCTTTTGAACTGTGGTGTTGGAGAAGACTCTTGAGAGTCCCTTGGACTGCAAGGAGATCCAACCAGTCCATTCTGAAGGAGATCAGCCCTGGGATTTCTTTGGAAGGAATGATGACGCTAAAGCTGAAATTCCAGTTCTTTGGGCACCTCATGCGAAGAGTTGACTCATTGGAAAAGACTCTGATGCTGGGAGGGATTGGGGGCAGGAGGAGAAGGGGACGACAGAGGATGAGATGGCTGGATGGCATCACTGACTCGATGGACGTGAGTCTGAGTGAACTCCGGGAGTTGGTGATGGACAGGGAGGCCTAGCATGCTGCGATTCATGGGGTCGCAAAGAATCGGACACAACTGAGCGACTGAACTGAAATGAAGAGAACTGATAACATCAAGAGCTGTTGAGTATGTGGAGCAACTGGAATAGTCACTCTCACACTGCTGATGAGACTGTAAACTGGTGCACACACATTAGGAAACTATTTGGAAATACAGACTAAAATTAAATATACATATAAGCTATGTCCCCACCCAATAAAAAAAAATCCCAACTGCATTTATACCCAAGAGAAATGCATGAGTATTTTCCTTGAAAGACATATACAGGAATGCCAGTGACCACATTAGACATTTCAGACCAAAACTAGGAGCAGTCTAAATATACATCAACAGTAAAATGGATTTAAAAGTTTTGATGCATAGTATTCATACAATGGATTACTACGAACAACGAAAAAAGAACTACTGATACTAGCAACAATATGGATGTATCCAACTTTTAAAAAAATGAATGAAAAATCCATACTAAAATTAGTACATATTGTATGATTCTACTTATATTATTTCAAAACACACAAAAAACTAATCCATGGTGATAGAAGTTAGAGAGTGGTATTGATTGGGATGAGTCACAAGGAAGCTACCGGGGGTTGAAATATCGTTTATCTTTGCCAGAGCTATTGATTACATGGCATGTAACCCATGAGGCTGAATAATTAAATTTCATCCATTTTTGTTTATATTAATTAAGCCTCAATTTAAATAACAAAAAAAGAAGAGAAGGAACAAAAAAGATCTCCTTGGATATCTCTTTGCCTCCAGTACATCTTATCTCTTTATTAGTATTTGAATTTCAGATTGTGGTCTGCAGACTGGTATCTGGCTAAGAATTGTTTTCTACCCATTTGAGAGCATGAGGAACTTTTTATATAAAGTGGACAATACCAGGACATAGGACTACTTTTGTTGAATACAGTAGAAACAATTTCAGGGGCTTTCAGAATTTCAGAAATAATAATCTCTGGAATGAGGAAGTGACAGCACCTGAGAGGCACCTGCCAAGTGAATTTTAATAAAAATTAATAAAATGTGTAGGGCTTCCCAGGCATCTCAAATGGTAAAGAATCTGCCTGCAATAAAATGTGTATATCTGGACAAGCTCTCAGATCAGTCTCTGATTCAGAAAGAGTTGAGCTTTTTGCCTTTAGCTAAAATTTGGTGGGAGTGTAAATTCAGATACAAGTCTTTAGACAGCTACCTCTAAAAAATATTTTAGATTCTCTTACAGATTCTTTCTCCCTCAGCATTCCTCTACCAATCCAGGGTTTTACCCACTACCACCAGCAGTGCACCTCGCCCCCAATCAGACCAAGCCTCAGCTTATGCAGGGGAAAGGCTGAGCTGGAAACTTAAGGAAAGTAATTAGAACGATGTGGAAATTTACACATGAGTGTCTCAACATGGAGATTAAAATGCGTGGAAATGAGACTATAAGTGTGCAAAACTACTCTGCAAATTCCATCAAGGAGCACACAGAATGAAGGAGAGAGAAAAAAAAAGAGAGGAGCCCAGCTCACCCAAGAAGGAAGAGGTGGGGTGGGGTGAAGTGCAGGAAGAAAAGGAGAAAAGGGACGGAAAGGAAGGGGCAGAGGAAAAGCATCCTCAAAATTACTAGGATTTGAGGGGAGTCTGGGGGTCCAGGCTCCATATCTTTCCGTCTCTTCGTCCAGGTATGAGAGGAGAGATGCGTTCTCTCAAGGGATGTAGGCTTGTCGCAGAAAAGGATCTGGCTCCTCTAGTCCAAGACTATCTTGGCTTTGGGAGCACCTCGCAGCTCTTTGCATCGTTGGATGGACAAGTGGAGTGCCTTGGGGACGTACTTGAGGTGAGTTTTCATTTAAAGTCCCGGAACCGCTGGGATGGGTAGCTTGGAAGCTGCACAGATGCCCCGGTTTTTGCGCTTGGATGCTGTGGGACAGTCGAGCGGTGGCAGCTGCAGCTTTGAGATCCAAGGAAGCGTCTTACTTAAGGCTTTGCTTGAAACGCGAAATATGAGAAAGTTTCTGTTGCTCGCTCCACATACTTCCAAATCTTTCTCCTGAAGAAACTCTTCCTAACATTTGCAACAGGCTCCTTTACTCCTTACATGATGCTAGGAGGAGTCTCAAAGGAGTCTGAAGAGCAGAACAGGAACTGAAGACCTTGGTTGCAGAAAGCCAGTCACAGAACAAAGGGTGATACCTACAGAGGAAACCACTCTCCCCTCACTCCTCATACAGGCACAAAGGCAATATAGAGGAGTCCTTCACAGGCCAAGGGGATGACCTCAAAATTGGCTGTACAGGTGACTTGTGACAACTGATGGACAGTTATAGCTTCCTCTGGAGATTAAGAAAAGGAGAGGGTGCATTATGGAAGATCTCCAGGTTTCCTGGCTTCTGTAGATGGAAAAAGAGACTGTTTTCTGAACATTTAACAGATTTCTTGCCTGGTTTTCCCTTTTGTGGTTGAAAAAAAAATTTTTTTTAAGTGTATCCTCCTGTGGATCTCTGCTTAGGCATTGTGAGGCCAGAATCTGAAACTGTACAAACAGCTCTAACCTGGAGATATGCATTGTTCAGTAGTTTGGAAGAAGGGTGTCCCTGGAGAGTAAGTAGATTGAGGTTGAAATGGATGTATTGGGATTGGGAGTACAAGAATTCATTATCTATCTGTGGAAAACAAAGAAATGACTTTTCCCCTGGATTGATCTTGGACCCTGGAGTTCAGAACGTTTGTCATTTCAGACTGGAAACTTCCCTAAAATACCCGTGTGTGCTAAGTCTCTTCAGACTCTTTGCAATCCCATGGATTATAGCCGGCAAGGCTCCTCTGTCTATGGGCTTCTCCAGGCAAGAATACTGGAATCGGATAGCCATGCCTTCCTCCAGAGGATCGGATCAAACCCATGTCTCTTATGACTCCTGCATTGGCAAGCGTTCTTTACCACTAGTGCCACCTGGGAAGCCCCTTAGAATACCCAGAAAAGCACTATTTCCCTTTATAGATTTCTGCTGAGGTGACTGCTATCTTTCCCTCATTTATCATTTGTTTGTAGTTAAACAACTTTTATGTAAGGTCCAGAGTTTGAGGGTCTCTGATGGAAAAAGTGACCACCAGTGCATCAAGTTGTTAACCACTGGCAGTGAAGTCTAGTGAAATATTTTAGTGAAATCTTCTTCAGCCTCCTGCAACCTGGGTTAGGAAGGAGCTAGAATAAAAGAACCACAAAAGAACTTGAGTGCTTAACTTTCTGACAAGGAATCAGGTGGTCTATCCACTAGGTCAACACAGACCGCCACTTGCTGATACTTTCAGATTCCATACAAGTGGGAATTGGATGGTTGGGAAAACTGCTACTTGCTTTTTATAACTTTTTGGTGGCGGCAACTGCTGAGAATGCTTAGAGAAATTCGGTCAATAACAGAGCTAACAATGGGTAACCTTAATGAATGGGCACGATTCCTTCCTCTGTAAGGTTGAGAAAGAATTGCCATAGCCAAGAAGATTGAGTGTGACAAAGATATTTCAGGAAGTAAGAGGTCTTAGGGTACGTGGGCAAGAAGAATATATGAAAATGTGGGTACTGGGGATGGAACCCAGTGTCTCATGCATGCTAAGCACTGAGCCATACCCTCAGGTCCTCAGTGAGTTCTCAGAAGACTTTTCATACCTTCTAGTGACCAGCATTGCATCTGAAGACCAATTTATCAAAACAAAACAACCTTAAGTTCAATTCTGCTATTTCTAAACTTCTTAGCTTTATCCTCTCTCAGGCATGGTTGTTCCAGGAGAAAGAAACCTTAATGATAGAAAGAAAGGCACTGTTTCTGATTCGCAGTCAGCTTACGAGGAACTTGCTTCAACGTTGGATTCCCATCAGATTAGATTGCCTGAATTGCACTTCCATTCTATCACTTGGGTGAGTCCTGGGACAGAACATTCTCCTGCAATCTTTTTGAATATTCTCTGTATTCTTTGGGCTCTTGGATACATTACATACTCCAAAAAATAAAATAAAATTTACTTAAGTGCATGTGAAAATACTCCAATTGAATATTAATAGAAAAAATCTAACTGTATTTCAAAAGGATAATATAACCTCATTCAAGAGAAAAATAGAGAACACATCCAAGTAAATGTTTTACACTGTACTTTATCTCAATTGTAAAGACAAGAAAAAAAAGCAAACAAGTCATAACCTCTGTGTAGAAGGGTTATTGTTTGTAGTGTTAAGGGTATGTCAATTCTGATATTTTGTATGAATTTTACTTTTATTTGGTATGTGTGAATTTACCTTTGTGTGATTGGGGAAATGAATACATATATTGTTGAAATTCAGGGCTTTCACTATGGGGTGAAGGAAGTAAGTAACAAGTAACTGTTGGCACTGGATAGGAAATGTATATATGTGTGTGCATGCAAGTATGTATGTGTATCTGTCATTTTCCCTCTAGATCTGTCTAATAGGGCTAGGAAAGCTAATACCTCAGTATCAATAAGTAATGCTAGCCCAATATCTTGATTTTTGAATACTGATCCCCACTAAAAGGAAAGAGAGCTACCAGTAGGATTCACAGACTCTAGGACTGGACCAGAGATAGTATAAGATGTACCTAAGATGTCTTTATTTTTTGGGCTCCAAAATCACTGCAGATGGTGACTGCAGCCATGAAATTAAAAGATGCTTACTCCTTGGAAGAAAAGTTATAACCAACCTAGATAGCGTATTGAAAAGCAAAGACATTACTTTGCCAACAAAGGTCCATCTAGTCAAGGCTATGGTTTTTCCTGTGGTCATGTATGGATGTGAGAGTTGGACTGTGAAGAAAGTTGAGCACCAAAGAATTGATGCTTTTGAATTGTGGTGTTGGAGAAGACTCCTGAGAGTCCCTTGGACTGCAAGGAGATCGAACCAGTCCATTCTGAAGGAGATCAGCCCTGGGATTTCTTTGGAAGGAATGATGACGCTAAAGCTGAAACTCCAGTCCTTTGGGCACCTCATGCGAAGAGTTGACTCATTGGAAAAGACTCTGATGCTGGGAGGGATTGGGGGCAGGAGGAGAAGGGGACGAGAGAGGATGAGATGGCTGGATGGCATCACTGACTCGATGGACATGAGTCTGAGTGAACTCCGGGAATTGGTGATGGACAGGGAGGCCTGGAGTGCTGCAATTCATGGGGTCACAAAGAGTCGGACACGACTGAGCGACTGAACTGAACTGAACTGAAGGTGCCTTTCCATACTATAATATAAGTGCTCAAAAATCATGAGGATAATTCAAAAGGATCCAGAAACCAACCTGAAGGGCCTCTCACTGGTCAGATCAGGGGCACTCTGAGATGAATAATAATAAATGATTACAATCCTTGGATACTTAAATGAATAAATGTGGAAGAAAGGAATTTTTTCTTTACAGTGGTATGCCAACTAATAAATGCAGGGAAAATAATGAAGTTTTAAAATCACCATTTACATGGAGAAGGAAATGGCAACCCACTCCAGTTATTATTGCCTGAGAAATCTCATGAACAGAGGAGCCTGCCAGGCTACAGTTCATGGGGTCACAAGAGTTGGACATGACTTAGCAACTAAATGACAAAAACATTTGTGATATGTCTGGCTTTCCTACTGTTATGGATTGTCATATCATTGTGGTTGGAAAATAAAGTTAGAGTAATTTCAATTATATTAAATTTGTTAAGACTTGTTTTGTGACCTAACACATTATCTATCATGGTGAGCATTCCATGTATGCTTGAGAAGAATGTGTATTCCAGGGGTATTGGATGAAATGTTCTGCATATGTCTGTTACGTTCATCTGATCTGATGTGTAGTTTAAGTCCAATATTTCCTTATTGATCTTAAAATGGGGAGATTACTTTGGATTATATGGCTAGGCCTGATGTACTCACAACTGTCTTTAAAAGAGAGGGACAGAGGGATTTCACATACAGGGAGGAGAAGGCAGTGTGACCACGGTGGCAGAGATTGGGGTAAGGCCGCCACAGGCTAAGGAATGCCACCAGCCACCAGAAGTTGAAAGAGGCAAGACTGGACACACACACCCCAGAGCCTTTGGAGGGAGCACCACTCTGCCAACACCCTGATGTCTATCTAGTGATACTAACTTTGGATTTCTGGCCTCCAGAAGGGTAAAAGAACAAATTTCTGTCGTTTTAAGCCACCAGGTTTATGCTAACTTGTTATGGCCTCTGTCGGATACTAATAGATTTGTACTCTGGCCAGCTATCTTGAGGGGTTTTGAGGGTCATGAAGTCTAAAGATTGCACCACTGAAACGAATGTCTTAGGTTCCTGTGAGCAGGCAGTAAGTAAAAGAAGAAAATACAACTCAAGTCACAGCTGGAGGTGCCGGGGATTGAACCCGGGGCCTCGTACATGCGAAGCACGCGCTCTACCACTGAGCTACACCCCCTCCCTGAGTCACTATCTGTGAGGGTTCTTCAGGAAATAGCTCACTACATTCTGTGGGCCTCTTCCCAACTGGTGTTTGTTGTTTTAGTAGTAGTATGTGTTGCAGCAGGATTTACGACTTCTTTAAGACAAAGGAAGTCAGGGAGTTGTGAAGGATACTGATTCTTTAGCAAATAAAACTTGAAGTGGAACAAAAAAATACTGAAAAAGTGTCGTAAAATTGACCGAGTTTTCCTTAGATAAAACACTTATTGCTATTTGATGTTTGCTTTACAGGAATGTTAAGGACAAGATTTTAATGGGAAACCCCAGGTGAAAATAAAAATCACCATCAATTCGTTCAGCGATTTATTTCCAACACTTTATTCATTTTTGTTACATCCTGAAGGCAACTAAGAAGGTTTATAGAATGGTCTAGGAGAATAGTGCTCAAGGTATAAATTAAACGGGCAGATTCAGGGATGGAAAGAAGTGTGGAATTTTAAAAGCAAGTTAGTAGGTTGTAAGACACAGGTTGGAGAGACCTACTGGATTTACAGAGCAAGAAACAAAGTGGGAGGCACATAAAAGAGAGACCCATCCATCACTCAAGAAATAGGAAGAAAAGCAAAAGAGAAGTTAGTTGTTCTTTTGCATCCTTGGCAGTGAAAGTAAGGAGTCTTAAAAACTGGCGATTCGTTTCATATATGATATTATACATGTTTCAATGCCATTCTCCCAAATCATCCAACCCTCTCCCTCTCCTACAGAGTCCAAAAGACTGTTCTATACATCTGTGTCTCTTTTGCTGTCTCACATACAGGGTTATTGTTACCATCTTTCTAAATTCCATATATATGCGTTAGTATACTGTATTGGTGTTTTTCTTTCTGGCTTACTTCACTCTGTATAATAGGCTCCAGTTTCATCCACCTCATTAGAACTGATTCAAATGTATTATTTTTCATGGCTGAGTAATACTCCAACTGGACCAGGCTGTGTACCCTGCATTAACCACATGTTACTTTTATTGTATTGCATATAATCTTTTGAAATTTCTACCTTATATTTCCTATGGTTTTCTCATACTAAGTTCCTGACTTTTCTACTCAATCCTCTTCTCCCTTAAATTACAGAGGTGAATTTCCTTGGAGAAGTCTACGATTGGAAAGGGGGAAAAAATTCCATTTGGACATTAGCCCTAATATAATACATAAAACTAGTGGTGAAAATTCATGATATTCTTTTACATGTTTAGTCTATTTGCCTTTTGCAACTTGATGAATTCCTGTGCTTCAGTTCAGTTCAGTTGCTCAGTCGTATCTGACTCTTTGTGACCCCATGGAATGCAGCACGCCAGGCTTCCCTGTCCATCACCAACTCCTGGAGCTTGCTCAAACTCATGACCATCAAGTTGGTGATGCCATTCAACCATCTCATTCTCTGTCATCCCCTTCTCTTCCTGCCTTCAATCTTTTCCAGCATCAGGGCCTTTCCCAATGAGTCAGTTCTTTGCATCGGGTAGTCAAGTATTAGTTTCAGCTTCAGCATCAGTCCTTCCAATGAATATTCAGGACTGATCTCCTTTAGGATTGGCTGGTTGGATCTCCTTGCAGTCCAAGGGACTCTCAAGAGTCTTCTCCAACACCACAGTTCAAAAGCATCAATTCTTCAGTGCTCAGTTTTCTTTATAGTCCAACTCTCACCATGATTACCAGAAAAACCATAGCTTTGACTAGACGGACCTTTGTTGGCAAAATAATGTCTTTGCTTTTTAATAAGCTGTTTAGGTTGGTCATAACTTTACTTCCAAGGAGAAAGTGTCTTTTAATTTAATGGCTGCAGTCACCACCTGCAGTGATTTTGGAGCCCCAGAAAATAAAGTCTGTCATTGTTTCCACTGTTTCCCCGTCTATTTGCCATTAAGTGATGGGACCAGATGCCATGATCTTCGTTTTCTGAATGTTGAGCTTTAAGCCAACTTTTTCACTCTCCTATTTCACTTTCATCAAGAGGCTCTTTAGTTCTTCAATTTCTTTCATAAGGGTGGCATCATCTGCATATGTGAGGTTACTGACATTTCTCCCGGCAATCTTGATTCCAGCTTGTGTTTCATCCAGCCCAGCATTTCTAATAATGTACTCTGCATAGAAGTTCAATAAGCAGGGTGACAATATACAACCTTGACGTACTCCTTTTCCTATTTGGAACCAGTCTGTTGTTCCATGTCCAGTTCCAACTGTTGCTTCTTGACCTGCATACAGAGTTCTCAGGAGGCAGGAAAGGTGGTCTGTTATTCCCATCTCTTGAAGAATTCTCCAAAGTTTTTTGTGATCCACACAGTCCTATGTTTGGAGCATGTGAATACATTTCTCTTAACATAGTAGATACAAGTGGCAAAAAGACATCATAAAATTGTACTTAGAAAACAAAAAGAGAGAAAATATGTCAACAAAATAGAAAATGACCTATTACCCCTATTAAAGAAAGTCTGGCTCCTGAGCGCTAGCTCTTACTCTTTCTTTGAAGAGGTAAATCCTAAAATTAAGACATTTAACTTGGGAAATATCTTATCCTACTTAAAATTTTGATGAAATCAAAACTACAATGAGATATCACCTCACACCAACCAGAATGGCTATCCTAAAAGAATCCAGAAGCAATATATACTGGAGAGGGTGTGGAAAGAAGGGAATCCTCCAACACTGTTGATGGGAATGTAAACTGGTTCAGCAGCCATTATGAAGCAAAATATGGAGATTCCTTAAAAAACTAAAAATAGAGCTATCGTATGACCCTGCAATCTCACTTTTGGGTCTATATCCAGATAAAAACATGATCTAAAAGAATACATGCACCTCAGTGTTCATTGTAGCACTGTTTACAGTAACAGAAGCAACCTAAATGTCCATCAATAGAGAAATGGATAAAAAAGATGTGGTACATATATACAATGCACTATTATTCAGCCATTAAAAATGAAATAATACCACTTGCAGCAACATGGATGGATCTAGAGATTGTCAAACTGAGTGAAATAAGTCAGACAGAGAAGGAGAAATATCATATGACATCCCCTATATGTGGAATCTAAAAAACAAAGGATACAAATGAACTTGCAAAACAGAAAGAGACTCACAGACTTAGGGAACAAATTTATGGTTGCCAGGGGGGAAGAATGAGGGGAAGGGATACTTAGTGACTTTTGATGGACATGTATACACTTATATTTAAAATGTATAAGCAACAAGGACCAATTGGATAGCCTATGGAACTCTGCTCAATGTTATGTGCAGCCTGGACAGGAGAGGAGTTTGGAGGAGAATGGATACATGTATATGTATGACTGAATTCCTTCACTGTCCACCTGAAACTATCACAACATTGTTAATAGGCTATAACCCAATACAAAATAAAAAGTTTTTTTAAAAAGTTGCTGAGCAGAAAGAAAGATATGAGCTTCCTAGTTCGTATTGGAAGTTAGCACCATCTTGACTGCAAACCTGCAAAACATTTTATTTAAAAGAAACTTGACATCTAATTCAATTATGTATACTGATTTAAAAATACTAGTAAATATCATATTACCATGAGAGGGGAAACAGTGTCAGTCATAAGAATACAAAACTGGTTCAACAATAGAAATACATTTTTGCAATTGTTTTTACTACATTAGAATAGGAAGTAGGAAAATTATTAATAAAATAAGCCATATATTTATAATATATAATCATTTTAACCCACATTGGAGCACTCAAACCAGTGACTCAAATTTTAACGTGCAGAGGAAACACTTAGGGATCCTGTCGAAATGTTGGTTCTAGTTCAGTAAGTTTGAGGAGGAACTGACATCCTGCATTCTAACAAGGTACCACCAACAGCTTTAGTTCAAGGACCCCGGGTCTGGAAAATTTCTTTCCGATAGAGGGCGCAACAGTCTCAGATAAAATTACTTCTGTAACAACTAAATTATCTAGTTAAGTCCTATTCTCCGGTAAGAGTAAAAACAGACCAAAACTGGAAATTAATCTCTGACGTTTGAGATCTTCAGCCCAAGGTACTTCGCAATGGGGCTATTGATGCCTAAGTGTAAACTTCTTCATATCCACTGATGAAAATAAATTTCTCGATTTCCAAGTTTGGAACGCTGTCTTCTTGCTCAATCTGCAGTCTAATCATGGCCAACACGGCTCAGAGAACAAAACACGCTAAAAAAAAAAAAAAAATTAGCTTGAGATCGTGTGTTTTTCTTTTGTTAAATTCTGTCATCCTTGTCTCTTCTTTCCTGCTTTTTACATATTAATAATACTGCAAAGTGAAACCCAGGGCAAAAAGGCTCGTCAATTTGGTGACGGACTTTCTGTGCGGAATCTCGAGCTGCTGAATGAGCCCAGGCTTTGTCTTTTCCTCCTTACGCAGCCACCCTGAGTGTTGCCAAACCGGAGGAGTAGAAAAAGAACAGCACTAATACTAATAGCAAATAGTTGTGAAATAGATTTACTTTCTTTTTGAGCAAATAGCAAATAGTTGTGAAATAGGTTTACTTTCTTTTTGAGCAAGGAAAAAGTTCAAAATTGGAGGTGCCGGGGATTGAACCCGGGGCCTCGTGCATGCTAAGCACGCGCTCTACCACTGAGCTACACCCCCTACCCGAAAACGAACTCTCGGGAATATATTCAAGACAGAAAACAGTTTTGGGTCAGTTTTACAAGAATTAACATTAAGCTAAAGTCTACTGTGTCAAATTTTACTAATTTCCAAAAACCTTAAAACTAGAACCTAAATATAGGTCCTATATCATGCTTTGCTAAAAGAAGAGTAAATTGCATTCTAGACGGAGAGCCCCCGTTGGTGGTTCTGGACCTTTTTGCTTCTGTCTGTCTGGCCCTGCCGCAGTTAGAAGAGCCTGATGAAATACTTTCTCTCTTTTCTTCACTTTCTCTTTTCTTCACTTTCTCTTCCCTAGATGCTTTAAAGGACTGCCAGAAAGTCACAAAGTATATAATGAGGTGGAAAGCAACCAAATTAGCTCCAGAAGAGAGAAGATGGAAGGACAAATGGAGAGCCGTTTGCTTCGGCCGCCGAGAGAGGGGGCTCCTTGGTTACGATCGCACCCCCTTAGGGGTAGAATAGAAGGCCATTAAAGAAGGTTAATGTGATGCGCATTAACCCTCGGTTAAAAACTCTTCGCGCTGCTGGACTAGTTCACTCACCGCATCATTCTCACAGGCTCTGAGCCTCTCGCGTCCAGCCCCATAAACCAACAGAGCCTCAGTTAACATTGGGAAAGTTGCTTAAACGGGCAAAAGACACAATAAGGTATTGAGGTAAATACTTCTCCAGTCAGAGATGAAAAGGAGGTTGATAACAATATCAAATAATGAACTCAGTTCAAGATGTTAGAAATAAACAAAATAAGCCAAAAAGAATGAAGGGTTGATAAAGACAAACGAGAAAATTAGTTTGTTTTTTTTTTTTAAGTAGAACTAGTTAAAGAAAAAAACTGGATATTCGAAAAGTCGACAAAGTTCTAACCATTGTAATCAAGAAAAGGAAAAAAAAGTGCAGACACACAAAACTAGAACTGATGGGAGGAAATATCTATCAAATAACTATCAAACAGAAAAACTTTTTAAAAATCATAAAGACACAACTCAGCAAATGACTTGAAAACTTTAGATAAAGTGGATTTTATAAATGCACTATAACCTAGATAGCATATTGAAAAGCAGAGACATTACTTTGCCAACAAAGGTCCGTCTAGTCAAGGCTATGGTTTTTCCAGTGGTCATATATGGATGTGAGAGTTGGACTGTGAAGAAAGCTGAGCACCAAAGAATTGATGCTTTTGAACTGTGGTGTTGGAGAAGACTCTTGAGAGTCCCTTGGACTGCAAGGAGATCTAACCAGTCCATTCTAAAGGAGATCAGTCCTGGGTGTTCATTGGAAGGACTGATGCTAAAGCTGAAACTCTAGTACTTTGGGCACCTCATGCGAAGAGTTGACTCATTGGAAAAGACTGATGTTGGGAGGGATTGGGGGCAGGAGGAGAAGGGGACGACAGAGGATGAGATGGCTGGATGGCATCACTGACTCGATGGACATGAGTTTGAGTAAACTCTGGGAGTTGGTGATGCACAGGAAGGCGTGGCATGCTGTGATTCATGGGGTCACAAAGAGTCGGACATGACTGAGCGACTGAACTGAACTGATACCCAAATTACTTCTTGTAGAGTAAGAAAGTCTAAACATGTCATTACTATAGAAAAACAGTTGAACAGGCAACTCCCCAAAAAGGGAACCAAGCACAAGTACTTTCACAAAGAAATTTTACCAATATCAGAAAATCATGATGCTACTTAAAATTTTCAAAGCATAGAGAAAGAAGGAGCTCTTCCAATTCATTTTATGAGTACGATGTTCATCACAAACTTTTTCAGTTTGCACAGAAAATGACAAATATAGTCTAATTTCACATAATACAGAATGTCCAAGTGGGGTTTATTCCAGAAATACAAAGATCACTCATTATCAAGGAAGACATTAACAAAGATTCTCTCCTCTACCAATCTCTACTCAGAATTCCCTTAACTCTTTTCCAAACAGAACTTGACTTTTGGATTTCTGTTTTCTTCTCTGTGTTGTTCACTTTTAGCAAGAATCCTGTTAGGCTGGTTTGGCTAGAATCCTCTATTTGCATATCTGGTTACCCTTCATATCTAATTGTGTTTCTTATCCTCTACCATCCCCTAGGTAATGTCTGATCACCTTGGACTGCTTTCAGCAGGAATCCTGTTTGGTTGGTTTAGCCAGAATTCTGCCTTACCTCGGATGTTTCCTCTTAGTAATTTTCTATCTACTGACCCTCAACCCACCCTCCCCTGGTCATTAGCTATAAATTCCCACTTGCCTATGCTGTATTTGAAATTGATTCTATTTCTGTACTGAGGCCTTTCCCCCATCACAATATTCCTGAATGAAATCATTTTTACCTCTTATCTACTGTCCAGCTCTGGTTTATCTTTGACAATATTAATATAATCCATCAAATTAATAAAAGTAAGGAGAAAAACCATACATGATCATCTCCATAGTTGCACAATAGGCATTGACAAAAGTCAACATATATTCAACACTGTAGAGGATTGAATAATGTCCGGAAAAAATTCATGTCCACTTGGAACCTGAAAATGTGACCTTATTTAGAAATAGTGTCTTTAAAGATATAATTGGTTTAAAAGACTTCATATTGGATTAGGGTGAGTTCCTAAATCCAATGACTGATGTCCTTACAAGAGGAGAACATGCAGAGACAGAGATACAGAGGGATCAAGGTCGTATGACGATGGAGGCAGAGATTAGAGTGATGCAGCTACAATCCAAGGATTGCCAGGAGCCACCAGAAACTAAGATGAGGCATTATTTGAAAGGAGATACAGATGTAAGGTAATCTGGTTAATTACAAACTCAGAAATAAATTAAACACACACACACACACAACTCAGAAGCATGGCAGCAGGAAGAACTCTATGAATGTGTTCATCAGAGAAATTGTGGAAATTTTATAAATTATCTGGAAATGGTTCTAAGGGCATATGTCATATTAAGAAAGGTTAATTCAAGAAAATGTACTAAAGTTCAGTAATAACAATGAGAATCTGTGTCATTTGAATCACAATCTACTCCCTCCCTCTCTCTTCCCAGGCTAGGCTGACAGAAACTCTACTCCAAACCATACAGCCAAGGAAACAAAGTTCCCCCTCCCCCAACCCATTTCCATTTGGAGAGCTCTAGTATCTTTCCTCCATTTCTAATCATACCCTCAGCTCCTTCTTGCAGAGACTAAGTTCTGGGAAAGTGCAGCTAAGAGGTGAGGGCTCTCATCTTTCCACTCATGGAACACGGATTCTATTTTATCGTAGGGCCCCTTCATGGCCATCATGAGACCGAGGTTCCAGGCCAGGAGAGAGCTGCCAAGAAGACCTAAGGCTGTTGCCTGTTGCCCAGCACCCAGCTACTGTAACAGGAGTGTTACTCAGAAAAAAGTATGCTACTGTCTGCCCCAGCTGAAAAGCTGAAGGGACTCCTTCAAGTTGAAGCAAGAAGCTGATGAACAGCAATACAAAACTGAACAAAAATATAGCACTCCTTGGTAAAGGAAAACAGATAAATATAGAATCCTGTAAAATTGTAATGTAATATGCTACACTATGCTATGCTAAGTCACTTCAGTCGTGTCCGACTCTGTGTGACCCCATAGACGGCAGCCCACCAGGCTCCCGCGTTCCTGGGATTCTCCAGGCAAGAACACTGGAGTGGGTTGCCATTTCCTTCTCCAATGCATGAAAGTGAAAAGTGCAAGTCAAGTCGCTCAGTCATCTTTAAATCTGGTATAGAATTTAAAAATCATAAAACTTAATTATAACTCTAAGTTAATGATTACACCATATAAAAGATATTTTGTGTCATCAGTAATGAAGTAGGAGAGGGCAAAGATTATTACAACTTTTAGAGGTTTTACGTAATTGTATTGATAACCACAAACAGCTCTAGAATATACACAAAGGGAAATGAGAAGGAAATCAAAGCATGTCTATCTTAATCAGTTGCAGCAGCTATAACAGAATCCTCATGTATTCTAAAATAAGCCCCTCTCATTCTAATAAACATTAAATCTATTGAAAATCAGGAATGAGAATAGAAGTCAAAATAATTTGGTTGAGGAGAGAGAGAAATTATTGATGCCATGTGCTGTTTTTGGTACGAGGTAGCTGTCTTCAACCAAAAAAAAAAAGAGAGAGAGAGACAGAAAATATTCATAGGTGGTAAGAGTTCTGTTGCCTTTTGAATTTTCTGGTTAAAAACTGAAAGGAGATTCTGACTTAAATCCCAAGAGGTCCTCTTGAGGCTTTTGCCCTGAAGAATGATTTAAAGTGGGGAACTGCTTTTAATACACTAGGTCCCTCTCACTTCACTGTCCCAGAGACCAAGCAGTCATATTTACTTAGAACCAATGGTTCTTCTCACGTTGGGACAGTTGTTTGTCTCAGCAGTTTTTGTAAGGTCTGAAAAGACATGGATCATGTGAGCAAGAACCTACCAATGTGGAAATTCTAAAAAAGAATCCAAAAAAGATGGAGACCAGAGGAGGCAGTTGTCTAGGCTGACTGCTAAGCTTTTCAGAGGCAGGCGGTCTGGTGAGGTCAGATATGTGTGTATTCAAAAGCTGATGAAGCAGACTGAGATCACCAGAGTTATCTATTGATATGACTGTATTAATGAGTCTCCTATGATCCCTCTCTCAGGTAGAGAAAGGGGGCCTATATCCCTACTTCTATATGCTGACTAATGTTCCCCCTAGACAACTCTGATTTGTTGATGGTCTATATCTTCAAAAATTCAAGGTATACTGTGCTGGAGACGTAGCAACTTCTTAACACTCTGTAAAGGAAGCTACCCCTTTGCCAATATATACTCAGATGACTGCATTAATAGTTCTAATGTGAGGATCTTTGCTAAAGATTTAGGAGGTAACAAATATGCCAGCAAATTTGGAAAACTCAGCAGTGGCCACAGGACTGGAAAAGGTCAATTTTTATTCCAATCCCAAAGAAAGGCAATGCCAAAGAATGCTCAAACTACCGCACAATTGCACTCATCTCACACGCTAGTAAAGTAATGCTCAAAATTCTCCAAGCCAGGCTGCAGCAATACGTGAATCGCGAATTTCCAGTTGTTCAAGCTAGTTTTAGAAAAGGCAGAGGAATCAGAGAACAAATTGCCAACATCTGCTGGATCATGGAAAAAGCAAGAGAGTTCCAGAAAAACATCTATTTCTGCTTTATTGACTATGCCAAAGCCTTTGACTGTGTGGATTACAATAAACTGGAAAATTCTGAAAGAGATGGGAATACCAGACCACCTGACCTGCCTCTTGAGAAACCTGTATGCAGGTCAGGAAGCAACAGTTAGAACTGGACATGGAACAACAGACTGGTTCCAAATAGGAAAAGGAGTACGTCAAGGCTATATATTGTCACCCTGCTTATTTAGCTTATATGCAGAGTACATCATGAGAAACGCTGGGCTGGAAGAAGCACAAGCTGGAATCAAGATTGCTGGGAGAAATATCAATAACCTCAGATATGCAGATGACACCACCCTTATGGCGGAAAGTGAAGAGGAACTACAAAGCCTCTTGATGAAGGTGAAAGAGGAGAGTGAAGAAGTTGGCTTAAAACTCAACATTCAGAAAACGAAGATCATGGCATCCAGTCCCATCACTTCATGGGAAATAGATGGGGAAACAGTGGAAACAGTGTCAGACTTTATTTTGGGGGGCTCCAAAATCACTGCAGATGGTGACTGCAGCCATGAAATTAAAAGACACTTACTCCTTGGAAGAAAAGTTATGATCAACCTAGATAGCATATTAAAAAGCAGAGACATTACTTTGCCAACAAAGGTCCGTCTAGTCAAGGCTATGGTTTTTCCTGTGGTCATGTATGGATGTGAGAGTTGGACTGTGAAGAAGGCTGAGCGCCGAAGAATTGATGCTTTTGAACTGTGGTGTTGGAGAAGACTCTTGAGAGTCCCTTGGACTGCAAGGAGATCCAACCAGTCCATTCTGAAGGAGATCAGCCCTGGGATTTCTTTGGAAGGAATGATGCTAAAGCTGAAACTCCAGTACTTTGGGCACCTCATGTGATGAGTTGACTCATTGGAAAAGACTCTGATGCTGGGAGGGATTGGGGGCAGGAGGAGAAGGGGACGACAGAGGATGAGATGGCTGGATGGCATCACTGACTCGATGGACGTGAGTCTGAGTGAACTCCGGGAGTTGGTGATGGACAGGGAGGTCTGGCGTGCTGCGATTCATGGGGTCGCAAAGAGTCGGACATGACTGAGTGAACTGAAATGAACTGAACTGATCTATACTGAGAGTACATATAATCTCGGCTTTTTGTGATTTTGGAATGCTATAATATAGAAACATGGAGATTTTTTATTTGTCTTGGCAACCTCAATTAAAAATTGGAAAATATTGGGAGTTCCCTGGCTGCCTAGTGGTTAGGATTCTAGACTTTCACTGCCATGGCCTGGATTCAATCCCTAGTCAAGGAACTGAAAGAAGGCATGGCCATCTCCTCAAGAAATGAAAATGCTAATGATTTCTTAGAGGAAAAATAGTTCAGTTATGAATACTGACTGGAGAAGGAAATGGCAACCCACTGCAGTACTCTTGCCTGGAAAATCTCGTGGCTGGAGGAGCGTGGTAGGCTACAGTCCATGGGGTTGCAAAGAGTCGGACACAACTGAGGGACTTCATTTCACTTCACTTCACTTCATGAATACTGAATCCTACTTTAAAGGCAGAATTTTGAAGCTAAAGAAAAATGCCAAGAAACATGATTTTAAGAATCTAGAAGGACATGTTAAAAAACAACAATCTACCATTACAGGGAAATTTTGGCCATCTCAGAACTCATACATAGCAACGGATTTTGGTGTCCCCAAGATGACCATTTGGTGGCACCTAAGTCATTCTCCAGAACTTTGATGCTTACATCATGTACAGGAAAGCATTTACAAGGGCAAGGACAAATTCCTCCAAACTCTTCAAAGTTATTATTAGGAATACCTAGCAAGAAGCTCTTTGGGTAGCTGAATCTTTGCTATCTGTATTTATCATACCTCCCCTCCCAAAAAAGAAAAAAAGAAAACTAAAGTTATGGCAAGGCTTCAGTCCTTTATCTCAAAGGCTGTTTGGATATTTACAAATAAATTTCATTCAGTTGTCCAAAGTTTTAAAAAATTAAATGTTTCACATTCTACTTCGTCAGGTAAAAAGGGCAGAACTTATTTAACACAATAAGAACTCTATCTAGACATGAAGCTTATATTATAATTTAAAAGTTACTCAGGAGCAATGAGTTAAAGAAGCGCATATAAAAACAGAAGGAGAGAGCAGGGAAAGAAGGGGAGGCTGCAATGGGGTAAGAGTGGTAGCGAAAAACAAAGGAAAGCGTTCCTTCCTCTCCTCAAATCTATTCCTTGACCCAGCAACAGCCCAGAAAACGAAGGGATCTAAAGAAAATTTACTGTGGACTTCACATTTGCTCTTATTTTTTCTGCTTTCTGTGTTTCTTGCTCTTAGATGATACTGCGAAATGTAACTATTGTAATTGGACTTGTTAATTTGGTACCTCGCTTGTTTTTCGGTTTCCGCAGTCCATATCTTTTGCCAGCTGACTCAGCTACCCACGGTGGTGTTAAGGCCCTAGGGCAAAAATGGGTCCATATTAAAAACAAAATGGTTCTTGTTTTTTGTGTGACTTAAAAGACCTGAACGAGAACAAAATAACCAGAAAAGAAGACAGGCGGTGGACGTTCTTAGCAAACGAGGATGAGGATGCGTCTAATGCTGTTAGAACCCAAAACCAATTCCGCACCTCCCCAAGAAAACTGGAGGTGCCGGGGATTGAACCCGGGGCCTCGTGCATGCTAAGCACGCGCTCTACCACTGAGCTACACCCCCTCCCGCCATGGTGTCTTCAGAATTATTCCTATGACCCGTCAATACATCTTCCGCAAAAGAAACTTTACGTCATGAAATTCAGTTTTTGAACTTTCTCTACTGAATACTGTCTTGTAACTAGGCTATAAGAACGAAAACTAAATATTATACCGAAAGTCCCGTCTGGTCCCGAGCTCTCTCACTACGGGTCACCCTCTCGGACACCAGCTCGACGGCCATGCCTGGGGCGAATGGGGAGCTCCTGACTGGCCGCCCCCAGGGAGAGGTCTGGGATAAGACCTCTGCTTAAATAGGTTGCCAGAAAACCGAAAGTATAAAGCCGGAGGATAAAAAGAAGCCCTAAAAGGAGCCATAGGGATTTAGGTCCAGGTAGGAGAGAAGACTAGGCCCGCGTCTGTCGCTTCCCTCATTCGGGTAAGCTCGCGCGTCAAGACTCAGAGTCAGGGACACTCTTGGCGGCTGCGTCTCCCGGGCTTTCAACCTCGGGTCTCGAGAACCACCGAGACGTGCGTGTGGAAGAGGAGAGAAAGAAACCGAGCAGCCTTAGAGCGCCCCCTGTCGGAACTGAACGGTACCCAGAAGGAAGGCGTTTTAAGGCTTAGGCTTGATCCGCAAAATCATTTAACCGTATAAACCCTTCAGGAGCCTGCAGTAGTTAGACCCCTTGACCTCCGAGGGGCAACCCTCAGGCGCTTCCCGCTGTTCTCTGACTTTGGGTACCAGGGTCAACCCAGAAATGAGTATTGGGAGCAAATCCTAAATCATTTTCCATCTAAGCTTTCTTCTGATTCTCACTCCTGTGGACTCTTGGAGACCTCAAATTACCACCTCCCTTTCGGCTCCTCCCCAACTCCGGATCTGCCCGTCCTGGCGGATCCGACCCGGCAGAGCCCTAGAGGACTTGAGGGGGTCATCGGATTTTGGTGTTCAGTCGCTCAGTCGTGTCCGACTCTTTGCGACCCAGTGGACTGCAGCACACCAAGCTACCCTGTCCTTCACCATCTCCCGGAGCTTGCGCAAACGCCTGTCCATCGAGTCTGTGATGCCATCCAATCATCTCGTCTTCCCCTTCTCCTGCCTTTGGGTATACAATGCTTGGGCCACAGGCGACTCTCAGAGAGGCTAAAGAGACATATGAATGCTTTTTAGACAACACTGTGGAGGGGGGGAGGGGATTGTCGGGGGGATCCATAAAGATGGAAAATCACTTGGAGGAACTGAATAAAACTATGGATTGCTGGGCCCCACTCTCTAGATGCTAAGTGCTCTCAGAATCTTGGGTTCTTACGTTATTCAACTGAAAAAGGGACCCTCCTACACTGTTGGTGGGAATGTAAGTTGGTGCAGCCACTATGGAAAACAGTATGTTGGTTCCTCAGAAAACTAAAACAGAGTTGCCATTTGATCCAGCAATTCCACTGCTGAGCATATACCCAGACAAAACTATGTTTCAAAATAAACATGCACCCTTAAGTTCATTGCATCCCTATTTACAATAGCCAAGACATGGAAGTATTCTAAATGCCCATGGACAGATGAATGGATAAAGAAGATATGGTGCATATATACAATGGAATATATCTCAGCCATAAAAAAGAAACAAAGAATGCCATTTGCAGCAGCATGGATGGACCTAGAGATTATCATGTTAAGTGAAGTAAGAGAGTGAAAGACAAATATCATATGATATCACCTATATATGGAAACTAAAATATGACACACAAACTTATCCATGAAACAGAAACAGACTCACAGAAATAGAGAAGAGACTTGAGGGGGAGGGGGGAAGGATTGGGAGTTTGAGATTTGCCCATGCAGATTTGGAAAAGGAAATGGCAACCCACTCCAGTATTTTTGCCTGGAAAATTCCATGGACAGATGAGCCTGACTACAGTTCATGGTGTCTCAAGAGTTGGACATGACTTAGCGACTAAACCACCACCACCAGGTGCAGACTGTTCTATATAGAATGGGTAAACATCAAGGTCCTACTGTACAGCACAGGAAACTATATGTTCTGTGCTGCTGCTGCTGCTGCTGCTAAGTCGCTTCAATCCGACTCTGTGCGACCCCATAGACGGCAGCCTACCAGGCACCACTGTCCCTGGGATTCTCCAGGCAAGAACACTGGAGTGGGTTGCCATTTCCTTCTCCAATGCATGAAAGTGAAAAGTGAAAGTGAAGTTGCTCAGTCGTGCCCAACTCTTAGCGACCGAATGGACCACAGCCCACAAGGCTCCGTCCATGGGATTTTCCAGGCAAGAGTACTGGAGTGGGGTGCCATTAGTAAACCGTAATGGAGAAGAATATAAAAGAGAATGCGTATATATATATATATGAATCATTTTGCTGTACAGGAGAAATTAACATTGTAAGTTAATTATATACTTCAATAAACTTTTTAAAATTATAAATGTCCCTCAATTGAATATGATAAACAAACTTAAACTAGTTTGGGAACAACTGGACCTGAAACTCTAGGAACAGAAACTAACATGAACTAGGATCCTGGAAAAGTTAATACAGGAGGAGGAGAAAACAAGAAGGGAAAAAAGGGTACCCTCGAGCAGGAGACAGAATTGTGGGAGGAAGACTGCTGAGGAGTGGGTCTTTCAAAGCTATGGTAAACAAAACAGTATGGTAAGGTATTGGCATTAAAAAAAGACACACAGGACCCTCCCTGGTGTTCCAGTGGTTAAGACTCCAAGCTTCCTGGGAGGGGAGGGGAGAAGGGAAGGGGAAGGGTGGGATAGCTGATCAGGGAACTAAAGATTCCTGGTGGGGTACAGCAAAAAGATATAATTCAGTTGCTTTTAATATTAAGGGCTTCCCTAGCTCAGTGTTAAGGATCTGCCTGCAGTGCAGGAGACCCAGGTTTGATCCCTGGGCTGGGAAGCTCTCTGTAGAAGGGAATGGAGATGCACTCCAGTACTCTTGCCTGGAGAATTCCATGGAGAGAGGAGCCTGGTGGGCTACAGTCCATGGGGTCTTGAAGAGTTGGACAGGACTGAGTGACTAACACTATGATAAAATATCTAAATTTTAAAAATGAATTAAAAACTTGAACAATGAAGAGGAGGAAGGAATAAAAAGTACCAAAAAAAAAAAAAAAGGTACAAAATTGAGTTCAGTTCAGTTCACTTCAGTCGTGCAGTCGTGTCCAACTCTTTGCGACCCCATGAACTGCAGCACGCCAGGCCTCCCTGTCCATCACCAATTCCTGGAGTTCACTCAAACTCATGTCCATCAAGTCGATGATGCCATCCAGCCTTCTCATCCTCTGTCGTCCCCTTCTCCTGCCTCCAATCCCTCCCAGCATCAGTGTCTTTTCCAATGAGTCAACTCTTCGCATGAGGTGCCCAAAGGACTGGAGTTTCAGCTTTAGCATCATTCCTTCCAAAGAAATCCCAGGGCTGATCTCCTTCAGAATGGACTGGTTGGATCTCCTTGCAGTCCAAGGGACTCTCAAGAGTCTTCTCCAACACCACAGTTCAAAAGCATCAATTCTTTGGCACTCAGCTTTCTTCACAGTCCAACTCTCACATCCATACATGACCACTGGAAAAACCATAGCCTTGACTAGACCGACCTTTGTTGGCAAAGTAATATGAGTTAGGGGAGATCAATTTTTGCTTGCAAATGGAATGGATACCAAGATTAAAATCCAAAGGAATCCACTAAGGAGTTTAGACTTCAAAAGTTTGTTTTCTCCTCTGGAATATAGTCATCTGTTTCCAAAGAGTGCAACTTGTGTAAAGCTCATTTCCAGCTAGCATCAATAGTTTGCCTTCAAATTTCTAAATTTGTTTATTAGAGGGTATTAAAATTCCTTCGGTCTGTATTTTCATTCTTGGCCAAAAGATTATTAATAAGGTCACAAACTCTAAAAGGTTTTTTTCTTAAAATCATGTGTCAAAATGGTTTCATTTCTGCAGTATCGTCCATAACAGAACTGAAAATGGCAGGTCTATAGCTTGTTGAGCTTTATATCTGCCTCCATTTCCTTTTTACCTCTCTGAAATGTAAACTCTAAGGTTTTAAACTCTAAAGTTCTTTTTATGCAGTGCAAATCCTGTGATTTCTAAATATGGTTGGGGGAAGAAAAATCTGTTAAGCAGTCAAAGTAGTGGAGGCAAAGGAGACGGACAGAATTGATTTAGAGAGATTGTGTGAAGATGAAATTTGGGGCAAGTAGCCTGACCATGACCTAGATTTCTGAAAAAAGAAGATGCATTCCTTCTTCCCGTTTCAGTTTAGTTCAGTCCAGTCAGTAGAAAAGCCCCCGCCCACGCCGGCCTACATAACTTTTGTACTTTACGTGAGAAGGGTCTCTTACAGTTGGCCGCGTGGCCTAATGGATAAGGCGTCTGATTCCGGATCAGAAGATTGAGGGTTCGAGTCCCTTCGTGGTCGGCTTTTTTCCATTTGCTGGTCTGATTCCCTGCCAGGTTGGAGAGGCTTAAAATCTCATTTGTTTCCTCTCCTCTCTTGATGCTGTTGCCCGGTTGTGAGTGAGTTCAATCAATTAATCGGTCAATTCGTTCTTATTTAACAATTATATATTGGAGGCCTGATGTTTGACGAGTGCTATAGGCATGAACGAGGAGGGACTAGCACGTGTCCTCAAGGAGCTTACTTTCTACCGAACCCGACAAATGAAATAAACACAGAAACAAAATAACTAAAACTTGTTTCACGTCCTATGAAAGAAAGAATTTATAGGCTGAAATAAAAAATTAGGGATGGGGGCTTCTTTAGACGGAATTTTATTAATCCTGGCTTAAGGAATAATAGTGCTATGATATAATAGCTCGCTGAGAATATGAAGGCACTTGGTCTTTACAAAGCTGAAATACTGAACTTTTGAGGGGGCAGGGATCACTTAAAAAATCAACTAAATGGGGAAATGGCTAGCTAAATTTCTGGAAACAAATATCTGACTAGGATTTCTATAATTGTAGCTCTGAATGGTTTGAAATAGATGTTCTCCAGATTTTCATTAGCTACCACAAATATAATTGCCTCTACCTCCTCCCTTTAGAAAAGCATAAAGGCAGAAGCCACCAAAGGCTTTTATTCCAATTGAACTGTACTCTGGAGCAACTTTTGTGTAGTCATGAGACCTTTAGTTTTTAGCAAGAGCGCAAATGCCACAAATGGAACTGAAAACTATGGTATGATCCAGCAAACTCCACTTCTGGGTATATATTCAAAAGATTTGAAAATAGAGTCTCAAAGAGATATTTGCACCCATGTTCATAGCAGCATTATTCACAATAGCCAAGAGGTAGAATGAACCTAAATATCCTTAGAAGGATAAATGGATGAATAAAATGTGGTATGTACCATGGAATATTATCGTCTTAAATAAAAGAAAGAAATAGACCTTGAGGACATTATTCAAAGTGAAATAAGCCAATCACAAAAAGACAAATACTTTGTGTCCATTGACACAAGTGTTCAGTTCAGTTCAATTCAGTTGCCCAGTTGTGTGCATCTCTTTGTGACCCCATGTACTGCAGCACACCAAGCTCCCCTGTCCATCACCAACTCCCAGAGTTCACTCAAACTCATGTTCATCAAGTTGGTGATGCCATCCAACCATCTCATCCTCTGTCATCCCCTTCTTCTCCCGTCATCAATCTTTCCCAGCATCACGGTCTTTCCAAATGAGTCAATTTTTCACATCAGGTGGTCAAAGTATTGGAGTTTCACCTTCAGCATCAGTCCTTCCAATGAATATTCAGGACCCATTTGCTTTAGGATAGACTGGACGGATCTCCTTGCTGTCCAAGGGACTCTTAAGAGTCTTCTCCAACACCACAGTTCAAAAGCATTGATTCTTCAGTGCTCAGCTTTCTTTATAGTCCAACTCTCACATCCATACTTGACTACTGAGAAAACCATAGCTTTGACCAGATGGACCTTTGTTGGCTAAGTAATGTCTCTGCTTTTTAATAAGCTATCTAGATTGGTCATAATTTTTTTTCCAAGGAGCAAGTGTCTTTTAATTTCATAGCTGCAATCACCATCTGCAGTGATTTTGTAGCCCCTCAAAATAAAAGTCTGCCATTGTTTCCACTGTTTCCCTATTTGCCATGAAGTGATGGGACCAGATGCCATATCTTAGTTTTCTGAATGTTGAGTTTTAAGCCAACTTTTTCACTCTCCTCTTTCACTGTCATCAAGAGGCTCTTTATTTCTCCAAAGATACATAGTCCAGATATACCTGTTTAAAGGAAGCAGCACGTAACCATTACCCCTCAGAATTCAGTTCAGTTCAGTTCTGTTCAGTCGCTCAGTCATGTCCGACTCTTTGCGACCCCATGAATCGCAGGACGCCAGGCCTCCCTGTCCATCACCAACTCCCGGGGCTCACCCAGACTCACGTCCATCGTGTCAGTGATGCCATCCAGCCATCTCATCCTCTGTCGTCCCCTTCTCCTCCTGCCCCCAATCCCTCCCAGCATCAGAGTCTTTTTCCAAGGAGTCAGAATTAGGAAAACAATATTATCCTTTAAGGAAGGGTAATATTTACACCACTGGCATGGTCAAGCAGACATTCCTATCTTTGTACAGGTGCATATTGTACATTAAAGAAGGCCCTGTCAGACAGGGACTATGTTATGTTCAAATTTTCTTGTGCAGCCTTAAAAACTTAAATTCTATTCCATCATAGAATATATGAAATAATCAAAAGTACAATGGTGATTACCATTTTATGGGAGGGAGGTAAAAATGACAGTTGTTTAATGGATACAGAATTTCAATTTTGCAAGATAAGGGTTCTAGAGATCTGTTCCACAGCAATATGAATATTCCTAAAACTACTGAACAGTACACTTATAATGGTTAAGACTTTTTTTTACAATAAATAAATATTCGTTAAAAAACCAGTTGGCTATAAATGTATGGGATGATTTCTGGATTCTCAATTGCATTATATGTCCGTCTTTATGCCATTACCATATCATGTTGGTTACTATAGCTTTATACTAAGTTTTGAATTGAGGAAGTCTGAGTTCTCCGCCTTTGTTCTTCTTTTTCAAGATTTTTGTATGTTCATATTGCAATTTGGTATGAATTTGAAGAATGGCTTTTTCTTTTCTGTAAAAAAAGTTGTTGGAATTTTGATAGAAATGAAATTGAATCTGTAGATCACTTTGGATAGTATTAACATCTTAACAGTATTAAGTCTTCCTATTTAGGAACTTGGAATCTCTTTCCACTTATTTGAGTCTTCTTTAATTTCTGTCAGCAATGTTTTGTAGATTTCAGTGTACAAGTCTCTCATTTCATTGGTTAAATCCATTCGTGGGTATTTTATTATGTGTTATTTATTTATTATGTATTATTTATTTATTATGTATTATTATAATGTGCTATTATAATTGAAGTTGCTTTCATAATTTTCTTTTCGGTTTGTTCATTGCTGATATAGAAACACAACTGATTTTGTATGTTGATCTTATACTCTGCAACTTTGCTGAATTCATCTATCAGTTGTAGTTTTCTTGTGATCATGTCATGATATTGCCATCTGTAAGTAGAGACAGTATTACTTCTATACTTTCCATTTGAATGACTTTGATTATTTTTCTTGTCTAATTGCTTGAGAATGATGTTAGCTGTAGTTTTTTCTATAAATGTTCTTTATCATATTGAAGAAGGGCATGATATTTTAAGTGGTGAAATACAGTTTGCTTCTCACCTCATGTTCCATGAAATGGAGATATCTGTAATAAAAATGTATGAAGTTGGGTTAAAATAGGAATACTGTCATTTCAAGTGCTACTTTTTTATATCATTTATAAGAAATTGAGGGATATTAGAGCTGATGAGTTAACTGACTTCTCTAGTAAATTTCATAGAGAAATCAGACTTGTACTATGGCTTTCCTAGGAACCCTCTGATGGTAGACCACACTCATCTCATTTACAGTCAGACCTCCATATCTGCAGGTTCTGCAGCCATGGATTATAACAACTCCATATCAAAAATATTCAGAAAAAATATTCCAGAAAGTTCCAAACAGGAAAACTTGAATTTACCATGCACCATCAACTATTTACATAGCATTTACGCTGTACTAAGTATTTAATCAAGAGATGATTTAAAAGTATAAAAGAGAATGTGTGTAGGCTATAAGCGAATAATTATGCCACTTTATATGAGACTCAAGTATCCACGGATTTGGCATCTGTTGGTGGTCCTGGAACACCATGGATACAAAGAAACAACTGTATATCCACTCATCAATAGGCCTGTGTTGTAGTGGTTATAGTTTGGTCACATTTGGACCTACTTTCTATATTGGGTATTCCACATTTTTTTTAAGTATCTTTTTTTATTTCAGCTGGAGTTATCCATAATTTAGTTGAATTTTTAACTTCACTTTAAAAATCTTAGACTTGCTTTATGCTAGTCAATATTGGTTAGGTCGATCATATGAAATCAGTTACTAGGATGAAGCTTATCATTCTAAGAATAGCTTAGTCAAACCTTCACTTATTGATACTTTAACTTTTAATTTCTTGTCAAATTATGGAATGCTTCACAAATTTGCGTGTCATCCTTGAGCAAGAGCCATGCGAATCATTTTCAACTTTAGTATGTGTGCTGCCAAGGCGAGCACCATTCTGCATTATTTATTCACATTTTAAAAGCCAAACAAGTCAGGCACTCATTCCCGATTACCTTGCAAACAATTTTTAGCTAGTATGCAATCATGTGTTTTCTAAACTTTTTGGATATACTTAACATCTTTTTCTGAAACAGAAAGCAGGGAATTATGAGAGTAATACAAACAACTCTTTTTACAAGGGAAGTCTCAGAGTAAATGAATACTTCCAATATTTCACCTATCTTCTGAGTTTCAAAGTTTTCAAATATCTACAGGCTTTAATTTCTAAATAAACCAGCTTTCTTTTCACCCACCTAGTCTCTTACATTTTGACTATTTCAGGATAAAAATCAATGATCAAACAAGTACAGTCATGAGTGGTCATAATGACAGAAATACATTACCATGCATATATGAATCTTCAATAGCTGTCATTAGTCTTGGAATCTGGGATATGTATATTCTTCTCCTGAGAGATAAGGAAATCCTGGAATATGGTGTTCCTGAGCAGAATCAGTCATTTGACTGGAATATAAGCAACATAAGGTATAAGTTTATTTTACGAGTTTAAAAAAATTAAATTTTAATTTTAATTCTATCCTATTCCATTTTATTTTTATACTTTTACTGCCATGGCTCCAGAACTGCATTCCTTGGTACATAAAAAGCACTCATGATATACTTGATGGAAGAATGGTGATTAAAAATACCCTAAATGTCTAGGGGGAAAAAAAGTGGATAAATGAAATAGACTATATCTATCCTGTGTACTTATTTGCAACATTTCATTCTAAGGAAAAAGATAGTGTTTACACGGAAAGAGCCCAAGATACATTAGGTTTTAAAAAAAAGTCAGAGAATGGTATACTTCCTATGACTTCATTTCTGTAAAAACAAAATATTTATATATTATATATACATGAATTCAGAGAAAATAGGAGTGTACAAAATATAATAAAATATTGTTGGTGGTTAGATTTGGAGGAGAAGAAAGGTGTAACTTTCATATTTTATTCAGGAGTTAAGACGGCACTCAGTTTTGACTAGGAAACAAAACAATAATTATTAGATGCCAGCGAGGGTGTGAATGTGCCTAATTTACAAAGGAAATGTTTGAGAACTAATTCATGACTTTTGAACACGGAGAGACCATGTTCAATATAAAATAAATAGATCTATATTAAAATCCATAAATTTATATATATTTATAGACCCATAAAATCCATAAATCTATATATCGTTAATTTCTTATAAATAATATAGATCCATAGATCTATATTAAAATCAATAAAAATCCAATCGATCTATATTAAACATCTATATAAAATATCTTTGCAGACAGCAGTGTGCAGTGGTAAAGAATCCTCCTGCCACTGTAGGAAACTCAAGTGACGCGGATTCCACCCCTGGGTGGGGAAGATCCCCTAGAATAACAACCCGCTCCAGTATTCTTGCCTGGAAAACACTATGGATACAAGGAGCCTGGAGGGCTGCAGTCCATGGGGTCCCAAAGAGCTGGACAGGACTGAACCACTGAGCACACACACGAGCACTAACGTGAGCCACAGGTGAGTGGGCTTGGCAGGGAGTGCTGCAGGAAGTATTCACGGCCGGGTCTCTGTCTGGGAAGAAGCGGAAGAGCAACCAGGAGAAACAGGCGGGGCACCGGTCCACGCCCACTTTCTTCTCCAATACCAAGGGAAAGGGAACTATCTGAGTTCCAAATCTCGCTATTTTAACATTTCCTCGCGCTGTCTCAGAAAAACCAACCTCTTGTACTCTCCCGTCGTTATTAATCCTTCGCCCCAAATCTCGTGACTTCCAAAAATATCGCGATGTTTCAGCTTTTACTATTTTTCGTTAGCAGTCCCTGTGAGAAATTTTTTAAAATCCGTTTTTAACACTATGTTGGTAAATTACATACGCATATTGCTCTTCTCAATATATTTTGTTTTAGAAATTAGAAGATGGGAAAAAAATGAATGTGTCAGAAGTGGGATTCGAACCCACGCCTCCATACGGAGACCAGAATCCCCAAGGTGGGGAAGCTTCGCTTGAGTCTGGCGCCTTAGACCACTCGGCCATCCTGACACCTCGTGAAAAACAGAAAGATTTTCCACTAAAATAGATCAGCGTCTGTGTGACGTATAGTCCAGGAAGAAGTTAACTTCCGGATCGAGACTAAAAGGCCACCCGTGGCTTGAAAAGGAAAACAGCTTATGTTTCTGGAGGGAAGGAAAGAAAGAACCGAACGACGTTTATAGCCCAAGTCGCTTGGTAGGTTTTCCAGCCTCTCATCTTTACCGAAACCTTGAGCGTGGTTTTTGCCCCAGGCTTATTTTTGAAGACAGTTTTTGAGGAACAATAAAAATCCAACAAAAGCCCCAGATATTATGGCATAGACCATTTTATTGTCTCTGATTCCTTTTCGTCCCCAGATGTGCCTTGCCACTGGAGAAGTGTTTGTTTGGGGCTCCGAAAGTGACGGCCGAGGAACAGCCTTGGAAAGTCCTGTAGGGCGACAACTCCCGCCGATGCAAGACTTGATGAGACCAGTTTCTACGCAAGAGCTTGACCTGTTCCAGGTCCGGAGAAACTCAGTGTGACACGCTTGCTTCCCGACCTTCCTGGTCACTCTCGGATATTCCTGATTGAAAGTCTCCGTGGCGTCCATTGCCAGGTAGTAGATAAAATGGCGATTTTTAAAAGGGATGGCGGGGTGAAAATAAGGGGAACGTGCCACACTTCCTGACTCAGACTTTTTCAGCTCTTTCTCAGCTTTGTGCAAAGTAATATGAGCTTTGAGTCTGGAAGGTCACATATTTTAATGAAACCTTGAAGGGCAAAGAGTAAGAAATTATTCTTCCAACTAGGCTGAAAGCGAAATATTTTCAGATGTCCGTAATTATTACCTTAAATTCTACAAGTGGAGTCACTAGATCTTTATCCAGTTTAATTTAACTTTATATTGGAGTATAGTTGATTTACAATGTTTTGTTAGTTTCAGGTGTACAACTCAGTGATTCAGTTACATGTATACATATATCCATTCTTAAAGTTTATCCAGTTTTAAAAGCTTTTAATACACACTGCCCACCTACCTCCCCAAATTCTGAAGCAATTTAGTCATGTCTCGGAGAAGGCAATGGCACTCCACTCCAGTACTGTTGCTTGGAAAATCCCATGGACGGAGGAGCCTGGTAGGCTGCAGTCCATTGGGTCGCTAGGAGTCGGACACGACTGAGCGACTTCCCTTTCACTTTCATGCATTGGAGAAGGAAATGGCAAGCCACTCCGGCGTTCTTGCCTGGAGAATCCCAGGGACGGGGGAGCCTGGTGGGCTTCGGTCTCTGGGGTCGCACAGTCGGACACGACTGAAGCGACTTAGCAGCAGCAGCAGCAGAATCATGTCTGACTCTTTGCGACCCCATGGACTGTAACCCGCCAGGTTCCTCTGTCCATGGTTTTTCAGGCAAGAATACTGAAAAGTGAAGTCTCAGTTGTAGACTCTAGCCTACCAGGCTTCTCCGTCCATGGGATTTCCCAGGCAAGAGGACTGGAGTGTGTTGCCAGTGGGCTGCAATTTCCTTCTCCAGAAGATCTTCTGGACCCAGGGACTGAACGCACATTACAGAAGATAACCCAAAGATGACCAACAGAATACTGTGATTAAACGGTTAACAACAAAACATTTTGCTGGGTGACACAGTTTTATTAGTGAGGTTCAATATTCATGTTTCAAGGATTTTTATATTCTTCTCTAAATTGCTTACCCAGCCTTTGAGGTGTTCATCCTTCCTTGAATTGTGAAACTCATTTTACGAAAAATAAACCCTTCTGATAGTCTTTATTTACTAAGAACCCAAGAAGAAATTTCTTTTACTAACAAGAATCCTATTAAGTCCCTTAAACACTACTTTCCATGTATAGAAACTATAGATATAAAACTCTAGTTTTATAGTGAGCTATAAATTTTACAAGGTTCTCATGTGAGTCTTTAAAAACCAAACTGTGGCCCACATTTAATGTGCTTATAATGTTACCATTGCTAACATTTACTTTTATTCCTGGTCATTTTTTAGTTCCATCTCTTTCTTCCTTTATTGGAATATTAAACTCCTGATATTTTGATTTTATGCTTTAAATGATTTGAAGTACTTTCTGGAATAGGTAAGGTATAATTAAATATGTAAACAATTTTACAATTTATTAACAATGCTTACTGTGCAACAGATCTTCCCAGAGGCCAGTGTACATTTTTTGAAAATACCTGAATGAAGGATTTTGAAAGGCCTCAAAATTTAAAAGGGTGGGGCTTACCTAGTGGTCAGTAGTTAAGACTCTGCTTCTACTGTGCAGGGCACAGGTTCCATCCCTGACAGGGGAACTAAGATCCCACATGCCTCGGGGCTCAACAACAACAAAAATTTTCAAGAGTGGAGGGGACTAAAAAAAGATGACTATGTTTGCTTATACCAATTTAAAGAATAGGATTTAATTTCCCACCTTGAAATTAATCTCTTCACTGTTTTATGTGGAAATGTACTTGGGGCAATACTGTTATATTTAAGTATTGTTTGCACAATGTAAAATCTAAGGTATTAATGCTTTATTAATATTCTAGCAAAGTCAGTTCACCTAGAATAATCTACACTGGTTTGACTGAACTTTCTCATTATTCTTTACAAAGACCTCTCAAAGAAATTACCGGGTTAAAGGAGGTGCAAGAGTGTAGTGATTTAATTGCATAATCAAGTCAAAATTTATTGCAGGGCCATGTTAGTTTGTACTAACCTCTCAACCTCAAGAAAAAGTGCCCTAAGGAAGAAATGCAGATCTAGGCTTTCCGTTTCTCCTGACCACCATGGTTGGCACTGAGGTCTCCTGAAAGCACAGTGTTTCACTTACCCACAAATGGTCTTTTGCCTCATCCCACTATTTCATGTTATTTTTTTCTCCTCTTAATTGACTTTATTAATTTTTCCAAGGACAGAGTTAGGTTCTCTTGTATTCTCAACAGTCAAGTTCATCTGGGGCACCTAACACTGTTTAACTTTTTTTTGAATGAATGAATTGTTGTCATGCATTTGTGAAGAAGCAACCCACAAATCATTGGTACACTAAGAATCTTTCTAGTTTTGCTGGGAGATGTGTGATTTCCATCCATACTTTGGTCACGATCACTGATGAAGATGTTAACAAATGGATCTATTTACTATATGCTAGCTCTTGCTCTTACTTTCTTAGTGCTTTTAAATGTTGCCTTTAAGGCAACTGTCATGTGCATTCTCTCATCTTGTCAACTGCGTATCCTAGATGGCAGTTTCCTTTCATTCTCTGAAACTTTCCCTTCTAGGCCTTGTCTGCTCTTGGGGAAGATGCTCTTCTGTACCCACCAGATCAGTATCAGAAAAAACAAGAGCAGCTGAAGACAAACACAATTTTCCTGAGGCAACAAAAAAACAAAAGAATGAGTGGTTGAAGTACCACTCAACTTCAAATGTAATATGTAATTAACTTCAAATGTTCTAAGGACCAGAGAGGAACCAAAAGAACTGGATCCCATGTTTGCATAAAGGGGTCCATATTGTGACCTGATGAATTCAAATGCTTACCTTCCTGCAGATCATTTGCAAAGTTCATTTAACTTCATTCAAAATGACAGGTTAAAATATGTTCTTTTTAATACCTCCAAACCCACCACCCATAAGAATCATAAGATAAACAGTACAAAACACATCAATTCACACCCTCCTTCTCTACCCTGTCCTACACGTGGCCCACTGGTAACCACAAACCTTTTGTCCATATCATAGAAAGGGTACTGTAAAGTACACAGTCTTTTTGAGACATTTTCCCATTCAGCATTGTTAGTAATATTCAGTCTTGTAGTATATCCCAGTTCAAATTGAAAGTAGCTTTGCTGAATCCAAAGAGGTTGCTTACAGCTGCTCCAGCTGCTGCTGTTAATAATAAAAATTCATTAAGATGCTGCTCCTATTAGCACTGAGTCTACTGGAGATAAAGCAGATCCAGTGTGAGACCTTTTGTTAGCCTGGAGACAGCTCCGTCAGTCAAGCAGCAAGGATCAGGGAATCTTTCCTAGGGGCACATTTTCTTGGGACTGGTACCAAGAAAGGTGCCCTCTTTATGGGCTCTTATTCTTCATCCATGTCCCAATGGACTATATTAAGTGAAACTGAAATGCCATTCTGACTGGGTCTCTTTACGCAGTTTTCCAGTTGCGAATTCTTGAATCTAGAATAGACAGACTTACTGTTAAAGGCAGGTATCCCAGGTCAACAGACTGGCATCCCAAGGCCTCAGTCTCTACCTTTCCATGCAGAAAAGCATAATCCATAGATATTGTGAGGCAGGATATGATGTACGTGGACATGTATTTCACCTCAGTCTGAATCCTGGCCCTGTTGCTTCATAACTGTACACCTTGGATAAATCACTACCCTCTCTATGCTTCAATTTTCTTGTGTAAAATAAAGGCAACAGTATCCACTTTATCTTGTAGGGTTGTTAAGAGCATTAAATAAGCCATTGTACACAAAGCACTTCATACTATGTGCTAAGCACTGCTCTATATCTGTGTAGTAGTATTTTATATACATAATAATATATATGTTAGCACATGTATTTATATCTATTGAGACTATTCAGCAAAAGCTAACCTAGCCTCATGGAAGCCCCTCTCTGTAGCTCCTGGTTATTTCTCTTAAAACCTTTGAATAAATACATGTATCAGGACATATCACCAATGCATGATCTTCAGCCATGAACTACAATGTTGGGTACAAGACTAAGACCACAAAATCTGTCGTCTTGAGGTCATGTCCAAAAGCAGAAAAGATCGAAAACCTCCTGGAAAAGAGCTGTCCTCTCAGCCTAGTTTTCCCCCTCAGAATGTGGTGACCTCCATGACCCTAAGGGCTTAGGCCGCTGCTTCTGAGGTGGGAAGCAAGCTCTGGGCGCTCTGATCTATACCAAGCATCGCTGCACACCCACTGTCAGTTATAATAAGGACTTGAGAGAACACTTTCCCAGAGAAGTGACAGGATTCGCCAATACAAAGCTATAGGCTGTGGCAGTCCAAAACTACTTTCTAAGCACCAGTAGAAAGTAGTGACATGGTACTGTTTTATCATCCAGTTGAAAGTAAAATATTGACCAGAATGAGATTCTCAACCCATAGAGGAAATCAACACCATTAACCATGCCTCCTCCTCCAATATCTATGAACCCAGTCCTACCAAGACCCAGAAAACAACAACAGTGTAAACAACATCCATACTCACTTTATTTTTAAACAGAGGAGCATGTACCCAAAGAAAGAGAAGACTAAGAACCATCATGGGGGCTTACGCTAGTGATCTGCCTTGACCTTCCGACCTCAGAATGCCTCGTGACCCAATGGCCATGGGGATGGAATAGCCCCTTGATGTACATACACTGGAAAGGTAAACTCCCCCTTCCCTCGAAATAGAAGGGAAAAATGGAGACAAGTCAATGAATCCCCTGGAATATTGCCCCAGAACCCTTCCAGGGATAGGGTATGACTGACCATCAGTCCACAAATGGAAGTGGGAGGGGAGGTAGGAACAATGAGTGGTGCTGAGCAGAAAATAATCCCGGATGATGTGCATCCAGGACCAGGATACACTTTTCATTAGAATGAAGGGAGCTGACAAAGCCCTCAAAAAGATAGAGGCAAAGAGCACATTGGTTAGAACATTATAGCCTAACAGAGGTGGGGCTATTTCCCACCATTACTGTAAAATAACTGTAATCAAAACACATACAGGCCTCTTTAATGGAGTTAATAAAACTACAGCAGATTGAGAATCAGGAGTAGAGGTACTAATCCCAAAGGAAAAACTGGGACAAAGGGATCCATGCTGACAGGACTTTATAGCCCAACTGTGGGTTCTCAGAAAGAAGCCCTGGTTCAGAAATGACAGCAAATACCCATGATCACTATATGGGGCTGAGCCCAGGTGAAAGTATCTTGAATGGCTCTCCTAACCCAAGATTATCCATATTCTTTATCCCCTCCAGTAATGTGTAAGACCAAGAAGTGTGGAACACTGGAGGTGGACATCTGGTTTTTATTTCTGGGCAATCTCAATAACTTATTACATCTCACAATTTTCGTGGGAAGGGAGGGGATGGCAGAGAACACAGACATCCTGTCTTGCACTGCAGGGCATGGAAAGTAGTAAGAACATCCAGCTGTGATGGGCAGGAAGTGGCAAGGCAACAAGATGCCTCATGCCTGGGGTGGGAGTACGGCCAGCAGCCCTTCTGGCCTGAGTTCACCTCCTCAAGGGGAGGTCTCCATGGAATGACCATGATTCCCAACATGGCCAGAAAACCCATCGATGCCACTCATGGGGCAGATGATCAGAGGAGCTGCGCTCTTCCCTCCAGAGTAACTCAGGCTGAAGTAGGGCCGGACAGGCCCACAGAAGGTAGCATGAGAGAAAGTAAAGGTGTGACACCTCTCTGTCACGTTGTAGAAAGAGACCTCGCCAGCATCATAGTCCAAGAAAATCCCCACCCGTTGGAGAGGGGTCCGCAGGGGGAGGGCAGTCATTGGGGAGGTGAGAGCCCAGTATTCTTTCCCATACCACAAGGACACTGCCCAGAATCCATTCTGGGGGGCCGAGGTTACCCCGCCTTTTCTGCACACTGAGTCTTCACAGACACCTATGGTCCACTTGGCTTTATCTCCCACCTCTACCTCCCAATAGTGTCTCCCAGCGATGAAGCATGGAGAGCCCAAGACACAGGGAAACAGATTGAACCGCTCAGGGTTGTCAGGCAGGTCCTGCTGGAGGTAACTGTACCGCACTTGCCGCAGGTTATCAGAGAGGATCAGGCTGGGGTAGGCCGTGTCTGGGTCCAGAGTCACATCCACTGCAGAGAAACACAGGGGCAGAGGAGGATTAGCCGAGCACCAGGACAGCCCACTCTGAACACCCAGCTTTTCTCCTATCCCTGAGAAGAGAGTAAGAGCTCTCCAGCAAAGACACATTCATTTTATACATTCAAGTCCACCCTGAAGCAGACATTCCCAAAATTACTGTTTGGCTTAGCTAGTTATCTCATTTAGCTAGGATATATTGGAAGTACTGAAATTTTTACCTCCACTTGCTTTTCCACATTTTAAACCACAATATCCGTTATAAGCTGAATTTAAGGTTTTCTTAAGTGTATGTCCAACCCCTTAATCCGAAAGCCTCAGGGGCCGGAACTTTACAGTATTTAGACAGACACGGTGTGGTGTAGCACTCTACAACCAACACTAACAGATCTGCTGTGAAACATACAGATATTCATATTATGTCAGATAAAGACACTAAATAGTGCCACATGCATCTGACAATCATGTGGTGGTTTCCAGTTTTAAAATCACTGACCTATTCTCTCACTTGTTCTTCATATCTTGTTCAGAAGAAAGATTCCCTAACATTATCTCTCTGAACCATAGTTCAGGTAGGCTGACTGTCTCCCACAAAAGGCTCATGACAACTGGTGGAGGTGACCAAGAACCTCAAGGCACGGTTCTTGGTTCAACAATCTGTTCACAACAGTTGCCCATTTATTCCCTCATGTCATGGGTAGACCTCATACCTCCAACCAGACATTTAACTCTAAGGGTAGGTCAGTGCCTTATGCTCTTTGGTTCCCTCTACTGTACCCAGTGCAATATTAGGAAATGCAAGACATAAGCAACATATTCAATCTTGAAAGAATTAAATATGGATCACAACCAGGGGACATTAATGACAGAAGACCTGCTGTTTGTAGAGTCTCTCTGTTCATGATAAAGAAGGAAATGGCAACTTGTTCCAGTATTCTTGCCTGGAGAATCCCATGGATGGAAGAGCCCAGCGAGCCCCAGTCCATGGGGTTGCAAAGAGTTGGACACGACTGAGCAACTAACACACATGTTGTTTGTCCATGAAGAAGATCCCATGAAACAGAAGGTGGTCAAGTGAATACAAACCTCAGATGAGCTTGAGATCATAGATTTAGCCACTCTGTGAACCTCAGGTGAAGGTGATTGTCAAGGGGAGGGAGAGTTTCAGCTCTAGATCTGAGCCATAGAGAAGGGATGATGGCAGATTTTTCCTAGACTTTCCCTAGCTCTCAGAATAAGAGGCAAGTTCAATCTTTTTGGAAGGATGCTTTTTGTAAACCACACACTGCCCAAGGCTGGGTGGGCACAGCAGTGGACCAGTGTACTAGCAGTGGCAGTGCGCTAATTTTTGGAAACCACAGTTTCAACTCTATAATCCTTCCTAGCACCTGAATTCAATTTCCTCATATTTCAAAGGTCCATGTTTTCAGATCTGAGGCATTTGAGGAAGCAAATATTACAAACACATAGAAATAACAAATTTTTGTGATTGTTATAATTTTTTAAAAAATAAATGTAACCTAAAGAATTCAAATTAAGGCACTTTCCAAAATCATTCACAATAGTAGTTAGGTTGATAAGGATTTTTACTCCTTTTTCCAAATGGTTTTGTCTCCTATCACCCACCTGAGTATAACTGGGCCTCTCTCAATTCTGAAAAAAACAAAAGAGAAAAGAAGTTATGGAAGTTATCTGCGATTTGTAGAAAGTACCCAACAGAAGGAGCTTTAGGAGTCATCATAAAGCAATGGTTTCCATTAGAACCCCTGCTGTCAGTCCTGCATTCATTTCTTCATACAGCATTAAGATTCCATCTTCCAGCCAAGAGCTCAAAGGGAAGAGGGGTTGGGAACTTTGAGCATAAAGATAACACAAGCTCGGCACTGGAAGCATATGGGGTCAAACTGAGGCAAGATTAAGGATTCCACTCCTCAGTGGGTCAGCTGGCTCTGCAGGGAGAGACATGGTTCTAAGTCCACATCATACATAACTCTTGGATTCATAAGCTACCTGTTCTAGGGGATGTGTGGTTCAAGTGACACCCACTACCAAGCTGGGGCAAACTACACCATTTACAGTTGACAAAGCATTTTCACAGGTATGTTCTCAATGGGCTACTTAAGTGCAGGAGAAGAGCAGGAAAAATAAAGGAGAGTCAGATCAAGGAATGTCGTGTCTGAGCTAACCACTTTTGGTATTAAGTGTTGTTGTCCCTGTTCTGCTTGTGAGCATTCCCTAAATCCATGTTGCCAGATGTGAAAAACGTATGTATCTGAAAAGATGCCATACAAATAAAGTTTTATATAGAAAATTATAAAAATTATGGGGACTTGTAATTTATAGTAAAGATGAAAAGTGATTAAGTACATATAAGGGTTTCAGATTATATCAAGCTGCCTAGGAATTTCAGCATTTTGGGCTGAAAACAGCCATATGGGCTAAGGCTTCCCTGATGGCTCAGTGGTAAAGAATCCACCAGGAGTGCAGGAGCCGCAGGTTCAGTCCCTGGGTGGGGAAGATCCCCTGGAGGAGGGCATAGCAACCCACTCTTGCCCTGAGAACCCCAGGGACAGAGAGGCCTGGCAGGCAACAGTCCACTGGATCACAAAGAGTTGGATATGACTGAAGTGACTTAGCATGCACGCATATGTGTTATATGCTTATAAGTTACCATGAGCAGAAAATGTTATATTTGAAGAGTGCCCTTTTAATACCTAGAATACTTTGTTTAATAAATATACATGAAGGCTCCATTCTAGAACGCTTCAGAAATTGTAAGTAAACCTAATCCTTACAGCCTTGTAAGGTAAGAGCTATTATCTTCCTCATTTTACAAATGAGGAAAATACAGTGTAGAATGCTTATCAGGTGGCAGAGGTGGGCCCAGGACCCAGGCAGCCAGACTCCTGAATCCCTGTTCCTACCCAGGTTCCTGCCCTCGAGGTGTTGCCTCAACCAGTGATGCTCAATTCTTCCTCCTCCCGGTCAGTACGAGTGCCCACATGCAGCAGAAACTCGATAAATTATAACTATAAATACTAGCTAAAATGGAATATAGCTAGAATAGTTTCTCTTAATTCTCTTTCTCAATTAAAAATAATTTTTAAATAACCAAATTAATTCTGCATTAATTGTTGGATTGTATATTTTCCTCTTCCATTAATGTAGATTGAGAAATGAGTGTATTTAGTTAAAAGACTTCAAATTGGAAAAAATTAACAAAGCCAAAAGAAAGATGTGAAATATTAGGGGAAGCCAGCCATTTCCCATTTCCCATACTCTGGTGCAGATGTTTATCTTTCCAGGAAACTTTAACATCAAAAGTCCATTAAGTAGATAAATTTACCTTGGATTTTCTCCATATCTGACTGCATTTTTTCTATGGGGAGAAAAGAAGATATTCAGTTTGCATTCCATTATCTAGCTGGAAAACACTTCCTCTCAGGCAATACAGTTATTCAGAGCAAAAACCCTCAGAGATCCCTCTTCTCACATTACCTGTGAACTGCTTCAGACTCTCAGTCAAGAACAGACACTTCTGAGCAAAAATGTGGATTTTCTCTTGCAGGTCTGGAGGTGTGATCCAGGGTTCCGGAATCCTGATTCTTTCAGCCCTACGTTTAAAAAAATCCATAGTGAATCCCCCACTCCCACCCAAACTTCTTTCAGGGTCTAGGACAAAGCCTGGGCTAAACTGGCCAGTCAGTGGGTTGGTGGACACTCTAATAGGAGCCAGTAGAGCCCTTTTCCTATTCTCTTCCTAGACTGTGATCCTCTGGACCAGAATAGGGGAGTCATCTTACCTTCATATTCTCCCACAGCATTAGCTTCTGGCTTTTCAAATGGCATATGCCCTCAGAAAGATTCACTGAATTAAACTGAATATAAGCCTGACCTTGCCAGAAAGCACTAGATTCCATGATCAAGTCCTTGATATTCATGGCAGGCAATGACCCATAACCCTCAGGTTCCCAAATATGGAAAGAATGACATTTTCAGACAGACGGGTACTCTCTGGACAATATCCAGTTACCCACCTCCCCCTCAAAGGGTCTCTGGCAAACACTGACTGCTAATTACACACCCAATATCCCTTCTCTCACCTTCCAAATTTTACTGGGTTCATGCCTGCCTAGTCTGAATGTGACTAACCTCTGGCCAATGAGAGCTAACAAGTATCTTGCACTAATTTGAGAAGTCTGCTTAAAAAGGAATGGAATGTGACTTATCTCTTTCCTACTGGTTAGCATTCTAGGAAGTTTCTTGGGCTGTAAGAATGAGGAGCATAGCTTATGTATGGCAGAAGAGTAAATGGAGAGAAACCTGAGAGTCTGATGATAATCACTGGAGCCACCAAACCAGCCCTGGGCTAGCTATCTGCACATTTCTTTAATGGTGGCAGAATGTTTTAGTTATGTTTAAGTCAAGTCAAAGATTAAGTCAAAACTTTTTCAGAGTCAAACCCGAACTTAACATTCAAAGATGCTAGAACCTAAAGGATCTATCTCTGTGTTAGTTCAGAACTAGACTGACACCAAAAAGTAAAAGCAGCAAGTGAGGGCAGTATTTGTTAGGGCCAGTTGGCAGGGACTAGTACCAGTTCTAGCTCAGTACCATCCCATCTCAGCAGCCCTCAAAAAGCTCAGCTCTATCAATAATTCTATTCACAAGGCCCTTCCAGCCCATCTCCTCCTCCAATGCTCTCTCACAATCAAGCTGCACTTCCTCTGAAGGGTTTTCACCCTTCAGGGTTTTACTTAGCTTCAATGTTCAGTTTCCTCAAAGTCAGGCTTTACCCCAGTAGGCATTCCTACAACAAACATTATATTCCCCAAGGTCTATCCCATCTGTCCTTGCCATCTAACACTGAAAACAATTTAATTGTGGCTTCTTGCCCATTCTGGGCTTTTCCCGCTTGGTCATGTTCCAACTTCCAGGTAGCTCTTCCTCACTGTCCATCTGATGATACAGTAGAGAAATAATAAAAACAAGAGCCAGAATCCAGGTAACTCATGACTCATTTCTGAGCTGGTCACACTTTTCTTAGCCTGTATTTTCTCCATTACAGAAAAAAGAGAACCAGAAACAAAGACAGAGATAACAAAAGAGAAAGGATTCTGAAACAAAAACTATAAAATACCCTTGCACTTTGCCCGAGGCCCTGTGCCTCCACCCTCTCCACAGACGTGTCCTCATAGACTACCAGCACCTTCTCAAGTGGGCCCCCACTTCACTCCTCACCCTCAGTATTTGTCAATAATTCCTTAGTTTTACTGAGAAGAGCTGCAGTCCATCTAGTTCTTTGCACACTAGTGACTCAGTTCGGGGACAGACAGGATATGTGTCAAATTTGGTAAGATGTCCTCAGGCTCTGGGCTCCTTCCAGAGTTTCTAAGTATGAGGGAAAGTCTACTTAGGCTTGATTTAGCACTGGGGAAAGAGAAAACTGTACCTGCTCAATGTGTCCCCGATGTCCTACAAGAGAAAGGAAAATGAAAACCATGAGAAATCATTTATAATGTCAGTTTTCTCTCATAGATGTTTGTTAGAACTGAGCTACAGGCTGGCCCTCCTGGGCAAAACCAGGGAGACAAGGAGCACACACTGTGTAAAACCTGGGCAGAGGAAACTGGGATACACACTATTTGTTATTCCAGCACCTTCCTGCATTCCCATCCTGCACGCTGGTCAAAGATCTCAAGATTTCAAATCTACTAACTCAAGCATCTCACTCTTGGACCACAACTGCCTACCTGCCTGCCCAGCTTGCTTTCTTTGACCTATTATTGTGTGTGTGTGTGCGCTAAGTTGCTTCAGTCGTGTCTGACTCTTTGTGACCCTATGGAGTGTACCCTGCCAGGCTCCCCTATCCATGGAATTCTCCAGGCAAGAGTAGTGAAGTGGGTTGCCATTTCCTCCTCCAGGGGATGTTCCCAACCCAGGGATTGAACCCATGTCTCCTGCACAGGCAGGCTGATTCTTTACCGCTGAGCTACCAGGGAAGACCCCGATATTGCCTTAATACAGGCTAATTATTTTTAAAATATCTCTCCACTTGGGTTTCCCAGGTATTGCCCCATGATTAAATTCAAGCTTACATTATGTCTCCTTCTAAATACTTGATATTTACTTTCTTTATTGGTGGTATGTTATAGCTACTATTTTTCCTTTTGTAATTAAAAAGTAATCTCAAATGACATTTTGAAATTAACATTCCAGCCCTTATCGAACTCCCTCTCAGATTTAGCATCTGTAGATAATTATTGTCTAAATTACCTTTCACTATGATAGCTGCCAAATGATCATTTTCTTGCCTCAAAATTCCTTGTACATTACTTAGTCGACAGTCTACTGGAAGGAAGAATTTTCCCTTATTTATTATTAGTATGGACCCATCAATTCCTACTTTATTCAATGGGTTATAACTCATCACTATTCTTAATTATTTCGGTGCTCAAAAAATCTGAGACTTGGTCAGAGAATCTGTCACTTTTTTCCTATCTCTTCTCATCCCATTCTCCCCATTATTATCTGGTTTATCATTCCAGTGTTTCCCTTGCAAATACCTGCAGATACATGTATTTTCTAATTATCTCTTCTTTCTTACACAAAAAGCATAATCTATATTTTGCACTTTGATTTTTTTCACTTCCCAATACATTATAGAAACTCCTCTGTATCAGTTATACCATAGGTATCTTCCTTTTTCTTTTTTTATAGTTGCGTAACATTCCTCTGTGTGTGTGTTCATACGTTAAAATACAGTTAGACAACAGTGGCCATCTTGCCCTGTTCCTGACCTTAGTGCGAATGCTCTCGTTCTCCACATTAAGATTCAGTTTACTTTTCAAATGACTTCTACCATGACCACTCTCCCCCGTGGAGTCCACAACTTGCCCTCTTCTTTCTCTACTTTTCTTTATCATCTAGTTTTGATTTCATGGTCCATGTGTTCAGAAATATTCTCACAAATACCTTAAAAAAATAAGCAAACCCATGGTTGCCACTGGGTAGAAAGGGATGAGGAGTGACTGTTTAATGGGTATGAGGTCTCCTTCTGAGATGATGAATGTGTTCTGGAACTATACAGCTGTGATGGTTGCATAACATTAAGTTTACTAAATGTACCAAGTTGTACACTTTGAAATGGTTAAAATGGTTAATTTATGTTATGTATTTTTTATCATAATCAAAAAGCCAGAACAGGGGGAGTTCCCTGACCGGTTCAGTGGTTAGGATTTTGTGCTTTCACTGCCATGTACCCAGGATCAATCCCTGGTCAAGGAACTAAGATCCTATAAATAGTGTGGCCAAGGCCAAAAACAAAAAAAACCTCTCACATCTTGCAAAGCCCTAATCCTGGATGAACCCAACTACCAGCTTTCCCTAGGCCTGGAACCAGAACAGTCACAATCATAGAATGCAAAGCCGGGACGGGAAAAAGTCACACAACTGGACAAATTCTGATATAAACTGACGTTCACTGACCAAGTAACTCAATTACGTCTTGCAAACCAATTTGCTTTCCCATACTCTGAAACAGTAATTTCAGAACTTTCCCACAATCCTCAAACTCATTTTCTCTAACCCCTGCTCAATGGCAGCAGAAGAGGATAGAAGCCCAGACGTTTTTGCTACCAATCCTCACAACCTGCTGCCATCTACCTGTCCCCACCCTCCTTTCTTCTTATACAACAGAGGATACTTCAAAGCTAAGTCCCTTCTACATGCTTCAGTACCCTTCCTTCTGCCTTCTCAGAAACAGTGCATCAGAGATGAGTTCACCCTTAGAGCTTCAGTAAATTTTCTTCACCTGAATCTTTACAACAGATGCTCCTCTCCACATTTTTTTTTCCCACATTTTTTAAAAAGATATGTTTAACTGGTTTCTTTAAGCATCCTCTCCCCATAAAGCCCCACAATTCGACCTCATCTCCAAGTATTTTCTTTATGTCTCTTTCATAGCCTTATTTATTGAAATAGTCATTTACTCTCACATCTTCCATTCACTCTGTCACTACAACTTCTCCTCATGTGGCTCCTGCCCAGACTGCTCCACTCGGGCAGCTCTATACAAAGTTTATCAAGGATGCTCATGTTTTTAAACCAAATGGATCTCAGCCTTCATATTATTTCACCTCAACTGCATTAGACTCTGTTGTCCACTCCCTCCTTCCAGAAACATTCTTCCTCCCTGATCACATATTGCCTCTCTGGTAAACTGTTTCCCCTGCAAGCTCTTCCTTCTCTCTCTAGCTATTAAATAATGGTGTTCATTAAAGCTCAAGATTAAGCCTTCTCTTTTTAATCTGAAGTAGGAGTTGGTGAACTTTTTCTAAGAAAAAGGCCATACAGTCTCTGGCACAACTACTCAACTCTGGTGCTACAGATAATACAAAACAAATAAATGGGCGTGGCTATGTTCTAATAAAAATGTATGGACAATGAAGCTTGAATTGTATGCAATTTCACATATCACAAAATAACAAACGTTCTTCTGATTTTTCTTCCCCAACTATTCAAAACTAAAAAACACAATGAGCTCGCAGGACACAAGTGGTGGGCCATAGTTTCTTGACCCTAAACCCATCAGCCTCTTTTTAATGGCAACACTGATGATACTTGTTTGTTCACTTCTTTATCATATGATCTCGACATCAGAATTTAAATTTCAGGAGAGCTTATTTATTCACTTAATTCCACTGCTTGACCCAGAACAGAAAATTCATATGCACTGAATGAACAAACAACAAACAATCAGCTCATTTCCTGTGGTCTTGCTGGGCTGGGTCTACTGCAGCTTTATCACCCATACAACCAAGATTAAATCCCAAGACTGCTTGGGCTGACCACTTCTTGTGGTACTTGTTATTTTGTGGTTGTCATAGTGCGCACATACATGTTACAATTATAGGATACTGGGATGAGGATAATCTTTAAATGACATGTGGGCCAAATTCCTCATTACATGAGTAACTGAGTTCACTGAGGCCCAGAGAGGTCAAGAGCCTTGCCTGTGATCAGACCTCTTATCAGTGCAGGACAGGCTTGAGCAGGACAGGTCTTCCTTTTGACCTTTCCACGACACGGTGCAACTGACTGACCCAAGTTGGGCCAACCAGGGCTTCTATTGTACATTTCCCTTCCAACATGCCCTTGCTACAATCAGAGTTTCAACAAGGGAGTAGGGGGCCCTGGATACTGCTTGGCAGAGCAGGAGCTGTCTTGGCAGGGGGCTTTCAGTCTTACCTGCAGGAGCTCCCTGGTGGGTTGCTGCTGCTTCTCTTCCAGCTGGGCAATCAGGTTGCTGAGGTGGGAGATGTTGCAAGAGAACTGAGTGATGGCACCATTGATACTGTTGTAGATGGCCAAGTCTAGCTCCTCAAGACGGGCCAAAAGGCGATACTCATGCTCCTTCAAGGAGTGATACAGCTGCTCAAACTCCCAAACAATCTTCTCCCTCTCCATCTGGGTCAGGCTCTGTGTAGACCACAGGGAAGGGCAGTGAAGAGAGGAAAGGCTGCTTCTAGAGCCCTTCACATTTCTCCCCTGTCTATCTACCCTAAGACCTCATTATTTCATCCCAGTATACTAAAACAGGCATCTTGTTCACTCACTTATTCTTTTCCAGTCTTTATCGACTGGATATACAATGGCAGAGAACTGAATTACTCCAGTGATAATCAAGGCAGTCTGAAAAAAAAAAAAAAAAAAAGCCACAGTCTCTGCTCTCAAGGAACTCAGTCAAGTGAGAGTCAGGTTCATGTGATACATGTCATCATGGCTAGATAAGCAAAAGTAGGGTGACAGCATTCAGTAGAAGTTGATATAGTTCCCAGAAGCAGTGTTCACAAAGAGTCTTGAAGGATGACTAGAAGTTCACTTTATGGTCAAAGAACGGGAGATCTTTCCAGGCAGAAGAAATGCCATGGGCCAAAGAATGGAAAGGCAAATGATGGGGTCTGGCTGGAGCACATGAGTGCTTGTGAAGATGGCAGATAAAGTAAGAGATGAGAAGCCTGGAAGGACTTCACTGCAAGTGGGAACCACGAAAGGCTGTCAGAGAAGTCACACGATCAGATGGGTGCCCTGTGGAGGATGGTTTGGAACATACAAGCAAAACTTCTACAACAATGCTCACATAATAACCTTGATTAGTTTCCTTAAACCTTTCACATGTAATCCATTCCCTCAATCTGGCCTTCTGTCTCACTGGCTTTGAGCATAATTCTCTACTGGCACAGTTTGTTTGCCAAAGGTTGTCTGTCCTTCCTTCACTTGTCCCAACTGAGGGACTCCACAAAAGCTTATTTCGGAATAAAGGGTCAGCAAACTCCCGTGTTTACTCCCTTGGAGTAAAATTTTATTGGGAAACAGATCCACTCATGTAAATGGTGTCTTTAGCTGCTTTTGAGCTACGACAAGGGAGCTGACTGGTTGTGATAGAGATAGGGGCCACAAAGCCAAAAATATTTACTCTCTAGTCCTTGACAGGGAGAAGGCAATGGCACCCCACTCCAGTACTCTTGCCTGGAAAATTCCATGGACGGAGGAGCCTGGTAGGCTGCAGTCCATGGGGTCACGAAGAGTCGGACACTTACTGAGCGACTTCACTTTCACTTTTCACTTTCATGCATTGGAGAAGGAAATGGCAACCCACTCCAGTGTTCTTGCCTGGAGAATCCCAGGGCTGCCATCTGTGGGGTTGCACAGAGTCGGACACGACTGAAGCAACTTAGCAGCAGCAGCAGCAGTCCTTACAGAAAGGTAAGGGACTATTTTTTCCAGAACAACCACCCTCTCCCCCAAATATCCTTACCACAAAGGCCTTGGGAAACTAGGAGAAGGGAACAAAGAGAAAAGTTCAGAATAGAATCATTGCCAAGAAAAAGAACATTCCAGCAAGAAGCAACAGTCAAGTTTATGGAAAGCCACTGTCAGCATCTGTCTGTAGAACAATACAAAAGGCCACTAACCAACGCCCAAGAATTTCACCTGGATCAACCCTGGTCTGCACAAAGCTAGCAGATTAAACTTTTGCTAGGTCAGATCTCCAGGGGTTTTAAATTTGACTATTTCATCCTTTTCCCCCCAAATGTGGGAGCCCCTTGGTTCTCCAGGTGAATTCCCAACTGCCATGTAAGGTTGTTCCACCCGTACCTATTAAGTTCTGGGTGATCTGACTGCACAAGGTTAAGGGAAGTTTACAAATCTTACAATATAAAAGAGTGACCAACAGAACTGATTATCTGTGAATTCCCAGGAACCTCACCAAGAGTTCAGCTCGCGCCTGCTCTCCCTGTGCCCTTCGCCTCTTCTTTAAGTCTTTCACTCTTTTTAGGTGGTCCAGCTGGTTCTGGATTTGCTCCTGAAAAAGCAAAAACAGGTGTACAGTTCAAGATAAGGCAGGCCTTAGCACCAGTGTGACTCTTCTGCTTATCACCTGTGCAACCCACATTCATGATGCCAAGTTCTTGGTGACAGCCTGTCCTTGGATCACACTGCCATCACCGTGGCACCACATCTCTCCTTTGGTAGTTTGTATCTTTAAGTTTGTATCTTAAATGGTGGGTCACCTACCTGCCTTTGGAAGGATACCACATGGCTTAGTCGAAAGGTGAATGGACTGGAAGGCTTTAGTTGTCGAGCTTTCAGGGACGGGTAGGGAGAGAAAAGGACTTAACTTCTCCTATTTTCCCCTGGTGTGACATGAGCCAACACCACCTTCTCAACCTACTAGAGTATTCAGTGTGAGTAAAATCGTAATTTTGAAAGCACCATAAATGTTCAGTGAATAACGTTGCATGAATGTACTCACATTTACACATGTACATAATTGTGTGCATGTTCTTGCAGTCCTCAAACACAGATTATGTGCACGCCTTGAATGTTGTCTTACAACTGTTTTATATTTAATACTTTATTCCCATGTTATTGTTGAGCTGTGCCTATCTGTTGGTTCACAAGGGGATCCACACAGCATTTTATTTCACTCAGTCTTCATAAGTCTTATCTCCTATGAGTCTCACAATGGTTAAATGATTTAGGCAGTAAGGAACTTGTTCTTTTCCGGGAGGTTCTAGAAGAGGACGGAGCACAGGGAAGTGCTGGGGGAAAGGAGAGGTGATGGGTATCTATTTGATGTGAATACAGCCAGGCAACGTCCGACTGTGTTTTGTCTGAGATCATCTAGGAGCCAACAGGAATGCGAGCGTCTCTGAAGCTTGTCGCTGCGTACGTGGTTTTACAGTTATCTTATATACAGTCAAGAGGGGTCTCCATGGGCCGTCACGTATAATGTGCCCGTGAGAGGGTAAACACAGAGGCACATAACGCAATGAGGGTGGGGAGACTTCTGGCTTAATCAACAGCTACAGGTTTTCCTCCCAAATCTCAGTGCCCAGGCTCTGGAGCGGACAGAGGAAATGACGGCTGTGAACCACACGTCCGGCTCAGCCATTTTCTAGGCGGAAAAAAGGAAGCCCCTTTGGCTCTCTCCTCCCTTTGTCCGACTCGCGCTCCGGCCCCTCCCCGGCCCGCGCGCCCGGCCCTCACCTTGAAGCCCTCCACCGCCTCCTCGAGCGGCAGCACGCTGTGGCCGCGGTGCTCGCGGGAGCGGTCGCACACCACGCAGATGGGCATCTGGTCCTCCTCGCAGTACAGCTTCAGGGGCTCGCGGTGTTTCTCGCACACGCCCATCTCGCCTCCGGGCCCCGACGGCCGCTCGGTGCGCAACTGCTTCACCAGCTGGGTCACGTTGGCCAGGTGCCGGTTGGGCCGCATGTGCCGCTGCGGGAAGGTCTCCCGGCACTGCGGGCACGACACATTGGTCTCCGCCGCGCCCCAGCAGCGGGCGAGGCAGGCGCAACAGATGTTGTGGCCGCAGTCGAGCATCATGGGCTCCACAAAGTACTGCAGGCACACGGGGCAAGTTGTCTCCTGCTGTAAGCACTCGGCCACGCTCCCGGAGGCCATGGCGCGGGCCCGCGGGGGCGAAGGGGCATGGGCCCCGGTGCCCAGCCCAGCGCGGAGCCCAACTCGACTGCGCTCCCTCCTGTCCGCTGTTTCTGGGCGGTGCGGAAAGGCCAGCCGGGCTGACGGAGGGCGACGCCTCCCGGGCCGATCCCAGACGCGCCCGCGCGCTGGAACCGCGGGGTGGCCGGGCCTCTCCCTGAGCCGCTGCGCCCGGCGGAGGGAGTATGGGGGTACCGCGGCCCCACCGAGCCCAGCGACTATGCGAAGGGACAGCAAGATCGCCGCCGATCGGACTCCCGGAGCCTGGCGCTCAAAACACGCAGGACAACGTGGCCGCGTCGGAGCGGATCCCAGCGGCCGCGCAGGCCCCACCCCTGCGCGAGCGGAAGGGGCGGCTCGGGGGCGGGGCTTGGGCCGGACCTCCTGCGTGAGGCTGGAAATTCCGGCCTCAGGCCTGGACGGTTTCTTTCACTGGGAACCCGGGAGGCCTCGCCGCCAGCGCGGGGGCGGAACGCGCGGACGGAAGCTCCTTGGCTGCGGGGTCCTAGAGGCAGGCGGTGTCCGGGGCGTGCGGCGGGGTCTGTATAACCCCTGCCTGCCCGCTCCGGGCGCCCCCGCCGAGCCTTGGGCCTTGGACCTGGATCCCGGGTCTTTTGTTGGGTTTCCTCTCTGGTGCCCAGGCCTCTGCCGCGGCGAGAGAAAGCTAGCTTTGTGTTGGTGTGGGAAGAAGAGACATCTGGCTTCCCCGGTAGGCCAGAGGGCTGGGAGTAGCCGACTCAGCCCCACCCAGTCTGTGAGGAACTTTATCAAACAACCCCACTGACCGGCGCTCGCAGTTCTGTTTCGTAAAAGAAAGGCTTAATTATTAGATGAAAACATTTCTGTGACAGAAACAGGCAAGCCCAGTTCTGCTACTTCCTACTGTGCCTAAGCAAAGTGGTCTACCATTCTGAGCTTCAGTTTCCTCTCTGGTGAAATGGGAGTAATTATACCCCAGCGAAGAGGGAGACTTCCGTACAACTTTTTAACCCTAAGGAGGTTTACCATTAAAATAAAAAAATACCCACTGCCTAGAACTGTACTGAATAGAACTTAAACATACTTGCTCATTAATAAAATACCTACTGCCTAGAGCTGTAGTGAATAGAACTAAACAGGCCTGCTCCTTCCCAAAGTATAGGGGGAATGATAATCCACAGGCTGTTTTCATTATCCAACAAACTTAGAAAAATTTTGCGTTGTTCGCCTATCCCTACTTTGGTGTTTCCTGTTTTCCTTTGCTATTTTCTCGATATTGTCCTTCATCCTCTAAATTTAATTGAATTTGGACAGCCTTGCCTGTCTGTGTTTATTTTAATTTCCATTATTATATTTTGAACTAAGTGATTTCAACAATGTCAGTTTACAAATCTTTTTTAAATGAGTTAGTAACTGGTTGAATGTTACCTATTCCACCAGTTTCCTTGTTTATACGCTTTTTCTGTAGCCTATTTACACAATGTTTCAAAGAAACTGAGATCAGATACTTCAGTAACTCTGTGAGGACAGAGACTTCTCTCCAGACCTCCTGGATTGCTGTTATGCCTTGTATATAATTATATGAAAGGATTTCAATATTTATTGGATTATTAGGCTAAAAATTAATGGTTCCAGGGTCACATTCTACGCATACTTCTTATCTTTATCACAGTTGTTCAGTTGCTAAGTCATGTCTGACTCTTCAACCCCTTGGACTAAAGCACACCTGTTTTCCTTTTCCTTCAGTATCTCCTAGAGTTTGCTCAAATTCATGTCCATTGAGTCGGTGATGCCATTCAACCATCTCATCCTCTGTTGCCCCCTTCTCCTGCCCTCAATCTTGCCCAGCATCAGGTCTCTTCCAGTGAGTCAGCTCTTCACATCAAGTGGTTGAAATATTGGAGCTTCAGCTTCAGCATCAGTCTTTCCAATGAATATTCAGGATTGATTTCCTTTAGGATTCACTGGTTTGATCTCCTTGCTGTCCAAGGAACTCTCAAGAGTCTTCCCCAGCACCACAACTCAAAAGCATCAGTTCTTTTTCCTGTAGTTCAGTCGCTCAGTTGTGTCCTACTCTTTTCGACCCCATGGACTGCAGCATGCCAGGCCTCCCTGTTCATCACCAACTCCTTGAGTTTACTCAAACTCATGTCCATTGAGTTGGGTAAGAGCGTTAATAAGTAAACTATTGGGAGGGTATTGGCAAACTGTAAGAGAATCTGATTTGGAGTGTTTAGGAGTGAATACATGAAAGAAAATTTGGACAGACAATACTGATAAATTTGGTTAGATAAAGTCATGAAAACAAAACAATGGTGATAAAATTGCTTGTGGAGGACAGACTCTGTGTCTGGGAGGAGGTTCCATTGATGCTTTGCGAACACAATTTACAAATGACAAATTGATGGTGCGGGTCATAGTAAGGTAATAGCAACTAGGAGGACCCATCTAGAGACTAATGCAATAGTGACACAAGAGGACATTAGTAGAATAAGAGCTGATAAGGAACAGAGGAATGGGCAGGTAGGCTAGAAAAGAATCAAGATAGTCAGTGCCATTCTCCTCAGGTATTTCTAAGGAAAATGAAGGTGAAACAGGCAAGGAGGAGAGAGGCATCTTAAGACAGAGCAATAAAGAGGTGTATAGTAGTGAAGTATGCAGGAAACAGAGAGGAGAGTAAGACATTTGATAAAGGAGAGGGATTTGGGGGTAGAGGATGAATTGGAAGATTGGGATTGACATATATACACCATTGATTCTATGTGAAAAATAGATAATTAGTGAGAACCTACTGTATAGCATGGGGAACTCTGCTCAATACTCTGTGGTGACCTAAATGGGAAGGAAATAAAAAAAAGAGGATATATGTACATGTACAGCTGATTCACTTTGCTATACAGTAGAAACTAACACAACATTGTAAAGCAATTATACTCCAATAAAAACTTAGAAAAAAAGAAAGAGGGATTTGCTTGCACTTTGGAAAGCGATAGAAGTTCTCCTTTTCAACAAGTGTGGCTTTGTGGTTTTCTGACCATCTCCCAGCAACCCTACCAAAAGAGAACCCATAGGGCAAACTCTCAGAATGGACTACTATGGATCTAAAGGAGGACTGAGAATAAGAGGAGGGGGGGGAAATTCAGGAAATTTTTAAAGAATAATTGATTTGTACCAATTCTTCCTCTTATTCTTCCAGGTTGATGGGGAAGGAGAGACAACTTTTTCATTTAATAAGTACCTATTAAGAAGTTATTATATATTGCACTCTGTTCATTAAAGCACAAAATCTTTCTAGATCCTGCAAGGTGATACTAGTATCATGATCTTCATTTTATGGCTGGGGAAATTGTTAACTAAATTGTCTAAGATCACAGAGTCAGTGAATGACAGAGCCAGGACTGGAATCTGGGTAGACCAGCCCCAGAGAGTAAGTTCTAACCATTACAATATGTGTCCTCTCTAGCTGTCCCAGGTATCTGCTAGACAATTAAAAAAAAAAAAATCCAATACCAGTATTGCTGTCATTTAGTTCTTTTAACAACATTCCCTGGTGTAGGTTATTGCTTCTAACAACCAGTGTGAAGGGTCCTAGATCAAAGAGCAATCTAAGACAAGATATAGGTTCAGTTCAGTTCAGTTCAGTCGCTCAGTCGTGTCCGACTCTTTGCGACCCCATGAATCGCAGCACACCAGACCTCCCTGTCCATCACCAACTCCCGGGGCTCACCCAGACTCACGTCCATCGTGTCAGTGATGCCATCCAGCCATCTCATCCTCTGTCGTCCCCTTCTCCTCCTGCCCCCAATCCCTCCCAGCATCAGAGTCTTTTCCAATGAGTCAACTCTTCACATGAGGTGCCCAAAGTACTGGAGTTTCAGCTTCAGCATCATTCCTTCCAAAGAAATCCCAGGGCTGATCTCCTTCAGAATGGATTGGTTGGATCTCCTTGGAGTCCAAGGGACTCTCAAGAGTCTTCTCCAACACCACAGTTAAAAAACATCAATTCTTCAGTGCTCAGCCTTCACAGTCCAACTCTCACATCCATACATGACCACTGGAAAAACCACAGCCTTGACTAGACGGACCTTTGTTGGCAAAGTAATGTCTCTGCTTTTTAATATGCTGTCTAGGTTGGTCATAACTTTCCTTCCAAGGAGTAAGCGTCTTTTAATTTCACGGCTGCAGTCACCATCTGCAGTGAATTTGGAGCCCCCAAAAATAAAGTCAGCCACTGTTTCCACTGTTTCCCCATCTATTTCCCATGAAGTGGTGGGACAGGATGCCATGATCTTCGTTTTCTGAATGTTGAGCTTTAAGCCAACTTTTTCACTCTCCTCTTTCACTTTCATCAAGAGGCTTTTGAGTTCCTCTTCACTTTCTGCCATAAGGGTGGTGTCATCTGCATATCTGAGGTTATTGATATTTCTCCCAGCAATCTTGATTCCAGCTTGTGCTTCTACCAGTCCACCGTTTTTCATGATGTACTCTGCATATAAGCTAAATAAGCAGGGTGACAATATATAGCCTTGACGTACTCCTTTTCCTATTTGGAACCAGTTTGTTGTTCCATATCCAGTTCTAACTGTTGCTTCCTGACCTGCATACAGGTTTCTCAAGAGGCAGGTCAGGTGGCCTGGTATTCCTATCTCTTTCAGAATTTTCCACAGTTTATTGTGATCCACACAGTCAAAGGCTTTGGCATAGTCAATAAAACAGAAATAGATGTTTTTCTGGAACTCTCTTGCTTTTTCCATGATCCAGCAGATATAGGTTAGGAGAATTCAAAGCATATTCAGGTAATGCTGATACTGAAAAATGTGATTCCTTTAGTCATTTTATTTTATTTTTTTTTGCCATGCCCTGATGTGCAGCTTGTGGGATCTTGGTTCCCAGACCTGGCATTGAAAACATCAAGTCCTAACCACTGGACCACCAGGGAATTCTCTAAATATGGTTTCTTTTTGAATTGGCAATTAGCTTCCCCAAATTTAACTGTCTTCCATTTCCTGAGGATAAAATCTTTGGAGACATTGGGGAAGAAAGCTAATCTGACCCATTTTTTCAAACAGCAAGACTTTGGGGGATTTCACTGAATGACTGGTAAATACCCTCTGCTTCCTGCCCTTATTAAGCTCACAGACCACTGGGGCTAGGTAGGGGCAGGGATGGCTAGCTACCTCCAAGAGTGTCACCATCAGTTTCTTTCCTCTCCATATGCATAGTGACACTGTATCATTGAGAGGTGCAGTTCTATTCTTCTCTTGAATCTGGACTTGCCTAGAATGCTCTGACCCACAGAGTATAGCAGAATGACTCTACATGATGCTGCGCTTGGCCTACAGAGGACTGATATCTTCTGTCTTGGACTCTTAAGAGTCTTCAGCTACCATGGAAGATGTTTGTATTAGTGTGCTCTGGCTTCTGTAACAAAACATCAGCCTGTGTGGTTCAAACAACAGAAATTAATTTTTTCAGTATATTTTCTGGAGAGTGTAAGTCCAAGGTCAAGGTGTGAGCAAGGGTGATTTCTCCTAAGGTACCTCTCCTTGGCTTGCAAGCAGTCGCCTTCTGGTTCTCACACAGCCTTTCCTCTGGTGCTCACTTTTCTAATGGTGTGTTTTGTTGTTTTTTGATTGAGTTAAGTGGCTTTATTAGAGAAAGCCAGGATTACAAAGGACTTGAGAGTTGGCCTTGGGGCCTTTCTTCTTGCCAAAGGTGGGCACAATATTGACAAAGCTCTGGTTATAGTGCATATACTTCTTGGCCCAGCCCATCTTCTTTTTCTCCTGTTTGGCCACTTTGGGATTCTGACCCAGCATCAGCAGGGACCACGGACTTCACCTGTAAGCATGTGGCCAGCTACTTGTTGGGTACTCAGAACCTCCACCCCACACTGGCCCAGGGTAGCCTCATCCTCTGGGGGCATCCCTGCCACGGGCACGACTTGAGTGATGTCCTTGAGGGAGGCTACACGAACTTAGATGGGTGACCGTCTCCTGGCCTGCCAATGCAGAAGATGTGAATTCTTGCCTGGAAGATCCCATGGACAGAGGAAGCTGGCAGGCTGGTCCATGTGGTCACAAAGAGTCAGATATGACTTAGAGACTAAACAACCACAACTCCTGGCCTGTCACCTCCAGTGTGTGTAGCTATTGACCAAGGACAAAGAACTGCAAGTCGGTGACTAAACCGTGGCTACTAAACCGTGGCTACGCAGTAACCACGGTTTAGTAGCCACGGTTTAGTCACCGACTTGCAGTTCTTTGTCCTTGAAAAGGAGAGAAGCGAAAAGCAAAGGAGAAAAGGAAAGATATAAGCATCTGAATGCAGAGTTCCAAAGAATAGCAAGGAGATAAGAAAGCCTTCTTCAGCGATCAATGCAAAGAAATAGAGGAAAACAACAGAATGGGAAAGACTAGGGATCTCTTCAAGAAAATCAGAGATACCAAAGGAACATTTCATGCAAAGATGAGCTCAATAAAGGACAGAAATGGTATGGACCTAACAGAAGCAGAAGATATTAAGAAGAGATGGCAAGAATACACAGAAGAACTGTACAAAAAAGATCTTCACGACCCAGATAATCACGATGGTGTGATCACTGACCTAGAGCCAGACATCCTGGAATGTGAAGTCAAGTCGGCCTTAGAAAGCATCACTATGAACAAAGCTAATGGAGGTGATGGAATTCCAGTTGAGCTATTCCAAATCCTGAAAGATGATGCTGTGAAAGTGCTGCACTCAATATGCCAGCAAATTTGGAAAACTCAGCAGTGGCCACAGGACTGGAAAAGGTCCGTTTTCATTCCAATCCCAAAGAAAGGCAATGCCAAAGAATGCTCAAACTACCGCACAGTTGCACTCATCTCACACGCTAGTAAAGTAATGCTCTAAATTCTCCAAACCAGGCTTCAGCAATATGTGAACCGTGAACTTCCTCACGTTCAAGCTGGTTTTAGAAAAGGCAGAGAAACCAGAGATCAAATTGCCAACATCCGCTGGATCATGGAAAAAGCAAGAGAGTTCCAGAAAAACATCTATTTCTGCTTTATTGACTATGCCAAAGCCTTTGACTGTGTGGATCACAATAAACTGTGGAAAATTCTGAAAGAGATGGGAATACCAGACCATCTGATCTGCCTCTTGAGAAATCTGTATGCAGGTCAGGAAGCAACAGTTAGAACTGGACATGGAACAACAGACTGGTTCCAAATAGGAAAAGGAGTACGTCAAGGCTGTATATTGTCATCCTGTTTATTTAACTTATATGCAGAGTACATCATGAGAAACGGTGGACTGGAAGAAGCACAAGCTGGAATCAAGATTGCCGGGAGAAATATCAATAACCTCAGATATGCAGATGACACCACCCTTATGGCAGAAAGTGAAGAGGAACTCAAAAGCCTCTTGATGAAAGTGAAAGAGGAGGGTGAAAAAGTTGACTTAAAGCTCAACATTCATTGAGGCAGAGATGCACTTAAATTGGAAGGAAGACATTATTGCTCAACTTGAGATGTTCTAAAGAGAGCAGATGATGTGCATTCAATACCCTAGAGGTGAAAGTTATTGGGGAAAACTGCTCATCACCTTTCATTCTTTGCTCCTGTTGGCAGGAGAGACACATCCGACAGGTGAGGTCAGGAGACAGAGCTGAGCAGGGCCAGGCTCAGTCGCTTTAGGGAGACGTGGCCTTCAGACCAGATGTTCTGTTCGGCTAAAGGAAAGGAGCTCCCTGTTGTGTGGGCTGAGCCAGGGTCAACTGGAGGAAGCATTCTGAACTTAGCAGGAGTATCTCTAAGCCTCTTAAGCCCACATTTAAATCCATGTTTCCCCACCAACTTAATCAGTAATAAAGCCAACTTTCTTTTTACTCTCAAAAAAAAAAAAAAAAAGTTCAACATTCAGAAAACGAAGATCATGGCATCCTGTCCCACCACTTCATGGGAAATAGTTGGGGAAACAGTGGAAACAGTGTCAGACTTTATTTTTCTGGGCTCCAAAATCACTACAGATGGTGACTGCAGCCATGAAATTAAAAGACGCTTACTCCTTGGAAGGAAAGTTATGACTAACCTAGATAGCATATTAAAAAGCAGAGACATTACTTTGCCAACAAAGGTCTGTCTAGTCAAGGCTATGGTTTCCAGTGGTCGTGTATGGATGTGAGAGTTGGACTGTGAAGAAGGCTGAGCGCCGAAGAATTGATGCTTTTGAACTGTGGTGTTGGAGAAGACTCTTGAGAGTCCCTTGGACTGCAAGGAGATCCAACCAGTCCATTCTGAAGGAGATCAGCCCTGGGATTTCTTTGGAAGGAATGATGCTAAAGCTGAAACTCCAGTACTTTGGGCACCTCATGTGAAGAGTTGACTCATTGGAAAAGACTCTGATGCTGGGAGGGATTGGGGGCAGGAGGAGAAGGGGACGACAGAGGATGAGAAGGCTGGATGGCATCACTGACTCGATGGACTTGAGTCTGAGTGAACTCCGGGAGTTGGTGATGGACAGGGAGGTCTGGCGTGCTGTGATTCATGGGGTCGCAAAGAGTCGGACACGACTCAGCCACTGATCTGATCTGATCTGACTGCTGCTACCATGAAGATGGAGCCGAGAAAGAGCTTTATGAACCAAAGTTTTTAGGTTTGATGGATTCCACTTTATCAACTTTCTTTTTGGTTGCTACTTCCTGTTTTTGGTTACTGCTTTCTGAAACTCACATCCACATTCAGTCTTCATGCTCAAGGTCTGTAAAACCCACTCACCTGTCCCCTTTCTGGTCTATACTAACTCACCAGTTTTCTCCCCAGGTCTACACGGGCTCCGTCACTACTTCGTCGTTGAATTCCCGCCAGTTCGGTTGGTTTGCCAGGAACCTTCTCGCGAATAGAGCTCGCACTCTGCGTCCTTTCTGGGAACGAGTAAAGGGAGTTCGCTCCTGTCCAGTCGGGGATCGGTCCCAGGTCATTAGGATCTTTGAGTTTAAACATCCTGGGGTTACAGGGAAGCACAGAGGGAAGGAGAGGGAACAAACGTCAAACCATACCCGGGATTCAGAGGTTCAAAGTTGCTGACTGTACTGAGAAAGAAGGTTTAGTTAATTAGCAAGGATTCCCATTTTTCCGGAGAAACCTTAAACTACCAAAGAATTCAATAGCTCGTGAGGAATGCAGGTCCAGCGAATCTGAAGGTTTTATTTGTTTACAAAGGATAGCCAACCTGTCAGGATGGCCGAGTGGTCTAAGGCGCCAGACTCAAGCTCAAACAAGCTTCCTCTGATAGAGGTTTCTGGTCCCCGAATGGGGGCGTGGGTTCGAATCCCACTTCTGACAGACTTTTTTTTTCTCTCCTGATCACACTTTCTCAGCCATTGCGTTCGTTCTTCTTTCTACTTTCCCCGCCTTTCAGCCCTAACGACTGACCCCTAATGAGGTCCGACCCCTTTCTTTTCCGTTGCTACTTATCATGGATCCCGTTTTTCTCTGTGCTCCGATTTGTCATGAAAGGCGCTTTTCACCGAACGCTTATTAACCTAGGGGCGTCCTGGCAGCAAAAGGAGCCTGATGGAAACGGAAAGACATGTACACAGACTCGGTGATTACAGACTGTCCTGAGCTCGCGGGCTATTGGGATCGTAGTCTCATGCCCTTTCTCACTGGCCGAACCTATCAAAAATTAAAAGTACAGAAACTGAAAGTAGCTTGGTTCACTCTGTTAAGGGATTGGAATGTGAAAAGGAAAGAAGCAGGGAAGGTTCCACCGAGATTTGAACTCGGATCGCTGGATTCAGAGTCCAGAGTGCTAACCATTACACCATGGAACCGCTCTTGTTGCTAACTTGATACACTGTCCATCTGATATCTCTTTGTGCCCCCCCCCCTTTTTTTTTTCCCTTTCCCATTGAGGTATAGTTGATTTATAATGTTCGTTTCAGGTACACAGCATAGTGATCCACAATTTTTATAGACTGCACTTCATTTAAAATTATTCTATCCCTGTGCTTTTTATTATTTATTTTTACCAACAGAGATGTATAAAAAACAATTTAAAATGAAACTTGCCACTTTAACCTAAAGCTCTGCTCTTCTTCCTAATTGATTTTTTCTTCTTTTATAATTTATGGGGGCTTTTTTTTTTTTTTTTTTTTTAAAGAGGGATGGAAAATCTGGCACTTTTAAGGCGAAGGGCGATAGAGACGCCAAACACAAGGGTGGGAGGATGTGGGAGGTTGTTGGGAGGGGAAACCTTCCCTGGTTGTTTTCCCTGAGACTTCTTCCCATATTTCTTTCCCTTGATGTCTGGGTAAGGGCAGGATCCTGATCTGAGAAAACGGTTACCTCTGGCGGTTTTGATTTTGTCTTTATTTCCGACACATGCAAAAGCAAAGTGGATTTCCATCTTGCCCTTCAAAAGGGAAAAAAGAAAAATTAACATATATGTATTTTTTCTACAGCTTCGCTTTTCATTCTAGCATACCTGCAGATGCCTCCAGAGCAACCTCAGAGTTTCTTGGTGCTTCCTGCTTAGGTGTAATTATGGGTTTGCCATTTTAAAATCTGTCCTTTCTCTCTGAGATGCCTTAAGTACAGAACAGGTTCTCACCTCTCTTTGACACCTGATGGTTCTGGTACATAGTATTAATAGAAACTTAATCTATGGCTTGTTGCATGCTGCTGCTGCTGCTGCTAAATCGCTTCAGTCGTGTCCGACTCTGTGTGACCCCACAGACGGCAGCCCACCAGGCTCCTCTGTCCTTGGGATTCTCCAGGCAAGAATACTGGAGTGGGTTGCTGTTTCCTTCTCCAATGCATGCATGCATGCTAAGTCGCTTCAGTCGTGTCCGACTCTATGTGAACCTATGGACAGCAGCCCACCAGGCTCCTCTGTCCACAGGATTCTCTAAGGCAAGAATACTGGGTTGCCATTTCTTTCTCCGCTTGCTGCATGAACACATAGATTAAAGGATGAATCAATGAATGCTTGCATGAATTAAAGAAGGACTGAATAAATAGCCCAGAGTCGGACTTTTTTGGAGGGGTGTCTTTTTCCTTCTCTCCATAGGCTAAATCTGACAAGTCTAAAGGACATAATTGTGGCTTTTTGCCAAGTAGAGGGTTCCTTTCCAGGTTCTAGCTCCCAGGTACGACATTCCAGTAGCCATGAAATGAAATGAAATGAAATGAAGTCGCTCAGTCGTGTCCGACTCTTTTCGATCCCATGGACTGTAGCCATAGGGCCCCACAAACGTGTCCTGGAATGTGGATGGCCAAGAGAGGACGTCATTGTGCTGGGCATGGTCATTTATTTCTCTAAATTTTCATTTTATTGACATAGCATGATTATTTATCTAGTAATTGTTAAGAACAACATATAATAAAGAGATCATACATGTAGCATCACTGGAAAAAATACTCAGTATAAATTACTACTTTAGTCAGTCTAAATATTAATTACTGACCCTACATTCTTCATGGACCTCTGGTAGTCTCCTAAGAATGAATTGCTTATGAATTCCTGAATCATTTTTCTGCCATTCATCCTTTTGCTGGATTTACAACCGAGCAAGTTGCCTGTCACAAAACACGTGCTCAGTAAATGTGGATTGAAGTGAATATATCTTTGGGGAGGTAGAGAGGGCAACAATGAAATTCAAAGACTTTGCCCAGGTCACTATACAGTTCTCCTAAATTCTTCACTCCATGCGCATCAACTCTCTATTCTATTGTATCTGTTGGTTTTAAAATTAAACCAGAACCTCAAAAGCCTGCTCTTCAGCAATATCCTTTAAATTGTCCTCTGAGGCTAGACAAGGCAAAAAGGGGCATAAATCAATGCTTTTTCAACTTGAGCACATTTTTTTATCTCAGGGAAGGATAGTGGTTATGGAGCTGGAAGATAGGGCATCTGGCCATGCTGCTGCTGCTAAGTCACTTTAGTCATGTCAGACTCTGTGCAACCCCATAGACGGCAGCACTCCAGGCTCCCCCGTCTCTGGGATTCTCCAGGCAAGAACACTGGAGTGGGTTGCCATTTCCTTCTCCAATGCATGAAAGTGGAAAGTGAAAGGGAAGTCGCTCAGTCGTGTCCGACTCTTCTCGACCCCATGGACTGCAGCCTACCAGGCTCCTCCATCCATGGGATTTTCCAGGCAAAAGTACTGGAGTGGGGTGCCACAACCTTCTCCGATCTGGCCATGGGTTGGTTTATTTATTCATGAGTTTGGAGTTCAGAAGATTGCTCTTTTCCCTTGGAATCATCCATGGTTGGTTCACAAGGTGAATGTGAACCTCATATCGCAAGGTGAATGTCAACAAAAACCACTGAGGGGAATGTCTAGGGGAAGAAATGACTGGGTCCAAAAATCCAGAAGCAATCTGTTCCCTCATAATCTGAGCAAGAACGGTTTACACTTACCTAGTAGCAGAGCTGAATCCAAAAAGAGCAAGTCAGTGTGGCTAAATCAGTGGTCAAGAACCAAGTTCAGCTGGAGTGTCCTGTAGAAATTGGGCTTTAGAACCCATGACCCTACCTCAAACTGAAGATCTCAAGGTCTTCCTGGTGCCTCAGCTCTATATACCTTACTTCACAAATGAGGAAGATATTCTTTCATGTATTTATTTATTCATTACTACTTACCAGAAATATGTTTAGTTTTCATGATGTGGAGAAGTGAGAGAAATATGGTTCTATACCTGACAAAGCTTATGATGCATAGAGAAAAGCAGACAATTACACAAAATTTTCCAATTCCAAAAGTTATGGTAAATACTAAAATAAGTGATGGCTAGAGTGATAACAGAGCATGACCAATGCAAAACAACAGGAATACGCCATTAGTGTCAGGTAGCAATGAGGAAAACCTGCCAGAGGAAGGGATGGCTGAGCTGAGGCCTGCTACAAGCTCCCCAGCTTGTTCCATTTCTTCTTTGCTGTATTTATCAGATTGGGCTTAAAAATTTTTTTAAGTTACAAGACTTGTGAATTCACCTATTGGACTTATAAAATAAATATCCACTCAATCTAACAACTCAAACAAGTGTCTAAAGTACAATTTATAATCTCCCTGTCCTCTAACACTGTTACCACTGGAAACAATTTGAAGTATGTCCTTCTATACATTGTCTTAAGGTAATGTTCTTTGTTTTAGTAACTATATATTACAATGTCATTCATAGTTTCCTTGTTGGATTCTTTACCAGTGGAAATTGTGCCTTCTTGTGGCCATTATCAGAGAAGGCAATGGCACCCTACTCCAGTACTCTAGCCTGGAAAATCCCATGGATGGAGGAGCCTGGTAGGCTGCAGTCCATGGGGTCGAGAAGAGTCGGACACGACTGAGCGACTTCCCTTTCACTTTCCACTTTCATGCATTGGAGAAGGAAATGGCAACCCACTCCAGTGTTCTTGCCTGGAGAATCCCAGGGACGGGGAAGCCTGGTGGGCTGCCGTCTATGGGGTCGCACAGAGTCGGACACGACTGAAGCGACGTAGCAGCAGCAGCAGCAGTGGCCATTATGCCTCTATTGCTTGTCTTCTCTCCTAGGCACCAGGGCAGGGACTTCCTTCCTTGTTCCCATCCAGGTATTCAGTGCCTAATTGTGATTCTGGAGAGAGATCAAGGGAGGCTTCCAGGAGACAGCAACTACCGAGCTGAAGGGCAAGAAACTTTGAGGGCGGGGGAATTGCTTGGAGCAGAGACCGAGGGCGCCCAACAGAAGACGCAGAGACACCTGCTGAGTGGGGAAAGCGCCTCGATTTAGTGTGAGGTGAAGGGCAGCGGAGTGTAAGAAGAACCCCCACATCTCAGATCAGCATAAATAGGATTTAAAATGTGAAATGAGAAGGCTGCAGTGATGCTGAGAACTGCGGCCGGGCAGGATCTGTCTCCAGTTGCAAATGGATTCAGGGAGACTGACCGCCGTTCATCAGTCCACCATATATGGAATAATGCATACATAATAAGTACTACTGCATTTACGGGGCCTAAGTAAGTACTTAGGAGGTGGTACGCAGTAGGATCTGATTTTTTTTTCTTTTTTACATGAAAGAATGAATTAAAGAAAGTCTGTTATGTGTTCTATACTGCTGGGTGATGAAAATACGAGGGAGTAAATACCATGCACAGTAGATGCTCAGTAACTTTTTGTTCATTGGAATAATCAGTTGAAGGTTTATTATGAGGTGGACACTGTTTCGGGGGCAGTGCCTATAGCTGTCATCTCTCTCTGGTCTCTAGGAAAACAGATGTTGTAGGAGGAGAGGAACCTACCTGAAGTTGGAGCCTGTGAGAATTGTTGTGTGAGTTGGACTTGGAACACCTAGACAAGCTTGAGGTGCAAAATGACCCTGGCAGCGGTGGGATTCGAACCCACGCCCCCGAAGAGACTGGAGCCTTAATCCAGCGCCTTAGACCGCTCGGCCACGCTACCTCCTACGAACCCTGCTTTTACGTGCATATCATCTGACCCAAATTGCTACCCATTTCAGGTCCTTTTCCTCTCTCTCGCCCCGCCACACCCCCGCCACTCTGCACTGTCCCCGGGGCCCTTCCTCCAGCGTTCCCCTCCCCACTCCCACCACAGCCCGAGAACCCCCTGACCCCTGACACTTTACTTTCTCATGGCTCCCAGGTTCATCTTGAATGGTGACGCCGCAGGTGGCGCGGGAAGAGGCACCTGCCCCATCTGTCACCAATATAGGAAAAAAGAGTCACGCAGACTGAGAGTTCCAGTGAATGCTGTGGGCTCCAGATCCACGTGGACTCCGGAGTAAGCCCCCGGACTACAGGAGTGAGCAAGTCCGGGAGTTTGGTTTGAGCCTGGAGAAAGGTTGACAAAAAAAAAACGAGGAAAGAATCTCGAGGGTTCCATCTTTCCCGCCCTCCATCATCTCAAGAGACCAAACTCCTCCACGGAACCTCACGAGGGAGGCAGAGACTGCAGTTCTTGCTATTGAAGTCCTGTTTGCTTTTCAGAAGGTAGCGCATCTCCACAGGTCCTGGTTATAGCAAACAGAACTTCTGCAAAGTCCAGATTCAGTTGCCCTCACCGCCCTTAAGTCTTCGCAGGACAGTTTTCAGGGGAAACGAGCTGGGCTGCGTGGCTCTGCCTTCCAAATTTTGGATATTTTAGACGCGAATTAAACCATAGTTCCATCTTCTTTTGAGGCATTGTGATTCCGAGAATCTTTTTCTTGCAATAAAGTTGGTAGACCTTTTGTTGAAAGGGGCGGTACAGTTGCCTCCTTAGCGCAGTAGGCAGCGCGTCAGTCTCATAATCTGAAGGTCCTGAGTTCGAACCTCAGAGGGGGCAGCCTACAGTTTTACTTTTCTGTTTTGTTTTCTTCTCCTTCCGTAGGTCTTAAAAAAATAAACACAAAACCGAAGAAATTCGCTTTGATGAAACCGAACGGGTAATTGTTCTTTTACAGAACCGTGTAATATTCAGACACAAAATAGTAATTTTCAGTAGGATTACTCCAAAATTCTTGTTCCAGTTGTAGACCTTGACTGATAACATAGGGGTTGAAGGATACCACACTGTATACAACAGAAGATGCTCCTGATCTCATGGAATTTATTTCCTATGTTTGAGTGGGACATGACAGACAAGACAAATCTGGATTTTTAACAGCAACCTCAGGAGATCCGATCTGAATGCAATCAGCTGAACAAGTTTTTGGAATCCTGCAGCACATATGCAGTTATCTCATGTTGACAATTGTGGAGAAGGTCACTTCCTTCCAGTATTCTGATCACTCAGAGCTTGCCTGCTGCTGCTGGTGGCAGAACCCTCAGGTATCCACAAGGCAGATCAAAAGCAGAGCAAACACTCTATGCTTTCCAGAGAATTCGCAAAAGATTCAAAGTGCCCTTTCCTATTCTCTTTTATTTCTGCCTCTCCCAGTAAAGTGCTTATTAGGGCAATGAGTTACAGAGAGAAATGATTTTGACACTTCTTCCTCTCTAGGTCCCAAGGAAGAGTCTGCGCCCAAGTGTTCCCAGTACTGCCATTCCCCAGCACTGCCACACAGTCAGTCAGTAGGCCAAGTCTATCATCTCTTGTCCCATGCTGCCACATTCTTTATGTGAAACCAGTATGCTCTATTTGAAATTATCTCTGACCATGTTGTTCCTCCCTGCTTAAAATCCCCAATGACTTTATATTGCTGCAAGAACGAAGTCTGGATGATGCATTCTTAGCCATAACCTCTGAGCCTGTCAGTCTCTGGTTTGTCTCTGTCTTTCTGTTCAACTTGCCCCCACTTTTACAATACTGTCCCAAGAAGAGATCTGCTCATAAGTACAATAGGCCTTCATTAAGTTCTCAAAGTGTTCTGCTCTTTGCACTTCCTGAAATGTGGGAGCCACATTTTTGTCTAGTTTATTACTATAAACTTTACAGTACAAAGCCTTTGACTCTCAGTTTAAACATTGTCTTCTTGGAAAATTCTTCTCTGACCCCTGGAAGAGGTCACCTCCCCTTATAATCCACTGTCTTGGAGATCTGGAGACGGGGGGTACTTTATTGTGCAGATTTTTAATTTTCTACCTCTATCCTTTATCCTAACTTAAGTCTAGTAATGTTTTTCTTTTTATCTTATTACAGTGAAGTTGTGTAGACCACCTTAAATCTATTTTGAATAGTGGCATGAATAAATACATAATTGGAAATGTATCTCCTATCATCATGTTAAACGCAATCTTTGAGGAAGAAATTTCTGTTGTAGGATTTGAGGGAGGAAAGTGGATGAGAGATTAAGTAATTTGTCTAAGGTAGCGTGACCAAATGATTAAATATGATATTCTAATTCATGTAGTTTACAATAAAAATAATAACGATGATAACACTTACCTTTCACCGAACCATTAGCAAATCCCAGACACTATTCCAAGAGTTTACTTGTATTACTTCATTCAATTTGGAAACTCAGGTCATGAGATTATATGTTTGTTTCTCTACACATCTCAGTAACCTGTACTTTTTCTTAAGCACATTTATCACAGTAACCAAACACTTATTATGTAATTCGTCATTTAAAAGGCTGACTCCCTTCATAAGAGTAAAAACTCCACTAGGGCAGAGGTGGTGGCCTTCCACTCTATAAGCCGAGGGCAAAGCTGAGCTGCTTGCTCAAAATAAGTTCTTAAAGCCTACTTATTGAAGGCTTTTTTTGTGCTAGGCATTCTTAAGGGCTTAGGGGGAGACTTGGAGCTCAAATTTTGAAGATGAAGGACAAGATGGACCAGGTGACATCTCTAGTTACATACAATATTTAGAAGAAGTTGGTTACTATCACTCAGTTATGAGAATTATTTTTTTCTCATGACCTGGGGGCAGAAGTAGTTGTGAGCTCTATTTAAGGCTGCAAAAATAGATTTAGGAATAAAGATAAAAGAATATGAACAAAATTAAACTTTGTACTTTAAAGTCCGTGCACTTTACTTTTTTTCACCTTAGGATATTTAGGAAACAAGCCACCACTAAGGGAGCCCGGATAGCTCAGTCGGTAGAGCATCAGACTTTTAATCTGAGGGTCCAGGGTTCAAGTCCCTGTTCGGGCGCTTTCCTAGGCTTTTGATATCCAGTTCTGACTCCGCCTCCGCGAGTATTTCCGCGGAGGAAAAGTGTTAAGTGATTCTCAAGCAAACGCTGAGCTGAATATATGGGATTTCTACATCAGAACGGTCGCAGCTAACGTTTAAGAATGAGTCTTAGGGTACACGGCCTTGTACCAGAACAAAAGAATTTCCTAAAAGTGAGTTGGTTGATAATGGATGGCTGAGAAGGCATTTCTGGACTGCAAAGCTTCGTAAGGGTAAAAAGAATATCTACCTGATAATGTGGCCCTATTTAGAAAAACATCATGATAGGACCGGAATTCTATTGTTTTGAGGGGCTTGGCTTGACTATTTCGGTGGTGAGTGCACTGGACAGTCCTTGCCTGATATCATAGTCATTAATATTTTATACTTCCATTACTCTGATTACAGGTGCATAGAGCAATCTTCCAATATTGGTTGCTTTCCACTATAGAGTTTATTTTACATGAGAAAGAATATGCTGATCAAACATCAATATGGCTATAATATGTTCATATTCTGGCTTGGAATTTCTCTAATATTTGGCTATTGTGATCAGTCCTGCAAGTCTGAAGAAATCTGAGTGAATTAAAAAATAGCTTCTAATTCTATAAAGGAGAGGAACAGATTCAGAATAGTGGTGGCTCCAGTAAGAATCAAGATTCTCTAAGGAACTGCCTAACAGCCAGACAATCCAATCCTTTGGCCTCTTTGCAATCCGTAACTGCATTGCTTAAACTGTAGCAGATGCAGGCTCCTGGAATCAGAGACTGAAGCTCAAGAGGACGTGGTTAAAATGTTCCCCAGGATACACCTCTTCCATTCTGCACCAGAATGAACTGTTAAGAGAACTACACTGAAATATAGACTGTCTGAGGTCTGGATAGTTAGCAGGAGAAGCCTAAGTATTGTACTCTCTTTTTCCAGCACAGACTAAGCCAGAGAAGTACTACTGTAGGACGAATTTCAGTAGGCAGGGCTCCTTGCGGGGATTATTGCAAAAATCCAAATTTGATGTGTTGATTGCCTTGAGTCGCAAAGAGTCGGACACTACTGAGCGACTGAACTGAACTGAATATAGTGATAGGGAATGTTGGAAATGCTCTAGGGGTCTCAGGAATAAGACACAAAATCGAAAATGGCTCGGCAAGGCAGTTTACTTCTGCAGAAGGGAGTCCTATAGACTAAGGTCTGGAGGCAAACACAGAATCCACTCGGTTTTTATCCCAAAGACGCAGTTTCCCTCCTTTTGCTCCTCATAGGTTGAGGACCAGAGTTAAAATCTTTCCTGGAGGTCACCTAAGTTTTTATTGGACGATTGGTCTCCATGAGGGCCACGAGTAGCACTTGTTAAGTTCCTGATTGGAGGGTTTATATTAACTAATTTCCCCATTCTTTTAGTTCTTTGCGCATGTCCAGGATAAACCCGGCAAAATTAGCCCGCCAAAATGTTCTTATGAGGAAGGAGAATCAAGAAATGCAAAGAACAGAGGATTGGCCACGAGCCTTCATTTTAGGAATCTTATTCACAAGCTGGCTATATACCTTTCTGTTCAACTATTCTAGGAATGAATCACTTCTTTATTTTTTATAACTTCTCCTTTGATAGAAAAAACCTTTCTTACAGGGAATATGGCAAACACACACACAAAACAAAAACAGCAACATTTAATATGCTATTTAATTCACTGGCTTATTTGACAAGTCTTTATTGCAGAAGGGAAAGGCTACCCACTCCAGTGTTCTGGCCTAGAGAATTCCATGGACTATACAGTCCATGGGGTTGCAAAGAGTTGAACACGACTGAGGGACTTTCACTTTTATTGTTTGTCAGATACTGTGCTAGGCATTGGAAATACAAGAGTGGATGAAACACACTTTCTTATAAGGACACCAGCCACTGAATTTAAGGTACTCCCCCCACCCCCAATCCAGTATGACCTCGTGTTAGTTTAACTAATTACATATGCATACATCTGTGCTAAGTTGCTTCAGTCGTGTCCAACTGTGTGCGACCCTATGGATTGTAGCCCGCCAGGCTTCTCTATGTTCTCTCCAGGCAAGATTACTGGAGTGGGTTGCTCTGCTCTCCTCTAGGGAATCTTCCCGATCCAGGGATCCAACCCTCATTTCTTAGGTCTATGGTGTTGACAGGGGGGTTCTCTACCACTAGCGTCACCTGGCAAGCCCGATTACATCAGGCAAGCCCAAAACAACTGCAAAGACTCTAATTCCAATAAGGTCCTTTTCTGAGGTTTTGGGTGGGGATGTTTTTGTGGACCACTATACCATGGGCTTCCCTGGTGGCTCAGTGGTAATGAATCCACCTGCCATTGTAGGAGAGGCAGGTTGGATGCCAGGGTCAGGGAGATCTCCTGGATAAGGAAATGGTAACCCAGTCCAGTATTCTTGCCTGGGAAATTCCGTGGACAGAGCCTGGCAGGGTACAGGCCATGAGGTCACAAAAGAGTCAGACATGATTTATCTACTAAAGAACAACAATTTACTGTAGTACAGGTGGGAAACCAGTTAGAACCAGATTAGATAGGGAGGCCAGGGCAAGGAGACGGCATGTATATTTGAAGAGGAAACAAAAAGCTTACTGAGAAAACTGAATATCAGATTTTAATATATCTGTACATTATTTTTTTCAATAAATTAGAGTGCACCAATAGGATACTGCTCCAAGAAGAAATAGTAATCAGAGGAATTTGGATAAGAGGTTGTCCATTGGAAAGAAATGAAGAAAACAAGTCACTACACATAAAGAGGCACATGTCTGCACATTTTTGTACTTACCAATTGGGAGGAAGATAAAGTTTAATCTTAACCTCTTCGAGGGCACTTTCAACTCAATGGCCAGTAAGCAGACTTTGACGAGAGGCTATAACTTTTTGACGCCTGAGGGCAAAAGTTAGCTGCCCCCTCTGAGGTTCGAACTCAGGACCTTCAGATTATGAGACTGACGCGCTGCCTACTGCGCTAAGGAGGCAGATGGCGACACTTGCTCATTAAATATCTTTAACACTGGATTTTACTTTGCTTAAATTTTGGTCTTGCTGTATATTTCCCTCGCTTTAAAATTTGGAAATGAAAAGCTGTTCTGCACAAGTGCAACAGCTTCTACAACCTGCGTCAGATGAAGATTGTCGCTATTGATCTCGCTCGTTCTGCATTGATGACCTCCACTTCTCACAACCGAAGGAAAATTTCCTTAACGTCTTGCCCAGAAACCTGCACTAAAACTACACCGGCGTCCATCTCTGTGGTCTCTAGAGAAGAGGAAAACTGCCCACTTCCTTTCTCATGATCCCTCTTTCCTTCAATACTCGATTCTTCTGCATCAGTATTTTGAACACTTTTAAGTGTTTACTGTCTTAAACATTTCCTTTGATTCGGCGCCTTGGTCTCAAGCCGTCGCTCTATATCGTTTGCTCCTTCGCAGGCAAATTTCCCAGAAAGCGGTTCGTCCTCATTTTTAAACACCTCCCCCAGTCCCATCAGTTTTTCAACGGACTACAATCTTCCTCGACCACCGCTCCGTCCAGAGGAAGTCCAAATGGGTTTCCCGGACTATGTGGCACTTGATGGTTCAAAGAGTAAGGTGTCCTTGCTGCAAACTCGTGGGAATCTGCTGGTATAAGAGTTGTAGTTACAGAAACAAGAATAGGTGAAAAGCCTGGTTTACCTGCTGTCTTGGAGAAGGAAATGGCAACCCACTCGAGTATTCTTGCCTGGGGACAGAGAAGTCTGACGGGCTACAGTCCATGGGGTCGCACAGAGATGGACACCACCGACGACTAACACTTTCACTTGGTTTGCAGGAAAAGTCTCGGGAAAGCCCCACCTCCAGGAAACCTCTTTTCTAGTTGAGAAAAGTCAGTGTTTTCGGGCCATTCAGAGAATGGCCATTTCGTAGCCCATTCAGAGATGTGCTACGGACAGTTGGGGAAAGTACAAAAAATCCTATTACAACTTTATAGCCCCGGGGTTCCTCACCCCGGAAGGCTGAAAGGAACATTGACTTACCTAGATGGATGCGGCACATCTTTTTCAGCTTCTGTAGTTGCAGTCGCTGTTTCCCCCTGGCCGCTGATAAGGGCAATGGTAATTTCTGGTTTGCAACAATGGGCGGTCTATTGTTGCCTCCCTCTGAGTGCTGCGGCTTAAATGTGCGAAATAAGTGATCCGTAGTCGTGGGCGTCAACAGTTTGGCCGTGTCTGTAGATTAACTGTTGTGCTTTTTGTTCAAATAGTGTTAGCTTTATGTTTAACATTGCGGATATTATGACCATATTTTCTAACAGTCTAGATAATGAAAGTGGGAACAAACGAACTCCCGTGGGAATTCCAGCATGACCCAGATCACTGAAAAAGTCTAAATGACGGATTGAAGAACACATACAACTGGATTAGGGAGGTAAATTACAGAAGCAACTGCACAGTACGTAGAAAAGGATTTGGATTTGGGCATGGTGAAAAAGGAGGTGTGAAAGTACATGGGGAGACCGAATCTCCCAAATCTGGGTTTAGACGGGAGAGAACTTTCCAATCAGATTTTCTTAGTCTCCAAATGACACCAGTGCTCATTCAAAAATAGAGTTGGGTATAGCACTTGAAAAGTCCTGATTCAGAGGTTGCAACCGGGAGGCAAACAAAAAGGTAAATTTCGATACCATGTATTGGTCTCTTGCAACGTGGAGTTGATTCTGTCTGATGAGCTTGCTGTCTACAATATAACAACTTCAAGTGATGTGTCAAAATACGGCAACCAAAAAATGTTTCCCCAGCTCCTACGACTTTCGCTTGAAACATAGTGTCGAAAATCGTATTCTTGATTTGTATGTAGATTTAACAAAACCGCTACATACTTAAATGATGGTTGATATCTTGCTTAACTACAAACTAGGCCTTGTTCATCTGCTGCTGCTGCTGCTGCTAAGTCGCTTCAGTCGTGTCCGACTCTGTGCGACCCCATAGACGGCAGCCCACCAGGCTCCCCCGTCCCTGGGATTCTCCAGGCAAGAACGCTGGAGTGGGTTGCCATTTCCTTCTCCTATCTGCACAATTTGCAGAGGTGCAAATGTGAATTTTGGCAAATTCTATTTAGCCTTACCAAAGAATATGAAAAGGTCTTATCTGCTAAATGTCCTGCACTCCGTGTGCATATAGCATTGCTTTAAAAGATTGTGGCTTGTTTACTCATGATGTTGAGGTTTTCATAGTTTATTGAAGTTTATAGTCAGTTTTATTTTCTTCAAAATGTGCAGAAGCACTTACTGCGACTTTTAACCCCATACAAATGTAATGAGATAAACTTTTTGGGCCTCCAACGTGGCTGTCATTGTTGCTGGCCATAGAAAATACGTTGAGGTTTGGCCTGCTGTAAAATCTTTATTGTCAAAGAATGGGATAAGAAGAATGTACTTCTCTAATTTGGAAATGCTTTAAGGATGGGAATAAGAAAAAGTACTATAGTAAATCAGAAATGTATATGCTCTTTCTCCAGTATTGTTTAATGTTATGTTGATCGTGACAAAAACTCATACACTGAAAAAATGATTCATTTTCTGGGAAATATAACTACTTAAGAATGAAATAATAATAATAATACCAGAAAGGGGCAGCCAAATAGCAAGAAAAACAGAATTTTCTTATTTGCTAAAAGTACAATATAACTTATTTGGAATCTAAGTTTTATTTCACACATTTTAATTACTGCTATGATTATTTATCAAGATTAAGAGAACTGGAGAGGTAGCAGGTTTGGGGATGGGTAGGAAATCAAGAGACCTTTGAACATACCAAGTTTGTGATACCTTTTGAACATTCAGTGGAAATGTCAGTCATGTAAATGGATCTGTTTAATGGAGAGGCGGGGTTGTAAATTAAAGTTTGGGAATCATCAGGGTGTAGGTGGCGTTTAAAGTCAGGTGATCAGGTGAGCTCATGAAGGGAGAAGATAAATGCCGGGAATACATGAGGGGTCAGGTAGGGACTTTAGAGAACTCCATAATTTAGAGACTGGGAAGAGGAGGAAATAGAGAAGGAACTTTGAGGTAAAGTTCAAGTGTGTGGCATTGAAGATAAGGCTCCCACTGTGTCCTCACTATCTACTAATATGTAACAAAGAATTCCAAAACACAGTGGCTTGTGGTATGCAGAATAGTGGCCATTCTAAAAACATTCTCTAATCCCTGGAACCTGTGAATGTTACCTTCCATGGTAAGAGGTACTTTTCAGATGTGATTAAGGACCATGAGACAGGAAGATGATCCTAATCACGAGTCCTTAGAAGTGGGGTGGGGGAAAAGAAGACTAGGTAAAGAGATATGATTTTGAGGACTCTGACACATCATTCATGGCTTTGAAGAGCCAAGGAAGGTAGCAGCCTTTAGAAGATGGGAGTGTCCATTAGCTTACAGCCAGCAGACAACAGAGACTTCTTTTGTAGTCCTACCACTGCAAAAAACAACTCTGTGAAGCAGGAAACAGATTCTCCCCTTAAGCCTCCAGAAGGGAATGCAGGCTGCCAATACCCTGCCCTCACTTCTTCTTCTTTTTTAATTGTTTTATTTTATTATTGGACACACAGCATGTGGGATCTTAGTTCCCCATCCAGGTGTTGAATCCAGTTTCCTTTCATTGGGAGCTCAGAGTCTTAACCACTGGACCACCAGTGAAGTCCCCAAATGTATCACTTCTGACCTGCAAAATTCTAAGATAATAAATTTGTGTTGTTTCAAGCCACTACATTTGCTGTGATAGCAGTAGAAAACCACTTTATTATCTCTCTTGATTCTGTTGGTTGACTGGGCTCATCTGGGCAACTCTGCTCCAGGAGATGTCAGCAGGAACTTCGATCCTCTGAAGACTTGATTGGGCTGACTTGTTCAAGATGGACAGCTCATGTGACAGGTGTTGGCATTTGGTGTTTGTGATCTGCTAGGAGTTTCGTTGAGACTGTTGCCCAGAGTGCCTGACTGTGGCCTTTCCATGTGCCTGGGTTCTGAAAGGGAGCTTCTCAGGTTGAGCATTTCAAGAAACCTCATCAGAAGCTGCTGGGGTTCTTATGACTCAGATGGGCCTGGAATGGGCAAAACGTCATTTCAATGAAATTCTACTAGGTCAGCCAAGATTAATTGTGAAAATGTGCTACACAAAGGTGTGATTACTGAGAGACCTGCAACATTGGGGTCTGTTTTGGGAGACTAACTACCACACAAGCTAATTCTTTTTTCATCTGCAACATCATCTTAATCTTATTCTCTGGCCTGTACATTGTTGATGCTCTGCTCAGGTCTACTTGAACTTGGAACTAGGGATTTTGACACCTTTTCAGCTTTGTACCTGTCTGACTCTTTGCGAGCCCATGGACTATACAGTCCATGGAATTTTCCAGGCCAGAACACTGACCTGTATAGTCCATGCGGTCGCAAAGAGTCGGACACAACTGAGCAACTTTCATCATTTCATCATCAGCTTTGTACCTGTTGATGCTTCATGGAAAGAATCTTTCCATGCCCTATGGATCTGACATAATTCCAACATGTGTGATTTTCCACCACATCACCAAGCAGTTCTTTATACCAGCTGGGTATCCTACAATTCAACTCAGTTCTAACACTATCTACCCAGAGATAATGTCAGATTTTACCAATTAGGGGCTGGGTTCCACAAGACTGCCCTCCACTTCAGATGCCAATCACGAGTCCAGGTTGTCAGCTGTGCATATGATCAACTGATTATAGATGAGATTTAAAAAAAACTCCTCTCTCTGAGTTTGATTAATTTGCTAGATAAAAGAACTCAGAGAAACATTTTATATATGAGTTTCAGTTCGGTTTAGTTGCTCAGTCATGTCCGACTCTTTGCGACCCCATGGACTGCAGAACCCCAGGCCTGCCTGTCCGTTACCAACTCCCAGGCACCCCACTCCAGTATTCTTGCCTGGAGAATCCCATGGACGGAGGAGCCTGGTAGGCTACAGTCCACGGGGTTGCAAAGAGTCGGACATGACTGAGCGACTTCACTTTAACTTTTCATGTCCATCAAGTCGGTGATGCCATCCAGCCATCTCATCCTCTGTCGTCTCCTTCTCTTCCCACCTTCAGTCTTCCCAGCATCAGGGTCTTTTCAAATGAGTCAGTTCTTCACATCAGGTGGCCAAAGTATTGGAGTTTCAGCTTCAGCATCAGTCCTTCCAATGAATATTCAGGACTGATTTCCTTTATAGTTGGATCGCTTTGCAGTCCAAGGGACTCTCAAGTCTTCTCCAACACCACAGTTCAAAAGCATCAATTCTTCAGTGCTCAGCTTTCTTTATAGTCCAACTCTCACATCCATCCATGACTACTGGAAAAACCATAGCTTTGACTAGATGGACCTTTGTTGGCAAAGTAATGTCTCTGCTTTTTAATATGCTGTCTAGGTTGGTCTAACTTTTCTTTCTTTTAATTTCATGGCTCCAGTCACCATCTGCAGTGATTTTGGAGCCCTCCAAAATAAAGTCTGTCACTGTTTCCGCTGCATCTGTCTGCCAAGAAGTGATGGGACCATTTGCCATGATCTTAGTTTTCTGAATGTTGAGCTTGTATGAGTTTACTGGCTTATTATAAGAGGCTCTGGAATAATTAGAAGGGAGAGTTGCAAAGGGCAAGGTATGGGTAAAGGAACATGGAACTTCCATCCCTTCTCTGAGCTGGTCACAGTCCTCACATTTCCAAGTCCTCACATTTCCAGCCCCAAACTCTTCAAACCCTGTCCTTTAAAAAAAAAAATTTTTTTTTAATGGATGCTTCATTATATAGGCACTATTATTAAATCATAGGCCATCAGTAATTTAATTGACTCAATGGACGTGAGTTTGAGCAAGCTCCAGGAGCTGGCAATGGACAGGGAAGCCTGGCATGCTGCAGTCCATGCGCAGAGTCACATGACTGAGCAACTGAACCGAACTGAACTAGCCACTCTCCCCTCCCTGGAGTTGAAGGTGGGACTGAGAGTTTCAATCCTTCAATCAGAAGATTAGTTTCCTTGCAATCTGACCCCTCCAAGTGAGATGTTCCAAAATTCCCTCATTAACATAACAAAAGGCACCTTTATGGCTCTCATCAATTAGGAAAGTCCTAGGGTTTCAGAAACTGTGTGTCCTGTGAGGAAGACCCAATAATATTTATTATAAATCTTGACCACACCTTCCTTACCTGCCTAATCATAGTTCATCTTTAAGACACATTTCAGCTATCATCTCCTCCAATAAACCCTCCCCATCTTTAGGTTAGGTGCCTGGATTGATGATGTCCTCTACACAAAACCCTGCCCTTACATCTATGGAAGAATACAATTTTTAATTCTCACTGATTTATTTGTTTGCATTTTTTTTAATCAGGCCATAAGCTCCTCAGAAGAGTGCATTTTGTACTCTCTGATTCCCCAGATGGACAGCACAAAGAGGGGTCTCAGTAAATGTTGGCTGACAGAGCAGTAATTGAACAGTTCTCTACATTTATTATTATCTCTGTAAAGAATCTGCCTGCAATGCAGGAGGTCTAGGTTCGATCCCTGGGTCAGGAAGATCCCCTGGGGCAGGAAATCGCAACCCACTCCAGTATTCTTGCCTGGAGAAATTCATGGACAGAGGAGCCTGGCCGGCTACAGTCCATGGGGTCGCAGAGTCGGACACGACTAAGCAACTAACACACATACTGCGTTTATTTATTACTTAGCACAAAGCAGCAAACAAATGCATCCAACATGGTACTGTACATATGTCAAGGTTTCAACCAGGCAAAAAGTTATGCATGCAGGAGGGCGGGGACTAAAAAGGGTACGGGGTCGGGGGTGGTGGGGTAGATGCCTACGATCGTTTGGGAAGGCACAACTGTGGGTATCTTTTATTTTTCTCCATAATGTTCTAATATAAAGCTGTCACTGTTAAATAAGAGTGTAGAATTTGCCGCACGGGCCTCTGACTGGCCACACCTGGGAGTTTCTTAGACATGAAGAATCTCAGAGCTCACCCCCAGATCCATATCATTAGAACCTGCATTTTGGCGAGACCCCCCTGTGATTTTGTACGCGCATTGAAATTTGCGAAGAACGCTCAACGCTCATCCTCTGATATATTTACGGCCGTTTATGCAAAGATTCCCAGGACAACACAATAAAAGAAGCGTATTCACATTTCTGCCCTTGCTTTCTGCGTCTCTTGAGCCCCTTCCAGCAATCTTGAGGGGGTAGTGGGCTGGGAACAGGGGAGTCGCCGCGTGGGTCCCGCACCGCATCACCGCAGGGCAGCCGGCCGCGGCCTCCAGGCCCGCGGCGCCTCGTCTCCCAGCGCCGGGCTCGGTGGCGCGCGCCTGTAATCCCAGCTTCTTGGGAGGCTGAGGCCGGCGGATCGTGGGTGCCCGGGGGTTCGGGACTCCGGCGCTGTGTAGAGCGGGCGTCCGCACTGGGCCCGGCACCAACATGGGGCTCCCGGGGGAGCCCGGGGGTACCAGGTTGTCTAAGGAGGGGGGGACCCGGCCCAGGCCGGACACGGAGCAGGTCAAACTCCCCGTGCTGGGCGGCGGTGGGACCGCGCCTGCGAGCAGTGCCTGTAGTTCTGCCCGGACATCCGACGAGACCCGGTCTCTTTTGTTCACCTTCCCTTTACAGGATTCTCTCTTAAAAAAAAAAAAAAAAAAAAAATCATTTTTTCCTCAGCATTATTCTCGGTCAACCACTTGACTTCAGGGCGCATACTGCTGTTAAAAGATAAACTGAGGCATCTTAAATTTTAAAAAAGATTTTATTTGAACAAAAATCGATGCCAGTGGAGCAGCATCCAATCTAGCGGATAGGAAGGAGCTCCGAGGAGCTGTATAAAATGGAAGGCTCTGGTAGAAGTGAGCAGGAACAAGGAAGGTATATTAGGGAAAAAAGATTGCTGCTGCTGCTGCTAAGTCGCTTCAGTCGTGTCCGACTCTGTGCGACCCCATAGACGGCAGCCCACCAGGCTCCCCCATCCCTGGGATTCTCCAGGCATGAACCTAGTTATTGCTAAATTTCTTTCCTTTAGGGGATGGCAGGAGCTAGATTATCTAATACTGATCAGGTAATTCCTGATTGACTGGTTTTACATTACATTTCCAGGCGGGCAAAAACGCTAAGTCTGGGCTTGGTGACAATGAGGCTTAGCATAAATGACTCCATTTTGGGCCTGACTTTATTATTATTATTTTTTAACACTACCTGTTTGCTTTATCTTTACATGTTGCACACAGGGGTAGGGTGGTGCAGTCAGGCAAACTGGAAGAAACTCTTCTTAATGACTTATTATCCCGGGGATTTCTGCACTCTGCAAATCAGCCTTCCGCAAAACAGTAAGGCTCTATTGCATTTTTTAAGTACTGCTTCAGTATATTGCATTACCTGACAAGTGTATAATTCAAGACAGATGTGCAACAGGTCTGAACTTTAAGTTATTTTCAGGAACTTCTCACTCAAAAACCTGTACACAAAAGTTCTTCCTCGACTGGACAGAAGACCTGAAGAGACATTTCACCAAAGCAGATAAATAGATGGCAAATACACACACGAAAATGTTTTCAACATCATTAGCCACTGCTGCTGCTGCTGCTAAGTCGCTTCAGTCGTGTCCGACTCTGTGAGACCCCATAGACGGAAGCCCACCAGGCTCCCCCATCCCTGGCATTCTCCAGGCAAGAACACTGGAGTGGGTTGCCATTTCCTTCTCCAATGCATGAAAGTGAAAAGTGAAAGGGAAGTCGCTCAGTCGTGTCCGACTCTTAGCGACCCCATGGACTACAGCCTACCAGGCTCCTCCGTCCATGGGATTTTCCAGGCAAGAGTACTGGAGTGGGGTGCCATTGCCTTCTCCATCATTAGCCACTAGGGAAATGCAAATTACAACCACAATGAGATGTTACTAGATTCCTATCAGAAGAGCTACAATAAAACTAGTAACAACGCCAAAGGTTGATGAGGCTATATATGTTGCTGATAGGTTAGGGTTAGGGTCAGGATTAGGGGTTAGAGTTAGGGTTAGGGTATAGGGTTAGGGTTAGGTGCAACCACTTTGGGAAACATTTTGTCAGTTTCTTTAAAAACTAAATATGCAAGTACCATGCTACCCAACAGCTGCACTCCTGAACATATATCCCAGAGAAATGATGACTGATGTTTACATAAAAACTATCTGCAAGTGTTTACAGTATATTTATTCATACTGGTAGAAACCTGGAAACAACCCAAATGTCCTTCAATGGAGAATGTTCAAACTGTGGTGAATAATATACAGAATACTATTCAGTAATAAGAAGGACGAACTATGAAAGGTTCAACAACTTGGATGAATCTCCAGAAAATTACAGTGAGTGCAAAAAGCCAGTCCCAATAGATTATATTGTATATATGGTTCTATTTATATAACATTCTTGAAATTGCAAAGTTGTAGAAATGGAAAGCAGATTAGTGGTTGCCAGATGTTGGGGTGGGGGGAGTAAGAGGTCAGCAGCTATAAAAGGGCAACCTGAGGACCCTAGTGGTGATGGAAATGTTCTGTACTTTGACTTTATCAATATCAATACCCTGCTCCTGATACTGCATTATAATTTTGCAATGTGTCACTATTGGGGGCAACTCAGTAAAGCATACATGATATCTTTCTTCATTATTTCTTATAACTGAATGTGAACTTACAATCATCTAAAAGTTAAAAATGAATTTTAAAAAGACAGAGGTCAGAACACTGAGAAGAAGCCATTTCTGAAAAGAGTCCTTAGAAGCTGGGGAGAGGGAAGATGGAAACAGAGCAGCCGGAAAGCACAGAGAAGAAAAGGTCCAAGGAAGACTGTGTCGAGAAGGAAGAGTTGTCAATAGTTTGCATTCTGCACAAAATTAAGTTTAGGGCTGGGGGGAAAGCCAAAGCATTAGAAACTTGAGTGGCTGATGGTAATGTTTTCTTAGGATTGGAAGGCAGAAGTAAGCTGATGAGCAATTAAGGCAAGGAAGCCAAGACAAATACTGTTCCTGACACAAGTTTGGTGGTGAGTGGAAGGAAAGCCTCTGGGGAAGAAACCTGAGGGCAAGACAGGAGAGCATGTGTTCTCTTCTTGTCTAAAGATGAGGATTAGGCATTTTGTAGTCTGAAGAGAGGCAGGTAAGAGGGAGAGAGATCAAAGACACAAGGGTAGAATGGAATTCAGGAGGTTGTCAAAAGCTCAGCTGGAGTATTAATTAACCTTGGAAATGAGGGAAAACTTTTCCTCTGAGTAGCAAGAGGTTGGAATATGTGAAGAACCAGAAAATTAGGAGATAGGGAAAAAATAAACCACAGGAGTATCATGAGTCTTCTTTCTTTCAAGGCTCTGGCTCAGTTTACCACGCACCCTGCCACGTACTCTCTTCCAGCCAGGAGCCACCTCTTCAATTCAACTCAGATGACTTCATTTTCTAGGAAACTTTCTTCAGTTCTCCTGCCTTGCCTCTCTCTTTCTCTTCAGAATTACATAGGAGTCCACTTATTCAATAAATTTTTACTGAAGGAAAATGATGTCGAGAAAAAAATGTAACTGATATTCCTCATATTAAACTTTTCTTTTTCATATCTACCTGGGAGACTAGTATCCTTTGCATTAGAATCTGGCAGAGAATAAGATTAGGGGGAAAGGGGACATCATTAAGTAGAAATGAACGGGAGAAAGTGGAGTCCCCTTGATTTTGGCTTACGGTTGCTGGACTAATTCCATGGGAATGAAGAAGATGCAGGTTTGAAGAAAGAGGATCATAGCATAAATGGAACAGAATCCGAACCAAGAAAGAAGATACACACTAAATATTACAAAAAAGAAGGGAAAGTGGTTTTCCTTTAGCACATTTGGAACTATTTCCATTTAGTTAAATGTAGAAGTCCATCCCTAGGCTTCTCCGACTGAAAGAATCGTCTTATTGCACAATCCTCTTGTGTCTTCCTTTATGAATTTGAGAAAAAAAAGTCTCCTATTTTTTTGGTTCTGTGTGTATTTTGTTTACATTAGTACGTTCAGTATTTTAATAAACACTAAAATAAATCGCTTGCCTGCCGAAACCCGGGATCGAACCAGGGACCTTTAGATCTTCAGTCTAACGCTCTCCCAACTGAGCTATTTCGGCTCCGCCCACAAGCTTTTAAAATAATGTGTAATGGCTTTATTCTCTGTCCTTTTAGTCACTACTTATTAAGAATTTGTTTGATAAACATCACGATAAGCGCTTGAGGAAGTCAAAGATAAATTTTAAAAGGACTTTCATTTTCTAATGGCTCACCAGTTTATAAGGAGAAAGAGAAGACAATTACAAATTAATGTTTTAAGAACTGCTGTAATGACTTCGTTAAATCTACAATTTATTCCTGAGTAACTCCACAGGTCTGGAGCAGGGAAAGAGACTCTGTGAAGCTACAATGCTCCGATTTCTTCTTCTTCGGCGTTGCCACATCTTCCTCTCTTCCATATTTTATTGGTTGGCGCGGACAGGCTGCTGCTGCTGCCGCTAAGTCGCTTCAGTCGTGTCCGACTCTGTGCGACCCCATAGACGGCAGCCCACCAGGCTCCCCCGTCCCTGGGATTCTCCAGGCAAGAACACTGGAGTGGGTTGCCATTTCTTTCTCCAATGCATGAAAGTGGAAAATGAAAGTGAAGTCGCTCAGTCGTATCCGACTCTTCGCGACCCCATGGACTGCAGCCCACCAGGCTTCTCTATCTATGGGATTTTCCAGGCAAGAGTACTGGAGTGGGGTGCCATTGCCTTCTCCGGGTGCGGACAGGAAGTCCTTGTAAAAACGAAAGTGATCCTATTACAGTGTCACTTTGTACCTACGAAGCGTTAGCCTCGTAGGTTTTTCTTGACAACTTTCTAGCACCTTCCCTGGTGGTCTAGTGGTTAGGATTCGGCGCTCTCACCGCCGCGGCCCGGGTTCGATTCCCGGTCAGGGAAGAAATACCTCGTTTTTGATTTTACTACCAGTGTTCCCTCATAGGGGAAACTTTAGAAGTGTACGCAAGCTAACTTTTAATTTCCATATGAAACATTTTCGGTTTCTAAACCCTGCAATGGTTTTGATATTCTAAGCTCAAAATGACAAATGATGTAAATTTCAATGGTTTACAAAGAATGGGTAAATGAGTTAGTTATTTGTCATTGATCAAAAAGCTGTCCACTATTCCTAAATGCCTCAAAATTTTAATCTATTCGATTGGATGATCCAGTGAGAGGCAAATTTTGGAGGCAATTGATTAGCTTTAGGAGTTGATTGAGATTAGCATAACATAATGAAAAAACAGTTACGAATGAAGATGAAAGAAATCGAGAAGCTCTTTTCTGGACGTTTGTATTCATTCGCTGGTTGTGGGCGAGTTTCTGAATCCGGGAGAGTAGCTGGAATTTTGAAAAGCACTCTCTCTGGTGGATTTTCTAGTTTCACTGCTTTGGGAGAAGGGAGATCGCCAGAAATACTGGCAGGGTAATTGAATTTTGGGCCTACGCGAGCTCCGGACTGCCTGATCTCCCCAGCGCGTCCACCTCTCTTTAGCTACGAATTTACAGTTTGTCTGGGGTTTGCTAAGAAAGAAAATAGGGGAAGGCTAGATCATTAAAGGAAAACTGTCAAAAAGTAAGAAACAGGCAAAGTATTGAGCATGTCTGAATGCGCACCTGAGAAATTTACTGATAACTACTTGAGGAAAAGCGGATCCTGTTATTCTCCTGACTTTTGACAGTTTCATGCCTTTGTGATAACTAGCTTCTGTCTGACAGTACTGGGGCACGAAGCTTTGTTACTTGGTTTGTCTAAATAACAGTCACAGGTGTATTGCTTATTATTTCCTTCTCATTTCTTATAAAAGTTCAGTGTGCATTTGAACTCTTCACAAATTTCCAAATAGAAATCATGGTGTCCCTGATCTTACTCTACAAACAGATGGTGTTTTTATGATCATGTTAAATGAAACAGTAGTACTCTTTCTAATTAATTGCACATTTCCTGCTCTCCCCCAACCCCCAAATATAAATTCCCAAATTTCAAAACCTCTTTGAGCTGGGACACTCCTTTGTTAGTTTGCCAACAGTCTTCTTATGTTAATACATTTTAACACCTATGTAATATCAATTTATATAAGAAATTTTATTTTTCTCTAAGCATAAAAGTAGTAGTTTGTCGAATTTCTCTGTATACTGAAGCTGTTTTGTGTTTTTTTTGCTTAATGTTTCAGAGGAAATCAACCTATAGGCCTGATGGCAAACACCTCTTGAACAACATCTTCTTTTAATAATATTTTGTCTCCTTTCTATGTAGCAAGAATCTTTTGCTTCATTTCTTTTTAATATCTGTTTTTTAGAGAGGAGTCTGGGTAGAACCCTTAAATGTGTTTAATGCTTTTCTAAATATTAAAACTTTCCCACATAAACTTGATTGGATTAGAGACAAAGGACTCTTCTTTGAAAGCTACCTGAATTTTCTTCTTCTGCGTGGAGATCATTTCTCCCTCACCTCTTTCTCTCTGCTTGCATTTCTCACTCCTTCATGAATCTCTGTCTTCCCTCCAGGAGAGGGCCTGTTGGAGGAAAGGGGTTGCAGGTTCAATCTTGACCCTGGCCTCCCTACACCCAAACTTTCCTTATTACACTTCTCACCAGGTCTGTCTCACTCCAACATACATTCCTCAGTGCATTCATAAATTCTTCCAACCAGGCCTTTCCAGATCTATGCTAAGTTAGCTCTTCCAACTAAATGTGAACGCAGCCCTCCTTTATTTACAACCCTGAGTTATAATTACCTGATGAATGTTTGCCTTCCCTGGTAGTTCTGAGGGTGAGGATAGCACTGGTCAAATGTTTCTACTGAATACTCAGTGTACAGCTTAGCGCCCAGGTGCCCAGGATCAATACTTGTTGAATGAATGAGTGGGCTCCTGATGCCCAATCTTTGATATAGTCAGTTTATCTCAATTTATTTCTTCAATTTTCTTTTTTCCCCTTGTTAGTTTACCATGTAGGAATGCAAACCCCAGAAAGAGAAAACTGGTCTCTGAATTGATGCCTTTGATGGATCAAGATGACGCTGATGAAGTATTAAACTAGTTAGCACCTAGCAGGAGGATATCATTGCTCTTTGTGTTTGAGGGTTAAACTTGTCACAAAGTGGTCAGTTTCCATCAAATTATGTCCATATTGCCATCCAGGACTGGTGGGAGTACATATTAATAATACTGATAGTGGAGGAGAGTCTACTGGTGTTGTGAGGGACCGAGAGGGAGAACCACGGAGAGGGCTCGAAATGATGAGATGAGAAAAGAGGCTCCTAGCTTGGGATATACGGAGAAACTAGGGAAAGAAGCTTTAGGAAGAGTAGGGGGTGACTATGTTGCTTTTGCTCTATTGAGAATCCTTTTTCTTAGAGATTTTCCTAAGGTAATCTCCTTAGAAAATAACACCTGGTAATTGATAAATTATTGCAGCTAAGGATAATGCATGTATGCAGCCTAAGTCACTTCAGTCATGTCTGACTCTGCGACACCATGGACTGTAGCCCGCCAGGCTACTCCTCTGTCCATGGGATTCTCCAGTCATGAATACTGGAGTGGGTTGCCATGCCCTTCTCCAGGGGATCTTTCCGTCCCAGGGATGGAACCTGCCTCTCTTTATAGTTTTGATTCAAACCTTGGCGTTTCAAAATGAACCGCCCAGTGCCTTTGGTCCTGGGGGCATTTCTGCAGAGACCGCGTTCGTCCTGAGAACTGGGCTCTGTGCTCCTTTCGTCGGGTTGTCTTTCCCCCCTAGCTTCCCCTCATCCAAAACCACTCCTGGACTCTCAGCTGTGTCGCGGCTGCGGGGGACATCACAGTCCACCGCGGACCTGCAACCCACACGACCACCTGCAGCTCTTTCCTCCCGGGTTGGTTACAAACGGGCGGGCGGCTCGGATCCCCTGATTTCCTTCCCCGCTGCTCCCAACTGTGGGGAAATAGGGTATTAGGGATCAGGCTGGGTGGTGGTTGAACGCCAGGCAGAATTCTATGGCAGTATTGGTGAGGAGAACGCCAGATAAATGTCCTAGAACGGGAACGTGACGGAACCGTAAAGGGAAGACTATCACTCTTAGTAAAAATGAGGAAGAAACACGCGCCGGAAGAGGTAGCGTGGCCGAGCGGTCTAAGGCGCTGGATTAAGGCTCCAGTCTCTTCGGGGGCGTGGGTTCGAATCCCACCGCTGCCAGGGCTGTTTTCTTTATTGTGAGATTGCGTGATGTTAGACGACTTTTCTTCATGCCCGAAGTGGGCAGTTCTAATATTCTACAAAGTCAGTCCTTATCTTCCCCCATTTTGACTTCTGTTTACCCAAGGGCCATAGGTAACTACCCCAAAACAATGCTCAACGGAAAACATGCGCTCAAATAATCTCTTAGTCTATACATTGTTGTTCAGTCTGTTTGAGCGGCCAGTATATTTTCGGCATCATTCTAGGCCCTGAGGATGCAACAATCAATAACACAAACAAAAAGTGCTTTTATGCATACAATCCTTATTACAAACAAATGACTGGATGTTAGATTCCTGGGAATGCCCTGCAATTCAATATAGATCCTGTCAGTGCCTCCGAGGGAATAATTTATACTGAAAATAGTCACTATCCTTTCTCCAGCCTCTCTCAGCTCACTTCCTTCGTGTCCTTCTCTAATTTGGAAATACTTATAGGATGGGAATGGAGAAAAGTATCAAAATCGTCTTTTTTTGGCTCCTTGTTTGAAAAATCTTTTCTTGACCTGAGGGCATACAAACATTTTCCGAAATTTACAACTATATAGCAGAGTCGAGTCTATCCTAATTTCCCTGGAAGAAGAAATGACAACCCACTCTACAGTTTTTGCTTGGCAAATCCCATGGACAGACGAGTCTGGTGGGCTACAGTCCCTGAGGTCTAAAAAAGAGTCAGACACAACTGAGTAACTGAGCATTCACCCCACTTTGCTGCTGCTGCTGCTGCTGCTAAGTCGCTTCAGTCGTGTCCGACTCTATGCGATCCCATAGACGGCAGCCCACCAGACTCCCCCGTCCCTGGGATTCTCCAGGCAAGAACACTGGAGTGGGTTGCCATTTCCTTCTCCAATGCATGAAAGTGAAAAGTGAAATTGAAGTCGCTCAGTCGAGTCCGACTCTTAGCGACCCCATGGACTGCAGCCTACCAGGCTCCTCCGTCCATGGGATTTTCCAGGCACGAGTTCTGGAGTGGGTTGCCATTGCCTTTTCTGTCACCCCACTTTAGGATTCTTTTAAAATGTGCTGACTTTTCCACAGGTAAAATATCCTAAACTTCTTAAGCGTTTTTTCATAATGTTCATTTTCAGTGTTAAAGAAGTATCAAAAGATTCCTGGAGTTTGAGCTAGTAATTTGGGGGTTTTTACTGCAGGACTGAGAGTCAGTTGGGAGTTTTAAAGGCAGTTGTACACCTGAAGTGAACAAAATATTGTAATCAACTATACTTCAATAAAAACAAATAAAGCCAGGTGTCACGATCATAGGACTATTTTAGGGAGACAACAGTCATGTTGAAGATGGACTCATGAGGATGAAGTCTACTCTATCTGGGCCCAATACAGAGGTTGCTCAACTTTCACAATGGGATGTCAGGCTTGCCACCTCCTTCAGTTAATCAGTGTTTGAAAGACATGACTGTGCAGTCAATAACACAAAACAGCAACACTCCAGAATTGTCCAGAATTTAACTGGAATTGAAACTTTGCCAGATTCTGTTAGAAGATGGACTAAAGAAGCGACATGAAAGGATGCACTTGAGGGTTCTCATGATAGGCTAAGGACTTTTGAGTCCAAAATCTAAATGCACGTCATAATTTGCAGGTAAAATAAACATCCTGAACATGTATATACATTTTACAAAAGCATGTATGCTGTTGTAATTAGTGAAACCTCAGATTTCTGGAGAACATGACAACATTTTGGCATCAGCATTAAAGTACAACTACTTGTAGTACGTGTATGCATGAGGTGTTGGTGAAAAGTTTTCATCATCAAATAAGGGGTCTTCACACTTAAAAAAGACTGGAAAAGCACTCTGAATTCTCCAGACACATCCTGAACTCTGTTCTTAAGTCACACTGTATCTATCATCTGAAAACCACATATACAGAGTTTCATCTTCCATAGAAGCAATTTTAGAGTTAGAGCCAAAATGTTTTCATCTCAGTTTTCTTCAACAAACTATATAAGAAATGCCTATATAAGGAACATGCTCTAATATACTGTAGACACTGAACCTGAAGACCAACGTTTAATCTGTCTATTGTGTAATAAGCCATGTAATTCCCTTTGGAATTTGTTACTAGGAAATTGTATATCTTGGACTCTGTCCAATTAGCTAAGGTGTAACCATTTCCCAAAATGTTTTCTGTGCAACAAGAGGGCATGAAGGTGCTCCTCCAAACAGGATTCTTTTTGTCCTTCCCTTTGGGAAAGCAATGCTTCTTACAGTTCCTTTGTTTAAGATTTAGAAACGACATCAGCATATTATAAACCCTGAGAAGTCTTTAAGGGAAGAAAAATCCCCACCTAGCCAGCATTTCCTAAACGTGTTAGTTTTAAAAAAAATTAGCTTGTAAAACACCTTTGACAAATACTGGGTAACCCACTGCTCATCTCTTTCTTGACCAGTCAGGGAACTTAGAACTAAATTTAATTCTCAATTATGGTCATTATGTTAACTGACACACACTTGCATCCTCTTCTAGGATTTTCAATTTCTATCTTAGTAGCCTTATTGAACGTGGTGGTTTAGTTGCTTAGTCGTGTCTGACACTTGTGATCCCACAGACTGTAGCCCATCAGGCTCCTCTGTCCATGGGATTTTCCAGGCAAGAATACTGGAGTGGGTTGCCATTTCCTTAGCCTTATTGCATGTGTATATTTAATTCTGTCTGCAGTAAGAATCTGTAACATTTGAAAGAGAAAGGATAGATGTTAAGAGACACTGAAAGACTTGAAAAGATATACATTTATTAATCCTTGTGAAAGAGCATTTCATATGTCATGCAGATAGATAAAACAAATATTTAAGAAATCAACACCTTGAAGACCTTTTAGTACATTTATAACAAAGTGGGACAGGCTTCATGCTCTTCCATATGTAAACTTCCACTTGAGCTGTGTACTCTTGACTTCTCAGTGTGTACTCAGTCACATCCAACTCTTTGCAACCCCATGGACTGTAGTTTACCAGGCTCCTCTGTCAATCGTATTTTCCAAGCAAGAATATTGGAGTGGGTTGCCATGTAGTGCTCCAGGGGATCTCCCTGACCCAGGAACTGAACCTGCATCTCTTGCATCTCCTACATTGGCAGGTGGATTCTTTACCACTGCAACACCTGGAAAGCTCACACTTGATTTCTATTTATTTGTAATTTAAAAAATCTGCCTTTGCCTTGTCTTCCTTCCTCTGCTGAATCTCAGAAATTTTGAATCTATATAGAAGAGTACCATTTAAGCTTTAATTTAAAATTTGCTGGAACTTCCCTGGTGGTCTAGTTGTTAAGACTCCTTACTTCCACTTAAGGGGCACAGGGTTGGTTCTTAGTCAGGGAACTGAGAACTGTGGCCAAAAAAAAAAAAAAATAAAAAACTTACTAAAAGTGATCAATGTTTATTAATCAAAAAAATGTTCTGTGCTAAACTGAGGTATAGCCTCACATTCAAGAAATGTGGTACAGGATTACAGAAATTGCTCAGAGAAGTCTGAGCATTCAGCAGGCATTTGTTTAGAATTTACCAGTTACAGGATCCGTGACAGGTTTCTTAATTTTTTTAATGCCTCAATTTCCTCATCCCACAGGGACGTTGTATGATTAAATTATTTAAAACTGTAAAGAATAGTGCCTGGCATGTGTAGGGCACTAGTATGTAGTATTACAGTACTATTACTGATAGACAAAATCTTGGAAGTGAATGTGCTCACCAAAGAAACACTGAATGGGAAGGTCAAGGACAAAGGCTTGAGAGATCTCACAATTAGAGGGGTCAGGGAACCAGGAAGAACCAACACAGGAGACAAGAGTGATCAGTATAAGAAGTAGAAGAAGAAATGATAAAGTGTAAACACCAGAATCAGTACTCTCAGGTGTTGGTGGTCAAAATATTGATGAATGAAAAGGTCTGAGAACCAGTTACTGGAGAGATTTCCCACTCTCTCCACGTTTGTGGGTTTCCCACACTCTATGTTTTCTTTTCTTATGTCTAGTAAGATTTGAGCTCACTCTGAAAGCTTTTCCACACTCCTCACATATATAAGGTTTCTCTCCAGTATGAACTCGCTTGTGTCCAATCAGGGCCGAACTCTGACGGAAAGACGTGCCACACTCATGGCAGGTAAATGGCTTCTCACCCGTGTGGATTCTTTCATGCTGTCTCAGGACTGAGCTCTGATGAAAGACCTTTCCACACACCTCACACCTGTAAGGTTTCTCTCCGGTGTGGATTCTTTGATGATTGGTCAAGTTTGATTTCCCACTGAAAGCTCGACCACAGTCTGAACATTTATAAGGTTTCTCTCCGGTGTGGATTCTTTGATGGATGGTAAGGCAGTGTTGATCTTGGAAAGTTTTCCCACAATCCCCACATCGATGGGGCTTCTCCCCAGTGTGTCCTCGTTCATGAGCCCGGCATTTACAGTTATGATGAAAGGTTTTCCCACACTCCTTACACTTATAAGGCTTCTCTTTGGTGTGGATTCTTCTATGTTTGGTGAGCTCTGCTTCGTTGCTGAAGGCTTTTCCACACTGAGGGCACTCACAATGTTTCTCCTGAGTGTGGAGTCTTCTGTGTTTGCTTAGGTCTGAGCTCCAGCTGAAGGCCCTCCCACACTCATTGCACTCATAAGGTCGCTCCCCAGTGTGGACTCTTGTGTGTTTGATGAGGTCTGAACTCCCGCTGAAAGCCTTCCCGCACTCCTCACATGCATAGGGTTTCTCCCCAGTGTGGCTCCTGCTGTGGATGATGAGGGAATGCTTAAACTGAAAGGCCTTCCCACAGTCACTGCATTCGTAAGGCTTCTCTCCTGTGTGGATGATCTGATGCATCCTGAGACAGTACCTGGTCTTGAAGGCCTTCCCACAGTCACTGCACGGGTGTGGCTTCTCCCCACTGTGGGTTTTTTTATGTCGGCAAAGAGCGGATCTACTACTGAAGGCCTTCCCACACTGGGTACAGTTAAAGGGTTTCTCCCCTGTGTGGATTATCTGGTGCATGGAAAGTTGATTTTTGGTCTTGAATGCTTTCCCACACTCATTACACACATAGGGTTTCTCGCCAGAGTGAATTCGCTCATGGAGAATTAAGTCAGAATGCCAACTGAAGTTTTTGCCACATCGGGTACATTCATGCTGTTTCTTTTCCGTAAGAACTCCATACAGAATACATTCTGAGTTTGGACTGAAGTGTTTTATAAGTCCCTTCTGGTTCTTTCCTTTCCTGAAAGTCACTTTATCACAGCTTTCTTTCTCTTCTCTCCATTTCTCTCTCACAGGCATTTCCCATTGATTCTCTAATTTGACATCTTGTACACAAACTTCTCCAACCTCTGGATCCTGGGAAACAACTTTTAGGAGACTTTTAAATTTCACCCAGCATACTTCTCCATTTTCAAAAACCTCCTGTTCTGATCTTGCCTTCTCACTCTCAGGCCATGTCTTGGCAGCTGATACTTAAACAAGAAAATAAAATTGTCAGATAGAGGAAAGGAGATAAGTGAGTTGGACAGGGGAAGCAATGGTAAGTTGTTGGAAGAGTAAATGACTTTCTCACGCTTGAAGAATTGCTAACATTATGGCAAAGGTCAAAGGAGGCTGAAACACTGAAAAGTACGAAGATATTCAAAACTGAGTAAACCTGACATAAATCCTTCCAAAGTCTACCCATGTTCTAGAATCTCCTAGTTTCGCAAACTATAACTTCATACACTTAAGCCCCTAAACAGGAAACTGGAAATCATTTTCAACTCATTCTAATACTCACTAACATTTTACAAATGTTACGGGTGAAGTGAGCTGCAGAGGTGGCGCTCAAGTGCCAGTGCAGCCCCCTTTGTAAGGATATGTCTGCTTTGTTCCTGACAGTGGACCTTGGAGAGCCATATTTCTGTGGTGTACCTCTGCCCACTTGGGTAGGACAGGTTAGATCTGGGGAAGACCTGATCCAAACCAGACCAGATTCTCTCCTCATGAACTCTGGAATCATGATGTGAAAGCAGGTAAGGCCCGGCTCTGAAGACGGCTGGATCTTTAGCACTTAAATTTGAGTGGTGTTGGGATATGGGTGCTGTATAGGGGATGGAAAGCTCTGTCACTGGGACTGACAAGCAGAGATTGATCTGCCAAGAAAGAAGAATGGAGCAGACCCACAGAGTAGCAGAGAAGACAGCTGGAGAGCAGGGCCTGATGGCATTCCAGCCCTTCTTAAGCCTCCTGTATACTTGCTCTTAAGTTCTTTGACACCCTGAATAATAAGTAAATTTGTTTTCTCTTGCTTAAGCTAGCTTGAGTTAATTTTTACTATTGGCAACCAGAGTCCAAATCTATCTTTTATTATCTCCTAACTCTATCCCTTCTTCATTTCTACTTCTAGTGCATTCTCACTAGCTAACTTCAATACCCCTCAAAAGTCCTTTAGTCTGCTTCCTCTCTAATCCATCTTGTACACTGCTTCTAGATTATTCCTTCTAAAAATCAAATCTAATCACATCACTTTTTAGCTTAAAACACTTCAATGGTGCTCCATAGTTAACCAGACAGGAAGTAAAATGTACAGTCAAGAGCCCCAGCTCACTGTCCTAGTTCTGACACCTAACAACTGTGCCAACTTGGGAGGATGATGTAACTTCTCTCTGTGACCCATTGTTTTTATCAGCAAAATGGGGTCTAGGTTACCCATGATAATGAAATGAGTCAATGTATGTAAAGCACCTGCAACACTGAAATAAGTACTTAATCATCTTATCTGTTAGTATAAGAATAAAGTTCAAGGTCTGTAGTTTACCAAAAACTCATTCAGTCATGATCTTGCCCCTGTCCACTGCTCCTGTAGTGTCTCCACTGGCTACTGCAAGTCCTTTGCTCTGGTCATACTGAACTATTCACAGTTCACATTCTTATTCCCCTCTACCTAGAAGGACTCTCCCCTCCTTCAACGAAATGACCTCACTTATTCCACATAACTTAGTTCAGTTGTCATTCCTCCTGCAGTCTTTTGGTCCCCAGGTCAGATTTAGGTGTTTTTCCTCTCTGTTTATGTATATCAGGTGCTTATCCTTATTTATATATCTCAGTAACTCCCATTATACTGGACTGTATAATTACTTCTTCTTTTTTTTTAATTTTCCATAAAGATACTTTTATTTTTTTTTAATTTTATTTTATTTTTAAACTTTACATAATTGTATTAGTTTTGCCAAATTACTTCTTTACCTATCTGCCTTCCCCACTAGAAAACAAGCTTCTGGAAGTCAGGGCCCATATCTTATCTGACTGTCTATCTGTAGAACCTTATGTAATAGCTGGCACATAACAGTTGCCCAATTATGCTTTTTAGATGGAAAGTAGGACGGAAGAGTAGGTATTTGGATAGGGAAGCTGGAGTTGCCGTGTCAGCAAAGGACAATTTTTTTTGAATGATAAATGTAGAAAATAGTTTAAATGAAGAGCTGGTAATATTTCATGACTCACTACATAAGAGGTTCAGGGAATGGAAAGAAAAGTAAGAAAGAGGTAGAACCAGATATAGAAATAGGGAGAGCTTAATGAAGAGACAGCCTTGGAGGGAGAGATGAGTTTGTCTTTAGATATGTTGCTTCCTAGATGACAATGCAATATTCAAATAAAAATCAGGAGTTAGAAACATGAGACTGCTGCCCAGAAAAGAGGTAAAGGTTAGCACTGTCAGTGTGGCAGGCATCCAGCTTCACAACAAGAGAGAATAGAAAAAGACAAGGGTCAAAGGCTCAGGGCTCTGAAAGAGGGAAGGTCCTGAAAAAACAAACTAACAAAACCCCCTAAAATGCAGAGGCAGAAAAGCAATGTTCTCTGAGCATTGCAGTAAATGATACACAGAGGGCAGATAAATTGTCAGAGCCTTTTTGCAAGAAATCGAAAAAATTCTATTAGATATGTTGCAAAGAGCCAATTAGATAATGACAGAATAATCACCCAAATAGTACGTTTTCTCTGCCTTTAAGATTTCCTAAATAGATTCCCTCTGGGCCCTTGAGGATGGATGGCCCACCACTAAGAACATTCTATAATCATTTTGTCATGTGGAACACACAAGGGGACAGACAGCTTCTCTGGCACTCACCTGGATAGGAGCAGCTCAGGAACTCCCAGTCCTGTCGATCCTGAACATAGGGCTCTGTACCTTGCTCCAGATGGGAGATCAAAGGTGGTTTAGAAAATGAAAATCCTGGTTGTACAGAGGAAGAAGGAATAAGTGTGTATAGCAACAAAGAACTGTCCTAACATTTACCTTGATCCCTCTGTTTGCATATGAAAATAGGAAAGAAATGTTTATTTGGGCAGAGAAAAGGGTTTATTCAGGGGTCTAGTAACCTGTAAATGAAACAGGTTGAAGGACTTTCTCAGAAGTCAATACTCAGAAAGGCAAAGAAAGAGTTTCTGGAAAACTGTTGGTTGGTTATATTTTCCCTGTTCTTTTTAGGAGAATGGGAGTTTGTAGAGGAAGGCTAATCTGCTTTCAGCCACTAGGAAGGAGTTCATGACTAGGTGATGGACACAGAGCATTTAATAGAAAATGAGAGGCTTGAGGAGGCAAGAATCTAGGGAGAACAGAAGCTAAGCATTTCTGTTCTATTCAGAGAGAGTTTCATTTCAGAGAATCAGAAAACAGCAACTAAGTTACATCTTGCTATGTAAACAGGGACAACTCAAAACTAATTTGGGAGGAAGATGCTGATGATAAAGAACAAGGGCTCTGATTTTCAATATGAGACCCCATACTCATCAACAAAGCAATGAAAAGAAAAAGGAAGGGAGAAAGTACTAAGCCAAGTGCAGGGAACGTTCTTACCAAGTGACACCATGTTCCCATAATTTTCCAACATCACATCTTTATAGAGGTGTCTTTGAGCGTGGGTCAGACACTGCCACTCCTCATGACTGAAGTTCACAGCTACATCCTCAAATGTCACTGACTCCTGAAACAACATGTTCCTGCTTTTGTGGGAGGAAATTTCATAGTTCCCTCAGGAAACAGAGGCAGAAGAAAAGAATTTGTAGGGAGAAGGTTTACAGAAGTGAAAGGCTGTTACTGTTCGGTGTTTATCTGGGGACGAGGTGAAAAGGAGCATAGGCTTTCAGTAGCAAAAAATAACAAACAAACAATCCACAAATGGTCTGTCATCCAAAAAAGCACCCCTTATGAGAGGGAGCACCTGGACTTGGGAGTGAGGACAAGGCCACATTTAGGAGACAGTGATATATTTTCAGGAAGGAAGGAAGGGGCCTTAGCTCACTTGAGGCTGGCTCATCACTGTATGTTTTGCTCCTGGCAGGTTTCCTTGGCTTCCATCTCTGGCTAAGGCAGGGCACTGAGGAAATGGTAGAGCTGAGAGAAGGGAAATAAGCCTAGAGTCAATTCAGCACAGTGTTAATGAAGCCTACTTTCATCCTCTCCTGCCTCAACCTAGAAGCTTATGAAGTTCTGATCTAGGGGGTAAGTTGACTGCATTACACTATCCTCTTTCTCTGATATTCCTCTAGTCTCAGTTTCCAGTGTGAGGTATCATGACCTGGCTAGCAGCCAAGCCAACTGTAAGTGCACTCTTCTTTTCTCTCACCTACTAAATCCTTTACTTTGTCTCCCTTAATCCTAGAAGACCTAAGAGGCCCAAATCACTGACTACCAGCTTAATATGATAGCTTGGCTTCCTGTATTTGAATGTTGCAGTAATTTTGTCCAGAAAGACTTGGGGTGGAGGTGGAGGGGAAAAAAGGAGAGGTATGCATCAGAAATATCCACAGAGGGACTTCCCTGGTGGTTCAGACACAAATTCGATCCTTGGTCAGGGATCTAAGATCCCACTTGCCACAGAGCAACGAACCCTGGACACTGCAACTACCAGCTGAAAGACCCCGCATCCACAATTAAGACCCAATGCAGCCAAATAAGTATTTTTTTAAAGGAAATATAAATAAATATAAATAAAAAGGGATAGGTCCAAAGCTTACTTCCTTATGTAACTTACTAGTTGGTCTACCTCCACTTAGTTCACTAGAAACATTTTTTCTCTTGTTATTAGAGAAAATCACTTCCCCGCTTTGATTCTGAGTCTTTTTCCTGTTAATTCCCTAGTATTAAGCAATTCTGCTCCCCGCCCCCAACTGCCCTTCCAGTATAGTATAACACACACCACTTTTTAAAATGCAGAAGAAACTTTTTCAGAGTGTACAAATGATCAAGTATGATCCATATGGATTGGGAAAAAAGTACAGTTTCACATTACGGGTTAATGGGGCCCTGTTTTATTCCTTGCAGGCCAACGTGGCTTTTCTGTAGCTTCAGTGTTTATGGTGGTTTATCTTTCTTTACAGTTATCAACATACTCCCCAGTTTAAGACCATTCCTTTCTGGTCCGAAGTCACTTATTGGTAAGACTCTAGGTTCATCCCTTGGCCTCAGGACCCCAAAACTCTCACTTCAATTTCACCAAAACCTCAATTTAAGAAAAAATTGGCTTTTTTCTTCAGAAATATGCCAAGAAGATTCTTCTTTGGTCTATGTCACCCTTAGCTTTTGATCAAAACAGGTCTGTGTTCAATCATTGTGGATTCCACACAGTTTCCCCACTATCTCCTCTGAAAGTCTGTTACTTTATAACTCTTTGTCTCAGAAAGTTGGTTGGTTGGGAAAACAACCACCTGGCAGGCACAGAGCTCACAGCAGATACACGCTTTGTTCTGAAATGTTCCATAACAGTTCTTTCCTTATAATATCAATAAACTTTAACCTCCCAATTTTTTTTTCAATCACCATTTTATAATGAATATTTTCAAATATACAGAAAAGTTGAAAGAACTATATAGGGAACATCCATATACTCACCACTGACATTCTACTATTAACATTTTGCAATATTTGCTTTATCACATATCTGTCCATCTAACTATCTATAAATTCATTTTATTTTTTGTTGCATTTCAAAATAAGTTGAAGACATAAGCATACATCACCCCTAACACTATGACACATATCATTAACTAAAGTTGAATATTTGTTTACATTATTTTTAAAGTAAAATTTATATACAGTAAAATGTTTAAATCTTAAATTTTTGACAAAGCATACTCTTATTTAACTCAAACTCTCCTCCATATGCATCCCATTTGGATTTTTACCATATCTTCTTCATAAATTACAAAAGTTTTGTTACTTTGTAGTGGCTTTTTTCCCTAAGTGTTCCTTACGTTAAACACTGTTTTTAAATGTGGTAAAAAATATAAAAGGAAATTTACCATTTTAACTATTTCTAAGTATTTCAATAGTGTTAAAATATTCACAATGGGGGGCAGAGGATGAATATGTGGAACAGAATTTTTAGGGCATCAAAATAGTCTGCATGCTACTTTAATAGCAGATATACAGTATTATTCATTTGTAGAAACCCATATAACTGTATAGCACAAAGCATGAATCCTAATATAAACTGCTGCTGCTCCTGCTGCTGCTAAGTCGCTTCAGTCATGTCTGACTCTGTGCAACCTCATAGATGGCAGCCTCAGTCCCTGGGATTCTCCAGGCAAGAATACTGGAGTGGGTTGCCAATTCCTTCTCCAATACAAACTAGGGAGTTTAGAGTTTAGTTAATAATTATGTGTCAATATTGGCTCATCGCTTGTAACAAATGTACCACACTAAAATCATAAGAATGCTCAAACTACCACACAATTGCACTCATCTCACACACTAGTAAAATAATGCTCAAAATTCTCCAAACCAGGCTTCAGCAATACATGAACCGCAAACTTTCAGATGTTCAAGCTGGTTTTAGAGAAGGCAGAAGAACCAGAGATCAAATTGCCAACATCCGCTGCATCGTGGAAAAAGCAAGAGAGTTCCAGAAAAACATCTATTTCTGCTTTATTGACTATGCCAAAGCCTTTGACTGTGTGGATCACAATAAACTGTGGAAAATTCTGAAAGAGATGGGAATACCAGACCACCTGACCTGCCTCTTGAGAAACCTGTATGCAGGTCAGGAAGCAACAGTTAGAACTGGACATGGAACAATAGACTGGTTCCAAATAGGAAAAGGAGTACGTCAAGGCTATATATTGTCACCCTGCTTATTTAACTTCTATGCAGAGTACATCATGAGAAACGCTGGGCTGTAAGAAGCAGAAGCTGGAATCAAGATTGCCGGGAGAAATATCAATAACCTCAGATACACAGATGACACCACTCTTATGGCAGAAAGTGAAGAAGAACTAAAAAGCCTCTTGATGAAAGTGAAAGAAGAGAGTGAAAAAGTTGGCTTAAAGCTCAACATTCAGAAAACGAAGATCATGGCATCTGGTCCCATCACTTCATGACAAGTAGATGGGGAAACAGTGGAAACAGTGTCAGACTTTATTTTTTCAGGCTGCAAAATCACTGCAGATGGTGATTGCAGCCATGAAATTTAAAGACGCTTGGTCCTTGGAAGGAAAGTTATGACCAACCTAGACAGCATATTAAAAAGCAGAGACATTACTTTGCCAACTAAAGTCCATCTAGTCAAGGCTATAGTTTTTCCAGTGGTCATGTATGGAAGTGAGAGTTGGACTGTAAAGAAAGCTGGGTGCAGAAGAATTGATGCTTTTGAACTGTGGTGTTGGAGAAGACTCTTGAGAGTCCCTTGGACTGCAAGGAGATCCAACCAGTCCCTCCTAAAGGAGATCAGTCCTGGGTGTTCATTGGAGGGACTGATGTTGAAGTTGAAACTCCAATACTTTGGCCACCTGATGCAGAGAGCTGACTCATTTGAAAAGACCCTGATGCTGGGAAAGATTGAGGGCAGGAGGAGAAGGGGACAACAGAGGATGAGATGGCTGGATGGCATCACTGACACATTGGACATGGGTTTGGGTGGACTCCGGGAGTTGGTAATAGACAGGGAGGCCTGGTGTGCTGCAGTTCAGTTGGATACGACTGAGTGACTGAACTGAACTGAAAATCATAACAGATCTCTAGAACTTTTTCATCTTGCAAAACTGAAACTCTATACCCATTAAACAACAAAACAACAACTCTATTTTTCCTTGTCCTCAGCCCCTGGTAACCATTGTAGTGATTTTTTTCCCCAGGAGTTGGTGATGGACAGGGAAGTCTGGCATGCTGCAATCCATGGGGTCACAAATAGTCGGACAGATTGAGACTGAACTGAACTGAACTGTGCATTTCGGCTTGTGACATCTTAGTTCTTCCATCAGTGGTTGAACTTAGGCAACAGCAGCAGTCCTAATGACTGGAGTGCGAGGGAATTCTCTTCACTGTAGTGATTCTTAAACTTTATTTCTTAGTTTCTGAATTTGAAAGATCAGTTAAAAATGAACTTGGGGGAATTCACACATGGGTGAGAGTCTCTTCCTTTTCTAAGGACACTCATCTCATCATTGGGGTCCCAACTTCATGACTTCATCTAAAACTGATTACTTCCCAAAGCCTCACCCCTAAATATCATAACACTGGGGTGGGGGTTAGGGCATCAACATATGAATTTTGAGGGGATAGAAACATTCAGCCCATGACAAAACTATTAGTTAAAGCAATGTACAGATATTATCCAGGATGAGATTAACTCATTTACATATTATGCTAAGTAATTGTAAACTTTATGGCTCTAAAAATCACTTATAGGAAGATAATTCAATATCTTTTGAGAAAAAGGACTGGAATACTCAGGTAGGATATGAACCATAAAGTTATATATATTTTTAAACTTTAAAAAAATGAAATAAAATTAACAACCATGTTAAGCAATATCTATTATTTTCTACCTCTTAAATTTGTGATAAATATGTTCTATAGTATTAAGTTTTCCTTTATGATTACTTTACAGTAGAAATTTCAAGATTTCTCTTCTGGAAGTTCCAATAATATGCTTAGAAATTCATTTTACCTTTTTTTTTCTTTGCACGTAATATGTATCATCCTAAAAACCTATTTTAGGGGTGTCCAGGTGCCTAGTCCTCTGTCTAATAGCCTCTGTCTAACAGCCTCTGTCTATACAAGGCGGTAAAGAACCCGCCTGCCAATGCTGGTTAGGCGTAAGAGATGCTGGTTCCATCCCTGGATGGGGAAGATCCCCTGGAGAAGGGACTGGCAATCCACTCCAGTATTCTTGCCTGGAGAATCCAATGGACAGAGGAGCGCGGTGGGCTACAGTTCATAAGGTTGCACAGAGTCAGACACGACTGAAGAGACTTAGCACAGCATACAAATCTTATCCACTTTTCTCTTCATATATGCCACCGAAGAGCATTTCTAAAGCCCAGTCCCACATTTCCCCTTCTTTATTTTTCCCAGAGTTTCACAACAAAACCTTTGCTCCTTCTTTTGCCATGGCTTTATCTTCTATTTCTCAGTTACACTAAAATGTAAAAATCTCAGGGTTAACAGATGTACAGAAATAAAATGACATACAATCAAAATTTACATGTTGGTAAAACTGTGGTTGGGGAGACGTTACCAAATTATACAAGTTTAACATGTGCAAATATTCATATACACATATGTAAGCTACTTGTCATATATATATTGAGTTGAACATATAATAAGTGGATGAATACATTCACTATCTTCCATAAACTGCTTTGAAGAATCTTTTCTTATGAATTTTTATTTTTTTCCAAATTTGATTTACGATGAGGGCAGAAACTGAATAATTTAGTTCCTGTCAATACCAGGCGAAGCCTAGTATAGAAATAATAGATTTTTCTATAAATACTCAATAATGAGCAAATTTCCAGGCCCCAGGAAGCATCTCTCACCTAGTCTGTGTCCCTGCCCCAGTTTTAGCTGCCATAACTCCTGCCATAATACCCTGTGTACATTACCTCTTTCCTGTAGGAACATGCTATCAGGGATGCAAAGCTGGTTTGGTGATCCTGGACTCTCATCTGATATCACGATCTATTGCAAGGAATAGAAAACATTTGGAGAAGTTATGGAGGGACAGAAAATTTATGGGAAGCTGCGTATTGGTTGGTTATGCAACCAACTATAAAGTTCTATTCATGGAAGTCAACTCTCCAAACTACCAAAAAGGGTGAGAAAAACATGGGCTCAGTCTCTGATATACCTTATGAAAAACAGAAATGGCATCCAATTATTCTATAACTTAAAAACATCACCAGGTAATCCAGAAAAAGTATTTTGAAGGAGAAAACTTCCTCACAGTCAATCCAACCTCACCACACTTCCAATGCTTTCCTCCTTTCCTGGACTCACTTCTTTCTCCTTGTGATATACTGCAGATTCTCCTCTTTTTACCTGCTGCATGTCTTCTTTTCCAGTCTTCTTTCTTTCTTTTCTTTTCCAGTCTTCTAACACTGTCCCAGTTTCTTCTCTGCTGGTTGGATCCAGCTCCTAAAGTCAATCCTGGCTTTGCCCAGATAACCAGTTTTGAAGTGGCTCCAGTGGATATCAGCCTCCCTTCAGGGATATAAGCCTTGGTGATACCAGTCAAAAGACTGCTCTTGACCCACAGGGCAGCTGCTTTTTGGTTTGATGTATCAATACTGCCCTAGATGTGGGGTTTATCAGCAGTAATAAGCTAGAGGTGATCCCATACCTTGTTTTCCTGTATATTTGATGAAGGGAAGAGAGAATAGAGGGATGTGACCAAAGTGAAAAGAAGGAATCACTGAGAATCTGGAGTATCTATGAGAGATGAGGCAGAAGAGGAACAAATTGAAGATGATAATATATCCAGAACACAACTTCTCCTGCCACCATCTTGGCCCAAGCCACCATTTCCTGCCTTGACCTGTATTGTGTTAGCCATCAAACTGGTCTCCTGCTTCTGTCCTTGTCTTTTGTCTTCTATTTGTCTTTTCTCAATACAATAAAGTGGGCTATTTAAAACTTAGTTGGATTATTTCAGCTCTCTGCTTTTAAGCGTCTATCTTACTCAAAATAAGGAGTAGCATATAAGGCCCTAAAGAATCTCATTGCATCGCCTCTGTTCATTCAAAATAAAAGCTAAAGTCCTTACAGTGGCATATAAGTCTACAGGGTTGCTATTACCTCTCCTACTATTCTCCCCCCCATTCAACTCCCTTCAGTCCCACAGATCTTTCTCTTCCTTTTTAGGCACGGTTCCATTTTAGGGACTTTGCACTGACTGTTCCCTCTACCTCAAGCTATCCTCAAGATGAATAATCTTGCCTCCTTCAACTGTTTGCTTGCATGTAATCCTCCCTAGGAAACCTACTCTAGGTGCCCTATTTAAAATTACAGCCTACCCCCTCCTTCCAATCCCGACATGCCTTGCTTTCACCTATACAGCACTTTCCAACAAGGTGCATAAGTTAATTATATACTTTCCATTGTTTATTGTAGGTCTTCCTTTCCCTATAATGTAAGCTCCTAGGCTTTTGAGAGCACGGACTTTTTGTCTATTTTGTTCACTGACCTATTCCCAACGTTTAAAACAGTGCCTGCACCAGCAGTCGCTCAGCTAGAAATTGGCCAAATGAAAGAACGCACGAATGGATGCTGCGGAGGAAAATAAATGAGGAAAAAAAAAGTAAGGGGCCGCTGAGAGCAAGAAGAGCGCGGGGGAGGCGGAGGAAAAAGCCCTGGTGGGGCAAAAGCCCGCGGCGGACTCCAGATCCTGGGGAACCTGGCCCCAAAGCCCCGCCCCACCCCCGCCCGCCGTTCCGGGCCCCTGGGAGGAGGTGTATTAATACTAAGATTTAAGTGAAGCAGGTGGCGGTGTCGGCCTCCTTCCAGCCGCCCCTCGGTGGGTTCGGAGACCCCAGTGGCAGCTTGGGAGCCCGTCAGCTACAGTCCCATCCCATGTTGGCTGGCGACACAGACCTTCCTGCCGATATTCTCCTCTAGAAATGACAAAATAAAGGAACCTATTCTAGCTCCACTTCCTAGTCCTTCAATAATCATTTCCGGTGACTTTCTAGGAAATCATCAACTCGCTGGTTGAGGAGTTCCCTAGAAACCCTCCGCAACCGCAGCCCAAATGTGTTATTTCTTGTTTTACTTTCTTCAGAATGCATCTGTTAAAATAGAACCACAATGTCATTATCCCACCTATCAAAATTAAAATAACTCCCGGGTACCATCTAATACTGAGTCCATATTTGAATTTCCCAAATAGATAAAATATGCTGCTTTTTTGAATCAAGATCTAAAGTCTATGTACTTTATTTGGTTATTTGTCTTAACTCTTTTTATACTTAGATCTAGAATAGTTCCTCCATCTTTCACTTTCTCCCCTATCGTACACATTTGGTCATTTGTCCTGAATATTCCACATGCTGGCTTGGTCTAAGTCCATCCCCATTTAATCTGTTTCTCTAGCCTTGTATTTGTTAACTAGATGTTAGCTCTAAAGGTTTAGTTTGGTTTACCTTTATGGGTAAGCATTATTTTTACGTGGTGCTACCTACTTCCGTTTGCTTTACATTAGGAGGCATATAAAGTCAGATAATTTCACTCTCTGTGAGGCTGAGATCGATTGGATCCTTCCAACAGTTGGATCCTTCCAGGTAAAGTTCATCAACCTTTCATCTGGTGGTTTCATCCACTGATGATCTTTGCCTGAATCAAGTATTTTATTGCAAAACCGGGATTTTCTAATTCAGTTTTTTTTTTTCATATTTATGATTTGGAATTACTTTTAAAAGAAGGATTTTATCTCTTTAACCTATCAATTCACGGTTGTTTGGTTATTCTGAAATGTGAGTTCTAACAGAAAAGACAAAATAAATGTTTACCTTTCTATTTAACTGCCAATTTTCAGGGTAAACAGCCGTGCCCTAGGTGCCATGACTGCTGTTATTACACATTAACTATTCTTCAAAATAATCATCAATGAGCACTGCCTTCCAGTATTCATACTTTTGTGTAGCTTCTTCCCATATTATACCAATTGGTTTGTGTGACCGATTGAGTATGGCAGAAATGATATTATGTTACTTCTGCTGCTGCTGCTGCTAAGTCGCTTCAGTCGTGAACGACTCTGTGCGACCCCATAGACGGCAGCCCACTAGGCTCCTCTGTCCCTGGGCTTCTCCAGGCAAGAATACTGGAGTGGGTTGCCATTTCCTTCTCTAAGGTGTGAAAGTGAAAAGTGAAAGTGAAGTCGCTCAGTCGTGCCCGACTCTTCGCGACCCCATGGACTGCAGCCTACCAGGCTCTTTCCTCCATGGGGTTTTCCAGGCAAGAGTACTGGAGTGGGTTGCCATTGTGTTCTCTGATGTTACTTCTAATATTAGGTAATAAAAGAAACTGTGGTGTCCATTTGGTCTCTCTTTTCCTCCCATAGTCTCAGATCACTCACACTGGGGAAAGCCAGCTGCCATACATTAAGGAGAGACCCAGGTGGTGAGGAACTAAAGCTTTCTGCCCACAGCCATATGAGTGAGTTTAGAAGTGGAACTGTCAGCTCTCTGCCAAGCCTTCAGATGACTGCAACCTGGGTCAACAAATCGGCTGCAACCTTAAGACAGAACCAGAACCAATCTTTAAGCTGCTCTCAGGTTCCTGACCTGTAGAAACTGTGTGAGATAATATTTGCTGTTTGACTCTAAATTTGGGGGTAGTTTATTATGCAGTAATTGGTAACTAATATTTCTTATTGTTTTCTCTTTTTGAGCATCATTAACTCACAGGTTTTTAAAAAACATTCAAGGAGTTTTTTTTTTTTTTTCCCTTCAAAGGAGTCTTTTTTTTTTTTTAATTTATTTATTTATTTTTTGGAGGCTAGTTACTTTACAATATTGTATTGGTTTTGCCATACATTGACATGGATCTGCCACGGGTGTTCGTGTGTTCCCCATCCTGAACTCCCCTCCCACTTCCCTCCCCATCCCATCCCTCTGGGTCATCCCAGTGTACCAGCCCTGAGCACCCTGTATCATGCATTGAACGTGGACTGGCGATCTGTTTCACATATGATAATATACATGTTTCAATGCCATTCTCTCAAACCATCCCACCCTCGCCTTCTCCCAAGAGTCCAAAAGATTGTTCTATACATTTGTGTCTCTTTTGTTGTCTCGCATGCAGGGTTATCATTACCATCTTTCTAAATTCCATATACATGCGTTGGTATACTGTATTGGTATTTTTCTTTCTGGCTTACTTCACTCTGTATAATAGGCTCCAGTTTCATCCACCTCATTAGAACTGATTCAAATGTATTCTTTTTTAATGGCTGAGTAATATTCCATTGTGTATATGTACCACAGCTTTCTTATCCATTCGTCTGCTGATGGACATATAGGTTGCTTCCATGTCCTGGCTAATGTAAACAGTGGTGTGATGAACATTGGGGTACACATGTCTCTTTCAATTCTGGTTTCCTCGGTGTGACTGCCCAGTAGTGGGATTGCTGGGTCATAAGGCAGTTCTATTTCCAGTTTTTTAAGGAATCGTCACATTGTTCTCCATATTGGCTGTACTAGTTTACATTCCCACCAACAGTGTAAGAGGGTTCCCTTTTCTCCACACCCTCTCCAGCATTTATTGTTTGTAGACTTTTGGATAGCAGCCATTCTGACTGGGTGAAATGGTACCTCATTGTGGTTTTGATTTGCATTTCTCTGATAATGAATGATGTTGAGCATCTTTTCATGTGTTTGTTAGCCATCTGTATGTCTTCTCTGGAGAAATATCTGTTTAGTTCTTTGGCCCATTTTTTGATTGGGTCATTTATTTTTCTGGTTTTGAGCTGCATGAGCAGCTTGTATATTTTTGGGATTAATTCTTTGTCAGTTGCTTAATTTGCTATTATTTTCTCCCATTCTGAAGGCTGTCTTTTCATCTTGCTTATAGTTTCCTTTGTTGTGCAAAAGCTTTTAATTTTAATTAGGTCCCATTTGTTTATTTTTGCTTTTATTTCCAATATTCTGGGAGGTGGGTCATAGAGGATCCTGCTGTGATTTATGTCGGAGAGTGTTTTGCCTATGTCTTCCTCTAGGAGTTTTATAGTTTCTGGCCTTACGTTTAGATCTTTAATCCATTTTGAGCTTATTTTTGTCAAATGAGTCTTAATTGCAGTCATTATTATATTTTATTTTTGATGTTTAAGTGATTCCATCTTTGGCCAGTGGGAGTCCCTTTATTTTGTTTCCTGTGTTCTTTTCATCTAACTCTGAATATTTGATAGTTTTTTTTTTTTTTTTTTAGTTCTGGCAGGACAAGATATTTCAGGATCATTTTCTCTATTTCCTGCTCCAGACCTGGAATTAGCCATTTCTCCAAGGAGTCTTGGTTCCTTTCAGTGGGATGAGTGATTGCATAGCTTTGTGAATGGTTATAACTTCTTTTACAGCTTATCAAAATCAAATAAAATTAACTTCATTATGAGATTGAATTCATACTAAATTACTTGGTAATCAGGTACATGAGAACCTAAGCAAGGTCCAAGGAGACAATATACGGAAATCATTTAACACATTACCTGGCATCAAATTTCATGATTCAAATAATAGAACTGCGAGTCTGAAAGAGACCCTAGTTTTGACCAAGGTAAGATTCATTCATTCACTCTTGAGAAACCTGAGGCCCAAGAGATTAAAATTCTGTCTAAAACTACAAAGGAGGATAAAATTAGAAAAGAAACGAATGACTCCAGAGTCCTGGATCTCATACTGGGGCTATTTTGATAAAAAGCAGTCTTCCAGACCTATCAGGGCTTCTATCTATTCAAAAATAAAAGAGATTTGAAAGTACTTGGCACATTAGTTATAAAACAGTGCTATGGAAAGTTCATCAGTCTTACGTTTTGAAGACCTGATTCCTGGCTCTGCCACTCACTAGCTTGATATTTTGGGCAAGTCATCTAACTGCTTTGCATCTCAGTTGCTGCATCTGTAAAACTGTAATAAATTCTTTAATCTCAGCTCATTGTAAGGTTAGGGTTTCCCTGGTGGCTCAGTGGTAAAGAATCTACCTACCAATGCAGGAGATGCTGGTTCATACATGGAGAAGGAAATGGGCAACCCATTCCAGTATTCTTGCTTGGAAAATCCCATGGACAGAGGAGCCTGGTGGGCTATAGTCCATGGGGTTGCAAAAGAGTTGAAGAACTAAACAACAACATTGTGAGGATGAAAATACAATATATTATATATGAAAGTTTATAGCTCATAATTGCTAAATAATGATCATCATATTAAAAATTTTCTTCAATTCTCCAATTTAATACAAATGTATCCTTCTCCTCTAAAGGAAATTGGGTTTTGATTAGACTGATCCCTAAGTACCTAATTCTGAAATTGAGTTCAGGGAATACTACACAAAGGCATTGAGCAAGAGGCTGCAGGAAAGATGCAATACATGGTTCCTCAGTGTCAGGGGACATTCAACATTAAGGAATCCACATGTTGTTTTCTTCTTTTGTGTGCTGTTTCTCAAGGGGCCTCTGTTCCTTATCAGTTCCTGGAAAACAGGAAGGAGCAGAGTTGCACGCAGTTCTCAGGACTGCGGTCATGAGACAGAGCGTGGATTCCCTTCCGTGCCCTTTTACTTTAATGTCATCTATTCAGTCACGTCCCTATTACTCAAGACATGGATTGTCTTCTGGCCCTGTGATGATTGTTACTATACGCCTAGTTTTGTTTTTGCTCAACTTTATTTTTGCTGCCTAAAGCTTCCTTGTATGGATATATAAAAAGCACACGCTGCTACAAATAAAGTACCCTTGTTTCACTTGAGACTTGGGTCCCCTGGGTCCTTCTTTTTGTCGACTCCAGTCCCCAGGTCCTTGTCTATAAAGACCGTGACAAGAGGCGCCTGAACAAGAACCTGGTGAACGCCCTTGGCAGGTGGACGGAGTGACTGTTAGGACCTACGGAGGTCAGTAAGTGCGGGGTTATGGGACAAACAGCTGGAAAGCCCCACCACTTTTCTACTTTACCTCACCATTTATTTAAGGTTCAGGGACTTTCAGTTTCACGTCAACGAATAGAGGCTTGTCTCCAAACGGTGGTTGAACGTAATCCCTGGTTCCCCGATGAAGGCAATTTTGATTTTAGTGGACAATGTGGTTTAATGATGTAGCCCTAGATCGTGCCAATTCTAGTGCTCGAGCTGGCACTCCCCCAAACCAAATTACTTTTGAAATGTTAACCGGTACAGGGCAATTTGATGAGGTGAAAGCTCAAATACAATGCCCTCCTTTGTTGCATGAGCAATTGAAAGAAGTTGCCCTTGAAGCTTGGGATCGAATTACTCCTCAAGGGGAATCTAAAGGTAGCTACACTAAGATATTACAAGGGCCTAATGAAGCCTATGCTGATTTTTCAGCTAGACTGGAAGTTGCTATTTCCTGTAGTGTAATCAGAGAAGAAGCCAGAAATGACTAGCCTATTTGGACAGAGCAATGGCCCCTTACAAAAGCCCCTTAGAGGCTACTAAGGAACTTATAGATACACAATTGAAATTAAAACATATTGAGGAATCTTATTCCCCTTGGAATTCTCCCATTTTTGGAATAAAAAAGAAATCTGGCAAATGGCGTCTCTTAACAGACCTTAGAAAAGTTAATGCATCTATGAAACCTATGGGTGCATTGCAACCAGGAATTCCATCACATACCACTATTCCTCAGAACTGACATATTACTATTACAGATTTACAAGATTGCTTTTTTACTATGCCCTTACAACCTCTAGACAGAGAGATTTGCTTTCTCTCTTCCTTATCGTAATCATATTGGGCCTCATAAACGGTATCAATGGACTGTGTTGCCTCAAGGAATGATGAATTCTCCCATCATGTGTCAATATTATGTAGCCAAAGCCCTTGAACCTGTGAGAAAACAATTTCCTAACTTTCTTTTCATTCATTATATGGATGATATATTGTTTTCAGCTCCATCTGTTATAGAAACTCAACAGATGTTTGACATAGCTCAATGATGCTTAAAAGACTCTGGATTAATCATTGCCCCTGAAAAGATTCAAACCTCTACACCTTACCATTACCTAGGATCTATTGTTAATAGACAACATATTACTCCCCAACTAACATAGATTCATGTTGGTAAATTATCAACCTTGAATGATTTTCAAAAACTTTTAGGTGACATAAGCTGGATTAGACCCTCTTTAGACATTGCAAGTTATCAACTGACTAATCTATTTAATACTTTGAAAGGAGATCCAGATTTAAATAGCCCTTGTTCACTTTCACAAGAGGCACAAAAGAATCTCTGTTTAGTACAAAATAAATTGCAAAAGCAGTTTCTTACTCATATTAGACTTGAATTACCTCTAGAGTTGTTTATATTCTCCTTTCTCCATTCTCCCACAGGACTTCTTGCCCAACAAGAATACCCAATAGAATGGATATATACTCACTTTAGAGGGACAAGGTCACTTACACCCTCTCTTGATTTGATCACTCTAATCATTATCAAAGGAAGAAATAGAGCTAAGACTCTAATTGGCTCCGATCCTCATAAAACTGTAATACCTATTAATAAATCTCAATTCAAGAATGCATTACAAACTTCTACCGATTTCCAAATAGCCTTCTTGGAATATTTTGGAGAAATTTCATTTCATTATCCCTCTAACAAACTTTGGAATTTCTTCAAAAATACTTAATTTATTATCTCTCACATTGTTACATCACAACCTATACCTCAAGCTGATGTTTTCTATATAGATGGGACTAAAAACCCCAAAACCTCATTCTGGTCTCTCAAAGACTATAAAGTCTTTTATACTAAATTTCATTCTGCTCAACAAAACGAATTATATGCTCTTATTCAGGTTATTCACCTATATCCTTACCCTATTAATATAGTTTCTGACTCCTTATATTCAGTTTTTATATTAAGAAATATAAAAACCTCTACTATAAATTCCAATCAACCTATTATTCAATAGCTTTTTCTCGAACTACAGTCTCTTATTAGGAGCCGCACTTCCCCCATTTATATTACCCAGATTTGAACACATTCCTGCCTTCCTGGCCCCATGACTCATGGTAACGAACAAGCTGATAAACTCGTCTCTTTTGCTACTCCTGAGGAGCAACATGCTCTATTGCACAATAATGCTGGCTCCTTACACCAAATTTGAAAAATTCCATACCACCATGCCAAGAAAATCAATAATTGCTCTACTTGTAGACCCCTACATTTTTGACCCATTGCAGTCCTCGAGGATTACAACCCAATGAACTGTGACAAATGGATGTAACTCGTTGCCTTGAACTTTCTCCATTTTCTTTCTTACATGTCTGTCTTGACACAAATTCTTCTTTTATCTAGGCCACACCTCTTCAAGGTGAGGCTACACGACACATTAACTCACCTATTAGCTTGTTTTGCAGTAATGGGAACTCCTAGTTCTATAAAAACAGACAATGGTCCTGCCTATGTTTCTAGGCAATTCAAACAATTTTTACAATCATTTCCTATTAAACATATTACAGGTATTCCTTATAATTCACAAACACAGGACATAGTTGAATGAGCACATCACACACTGAGACTACAAATAAAAAAATTAAAAAAGGGGGAATACACAGGAACACTTCTATCTTCCTTATCCAGAGCAGACTTTACTAGATTCTAATGCAATATATTCTTTAATCCTATAATGACTGTTAATACAGCTTTATTTGTTTTAAAATTTTTAAACTTATCACAAGGAGATATCTTGACAAGATCAGAAAAACATTTCAAGGAATTGAAGGGCACCTCTCTTCCTCTGCCCATTTGGTATCAGTTCAGTTCAGTCGCTCAGTCGTGTCCGACTCTTTGCGACCCCATGAATTGCAGCACGCCAGGCCTCCCTGTCCATCACCAACTCCTGGAGTTCACTCAGACTCACGTCTATCGAGTCAGTGATGCCATCCAACCTTCTCATCCTCTGTCGTCCCCTTCTCCTCCTGCCCCCAATCCCTCCCAGCATCAGTCTTTTCCAATGAGTCAACTCTTCGCATGAGGTGGCCAAAGGACTGGAGTTTCAGCTGTAGCATCATTCCTTCCAAAGAAATCCCAGGGCTGATCTCCTTCAGAATGGACTGGTTGGATCTCCTTGCAGTCCAAGGGACTCTCAAGAGTCTTCTCCAACACCACAGTTCAAAAGCATCAATTCTTCGGCGCTCAGCCTTCTTCACAGTCCAACTCTCACATCCATACATGACCACAGGGAAAACCATAGCCTTGACTAGACGGACCCTTGTTGGCAAAGTAATGTCTCTGCTTTTGAATATGCTATCTAGGTTGGTCATAACTTTCCTTCCAAGGAGTAAGCGTCTTTTAATTTCATGGCTGTAGTCACCATCTGCAGTGATTTTGGAGCCCCCCAAAAAATAAAGTCTGACACTGTTTCCCCATCTATTTGTCAAGAAGTGATGGGACCAGATGCCATGATCTTCATTTTCTGAATGTTGAGTTTTAAGCCAACTTTTTCACTCTCCTCTTTCAACTTCATCAAGAGGCTTTTTAGTTCCTCTTCACTTTCTGCCATAAGGATGGTGTCATCTGCATATCTGAGGTTATTGATATTTCTCCCAGCAATCTTGATTCCAGCTTGTGCTTCTTCCAGCCCAGCGTTTCTCATGATGTACTCTGCATAGAAGTTAAATAAGCAGGGTGACAATATACAGCCTTGATGTACTCCTTTTCCTATTTGGAACCAGTCTATTGTTCCATGTCCAGTTCTAACTGTTGCTTCCTGACCTGCATACAGGTTTCTCAAGAGGCAGGTCAGGTGGTCTGGTATTCCCATCTCTTTCAGAATTTTCCACAGTTTATTGTGATCCACACAGTCAAAGGCTTTGGCATAGTCAATAAAGCAGAAATAGATGTTTTTCTGGAACTCTCTTGCTTTTTCCATGATCCAGCGGATGTTGGCAATTTGATCTCTGGTTCCTCTGCCTTTTCTAAAACCAGCTTGAACATCTGGAAGTTCACGGTTCACATATTGCTGAAGCCTGGCTTGGAGAATTTTGAGCATTACTTTACTAGTGTGTGAGATGAGTGCAATTGTGTGGTAGCTTGAGCATTCTTTGGCATTGCCTTTCTTTGGGATTGGAATGAAAACGGACCTTTTCCAGTCCAGTGGCCACTGCTGAGTTTTCCAAATTTGCTGGCATATTGAGCGCAGCACTTTCACAGCATCATCTTTGAGGATTTGAAATAGCTCAACTGGAATTCCATCACCTCCACTAGCTTTGTTCATAGTGATGGTTTCTAAGGCCCACTTGACTTCACATTTGGTATCAAGACAGGCTAACTAAACAATGGAAATCTGGAAAATTAATCTTACAGGGAAAGGGGTATGCTTGCATTTCTCTAGGTGGATCCAACAAAATCAATTGGCTCCCTCTTCGGAAGATTCTCCCAAGGGAGCCTCCAGTATTCAAAATAGAAAAAAAAAAAAAAAAGACAAAATCCCCAGGAGGAAGAAATTTCAATGCAGGCAATGGAGGCTCTAAAAATCTCCAAGAAGCACTGCCCTCGACGTCATCAACCTCATGTCCTCCCTATTTGGGGACAGATAAAAACCCTTACTAATCAAGCTGAAAATCTGGTTTCTCAACAGGGAATACCTTGGAATCCTGAAAATATTTTTGTTGCTATGCTTGCTTTTGCTTCCCCCACTCAAGCTGATTTGATTAAGCATACTTATTGGGCCTATATATCTAACCCCCCTTTATTGCAGGTTGTAGAATGGACAGATAAAGGACCGGTCGTATCCACCAATGACTCAGTACATATGCCTCCTCCTTGGAGCTTGGAGGGGCCCTCTCATCCTGAGGAAGAAGGAAGAATAATTAATATTTCTCTAGGTTATGAAAGCCTTCCTTTATGCATGGGTCCAACAGAATTATGTATTAATGTTAGTTGACAAATGTGGGCTTTTGTCCTGCCTCCAAAAAAGAACTTTTGTACATTGCTTGGACTGTTTACTGCCCTATCTTTCTATAAGAACCATGTCAACACTACTAAAACTCTAGGAAAAGGACAAAAGTCATTATGCAAGGGGTTTACTTATAAGAACTTTAAATATACTCCTGTTTATTGGGATAGATGTCAAGCTAAATCAGGGAAATTAATGTTTGTGGCCAATTACACCATTGCCGACTGGGGACCCCATGGTATGTGGTTATCTAACCACTCAGATGACATTAACTGCACTATATGGGATTATGCTACTCAAGTAGCATGGAAGGTTACCAAAACTACGATGGAACATTTCCATGACAAAGGACTTCTTGGCTGGCTTGACGGTGGAATGGCACCTCCTCACCCTCAAATCATTCTCAATAAACGGATTGGGCCTGAACAAAGGGACATCTAGAAACTTGCTGTGAGCACCAAAGAAGTTGGAACTTGGACTGGATACTTCACAAGGACCAGTCGTACTCATAGTGACTATTTCTTTCATTATAATCATTTATATTTCATACAGGCTTATGTTCCTCTTCCTTTTGTTATAGCCATATGGAACTTACAGTTCAATAAGTTCTGTAACTTCTATAGATTGCAAACTATATACTTGTCTTAACTCCTCTATTTGTATAAAAAATGAATCCCTTTTGATTCTTTGATCTTGATGCAGTCTGTGGTTGCCAGTAGATCTCCAACGACCCTGAGAGGAGGGTCTCATGGCAGGACTTGCCTCCCGGTTACTCACTAAATTACTCTGGTGATCTAAACAATTCATTGGATGGCTAATTCTTGGCATTTTGGGATTAATAGCCATTTGCACTACTGCCACTGTAGCAGGCATCGCTTTACAAACTTCAATTCAAACACAAAACTTCATTCAAAATTGGACCAAAGATGCTCATACTATGTGGGCCACTCAGGCTCAGATAGGTGAAAAAGTTCAAGATAAAATACAGGAACTGAGAACAGTCATCCAGTGGGTCAGAGATCAATTAGTAGATTTACAAAAACAAGTATTACTAAAATGTGATTGGAATTCTACTCAATTGTATCACTCCTGTTCGGTTCAACTATAGTGCTTATAATTGGGAACAAATCAAATTTCACTTGCAAGACAAACATGATAATGCTTCCTTAAATGTACAATTATTAAAAAAAAAAATCTTTAGAGCCTTCTCTAAGAGTCTGCCCTCTTCCAACAATTTGGAAACTTTAGCTGAACAGCTAGCTGATCAATTATCTGGGCTAGACCCTTGAGGATGGTTCCGAAGCATTACTCATAGTATTGGGTCTGGAACTGTAACATTGATAATTGTCCTGGTAATTATATTTGTAATATACCGATGCCTTTTAACTAAAATTGTTCAAACTAAATAAACTCAGTTGGTCAGGGCCTTTTTCACAAAAATAATAAAAAAGGGGGAATTGTCAGGGGACGTTCAACTTTAAGGACTCCACATGTTGTTCTCTTCTTTTGTGTGCTGTTTCTTAAGGACCCTCTGTTCCTTATCAGTTCCTGGAAAACAGGAATGAGCAGAGCTGCATGCAGTTCTCACGACTGAGGTCATGAGACAGAGTGCATGCGTGTATTCCCTTCAGTGACCTTTTACTTTAATGTAATCTATTCAGTCACGTCCCTATTACTCAGGATATGGATTGTCTTCTGGCCCCTGTGACAATTGTTATTCGCCTAGTGTCACGGTCTTTGTAGGCCGGGACCTGGGGACTGGAGTTGACGAGAAGAAGGACGCAGGGGAACCAAGTCTCAAGTGAAACAAGGGTGCTTTATTTGCAGAAAAGCATGTTTATATATCTTCATACAAGGCAGCTTTAAGCAGTAAAAAAATTGAGCAAAAACATAGCCAAGCAAATAACTATCTTCAAAGGGCCAGAAAGCATTCCATATCCTGAGTAAGAGGGGCATAACTGAATAGACTTCCCTGGTGGCTCAGACAGTAAAGCATCTGCCTACGATGCGGGAGATGCAGGTTTGATTCCTGGGTCAGGAAGATACCCTGGAGAAGGAAATGCCAACCCACTCCAGTACTCTTGCCTGGAAAATCCCATGGACGGAGGATCCTGGTAGGCTATGGTCCATGGGGTCCCGAAGAGTCAGACACGACTGAGCCACTTCACTTTCACTTTCAAGGTCACTGAAGGGAGTCACTGAAAGGAATCCAAGAAGGTGCCCTTTCTCATGATCGCAGTCCTAAGAACTGCATGCAACTCTGCTCATTCCTGTTTTCCAGGAACTGATACGGAATAGAGAATCTTTGAGAAACGGCACACAAAAGAAAAGAATAACATATTGGATCCCTTAAAGCTGAACGTTCCCTGACAGCCTAGTTTTGTTTTTGCTCAACTTTATTTTTGCTGCTTAAAGCTTTCTTGTATGGAGATATATAAAGCACACGCTGCTACAAATAAAGTACCCTTGTTTCACTTGAGACTTGGGTCCCCTGTGTCTTTCTTTTCGTAGACTCCAGTTCCCAGGTGCCCGTCTATAAAGACTGTGACAACTCACCCTCCAGGCTGAGTTGATACAGTCTTTCTTCCTGATATAAATCTTAACAGTATTAACGTCCAGTACACATATCACAGGGTACATTTACGAGAGACTTTGCTATAACCTTTGCAGACATGAAGATACCTTCCTTACACAGCAGATCCTCAGACTATGACTTAAATAATCTAGCCCGATTGAGATATAATTCATTTACATTATTCTTGGTTAATGCTAAGCTCATAAAGTCTCCTAAAATAATTAATGCTGGAATTTTGCCAGGGATCCATGTCAAGCTTTTCAGCCTAATTCCACAGTTCATCTCTCTCTCTCTCTTTTTTTTTTTAGTTTTTGAAAATTTGGATATTTGCCAATCTCAGCCAAGAGTCACACTTCTTAAAAATGGCCTTCAGGGGCCCTGTGGTCAATCTACCTGCAATTGGTATTTTGAATCCTTATAGCCATTTTATTTGGATATGAAGACTTGCACTCATTTAAGGCAAGTAGTTATTCTTTCATTATCTCCTTGTATGTCCCAAAATTTACTTTCCTCATATTAATGTTTGTCCTACCATTCCCAATTTGAAGATTACTATCCTTGATGGAGAAACAGAAGCCTGATTGGTGTTAAGTAATTCTATAGCCCCTCTTCTGTCTGTTGAAATTACTAAATTCATTTTCAGGGGCTTTTAAAAAAAGACAGCAAATATTTCAGTCTTACAAAACAATGATGTAAGAAACACTTAACATCTATCTTAAGACATAAATGTTACAGATATAATTATATCCCCTTGTCTACTCTTCTCCAATTCCTCTCCTCTTCCTTTCAGGTTAGCTACTACCTTGATATTGATGTTGTTATTTCAAAGCGCATTTAAATATTGTTAGTACATATGTGGGTAGCCATAAACATTTTATAATATAATTTATCTGTTTTGCTAATTTTATACATACAGTTTCACTCTGTACATATTTAAGTTTGAAAGGCTTGATTTGATTTAGGTTGAGTATTTTTGGCAAGAATGCTTCATAGGGGTTATTATGGACTTTGTACATGCTCAGCTTCATGACTCTGAGATTTATCCTTAATGAAAAAATTATCTTTAGCTCGTTTATCTTATGTCACAGGTATTTTTCATTTTCCTTCCAATAATCTTGTTTATTATTCTGATTATTTTTCCAGTTCAGCTCAGAATTCAGCAAGTATTTGTTTTTAGTCTTTGAGTTTATGGATTTCATTTTGTTTATATTGGCTGTCTTTTTGAAATCATTTTCTTGGAGTTTCTCCTTCTAAAACGATTATGTCCCATAACTTTACGCTAGCCAATTCATATTCCAGTGTAAGAAAGGACAATCTAAAAAGTATTTGCCATTTCCTCAAATTTTTAAATATAACTTTTGTGCTTACTTATGTATGTTAAATATTTTCTGTTCAAGTTTCTTCTGCTAATCATTACACTGAAACATAATGTAAGGAAAATATAACATTTTAGAAATATAATATTTTTGAAAATACAGCATACGTTACTTATAATGTATGCTTGCGAGTTTTCATGATCCCTAAATTATAACATATGTCAATGTATGTGACACATAGTTCTCTTTTAAATAAAACTACCAATAAGAGGCAAATACTTATATTAGTAAATGATGCTTTGCGGCAATAGCTTTTCAGAATCATTTCAATTCATTCATTTAACAAGAATTTCTTCAGCAACTCTTCTAAGAGCTTGGTTTACATAAACAAAGATCTCTGCCTGGTGGAGCTTAAATTCATGTAATTCTGATTAACTCGGTGCTCCATTTTCTTTCGTTGTTTTCCCTCTTCACACGCTGAAGAAAATCAGTTTCATATTTAAGCTCATCTGTTCTCCACGTGGCATCAGTCCCAATCTAGTAAGCAGGGACTGGGACCGTCCAGCTTCGCAGGGTTTGCAACGTTGGACCAAAGAGAAGAGTCCTCCGGAGGTCCTAGAAGGGCAAGCCGCGCATTACCATAGAGACCACGGACTGGAAAGGCGCTATCTGCACTTCCGGGCTCAGCCCCTGGACTCTGAGGTAAGGATGGGTTTTTTTTCTGGCCTCTTCTGAGGAGGTCCTTGGGCTTCTTCGGCCCCACCGCGGCGAAGACAGGACCGGCAAGACTCGGGAAGATGCAGAGGTCGCGGGGCAGGTCTGTGAGGCCCTTGCCGGGGTTCTGGCGGGAGCCTCTTTCTGGCCTTCTGGGGCTGGGCCTGCGATCTGAGGTGGGATGGGATGTAGGAGGGCCTGCCTGCTGAAGCCTATTTTATCTTTACTTTTTCTATTCATGTTTCCACCCCCCCACGTCCCCGCCCCGCCCTTGCTCGTCCTTCTTTAGGCTGTTCTTTAATATTAAAATTAAATTTTTTTTATTTGGCAAACCGGTTAATATAGTATTTATTTTGGGTCGGCCTTGGTTCTAAGTGCAGTATATGTATTAACTCCTTTAATTCTCAAACAATCCAATGAGGTAAGTATTATCACTCCCCCAGTTTTTAGATAAGCAACTTGAAGCCCAGCTATACTAAAAACTTACGTACAGTCGCATACCTGCTAAGGTGAGGAAAAAAACCTAAACGATATGGTGCTATTAACCTCAACACTAGTTTCCTCACGAATTCTGAATCTCTGATTAGAGCTTTAACTTCCTCTTTGCCACTTTCTTTCCCGTCAGGCTGCTCGGCTCTTTTGTGAGTTTTGTTGATGTGGTACTGCTCCCATTCATGACTTTCCCTCTCTCTCTTTTTTTCCCCTGCCCTTTTCTTTTAGGCCAGTAACCTAAAATGCAGAGTGGAGCTTCTAAACTTAACTGGTCTCTAAAGCCATACTGCCAGTGGACAAAAAATGCAGAGCGGCTCCTGCCTCTTGGCTCAAAATGTCAGTTACTGGGAGAAGGCAGTTATTTTGATGGGGTTCACAGGGCTTTTGCTCCCTTGAGGAGGCCTATCCTGAGCAGCAGGCCCTGGATGTCCTACCCGGAGAGAGACGGTACTGGGTATGGTTACATGATTCACTTAGTAGAAAGATGGTCACAGGAGTGATGGGAGATTGAGAGCCAGATCTGGATGGAGAAGCATGGGTAAGGGGAGGCCAGGGGAGAGAAACAATGAATGATGTGATTTTCTTAATGGTTAAAGAAAATACTGACAAAATACCTCATTTGAGATTCTCCCTTAACTGCTTTGTAATTGACTGTATTGATGGTCTTCAAAGTTGCATGCTTTTGTAGGAAAGACTGTATGTATTGTTTGTCTTTTCCTAAAATGGAATGAAACTTGGGATTTTCCTTTTCACTGTAATCCAGAGAGATTGCTCTTTTATATCTTTACTGGGATTTTAACACGTAAATAATCCTTTTTAAAAAAAAAATTATTTATTCAATTGGCTGCACCAGGTCTTAGTTGTGGCTTGTCGGATCTTTGCTGCAGCATGGGAACTTTTAGCTGTGGCATGTAAAATCTTGTTCCTTGACCAGAGATTGAACCTAGACCCTTGCATTAGGGGCACAGTGTCTTAGCCACTGGACCACTAGGGAAGTCCCTCCTTTCCTTTTGATGACATTCTTACATTTAGGTTCCATCCAGTACCCAAGAAGGGCAGAGTTTGGCATGTGAGATTTTGGCACTGGCTTTTGATTCACTGTTTACTCAACACTGGCCCGTAGTCATCCAGCCTGAAAATATCATTCCTTTTTCTTGAATCCTGCAAAAGAGAGGTGGGGAGCTAGCAGTCGTCTTTCTACTTATGAGGTGAATTTTGCTGGAAAAGGAGCATATCTTTAAAATGATGGTACCAAGAGCTGATTTTTGGTTGTTACACATATGAAGTGAAGTGAAGTTGCTCAGTCGTGTCCGACTCTTTGTGATCCCGTGGACTGTAGACTACCAGGCTCCTCCGACCATGGGATTCTCCAGGCAAGAATACTGGGGTGGGTTGCCATTTCCTTCTCCAGGGAATCTTCCCAACCCAGGGATCTAACCCAGGGATGGTACCCAGGTTTTCCCCATTGGAGGCAGACGCTTTAACCTCTGAGGCACCAGTGGAACTATATGACTATTACAAAAAAAAAAAAAAATAGACCCAAGTGAACACTGGGCTGTACTACACCTGATATATCTATGGGAGGAGAGGCCAACCTTCAGTTTAATAACACCAGCTTTCCCTGTCAGTGCCTTGTACACCTGGAGCAGATGCTAAACAATTCATTTATTCATTTAATTCATGCATTCACACATTCATTCACACATTTGTTGTGTGTATTTGAAGTGCCAGGTAATGATTCTGATACCAAGTATGGTACCTCAAGTTACTTCAGTCTGGTTAGTGAAACAGACTAGAAAATCTGTGATAACAGTCCAGTGTGATAAACACTGTGATAGAAGCAGGTATAGGGTGTTGTGGGAATAGGATCAGCGGTAAAATGGGAATAAAATATTTGGCTTAAAAATTTTTGGCTTTATGTTTGAGTATATGTATAGGGTATATCAGAGAAAAGGATTTGAGAAGCATTGTGCTAGACTGAGATTTTTGCGGCAAGAGACTGGAGTTATCCCTAGAACATCATGACATATGATTTGTGTTTAATAAATATTTGTTGTACGAACACTTTTTGAAAAAGCCCATGTATATACTGGTCTCTATTTCAGGTGTTGGTGCTATGTCTGCAGTCTATAGACAGCATCATTGCATAATAGACAGTTGACAATTGAACAGCATAGGTTTGAAATGTGTGGGTCCACTTACATGCATTTCTTTTTAAAAAAACATACTGCACGACTTATGAGAGGATATAGAACTTCGAATATGGAGGGTAGACTGTAAAATTACAAGCAGATTTTTTTTTTAATGACTGAGTAATATTCCATTATATATATGTACCACATCTTTAGCCATTCGTCTGTCAATGGACATTTAAGTTGTTTCCATGTCTTGGTTATTATAAATAGTACTAATATTAACATGGGGTGCATATATCTCTTTGAATTATAGTTTTGTCCAGATAATACACCCAGGAGTGGGATTGCTGGATCACATGGTAATTCTATTTTTCTTTTTTTTTTGTCGTTTTTTCAGGAACCTCCATACTGCTTTCCATCGGAGAAGGCAATGGCACCCCACTCCAGTACTTTTGCCTGGAAAATCCCATGGACGGAGGAGCCTGGTAGGCTGCAGTCCATGGGGTCACTACAGTTGGACACAACTGAGCGACTTCACTTTTACTTTTCACTTTCATGCGTTGGAGGAGGAAATGGCAACCCACTCCAGTGTTCTTGCCTGGAGAATCCCAGGGACGTGGAAGCCTGGTGGGCTGCCGTCTATGGGGTCGCACAGAGTCGGACACGACTGAAGTGACTTAGCAGTAGCCGCAGTATACTGTTTTCCATAGTGGCTGTACTAACTTACATTCCCACCATCAGTAGAGAAAGATTCCCTTTTCTCCACACCCTCTCCAGTATTAGTTATCTGCAGACTTTTTAATGATGGCCATTCTGACTGGTGTGAAGTGGTATCTCATTGTAAATTTTTTTGTTGTTATTTATTTTGACCACATCATGCAATATATGGGATCTTAGTTGCATATGATCAAACTGGTGTCCCCTGTGTTGGGAACATGGAGTCTTAACCACTGGACCACCAGGGAAGTCCCTACATGTGGATTTTTGACTGAGCAGAGGATCAGCACCCCTAACTCTCATGTTGTTCAACTATACTGTACTTATATTGGGGCTTCCCAGGTGTTGAAGAACTCGCCTGCCAATGCAGGAGACTCAGAGTCCATCCCTGGGTTGGAAAGATCCCCGGGAAGAGGGCATGGCAGCCCACTCCAGTATTCTTGCCTGGAGAATCCCATGGACAGAGGAGCCTGGAAGGCTATGGTCTGTTGGGTTGGAAAGAGTTGGAAACGACTGAAGTGACTTAGTATGCATGTGCTTATATTGAGGATATGGTAAGTCCCCTACAAATGAACAAGTCCCATGAACAAGTTCCGTTCTGAGAGTGTGTTTGTAAGTCCAGTTATTCATAAGTCCAACAAGGTTAGCCTGGGTACCCAATTAATTATATACTCAATCAACTGTTTAGTACTGTACAATAATAGGTTTATAATACTTTTCACACAAATAATATATAACAAACAAAAAATAAAACATTTTAAATCTTATAGTACAGTACCTTGTAAAGTACAATAGTACATTACAACAGCTGGCTTACAGTGGCTGGCATCTGTCGAGTCCAGCTCGACAGTACAGGTTCCTGAAAGTGCTGCATGATGAAAGAATGAGAAACACTCAAGAAAGTTACAGCAGGGATCAGGGGACCGACACCATCACGAGGTGAAGGTGCCCAAACTGATCTCAAGTCTGCTTTACTATACTTTTTGAGACTGTTTATATGAGCATAGCAGGCCACATGGCCTTCAGTGATAATCCTATGTAGTTAACATTTAACATTTTTGTATCCTTGTTTTTCTGCCTCAAGGACAAAGATCCAGTTAATCTTTATGTGCTTCCTAGCCGCCAAAGATAGGAACAATCTGTTGATGGCTTTTCATCCCCAGGCATACATCCTGCTTGCAAGATGATTTTTGTTCCTTCTTGGATTCCTTCAGGAGTCACATACTGAGTCATGTCCTCTCAGCAAGATTGTTTAATTCTTTTGCCAGGCCTTTTAGTAGGCCTGTCTCCTACAGGCATTGAGTGAACAGGCAAGAACTACTGACTGGAGATGGGAGAGGATGTGGAAACTGGTAGAGCTGAAGGATTGTCAGCGATAGGAGATAGGGCAGGCTGCAGTTTCACTCACACCTGACATCGATGGCACAGGTTCTGGTTCTGGTTTGTTGCTTTGCTCAATTCTGTCTACTTTCTTGAAAAATGATTCCATGATGTCTGCGTCATAGCTTTTTTTCTTGTCATAGATGACATAGTGGCACTGGATTGCATTCTGAATGACTGCTGCAACCTTTGTAAACCATTCTACATTTGAGTCTTATGCCTCAAAAACTAACAATGCCTCCTCAGGATCCTCTTGCCATTTCCTGTTTTGAATGTCTTCAGTTTTTGAGTTACTTCTTCCTCTTGTCTTTGTCCTTTCTCTGGGCACACTCACATCTTTGAAGATTCACAACTTGAAGATTTGTATGTAGGGGACTTCTGTAACTTTATTTTGAATTTTGATGAAGAAATTATTCCTAGAATAGGTAGAATCTATGCCAGAGATTCTGCGTATTCTTTACATTCTTGTTTGGGAGACAAAACGAATATATGACCTAATTAAGATTTAACAAAATAGTGTATACAGCAACTCACATACTAGTACACATGAACAGTAATTTTTAAGAGAACTCAGAGACAAACTCAGTCGTTGTATGACAAAGGTTGGATTGAGTTAATTGGGAGGTTTCCTATAGGAGGGGTGTTCAGTGACTTATATATAGAGAAGAGGAGTTCAGAGATATAGTTTGAAAGAAAATACTGAAAATAACCTAGCATTCAAAAGAGAATGTGTTCAAAGTGAGATGTGTGACATTAGGCCTGGGCTAAACAGATTCCTTGAGTTGCTCTTGTTCTTGAGCCTCCTTGGTGGGATCACTGCAAATGTAACCTGTCTTTTAGTCTCATTTTGTTCAGTTTGGAGGGTATTCTGAGGTTATGAAAAAATCCCTCTTTATGTGCCTAAGATTTTCCATTTTATTTTATCATGTATTTTATTTCCTTTTGTTTTCTGCTTCAACTCATTTTCGTTTTCCTTTATCTTTCTTGGATAGCTCTCTCCTGGTGTTTCTTAATTTTGTCTGTTGTCATGTCCCTAATATTTAAACAATGTTTAGGCTTAGAAAATGTCTCACCATAGCTCATTTTTCTTCTTCCATATAATCACCATCCATTCCCCGCCACATGAGTGCAATAAACAAGTGGCATTTTCTTTTTTCTCTCTCCTTTCTTCTTTTCCTCTTTTCTCCTTTCCTCCTTTCTTCTTCTTCTTCTCTCTCTCTATTTTAGTGTCCAGTGATAAGATCAAGATTGGAGGTAGGGAATCAACTGAAAAACTATCTTTTGAAAATGAGAAGTGACAAAGGTCATCTTGACAAATACTCATAAAAATCAAAGTGGAAAATCTACAGAAACACTAAAGAATAAGAATAGAAATTCTAGGAAGCTGAAAGACAAAGGTAAGAAAATCCTCATTTCAGAACAAAAAGATAAGGATTTAGAGGAAGACTTGTGCATAAGCTCAGAATATGCCAAGTATGAGAAAATTTCAAATGGGAACAGTTTCTTTGAGTGTAGTACAGGTTGTAAAGGGCTTCCCTGGTGGCTCAGAGGGTAAAGCGTCTGTCTGCAATGCAGGATACTCGGGTTCGATTGCTGAGTCGGGAAGATCCCCTGGAGAAGGAAATGGCAACCCACTCCAGTACCCTTGCCTGGAAGATCCCATGGATGGAGAAGCCTGGTAGGCTACATACAGTCCATTGGGTCGCAAAGAGTCAGACACGACTGAGCGATTTCACTTCACTTCACAGGTTGTAAAAACATTTGTCAGTAGTCAGATCTTATTCTTCATGAGAAAATGCATGCCAAAGAGAAACTGAATGTGTTGAATATGGAAAAAGCTTTGAGGGTGATTCAGCCCTCACTGTACATAAAAGAATCCACACTGGGGAGAAACCTTGCAGATATAAAAGTGTGGGGGAACGCTTTCAGCTGGAACTCTGCCCTAATTCAACACTATAAAAAATCTACAGTGGGGAGAAACTGTATGTGTGACTAGTGTTACAAAGCCTTTAGTGGGAGCTCAGCTCTATTTTAATAAACACAAGGGAATTCACACTGGAGGGGGACCTATGAATGTGAGGACTGTGGGAAATCCTTTAAGAAAATCTCAACCCTGTCTAAACACCACTGAATCCATAATGGGGAGAAACCCTTGGAATGTAATGAATGTTGGAAGACCTTCAGTAACAGGTCAGTCCTTTCTCTGCATAAAAGGATACACAATGGAGGGAAATCCTCTGAGTCAGTGACTGTAGGAAAGCCCTTAAGACCAGGAGCTGCCTTACCATGCATCAGAAAATCCACTGTGGGGAGAAGTCTTATGAGTGCTCTGACTGGCAATCCCAGTTTAGATGCTACCTTACAGTGCATCAGAGGATCCACACTGGAGAGAAGCTCTGTGAATGTGCAGAAGTGGGAAGGTCTTCAGTGGGAGTACAGACTTTACCAAATGCAAAAGAATCCACGTTGGAGAAAGAGAAAAACCCTACCAGTGTGCTGAGTGTGGGAAGGCTTTCAGTTGCAGATGTGACATCAAATATAATTTACTATGGGGAGAAGCCATATGGTTGTAACCTGTGTGGGAAGGCTTTGGGTGGGAAGTCTTACTGAACACAAAAGAACCCACAATGGGGAGAAGCCTTATGAGTGTCAAGTGTGTGGAAAAGCCTTCAGTTATAGCTTAGGCCTAAGGCACCACAGAAGAGTACACATTGAGGAGAAACTCTTTGGATGTAGGGTGTAGGAAGACCTTTCATCCAAGCTCAAAACGTGACGTACACCTATAAGTCCATACAGGAAAGAAACCATATAAATGTGAAAAGTATGAGAAAGCTTTTAGAGTGAATACAGATCCCAGTGAACATAAGAGAAGAACACATATTGAAGAGAAACTTTCTGAGTGTGAAAGTAAAAAATTAAGTCCAGTGTTATTTTCTCAGCCATATCCGTATTTACCTCCCTGTAACATTTGACACCAAGGAACACTTATTTTTGGGGGGAACTTAACCTTATTTAATATTGTATCCTGCCTCTTGGTATTCTCAATTGCTTTTATCCTACCCTACTTTTTCCCATGCCTCTTAATAACTTCTAATACATACTTCATTTATAATGTTTATTATATGTATTATCCCTTTCCTTGAATATAAACTCCATGAGGACAAAAAACTTAGTCTCTTGTTTACTGATAGATTCAAGGTCACTGGAACCTTGTCTGGTAAATGTGGTGGTGGTGGGGCACAGTAAGATTTTTTTTGATTGGAATGTTTGGTTTCCATCATATGCTTTTTCAGGGTTGCCTTTGAATGTTTACAACTGTTCCTTTCCTCTTGCTTTTGCTGACTCCTTTTGGTTCCCCTGTTCTAAGTTGTGGCTGAGTATCATGCTCTATTCTTGAGGCAAGTGGTCTTAATTGTTTGTGTCTTCTCCTGACCCTCACTCCAATCCTGTTAAACTAAATGATGCTCTGCTATCATCTCTATGTCAGCAGTATGTTTACATAAACCACACACATGGTATTTCTGTATTCATGGGGTCATTTCAAGGCAGATGGTGAAATGGAAAAAATAAATACCTATGTTTATACCACTCTCTTGAAAGTCGTCTTCCTTTTTTTTTCTCAAGAAGACATGCAAATCATGCTAATGCTATATTTAAAATATATCCTGAATACATTTCTCACTGTCTCCATTTAGGTCATATCACACTGGTCTCCCTACAGGATAGATGCAGACAGACTACAGAGCAGTTGATCAGATTATCTGAACATGCAAATCAGGTGCTGTCAAAATCTTCCAGTGGCTTCCCATCACTCCCCACTTTTATAAAACATTCTTGTCATATTTACTTTGCCTCTCTCTGAACCATTTGGAAATGAGTTGGAAATATGATACTTATCCCTAAATACTCCAGAATGCTTTCCTGACAATAGTGGCATTCTTTTTCATAGTCACAATACCATTATCATACTCAAGAAAATTACTAATTCAATAATACATCTAACATCCAGCCCACATTCAAATTTCCCCATTATCCTCAGAAGTCTTATAGCTGTTTTTTCCCCATCGATCGGAATTCAGTTAAGGTATACACATTGCAGTAGTTGTGTTTCTTTAGTCTGATTTAGAACTATGTGGAAATGGCAACCCACTCTAGTATTCTTTCCTGGGAAATCACATGGAAAGAGGAGCTTGGTAGGCTACAGTCCATGGGGTCACAGAGTCAGACATGACTTAGTGACTGAACAACATGCTGTCTAATGCAATGCTGTCTAATATAGTAGACTCTAGTCACATGTAACTACTGAGCTGAATGCTATTAATGTGATTGAGATGTGCTGTCAGTTAAAATCCATACCAGTTTTTATTTTGTACAGAAAAAAATAAGATATCTCAGTTTTTATATTGATCACATGTTGAAATATTTTAGATATATGAATTAGTTAAATGATTAAAATTTCAGCTATTCATTTAAACCTTTTTAAAAATGACTGCAAGAAAACTTAAAATACTTATACGACTTGCATTTATTGCTTATGTGGTATTTCTTTTGGATATGTGGAACTAGAACAAATCACTCAACTTTTCTTTCATGGGAGAAGGCAATGGCACCCCACTCCAGTACTCTTGCCTGGAAAATCCCATGGATGGAGAAGCCTGGTTGGCTGCAGTCCATGGGGTTGCTAAGAGTCGGACAGGACTGAACGACTTCACTTTGACTTTTCAGTTTCATGCGTTGGAGAAGGAAATGGCAACCCACTCCAGTGTTCTTGCTTGGAGAATCCCAGGGATGGGGGAGCCTTGTGGGCTGCATCTATGGGGTCACACAGAGTCAGACATGACTGAAGCGACTTAGCAGCAGCAGCAGCAGCAGCAGCAGCAGCAGCAGCAGCAGCATTGATTGTTTAAAGAGTTGAGGCAATCTGATTTATAGAAAATGGGTCCCCACCTCTGAGATCTAATGCTTGATGATCTGAGGTGAAGCTGATGTGATAATAATAGAAATAAAGTTCAGAATAAATGAGCTTGAACCATTGCAATCCTTCTGCACCCTGCCCCCTGCCCCCAAGTCCGTGGAAAAATTGTGTCTTCTATGGAACCTACCCCTGGTGCTAAAAAGGTTGGGAACAGCTGTTATAGAACCATCCTACATTCTGAATGATCACCTTCAGAATATAGTATGTGAGGTATAAGGCCTCTCATTTTAGCTCTGTCCCTGTAGAAAGAATCTCCTACAGTTGCACCACTTGCTTTACACTGACTTTCTTGCTGTTTGGCAAACACGTGAAACATATCTTGCAATTCCTGGGAATTCTCTTTCCTATATTTTTTTGCAAGACTGACTCTTCATTCAGGTCTCTGCTCACATATCACATACTCAGAACTTCCTGACCATCCTTTCTAAATAGCACTTTCCATGAGTGTTTCCCCTTACCCTGCTTTGCCTTTCTTTTTTAAATTTCACCTTTATTGAAGTATAAAATTGTAGGATATTTAAAGTGTACATTGTGATTTGATATGTGTATGCATTATGAAAGGATATCACCCTCTTCCTCACCCATCTAGTTAATTAATACACCATCACCTCACGTATTTATTCTTATTTTAGGGGGAGTGAGAACATTTAAGTTCTCTCTTAATAAGTTTCAACTATAAAATACAATGTTATCGACTACAGTCACCAGGTTTTACATTAGCTCTTCAGACCTTATGTATCTTAAAGTTTGTAACCATTTCCCTCCCCTCCTTTTTGGTCACACCTTGTGGCTTGTGGGATCTTATTTCCCCAACCAGGGATTGAACTCAGGTCTATGACAGTGAAAGCATTGAACCTAACCACTGGACTGGCAAATAATTCCCCTGGTAACCTTTTATAAATCTTTCTCTATTTCTCCATTCCCTAGCCCCTGTCAACCATTTTTATACTCTTTTTTTCTTTTTAATCCACATGTAAGTGATATCATGAAATTTTTCTCTGGCACATTTCACTGAGGGTCCATCCCTATTTTCACAAATGGCAGGATGTCATTCTTTATCATGGCTGAGTAATACTCCATTATGTATTCTACATCATATATACCACATCTTTATCCATTCATACCTGTTGATTGGCACATAAGTTGTTTCCATATTGTGGCTATTGTGAATAACAATGCAATGAAAATGGGAGTGCAGATATAATTTTGAGTTCTGTTTTCATTCCTTTGGATATATACCCAGAAGTGGGATTCCTGAGTCATATGGTACTTCTATTTTTAATTTTTGAGGAACTCATTATACTTTTAAAAATAATGGTTTATACCAGTTTACATTGCTACTAGTAGTGTACAGGGTTCCCTTTTTGCTATATCCTTACTAACATGTTATTTGTGTTGGCTTTTTAATAATAGCCATTCTGACAGGTATGAGGTGATATTTCATTGTGGTTTTAATTTGCATTCTCCTGATGACTAGTGATGTTGGGCATCTTTTCATGTACCTTTGGCCATTTGTATGTATTCTTCGGAAAAATATCTATTCAGGTACTCAGTCCATTTTAAAATTGGATAATTGCTTTTTGCAATTGAGTGTATGAGTTCCTTATAGATTTCATATATTAACCTCTTTGTAGATATATGTTTTACAGAGATTTTCTCCTATTTCATAGGTTGTCTTTGCATTTTTTTTTTAAACTGTGCTTTTGGTGTCATATTCAAAAAAACATTTATTTCCCATAATGTTTTCCTCTAGGAGTTTTATGGTCAGGTCATGAAATTTCAGTCTTTATTTAATCCTTTTATGAGTAAATTATTGTGAGAGATGTAATACTTTGAGTTAAGTATTATGAGAGGTCTAGTTCCATTCTTTTGCATGTGGCTATCTAGTTTTTCTAGCATCATTTATTGAAGAGACTGTCCTTTGGTCATTGCATGGTTTTGGCTCCTTTATTGTAAATTAAGTATCTGTATATGTATGAGCTTATTTCTAGGCTTTCTATTCTTGTTCCATTGACCTATGTGTCTGTTTTTATTCCAATACTATACAGTTTTGATTACTGTGGCTTTGTAGTATAGTCTGATATCAGGAAGTGTTATGCCTTCTAGTTTGTTTTTTCAAAATTGGTTTGGCTATTTAGATTCTTTATGGTTCCACACAAATGTTGGATTGTTTCTTCTATTTCTGTGAAAAATGCCAGTGGAATTTTGATAGTGATTGTATTGAATCTGTAGATTACCTTAGGTGGTAGGTATGGGTATTTTAACAATATTAGTTCTTATGATCTATCCTTGAAAATATTGATGGGTGTTTGAGAATATGTGTTCTGCTATTCTTGGATGGAATGTTTTGTAAATGTTAAATCTGGTTTAGTGCATAGTTTAAGTCCAATTTACACAATTGGTTTGAGGTACTTTTAGATTTTTTTTTTCTTTTTGCTAGTGGATTCAGAAAAGACTAAGTCCATCCCTGTGAATTGCTTCTGATACTCCTTCCATATGAGATTCTTAATGGATTTATATAAAAGAAATAATAGTCGAACAGAACTAATTACAATAGTTAATATTTATTGAGAACTTTAATTACAGACTATACTAATCACTGGGTGAAATATTTTTCTTAATCTTCTGTGTGGCAATGAATAGAACTACTCAAAAGTGATCCTGAGATCTCACTCTAGGTTGCCTAGGAAAGGAGCTAGCTGGAACTGGGGTTTCCCCCTCTTCCTGGAGGGAAGTGGTGCACTTAAACTCAGTTTTCCATTGGACCAGTGCCTTATACTCCCTAACAGGATAGGCTCCAACTTCCCAGGTATCCATGGTCTTCAGGTGCCAGGCAGCTGGCCTTCCTCAAACAGTTGGCGTCTAAACCCAGACTGCCTGGCAACCAAGTAGTCTTGATGTCTCACTAAGAAATGGAATTCAAGTTTACCTTTTGAGAAGGTAGAGCAGTTGTGTCAGGACTAGAGCAGCTTGACCCTGGCACTGATTCTCCTCTCCCTGAGATTATGAGAGGGTGGAAATACTTTGCTTCTTGTTCCTGACTCTTGGTTTCCTGTGTTTCCCCAATAAATCTTGTTCTTTGGTTCTCACTGTGTGATGTTGCTGTATTTATCCTAATGCCTGTTGCACCACATTCTTGCAGCAAATTTATGAATTAGAGATGCTGCGGATATCGAGAAGATGTGGGTAGAGTCTGCCATCTTCTCAGGAAAGAGTGTAATTATAAAAGTGTGTGTGTGTGTGTGTGTGTGTGTGTGTGTGTGTGCATGTGTCTGGGGAACTGGGTGTAGGTTGGAGGATTGGTTGATGAAGGAAAAATTGCCCGACCCTATGAAGATGGGTGTTTGCTATGACCAGTGCATTTTCTTGGCAAAACTGTATTAATCTTTGCCCTGCTTCATTCCATAATCCAAGGCCAAATTTGCCTGTTACTCCAGGTGTTTCTTGACTTCCTACTTTTTCATTCCAGTCCCCTATAATGAAAAGGACACCTTTTTTTGGGTGTTAGTTCTTAAAGGTCTTGTAGGTCTTCATACAGCCATTCAGTTTCAGCTTCTTCAGCGTTACTGGCTGGGGCATAGATTTGGATTACTGTGATATTGAATGGTTTGCCTTGGAAACAAACAGAGATCATTCTGTCGTTTTTGAGATTGCATCCAAGTACTGCATTTCGGACTCTTTTGTTGACCATGATGGCTACTCCATTTCTTCTAAGGGATTTCTGCCTGCAGTAGTAGATATAATGGTCATCTGAGTTAAATTCACCCATTCTAGTCCATTTTACTTCTCTGATTCCTAGAATGTTGACGTTCACTCTTGCCATCTCTTGTTTGACCACTTCCAATTTGCCTTGATTCATGGACCTGACATTCCAGGTTCCTATGCAATACTGCTCTTTACAGCATCGGACCTTGCTTCTGTCACCAGTCACATCCACAACTGGGTATTGTTTTTGCTTTGGCTCTATTCCTTCATTCTTTCTGGAGTTATTTCTCCACTGATCTCCAGTAGCATATTGGGTACCTACCAACCTGGGGAGTTCCTCCTTCAGTATCCTATCATTTTGCCTTTTCATACTGTTCATGGGGTTCTCAAGGCAAGAATACTGAAGTGGTTTGCCATTCCCTTCTCCAGTGGACCACATTCTGTCAGACCTCTCCACCATGACCTGCCCATTTTGGGTGGCCTCACAGGCATGGTTTAGTTTCACTGAGTTAGACAAGGCTGTGGTCCTACTGTGATTAGATTGACTAGTTTCTGTGAGTATGGTTTCAGTGTGTCTGCCCTCTGATGCACTGGTCACAGCAAACACCCTCTTCCAACAGCACAAGAGAAGACTGTACACATGGACATCACCAGATGGTCAACACCGAAATCAGATTGATTATATTCTTTGCAGCCAAAGATGGAGAAGCTCTATACAGTCAATAAAAACAAGACCAGGAGCTGACTGTGGCTCATTTCATGAACTCCTTATTGCCAAATTCAGACTTGAAGAAAGTAGGGAAAACCACTAGACCATTCAGGTATGACCTAAATCAAATCCCTTATGATTATACAGTGGAAGTAAGAAATAGATTTAAGGGACTAGATCTGATAGATAGAGTGCCTGATGAACTATGGACTGAGGTTCATGGCATTGTACAGGAGCCAGGGATCAAGACCATTCCCATGGAAAAGAAATGCAAAAAGGCAAAATGGCTGTCTGGGGAGGCCTTACAAATAGCTGTGAAAAGAAGAGAAGCGAAAAGCAAAGGAGAAAAGGAAAGATATAAGCATCTGAATGCAGAGTTCCAAAGAATAGCAAGAAGAGATAAGAAAGCCTTCCTCAGCGATCAATGCAAAGAAATAGAGGAAAACAATAGAATGGGAAAGACTAGAGATCTCTTCAAGGAAATTAGAGATACCAAGGGAACATTTCATGCAAAGATGAGCTCGATAAAGGACAGAAATGGTATGGATCTAACAGAAGCAGAAGATATTAAGAAGAGGTGGCAAGAATACACAAAGGACTGTACAAAAAAGATCTTCATGACCAAGATAATAATGATGGTGTGATCACTGACCTAGAGCCAGACATCCTGGAATGTGAAGTCAAGTGGGCCTTAGAAAGCATCACTACAAACAAAACTAGTGGAGGTGATGGAATTCCAGTTGAACTATTTCAAATCCTGAAAGATGATGCTGTGAAAGTGCTGCACTCAATATGCCAGCGAATTTGGAAAACTCAGCAGTGGCCACAGGACTGGAAAAGGTCCGTTTTCATTCCAATCCCAAAGAAAGGCAAGCCAAAGAATGCTCAAACTACTGCACAATTGGACTCATCTCACACGCTAGTAAAGTAATGCTCAAAATTCTTCAAGCCAGGCTTCAGCAATACGTGAACCATGAACTTCCAGATGTTCAAGCTGGGTTTAGAAAAGGCAGAGGAACCAGAGATCAAATTGCCAACATCCACTGGATCATGGAAAAAGCAAGAGAGTTCCAGAAAAACATCTATTTCTGCTTTATTGACTGTGCCAAAATCTTTGACTGTGTGGATCACAATAAACTGTGGAAAATTCTGAAAGAGATGGGAATACCAGATCACCTGACCTGCCTCTTGAGAAACCTGTATGCAGGTCAGGAAGCAACAGTTAGAACTGGACATGGAACAACAAACTGGTTCCAAATAGGAAAAGGAGTTCGTCAAGGCTGTATCTTGTCACTCTGCTTATTTAACTTCTATGCAGAGTACATCATGAGAAACAGTGGGCTGGAGGAAGCAGAAACTGGAATCAAGATTGCCAGGAGAAATGTCAATAACCTTAGATATGCAGATGATACCACCCTTATGGTGGAAAGTGAAGAAGAACTAAAAAGCCTCTTAATGAAGCTGAAAGAGGAGAGTGAAAAAGTTGGCTTAAAACTCAGCATTCAGAAAATGAAGATCATGGCATCTGGTCCCATCACTTCATGACAAATAGATGGGGAAACAGTGGAGACCGTGTCAGACTTTATTTTTTTGGGCTCCAAAATCACTGCAGATGGTGACTGCAGCCATGAAATTAAAAGATGCTTACTCCTTGGAAGAAAAGTTATGACCAACCTAGATAGCATATTCAGAAGCAGAGACATTACTTTGCCAACAAAGGTTTGTCTAGTCAAGCGTATGGTTTTTCCTGGGGTCATGTATGGATGTGAGAGTTGGACTGTGAAGAAAGCTGAGCGCCGAAGAATTGATGCTTTTGAACTGTGGTGTTGGAGAAGACTCTTGAGAGTCCCTTGGACTGCAAGGAGATCCAACCAGTCCATTCTGAAGATCAGCCCTGGGTGTTCTTTGGAAGGAATGATGCTAAAACTGAAACTCCAGTACTTTGACCACCTCATACGAAGAGTTGACTCATTGGAAAAGACGCTGATGCTGGGAGGGTTTGGGGGCAGGAGGAGAAGGGGATGACAGAAGATGAGAAGGCTGGATGGCATCACTGACTCGATGGACGTGAGTTTGAGTGAACTCCCGGAGTTAGTGATGGACAGGGAGGCTTGGCGTGCTGTAATTCATGGGGTCGCAAAGAGTCGGATACAACTGAGCGACTGAACTGAACTGAACTGATGAAGATGGCGATCCCAAATGTAGAAGAGAGCAAAGTGATCCGGGCCTCAAGAACCTCATGCCCAAACAAATTCGGCCAGAGTTAATGGGCTGCAGGTCCTCTGGTGAAGATGGGTGAGTTTCAAACTGGAAAATCTGGAGACAAAAATCTCCCACTAAGGGAGACTGCAGGCCGGGCTCACTGGTACAGAATTGTGATGAAAAAGCAAAGGGGAGAGTCAGTTTCCTTATAAGAATCGCTGTGACCTCCTTAGCTCTTTTTTATTTTTATTTTATTTTTTACTTTACAATATTGTTTGGCAAAACTTCCTTAGCTCTTAATAGAATGTCAGTGCTTATATCTTGAAGGACCATTTTTCATAGCACCACCTTGTGGCAGTAAGCCGAAATGGCAGTAGTGAACTTAGATACCAGTCCTTTCCTGGTTGGGTATGAGAACTGATATAAACTCATTTTTGGAATTTCAGGTTTGGAGATCGTTCTCGGGGAAAGGCGGTGCAAAATGGAGACAACCTTCTGTTAATATTGCAATTGGGGACTGATGAATAAATTGCAAAATAATGACAATAAAGAGAAGCAATGGGCCATATTCAAGTTCATGAAATATTTCTTACCAGCAGGACAGCAAGGATGGAAACTTTTCTTTTGATATTTTGGTTGGCGCACAAGAACTTAAAACCCTTCATTTTCATGTGGCTACTGTGAATATGCACTTAAAACATTAGATAAACATGTTAAAGTTATGTTATTCTTTGATGTTATTTCCTTTGATGATAACTACTGTATCTTAAAAAAAATTATAAATTCTCTTGAATCCTCAACTCCAAAGAAAAATCTATATTTTTACAGACTAGTGGTAATAATTGGTGTCCTCTTCAAGAAGTATCTGCTGTTCCTTACAAATGTCAAATAGCTAATATTATTCTCTCACAAAGGAATTGTTTTTCCTAACAAAGGTTTGCCTTTGTTTAACAGAACTGAAAGTGCGGGTGAGAAATAGCCTAATGTCAATTTTTCCCAAATATTTGATACTTCAGGCAGATGGTGGATTCGTTTGCACTTGAAATGACATAGCAGTGGCACTATAGATGTGAAGACTCTTTCATTTACAGAGATGTTTTTCAATCTCTGAAATGATCAACTTGTAAATAAGTTTATTCTCCAGCATAGAGATCCCCAGATTTTGAATGTATTTACCAGTAAAATAAAGTAAAAATGGGATTAAACGTATGATTACTAAATTTTTGTTTTGTCAAGTAAGAACATCAAAACCTTTCCTCCAAATGGCTGTCTACTACCACTATAATTCAAGAAAAGAAAGAAACATTATAAAGTGAAAGTGGAATCAGATACTGTTAAATAAGGAATAACCTTTTATATTGACTTCATTATAAATGGTCAACTTGTAGTTGTTGTTTATTTGCTATGTTGTGTCTGACTCTTTGTAACCCCATGGACTGTAGCCCACCAGATTTCTGAGGCAAGACTGTTGGAGTGGGTTGCCGTTTCATTCTGCATGGGATCTTCCCAACCCAGGAATCCAACCTGTGTCTCCTGCATTGGCAGGCGGATTCTTTACCACTGAGCCACCAGGAAAGCCCCAGTGTAGTAGCCCTCTACTCTGTTAAAACTTGAGGCAGAAGGTGGAATAGATATTGATGAGCTGCTAGTCTCCACCACAGAATCTTTGGCAGAATCAGGTGAATGAAAGACTGTTATTTCTAATAAAAGTGATATGTCTGGGAAGAAAAAAAGTCAGTACAATCTTATTTTAGAATAGATGCTTATGATAAATAATTTCTCAATATTTTGTATGTTGTTATTACCACATTTTATGATTATTTATCTGTAGTCCCTGATTAATCTTGAAGCTTTTGAATGCATGAATTACATTTTATTTATGTATATTTATTTATCTGTCTCCTTATCATTTATCCCTGCTGCTGCTACTGCTGCTAAGTCGCTTCAGTCGTGTCTGACTCTGTGCAACCCCATAGACGGCAGCCCACCAGGCTCCCCCATCCCTGGGATTCTCCAGGCAAGAACACTGAAGTGGGTTACCATTTCCTTCTCCAATGCATGAAAGTGAAAAGTGAAAGTGAAGTCGCTCAGTCATGTCCGACTCTTCGCGACCCCATGGACTGCAGCCTACTAGGCTCCTCCGTCCTTGGGATTTTCCACGCAAAAATACTGGAGTGGGGTGCTATCATTTATCCCTACTTCTATTTATTTACAGAGTCAGTACCTAGTGCAATTCTTGGTTGTGGTAAACACCCAAGAAATACTCTTTGAATAAATGATTTGATTCGTCTTCTGTTGGGCAAGGTCAATATTATATCTTTAGCTCTCTACACTATGATTTTTCCATCTAATTCATGACTTTGCCAGCCATTTTTTAATCCACAATATTCTCTTTATTACACTCTTTACATCTTTGTTTCTCGAAGTGTGTATCAGAGGATTAAAACTGGGTATAACAATGGTATAAAAGAGACTAAGGAGTTTCCCATTTTGTGAGGTGCTAGTTTGCGGCTTCGTGTACATATAAATGATTGTTCCATAAAACAGAGATACTACTGTGAGGTTGGAACCACATGTATTAAGAATCTTTCAGCACCTTGCTGCTGACTTGATTGTCATGACAGCTTGAGTGATAACTCCATATGAGATGAGAATTAGTGACAGAGGTACCAGAAGAAATACCACTCCAAGAGCAAAGACAACAACTTCAATTACTTTTGAATAGACACAAGCCATCTTGATCAATGCTGGCATCTCACAGGAAAAGTTATCCACCTCCTGGTGCCCACATATTGGCAACTTCAAAGTCAAAGAGCAAACAGTTAAGGCACTACCAAGACCACCTAACCAGGCAATCAACACCATCTTCTGGCAAAGCTCAGGGTGCATTATTACTGTGTAGTGAAGAGGTTGACAGACAGCAGCATAGCGGTCTTAAGCCATTACAGCCAAGAGAAGACATTCTGTGGCTCCCATGTCAAGGGCAAAGAAGAACTGGAGCACACACCCTCCATATGTAATAGACTTTTTTGGACCCCATAGATTTACCAGCATCTGGGGGATAATGCTAGTTGTGTAACAGAGGTCCACAAAAGACAAATTGGATAAGAAGAAATACATGGGCATATGGAGCTGGGTGTCTAGGTAAGATACAAGAATGATCGTTGTGTTTCCTACCAGTGTTATAATATAGAAGATGAAGACAACCACAGAGATGATGTGTTCCAATTGGGGCCGATCAGAAAAGCCCAGAAGGATGAAGTCTGTTGTGGAACTTCCATTGCTGGTTCCCATTGCTCCTTTTGAAAAACTAGGAAGCTATACCATGGGAAGAAAAAATAGTGTCAGCCTTAGGTAGAACTAAAAACCTCTGAAGTTTGTCATGAATATCCAAAGGTCACTTATTTGCATGCTTTCTCCCATTTTGGAACACCTCTTAACATATCTGCTGTGTTCATTTTCCAAAATCTCTACCTATTTCATTATATCCATAGTGGTTTTATTTATTTATTTTTTATTTGCCATGCCATGTGGCTTCCAGTATCTTAGTTCCTTGACCAGGGATTGAGCCTGGGACCCCGAGAGTTAAAACGTGGATCCTAACCACTGGATTGCTAGGGTATTCCCCAGAATGCTTTGACCACTGAGTCACACAAATATTTTTCTTACAAAGCTGTTGAATTTAAGGTGAAAGTTAAGTGACATTTTCCTGGGGTAAGCTCTACTTTTGCTAAGAGAATCACTTTCTATATTCACTTTCAAACGTCTACATCTCAATCGTTATAATTGTAATCATAATTATCATCACAACCAGCACCCTCCTCCTCTTTTCCCCCTCTTTAACATTACACTGTTGTTCTTGTATTAATTTTGATGTTCTTTACTATCCTGCCCTTTTTTTGTGCATGTGTTTTTGATGGCAGATAAAAGTCCTTAGTACTATTAAACTTTATTCACATGTACAGAGGCTGTATAATTCTTTGAACACCTGTATGAATGTTATTACAGCATTTAAGTAGCCTTATTGATTTGTTGCAGAGTTAAAAGTTGAATTAATTCCAAAAGATTTTGGTCCCCACATACACATGGCAGCAATCTGTGTTAGCTCCTATTTACCTGGCCATTCAGCAAAATTAACAAGGCAGTTAATTGAATCAAAAAGCAGATTACTAAACAATCAATGAGTTGTTTTTCCCCATGGTATTTATTAACTGCATGAGTTTATCCTCTGGCTGCTTTGGAACTCTGTAGGTAAAACTATCACTTAATTTCAACTCTAAAAGAATATAGATAAGGGGTAAAATTATATCAGTCTTACTATGACTAGATACAGTATCATATCTTTAGTTTTTATTTATGAATTTTTTAATGTATATAATCTTTGATCATGAACTTCAGACCTAAATGTATACTTTACATTTATAGTGTCTTTGGGGCCAAGGAATAATTACCTATTAGTTACAGATATAGTGAGATAAGGTAAAGATAAATTACCTACAGTATATCATTGTTATAAGCATTTTAGTTAGAAATTACACATTATAATCATGAAGAGAGAACTGTTATTACTAAGTAGTTGAAATAGAGATGTAGTTTTTCTCAATATAAAATGGAAATTTAATTATGAGTGTCCAGTTTTTATGGAGTAGATGTCAGACTAAGTTAAGCATAGTGCTTAAGAGCACAGTTTCTTGATTCGGAGGGGTTGGGATCAAATTCCAGCTTCATGACTTGGAAGCAATGTGTCCTTGGGCAATTTATTTAACCTGTCTGTATACTAGGTTCTCTATATGTTATGTGAAGGGATATTGTGAAGGCTAATATTTGTGAAGACACTTGGAAGTGAATCCTTCTGTGGAAAGATTTCCAATGAAACGCAGAAATCCTTTGTTCATGATTAATTCTAAAAATGAAAAACTATATTCACCTACCCCGAAATCATTGTTTATCTCTCCCTCATTTCCTTTGTCTTTCATGCTGATGATTCACCATGTGGCCTATAACTAAACTGGAAAACTTAAATACTTTTTTTGGCATGATTTTTTAAGTGCCCAAGCATATTTATATACACAAAATTACTTTCAAATACAGTGTACAGATTGAACCAATAAGCTTCAGAAGGAGGAGAGGACTTGGTTTCCAAAATGACTTGATTATAGAATGCACTTGACTTTTTTTCACCACTTCAGGTTGGGATAGTTTTGGGAATTAAAAGGCCACAGAATTTTAGAGTTGAAATGAACCTCGGGCACCATGAATCCAGTCTTCTATCCTGTACAGGAAATCCTTCCACAGGAAGATTCACTTCCACTCCTATTTTCATAAATTCAGTAACAGGAAAGTCATTTGCACATGAAGCAGCCTCTTTTCTTTAATCAGTGTCTCTTACTTACTTATGTTGAGCTCAAAGGTGCCTTTTGTAACATCCAGGCACTGGCTCTTTTTCTTTTTTCTGGAAATAAATACAGAATAATTTGACATGGCTTTATAAAGGTAGTTTTATTATAAAATAAAATATATATATATAGAAAGAAAAATAAAAGCTTGGTCAGCTAAGGTGAATATTTTTGTAACTGACACGGAGGTCAAGAAACAGAATGCTGCCAGCCACCCTGGGAGCTTCTCTTTGTGCTTCATTCCAGTCATAACCCTTCTCTGTCCTTGAAAATATCCACTATCTTTTTTTTTTTTTTTTTAGTATCCACTATCTTGAAGTTTATAGTAACCACCTCCTTGTATTTTACTAGTTTAAATACTCAAATGTGCATCTGTAGACACTATTGTTTAATTTTGTTCATTAAGAATTTTTATATGTCTTTTAAGTCTCTTTTAATATTAGAATCTATTGTTAAATATACACTTACATTTATGTTCCCAGACCAAGTGCATAAGTCACTGAACGATCTTTAATTACTATGCTCTTCTGGTTGCAATCCATTGGATGCACCATGGTTTATGAAATGCCTCAGAATAGTGAGTTTAGAAGTAAACACAGTGCACCAGGTGTGCTACACTGTTGAAGAGAATAGTGACAGTCTATGATTTACACAATGTTTGTAAAATATTTTAGCTGGTTTTAGCAGGTGGAAAACATTACAGTCTTAATTTAAACTTTGGATTATATAAGGCCCCTTGTTCTAAGTGCTGTCAAAAATTATACTTTATGTAATTTAATCTTGTGAACCCAAATATAAGACTTCATCTTATGCTTTTTAATATTTTGGTTTAAGCCTTGAAGTCTCAAAATTTAGATATCATTTTAAATTTAAAAGTCAATATGATATAAAAAAACATGAGTTGAAGAAATAGATGTTAAAAAGAAGCATGCTATATTTTAATTAAAACTCACTTTCATTTTTCATAGTATGAAGTTTAGTTTCTAATAATGTAGCATAACTTTACATTTTACTTTCTTCAGTGAAATCTAAGACAAATGAACCAGACATATTTAAACATAACTTGAGTGTACACAATGATATGGAGATAAAACTAGATATATAAAATTTCATCATTGAGATATTAAATGGATCTTTTATAACTATAAAGTAAGATGTACATTGCTTTAACCATACAAAGCCAAAGCAGAAAAATACAATGTAAAAGTAGTTAAGACTCCGGACTCTAGATTCAGACCATCTGTCATGGTATTAGAACACCCTTCAGCTACTTTCTCACTGTGTGAGCTGAAGCAGCTAATTATTGTCTTTAAGCCTGAGTTTCCTCATCTGTAGAATAGTTATTCTAGAGCACCTGCTATTGGAGAAGGCAATGGCAACCCACTCCAAAGTTCTTGCCTGGAGAATCCCAGGGACGGGGAATCCTGGAGGGCTGATGTCTATGGGGTCGCACAGAGTCAGACACGACTCAAGAGACTTAGCAGCAGCAGCAGCAGAGCACCTGCTTCATAGAATGGTTTGTGAGGATAATTAAATGATATATTACATATAATCTGTTTAGTAAGATGCTCAGCATAGAGAGCATTTACTAAGTTAAAATATTCACTAACTGCTCTTGTTGAAATTTAATATAATCTTCATTCCTGAGAGGGAATTAGTGTATTAGGGTTTATTTTTATCTCACATATCTGTCACATATTTGCTTTCATGTTAGACTGAGATCTAACATCTGTGCTACCTGGGATCTGTTTTCTACTCCATGTCTTCTGTTGGAGATAGCAGCGAATACTTACCAGAAGAAAAAAATATTAGAAGGTAATTATACTTTCATGAGGGTAGAATTCACAGTTGTCATGCTCTTAAGTAGTCCAGATGTACTCCTGTGTGCACTTTGATGATCCTTCATTTAATTGATAATTTAGAAAAAATTGTTTGGCAAGTCACTGAGTCTATGAAATATGGGAATAGCCACCAGTTTCTTATACTGTTAATAACATAACAATCACATTCATGTTTAAATACAAAAGCTGAACTGAGATTAAATAGATGTCTCCATCTAATGTGGATGTTGGAGAAAAACTAGATGCAGGACTGGTTGAAGAGTTGAAGAATTAGATTTTGTTAAATGTATTTTCGATAGTATATTTGTAGTCTTTTAGTGTATACTTTTGTTAAATGCATTTGTAGATAGATTTTTGCCTAATTAAACAAAGAGAGTGCTATGTTGGTCTGCGTATATTACAAGAATCGTAATGATGTAGCAGGGAAATATTTGTGTGCAATTTTAAAGGCTACTATGTGGATGTGATTTAGACCTTGGGGACTAGTGCCCCACAGAGGTGATTAACAAATCTTTGACTATGGTCAGAATCTTATCTAAACAATTTTATGAAAAGTTCCCTTAAGACTTTGCAGTCTATCCATTTTCTGTTTAGATTTCTTCCATGGAAATTAATTTCAGAGGTAAATTTATATATTACACTGAGGTTACTATTGAATATTATAAATGTAATGTAAACCATATTTTTAAAAATAACACATTTAATTGAAATTTGGTTTATTCAACAGGTAAGATATCAAATTGGAGAAATACAGGCAATTATCTAGATATTGTGTCCATAGGAAATAAGATATTTGATTAAAAAATCATGGAATAATTAAAATTCTAGGTTCATGAGCCATATAATCATTGTTTCATTTTCAATGAATTAAAGATAATACTGTGAACACGTGTCAGCCTGCCCTTCTGTTCAAGAGCTGAAAATTTACTAATAGCTTAGAGCTGGCTATATGGCTTTACACTGTCCAGTCTGTCTTCCTGCCTGACCCCCAGGGGAATCATGGTCTTGATTTCTGTGTTCATCAAATACTTACATTAGGATATAATTTATACATTAACACACTCCCATACATATGTGTGGAATGTCTAATTTTTTTGCATGTGCAACTTTGCAGAATTTGTCTATCAGTTCTTGGAGTTTTTTTTAGTAGGTCTTTAGGATTTTCTATATCAAAGATCATGTCATCTGCAGAGACAGTTTTACTTCTCACTTTCTGATTTGGATGCTTTTTATTTCTTTTCCTTTTCTAGGACTTCCCAGCTATATTGAATAGAAGTGGCAAGAGTGGTCATCATTGTCTTGCTCTTGATATTAGAGGAAAAGCTTACAGCCTTGTACTATTGAGTATGGTGTTTGCTGTGGGCTTGTCATATATGATTTAATCTCTTTTCTACTAATTGGTCTGTTTAGAGTTTTTACCAGTCAGATCAGTTCAGTTCAGTTCCTCAGTCGTATCTGACTCTTTGTGACCCCATGGCCTGCAGCACGCCAGGCTTCCCTGTCTACCAGCCACTCTCAGAGCCTGCTCAAACTCATGTCCATTGAGTCAGTGATACCATTTCTTTCTAATTCAATCTTAGTAGGTTTTAGTTTTTAGGAATTAACCATTTCTTCTAAGTATTCCAATTTATTGGTGTAGTCTTTTTTGATCCTTTGTATTTTGTGTGATAGCAGTTGTAATGTCTTTTTCATACTTTTATTTATTTTTGTCCTCTGTCACTTTTTGCTGATGGAGTCTGCAATGCATTTAGTATGAACTGCATCTTTTTCTTGCCCTCCAGGAGTCCGGCTACTGCTGCTATGTCACCTCAGTTGTGTCTGAATCTGTACGGCCCCATAGACCATAGCCTAACAGGCTCCCCTGTCCCTGGGATTCTCCAGGCAAGTATACTGGAGTGGGTTGCCATTTCCTTCTCCAATGCACATGAAAGTGAAAAGTGAAAGTGAAGGCGCTCAGTCCTGTCCGACTCTGTGAGACCCCATAGACTGCAGCCCACCAGGCTCCCCTGTCCATGGGATTTTCCAGGCAAGAGTACTGGAGTGGGGTGCATTGCCAAGAGTCCTAGCTGCTGCTTTTCAGGCTCTTCCTTCCTCACGGTCACCACTCCCCGGGTCTTGCAGCACATCTCAGTGTACTGAATACGGTGAGAAAGAAGTCGGTTTGTTTGTCAGTGTCTTTGTTGCACAGCTAGGGAAGCCGGTTGCTCACTCAGGTACTCTCACATTATCCCAGTGGAGAAATCACAGGCTAAGGAAGTCTCCTTTGGCACTGAGCTGTGACACCTTGGAGGAGAGGTGGTAGGTAGTAAAGTAAAACTGTTCTTAACCTCATCAGTGTGTCCATCTTGTATTTGTCTCTGCTCCAGTGATGTGCTGGTACTTCTCATTGGACTCCCAGAGTTTCACAAAGGCAGTGCTGTCTGTTGGTGATTACACAGATCATCCTGAATATGCAGGAACCTTAGACTATGGCTTGCTTTTCTGATTCCTTAGTGGTGTCTTTGGAAGAGACAAAGCTTTAATTTTAAAAAGTTCAGCACATGAATTTTTCTTTTATGATTAGTCTTTACCTACTCTAAGCTTATGAAGATATTTCTCTATATTTTATTCTAGAAGCTTTATAATTTTAGCTTTTATTTTTAGTCAGGGATTCATTTCAAGTTAAAGTTTTCTGTATGGTGTGAGGTAGAAGTTGAACTTCAGTATTTTCCGTAGAATATCCAGTAATTTCAACACCATTCATTGAAAGATTATCTTTTTCTTATTAAATTTTGACACCTTTGCAAAAAGTCAGTTGACCCTATACATCCATTTCTGAGCTCTCTATTGACCTATTTGTGTATGGTTAGGCCAATACTGCACTGTCCTGATTGGTGCAGTTTTATAGTAAATCTAGGAATCAGGTGATGTCATTCCTCCAGTTTTGTTCTTCTAAGAAGATTTGGGGATAGTGTAGGTTTTTGTATTTCCATGTCGGTTTTACAATCAGCTGGTGAATTTCTTAAAAAAAAAATTGGTTGATTTATTGGTTTCCTATTGCTGCTGCTCCGAACTACCAGAAACTTAGTGGCTTTAAATAACATGAATTTATTATCTTACATTTTTGGAGATTGGAAGTCCAAAATGGATATCTCTGAGAAAATCACAAGGTGTTGGTAGGGTTGCGTTATTTTCTGGAGGCACTAGGAAGAATTCATTTTCTTGTACTTTCCAGTTTCTAGGGGCTGCCATGGTCATTGGCGTACGGATTCCTCCCCTCTTCATGCTAGGAACGGCCAGTCTAGCCTTTCTCACATTGATCACATTGACTCTCCGGCATCCTTTTTCCTTCATTTAAGGATGCTTCTGGTTGTATTGGGTCCATCCATATAATTCAGAACACTCTCCCTATTTTAAGGTTTCTGATTAGCAGCCTTAATTCCATCTGAAACTTTAACTCTTTCTTACTGCATCACATAATATATTCACAAGTTCAAAGGGATAGAATGAGGACCTCTCTGGGGGAGCCTTTATTCTGCCTACTTAGTTGGAGATGTTTTGAATCTGGAGATCAGTTTGGGGAAAATTGACATTATAACAATATTATGTCTTCCAATCCATGAACATGGTCTAGCTCCATATTTATTTAGGCCTTCTTTGAGTTCTCTTAGTGATGTTTAGTAGTTTTCAAAGTAGAGGTCTTGTACATCATTCATTTAAATTTATTCTATTTAAGATGCTATTGTAACTGATATTATTTTACACTTTCAATTTTCAATTGTTTATTGCTCATATAGAAATACTCTTCAGTTTTTAATTTTCATCTCGCCTCTAGCCACAATTCAACTTCATTTATTAATTCTTGTTACAGTCTCTACTACAGTTTTATTATTTTTTTTTAAATATCTTTAAAAAAATTTATTTTATTTTATTTTTTAACTTTACAATACTGTATTGGTTTTGCCATATATCAAAATGAATCCGCCACAGGTATACACATGTTCCCCATCCTGAACCCTCCTCCCTCCTTCCTCCCTGTACCATCCCTCTGGGTCGTCCCAGTGTACCAGCCCCAAGCATCCAGTATCATGCATCAAACATGGATTGGCGACTCGTTTCATATATGACATTATACATGTTTCAACACCATTCTCCCAATTCATCCCACTCTCTCCCTCTCCCACAGAGTCCAAAAGACTGTTCTATACATTAGTGTCTCTTTTGCTGTCTCGTATACAGGGTTATTGTTACCATCGTTCTAAATTCCATATATATGCGTTAGTATACTGTATTGGTGTTTTTCTTTCTGGCTTACTTCACTCTGTATAATAGGCTCCAGTTTCATCCACCTCATTAGAACTGATTCTAATGTATTCTTTTTAATGGCTGAATAATACTCCCATTGTGTATATGTACCATGGCTTTCTTATCCATTCATCTGCTGATGGACATCTAGGTTGCTCCCATGTCCTGGCTATTATAAACAGTGCTGCGATGAACATTGGGGTACATGTGTCTCTTTCAATTCTGGTTTCCTCAGTGTGTATGCCCAGCAGTGGGATTGCTGGATCATAAGGCAGTTCTATTTCCAGTGTTTTAAGGAATCTCCACACTGTTGTCCATAGTGGTTGTACTAGTTTGCATTCCCACCAACAGTGTAAGAGGGTTCCCTTTTCTCCACTACATAATGATCAAAGGATCAATCCAAGAAGAAGATATAACAATTGTAAATATATATGCACCCAATATAGGAAAACCACAATATGTAAGACAAATGGTAACAAGTATGACAGGAGAAATTAACAATAACACAATAATAGTGGGAGACTTTAATACCCCACTCACACCTATGGAATGATCAACTAATCAAAAAATTAACAAGGAAACACAAACTTTAAAAGATACAATAGACCAGTTATACCTAATTGATATCTATAGGACATTTCATCTCAAGACAATGAATTTCACCTTTTTCTCAAGCACACACGGAACCTTCTCCAGGATAGATCACATCCTGGGCCATAAATCTAGCCTTGGTAAATTCAAAAAAATTGAAATCATTCCAAGCATCTTCTCTGACCACAATGCAGTAAGATTAGATCTCAATTACAGGAGAAAAACTATTAAAAATTTCAACATATGGAGGCTGAACAACACACTGCTGAATAACCAACAAATCACAGAAGAAATCAAAACAGAAATCAAAATATGCATAGAAATGAATGAAAATGAAAACACAACAACCCAAAACCTGTGGGACACTGTAAAAGCAGTGCTAAGGGGAAATTTCATAGCAATACAGGCATACCTCAAGAAACAAGAAAAAAGTCAAATAAATAACCTAACTCTACACCTAAAGCAACTAGAAAAGGAAGAAATGAAGAACCCCAGGGTTAGTAGAAGGAAAGAAATCTTAAAAATTAGGGCAGAAATAAATGCAAAAGAAACAAAAGAGACCATAGCAAAAATCAACAAAGCCAAAAGCTGGTTCTTTGAAAGGATAAACTGACAAACCATTGGCCAGACTCATCAATAAACAAAGGGAGAAAAATCAAATCCATAAAATTAGAAATGAAAATGGAGAGATCACAACAGATAACAGAAATACATAGGATCATAAGAGACTACTATCAGCAATTATATGCCAATAAAATGGACAACGTGGAAGAAATGGACACATTCTTAGAAAAGTACAACTTTCCAAAACTGGACCAGGAAGAAATAGAAAATCTTAACAGACCCATCACAAGCACAGAAATTGAAACTGTAATCAAAAATCTTCCAGCAAACCAAAGCCCAGGTCCAGACGGCTTCACAGCTGAATTCTACCAAAAATTTAGAGAAGAGCTAACACCTATCCTGCTCAAACTCTTCCAGAAAATTGCAGAGGAAGGTAAACTTCCAAACTCATTCTATGAGAACCACCATCACCCTAATACCAAAACCTGACAAAGATGCCACAACTAAAACATAGATGCAAAAATCCTTAACAAAATTCTAGCAATCAGAATCCAACAACACATTAAAAAGATCATACACCATGACCAAGTGGGCTTTATCCCAGGGATGCAAGCATTCTTCAATATCTGCAAATCAATCAATGTAATACACCACATTAACAAATTGAAAAGTAAAAACCATATGATTATCTCAATAGATGCAGAGAAAGCCTTTGACAAAATTCAACATCCATTTATGATAAAAACTCTCCACAAAGCAGGAATAGAAGGAACATACCTCAACATAATAAAAGCTATATATGACAAACCCACAGCAAACATTATCCTCAATGGTGAAAAATTGAAAACATTTCCTCTAAAGTCAGGAACAAGACAAGGGTGCCCACTTTCACCATTACTATTCAACATAGTTTTGGAAGTTTTGGCCACAGCAATCAGAGCAGAAAAAGAAGTAAAAGGAATCCAAATTGGAAAAGAAGAAGTAAAACTCTCACTGTTTGCAGATGACATGATCCTCTACATAGAAAACCCTAAAGATTCCACCAGAAAATTACTAGAACTAATCAATGATTATAGTAAAGTTGCAGGATACAAAATCAACACACAGAAATCCCTTGCATTCCTATACACTAATAATGAGAAAACAGAAAGAGAAATTAAGGAAAAAATTCCATTCACCATTGCAACGGAAAGAATAAAATACTTAGGAATATATCTACCTAAAGAAACTAAAGACCTATATATAGAAAACTATAAAACACTGGTGAAAGAAATCAAAGAGGACACTAATAGATGGAGAAATATACCATGTTCATGGATCGGAAGAATCAATATAGTGAAAATGAGTATACTACCCTAAGCAATTTATAGATTCAATGCAATCCCTATCAAGCTACCAACAGTATTCTTCACAGAGCTAGAACAAATAATTTGTATGGAAATACAAAAAATACAAAAAACCTCGAATAGCCAAAGCTATCTTGAGAAAGAAGGATGGAACTGGAGGAATCAACCTACCTGACTTCAGGCTCTACTACAAAGCCACAGTCATCGAGACAGTATGGTACTGGCACAAAGACAGAAATATAGATCAGTGGAACAAAATGGAAAGCCCAGAGATAAATCCACGCACATATGGACACCTTATCTTTGAAAAAGGAGGCAAGAATATACAATAGTTTAAAGATAATCTCTTTAACAAGTGGTGCTGGGAAAACTGGTCAACCACTTGTAAAAGAATGAAACTAGACCACTTTCTAATGCCATACACAAAAATAAACTCAAAATGGATTAAAGATCTAAACGTAAGACTAGAAACTATGAAACTCCTAGAGGAGAACATAGGCAAAACACTCTCCGACATACATCACAGCTGGATCCTCTGTGACCCACCTCCCAGAATACTGGAAATAAAAGCAAAAATAAACAAATGGAAACTAATTAAAATCTACTACAGTTTTAAATTGAATTTGTGTTTTTCTTGTTCCTGAATTCAGGAGGAAAATATTCATTATTTCATTATTAAACATAGTGTTAGTTCAAGCTTTTTTTTTGTAACTAGTCTTTACTAAATTAATTAAGCACACTGCAACAGAGAATCTGGCTGACACTGCCATCCAATCTGCATCTTGACAACCATTAATCTAGAGATGAAATACTGGCATGTTTACATCTTCACTTTCTAGAAAAGAACACTGCAAAAAGTGGTCTCTACCTGCCTCTTCCTTTAGATTCTTACATGAATATATGTAATTGTTCTTACTTTCTAGCCCTTATTGTACAAAAACCCAGACAGAGGGCAGCTAAAGTGGATTCTGAGTATCAATCAATAATATATTTCACACTGTTAACAATTCTTTCTTTAGTCTCTTGGTTCTGAGTTATTTGACATTTTCATTGATCTTTTTATTGGCTGCATTAATTCTGAAAAATTTAAGAAATTACATGAATTGTCTACTATCTGAGCTGTTTCATATCAGAAAAACTTATGTTTCTTTCACATATAAAAGACAATTTGTTTGGATATGGAATTATTTGCTAGTGAATTTTTCCACTGCAAACTTTCAGTGGCCATTTCCAGGACCATACTTAAAATGTCTTTTTTACTTCCAACATCTTTGCTTCCATCAAAGTTACTATATCTGCTTCTTTCTTTTCATCTTCAATTTTGTCACTACACTACAAAATGTTAACCCTAGCAAAAACTAGAGTACGTGATGTGATGGACTGACTCAAATTTCTGAACATCCTATTCTAGATTTTCTAATTTTGTAGGGCACTTGTTTTCAATCTTGGCTGAGCACTAGCCTTTTGGCAAATACAATTCATTGCTTTGGGAGGTGGCATAACCATGTGGCTTATAAAATCCTATAGATGATTCTACTATATATCATCTTTTATTTTTAAAATTATTTTATTTATTATAATTGGAGGCTAATTACTTTACAATATTGTGGTTGTTTTTACCATACATTAACATGAATTAGCCATGGGTGTACATGTGTCTCCCCTCTCGCTAACCCCACTCCCACCTCCTTCCCCATTCCATCCCTCAGGGTTGTCCCAGTGCACCGGCTTTGAGTGCCCTGTTTCATGCATTGAACTTGGACTGGTCATCTATTTCACATATGGTAATATACATGTTTCAATGGTGTTTTCTCAAATTATCCCATGCTCACCCTCTCCCAACGGAGTCCAAAATCTGTTCTTATATGTGTCTTTTTTGCTGTCTCACATATAGGGTGGTTGTTACAATCTTTCTAAATTCCATATGTATGCATTAATATACTGTATTGGTATGTTTCTTTTTGACTTACTTCACTCTGTATAATACAGTGAATACATTTCATCCACCTCATTAGAACTGACTCAAATGTGTTCTTTTTAATTAGCTCAGTAATATTCCATTGTGTATGTGTACCACAGCTTTCTTATCCATTCGTCTGCCCATGGACATCTAGGTTGCTTCCATGTCCTAGCTATTGTAAACAGTGCTGCAATAAACATTGGGGTACACATGTTTCTTTCAATTCTGGTGTCTTCAGTGTCTGCCCAGCGGTGGGATTGTTGGGTCATATGGCAGTTCTATTTCCAGTTTTTTAAGGAATCTCCACAGTGTTCTCCATAGTGGCTGTACTAGTTTGCATTCCCACCAACAGTGTAAGAGGGTTCCCTTTTCTCCACACCCTCTCCAGCATTTATTGTTTGTAGACTTTTGGATAGCAGCCATTCTGACTGGCATGGGATGGTACATCATTGTGCTTTTGATTTCCATTTCTCTGATAATGAGTCATGTTGAACATGGTTTAATGTGTTTGTTAGCCATCTGTATGTCTTCTTTGGAGAAACATCTGTTTAGTTCTTTGGGCCATTTTTGATTGGGTCATTTATTTTTCTGGTATTGAGCTGCATGAGCAGCTTGTATATTTTTGGGATTAATTCTTTGTCAGTTGCTTCATTTGCTATTATTTTCTCCCATTCTGAAGGCTGTCTTTTCATCTTGCTTATAGTTTCCTTCATTGTGTGGAAGCTTTTAAGTTTAATTAGGTCCCATTTGTTTATTTTTGCTTTTATTTCCATTACTCTGGGAGGTGGATCATAGAGGATCTTGCTGTGATTTATGTCAGAGAGTGTTCTGCCTATGTTTTCCTCTAGGAGTATTATAGTTTCTGGTCTTACATTTAAATCTTTAATCCATTTAGAATTTATTTTTGTGTATGGTGTTAAAAGTGTTCTAGTTTCTCTTTTACAGGTGGTTGACCAGTTTTCCCAGCACTACTTGTTACAGAGATTGTCTTTTGTCCATTGCATATTTTGGCCTCCTTTGTCAAAGATAAGGTGTCCATAGGTATGTGGATTCATCTCTGGGCTTTCTATTTTATCCCATTGATCTGTATTCCTGTCTTTTTGCCAGTACCATAATGTCTTGATGACTGTAGCTTTGTAGTATAGTCTGAAATCAGGCAGGTTGATTCCTCCATCCATTCTTCTTTCTCAAGATTGCTTTGGTTATTTGAGGTTTTGTGCATTTACATACAAAGTGTGAAATTATTTATTTTAGTTCTGTGAGAAACACCATTGGTAGCTTGATAGGAATTACATTGAATCTATAGATTGCTTTGGGTAGTATACTCATTTTCACTATACTGATTCTTCTACCCATGAACATGGTATATTTCTCCATCTATTTGTGTCACCTTTGATTTCTTTGATCAGTGTTTTATAGTTTTCTATATATAGGTCTTTTATTTCTTTAGGTAAATTTATTCTTAAGTATTTTATTTTTTTCATTGCAATGGTGAATGGGATTGTTTCCTTAATTTCTCTTTCTGTTTTCTCACTGTTAGTGTATAGGAATGCAAGGGATCATGTGTGTTAATTTTATATCCTTCAAGTTTACTGTATTCATTGACTAGCTCTAGTAGTTTTCTGGTGGTGTCTTTAGAGTTTTCTGTGTAGAGGATCAGGTCATCTGCAAACAGCGGTAGTTTTACTTCTTCTTTTCCAATCTGGATTCCTTTTATTTCTTTTTCTTCTCTGATTGCTGTGGCTAAAACTTTCAAAACTATGTTGAATAGTAGTTGCGAGAGAGGGCACCCTTTTCTTGTTCCTGACTTTAAAGGAAATGCTGTCAATTTTTCACCATTGAGGATACTGTTCACTGTGGGTTTGTCATATATGCCTTTTATTGTGTTAAGGTATGTTCCTTCTATGCCTGCTTTCTGGAGAGGGTTTTTTTTTCCCCCTAATCATAAATGGGTGTTGCTGTTGCTGCTTCCACTAAGTTGCTTCAGTCGTGTCCAACTCTGTGCGACCCCATAGATGGCAGCCCACCAGGCTCCCCCGTCCCCGGGATTCTCCAAGCAAGGACACTGGAGTGGGTTGTCATTTCCTTCTCCAATGCATGAAAGTGAAAAGTTAAAGTGACGTCACTCAGTCGTGTCCGACTCTTAGCAACCCCATGAACTGCAGCCTACCAGGTTCCTCTGTCCATGGGATTCTCCAGGCAAGAGCACTGGAGTGGGTTGCCATTGCCTTCTCTAGATGGGTGTTGAATTTTGTCAAAGACTTTTTCTGCATCTATTGAGATAATCATATGGTTTTTATCTTTCAATTTGTTAATGTGGTGTATAACATTGATTGATTTGTCAATATTGAAGAATTCTTGCATCCCTGGGATAAAGCCCAGTTGGTCATGATGTATGATCTTTTTAATATGTTATTGGATTCTGTATGCTAGAATTTTGTTGTGGATTTTTGCATCTGTGTTCATCAGTAATATTGGCCTGTAGTTTTCTTCTTTTGTGGCATGTTTGTCTGGTTTTGGTATTAGGGTGATGATGGCCTCACAGAATGAGTTTGGGAGTTTACCTTCCTGTGCAATATTCTGGAAGAGTTTGAGTAGGATAGGTGTTAGCTCTTCACTAAATGTTTGGTAGGATTCACCTGTGAAGCCATCTTGCCCTGGACTTTTGTTTGTTGGAAGATTTTTGATTATAGTTTTGATTTCCATGCTTGTGATGGGTTCTGTTAAGATTTTCTGTTTCTTCCTGGTTCAATTTTCTAAGAATTTGCCCATTTCTTCCAAGTTGTCCATTTTATTGTCATATAGTTACTGATAGTATTCTCTTATGATCCTTCTTATTTCTGTGTTGTCTGTTGTGATTTCTCCATTTTCATTTCTCATTTGTTGATTTGATTCTTCTGTCTTTTTTTCTTAATGAGTCTGGCTAATGGTTTGTCTATTTTATTTATCTTCTTGAAGAACCAGCTTTTAGTTTTGTTTATTTTTGCTGTAGTCTGCTTTGTTTTTTTTCCACTTATTTCTGCTCTGGATTTTATGATTTCTTTCCTTCTACTAACTTTGGGGTTCTTCATTTCTTCTTTTTCTAGTTGCTTTATTAAAGTTAGGTTGTTTATTTGATGTTTCTCTTGTTTCTTGAGGTAAGCTTGTATTGCTATGAACCTTCCTCTTAGCACTGCTTTTACTGAATCTCATAGGTTTTTGGTTGTAATGTTTTCATTTTCATTTGTTTCTATGTATATTTGATTTCCTTTTTGATTTCTTCTGTGATCTGTTGGTTATTCAGAAGCATGATGTTTAGCCTCCATATATTTGAATTTTTTATAGTTTTTTCCCCCTGTAGTTGACATCTAATCTTACTGCACTGTGATCAGAAAAGATGCTTGACATGATTTCAATTTTTAAAAAATTTACCAAGGGTAGATTTATGGCCCAGGATGTGATCTATCTTGGAGAGTATTCTGTGTACACTTGTGAAAAAGGTGAAATTTACTGCTTTGGGGTGAAATGTCCTATAGATATCCATTAGGTCTAACTGGTCCATTTTATCATTTAAGGTTTGTGTTTCCTTGCTAATTTTCTGTTTGGTTTGTCTATCCATAGGTGTGAGTGGGGGTATTAAAGTCTCCCATTATTACTGTGTTACTGTTTTTTTCCACTTTCATACTTGTTACATTTGCTTTACATGTGGGGTGCTCCTATGTTGGGTTCTTATAAAAAGCCATTTTAATGCCCCTTTGACATCTGTATTCCTGAGTGTATATTAGTGGGTTAAGACTTGAGGTGATAATGGTGTAAACATATACACAATGGAGTATTACTCAGCCATTAAAAAAATACATTTGAGTCAGTTCTAATGAAGTGGGTGAAACTGGAGCCTATTATACAGAGTGAAGTAAGCCAGAAAGAAAAACACCAATACAGTATACTAATGCATGTATCTGGAATTTAGGAAGATGGTAATGATAACTCTGTATGCGAGAGAACAATTGAGACACAGATGTATAGAACAGTCTTTTGGACTCTGTGAGAGAGGAAGAGGGTGGGATGATTTGGGAGAATGGCATTGAAACATGTATAATATCATATAAGAAATGAATCACCAGTTCGGGTTTGATACAGGATGCAGGATGCTTGGGGCTGGTGCACTGGGATGAACCAGAGGGATGGTACAGGGAGGGAGGTGGGAGAAGGGGTCCAGGATGGGGAACATGTGAACACCTGTGGTGGATTCATGTTGATGTATGGCAAAACCAATACAATATTGTAAAGTAATTAGCCTCCAATTAAAATAAATAAATTTAAATAAAAATTAGAATGGAAAAAAAAGAGGATAAGAAATTTATCAGCTTTGTGCATGGAACCTTTCTTTGGTTGCAAGTACATGTAGATGACACTGCCATAAAAGAGGCTGACCACAGTGAGATGAGCACCACAGGTGTTGAGCATCACAGGTGTTAATCACCTTGCCTTCCTTAATCACCTTCCAGCCTTGCCTGACTTGATCTTAGTCACAGCTTGATTGATGATTCCCTATGAGACAAGAATGAAAAACAGTGACAAAACAAGGTAAACTACTCCAGGTGTGTAAATGGTAACATCCATTTCTTCGGTGTATGCACAGGCTATCTTAAGAAAGACAGGCATCTCACAAAATCAGTTATCGAGTATGTGACCACATAGCAGCAGTGAAAAGGCAAAAGTGCTCATAGTCAGGGCACCACACATGCCAGTCAACCATGATGCTGCTGCCGTCTTACAGAACTGAGGGTGCATGATAACCAGGTAGTGCAGGGGTTGGCAGACTGCTGCATAGTGATCATAGGCCATGACAACCAATCAAAGGTTTTCTGTTGCACCGAAGTCAAAGGCAAAGAAGAACTGTAGGATACAACCTGCATAAGTAATTAATTTGTTTGGCCCGCACAGATTTATCAAGTTCTGGGGAACAATACTAGTTGTGTAACAGATATCTAAAAATGTGAGGTTACTGAGGAAGAAGTGCATGGGTGTAAGAAATTGGCTGTCCAGAAAAGTTAAGCAGGATAATTGCTGTGTTGTTTATCAGAGGCATGATATGGAAGAGCAAAATGGTCACAGAGATAATGGGGTTCAGTTTGGGTTGATCAGAAAAGCCCAGCAGTACGAAGTTACCACCTTAACTGGCATTGGACATGACCACTATCTTCACTTTTTGACATCTGTAGAAAGGGGTAATGAAGAAACCAGAAAGTGAGTGATTGAGTGAAGTTGCTTAGTCGTGTCCGACTCTTTGCGATCCCATAGACTGTAGCCTACCAGGCTCCTCTGTCCACGGAATTTTCCAGGCAAGAATACTGGAGCGGGTTTCCATTTCCTTCTTCAGGGGATCTTCTCGACCCAGGGATCAAACTCAGGTCTCCCGCATTGCAGGCAGATGCTTTACTGTCTGAGCCACCAGGGAAGCCCAAAAGGGAGAACAACAGATTATAAAATTTTATTGTTCACATAGATGACTCAATATTGTGAAGGAATAGTGTTTACCAACAAAAAGCTCAGAAATTACAGAAAATGTCTTACTTGACCACTTTGTGTTCAGTTAACAAGCTGAGTAATGAACTGTGTTCCATCATTTGATTAGCTAAAATGATCTATTACCCTATTGCCAGAATTAGAAATGCCCACCTGTTTGTTTTGGGACTGTCCATTTTGTTTCAATCATCTGCAAACCAATAGTTTGAATAATTATTACTTGATAACATTTCAATGCCTGGCATAGCAGTTCCTTATCTATTACCTATTTTAAAATAGGAAATGTCTTGATCTACTAAGCTGTCATTTTTCAAATAAATCTTGAAATCAACTTATTATAAGCCAGAGAAAATACAGGAAGTTGTCTGAAATATCTGTATATAAGTTTTTTAAAAAAGTTTATTTTTAAAATTTTCTTTTTGAAGAATACAGCATGTCTCAGTTTATTAAAGTTCTCCTACTTTGGTAAAGAGGAATAGAACTTTTTCATAAAAATATTCTACATATCTTAATTTTATCTTTATTGATGTATTTTATTTAATTGCTAACTTGATAGGAGAGCTATAGATTTTAAACATTTATTTTGTATATTCTCTCTTTGCTGAAACTATAGGGACTTGTAATCATTTTCATATGAATTTGTTATATTATGAGGAGTAAATTGTTATTTTAAAATAATGATTGTTTTGTCTCTTCTTATTTTGGTGGGTGTATGCGTACATCTCTCAGCTGTTAACAGACAAAAAAGTCTTGTTGATATTTGTTCTTAAACACTTTAGTTCAGATTCTCATTTTTATAGATGCAGAAAGCAAGGTATAATAAATTACAAAAGGAATTAATAGTGTGTAACAAGGAAATGGTCTGTGCAAGGAAACAAGTTATAATAAATTAAGAAAATAATTAATAGTGTGTAATGAGAGATTTGATGCTTTTGAACTGTGGTGTTGGAGAAGACTCTTGAGAGTCCCTTGGACTGCAAGGACATCGAACCAGACCATTCTAAAGGAGATTAGCCCTGAGTGTTCTTTGGAAGGAATGATGCTAAAGCTGAAACTCCAGTACTTTGGCCACCTCATGCGAAGAGTTGACTCATTGGAAAAGACTCTGATGGTGGGAGGGATTGGGGGCAGGAGGAGAAGGGGACGACAGAGGATGAGATGGCTGGATGGCATCACTGACTCGATGGACGTGAGTTTGAGTGAACTCCGGGAGATGGTGATAGACAGGAAGGCCTGGCGTGCTGCGATTCATGGGGTCGCAAAGAGTCAGGTACGACTGAGTGACTGAACTGAAATGAAGTGAATGAGAGAATTGGGCTGTACAAGGGTTCTGACCTGATAAAAGCAAATTTGGTCACCTTCAGCTTTCAGGTTATTTTGGTAGATAATCAGTCCCTGAAAAACCTTAATGACTACAGGGTTAGCATTTTCCCTACAACCTTTTGTCCAGGTTGTAATGAAAATGCAGTGACCAAATCGTACCAGTCATATGGAGGTTTATTAAGCAGACATTAGCAGGTAGGCATATATTCTACCTGCTAGAATAAGACACCTGTGCCATATGTTCTATAAGCTCATGAAGTCCCAGCTCACTGCCATTTCAGATGCTCTACTGCTACCTTGCATAAAAGTTTATTGATGATGTGACAGCAGAAGCAGAATTTTGGTACTTCCAGGTCAAAAAAAAAAAAAAGGATGTAAGTCCATTTAGGAAAGAAATCTTGGCATTGTCACTAAAATTATGGTTCCATACCTTTTTGATTCTTACACCTCTCACACCAGAATGAGGAGTGTTTCTATATATGTTAGGCCACGTATGTTTGATACTACTTTTCACTGATAATCCACTTGAACATTAATTGTTATGCAAATGAGCAAGACATCAGGTGTTGATCAAGAAATGCTCAGTGGGAAGTTTTGTGATTGCTGCCTTGGAAAACAGCCTTTCTGATTAAATGCCACCTAATGTGGTAAATGTGGTGGTGGGGGCACAATAAGATAATTTTTGAATGGAATGAATTCTTGGTTTCCATCATATGCTTTTTCAGGGTTGCCTTTCAGTGTCTATAACTGTTCCTTTCCTCTTGCTTATGCTGACTCCTTTTGATTTCCCCATTCTAAGTTGTGGCTGAGTATCATGATCTATTCTTCAGGCAAGGGGTCTTAATTGTTTGTATCTTCTCCTGACCATCACTCTAATCCTGTTAAACTAAATGATGCTCTGCTATCATCTCTATGTCAACAATATGTTTATGTAAACCACACACATGGTATTTCTGTATTCATGGGGTCATTTCAAGGCAGATGGTGGAATGGGAAAAATAAATACCTATGTATATACCACTCTCTTGAAAGTTGTCTTCCTTTTTTTTTCTCAAGAAGACATGCAAATCATGCTAATGCTATATTTAAAATATATCCTGAATACATTTCTCACTGTTTCCATTTAGGTCACATCACACTGGTCTCCCTACAGGATAGATGCTAGACATACTACAGAGCAGTCGATCAGATTATTTGAACATGCAAATCAGGTCCTGTCAAAATCTTCCAGTGGCTTCCCATCACTCCCCACTTTTATAAAACATTTTTGTCATATTTACTTTGCCTCTCTCTGAACCATTTGGAAACGAGTTGAAGATATCATGATACTTATCCCTAAATACTCCAGAATGCTTTCCTGACAGTAGTGGCATTCTTTTTCATAGTCACAATACCATTATCATACTCAAGAAAATTACTGATTCAGTAATACATCTAACATCCAGCCCACATTCAAATTTCCCCATTATCCTCCAAGTCTTATAGCTGTTTTTTCCCACACCACTGATCAGAATTCAATTAAGGTACACACATTGCAGTAGTTGTGTTTCTTTAGTCTAATTTAGAACTATGTGGAAATGGCAGCCCACTCCAGTGTTCTTTCCTGGGAAGTCCCATGGAAAGAGGAGCTTGGTAGGCTACAGTCCATGGAGTCACAGAGTCGTACATGACTTAGTGACTGAACAACAACATCAATGCTGTCTAATGCAATGCTGTCTAATATAGTAGACTCTAGTCACATGTAGTGAAAGTGAAAAAGCATTGGAGAAGGAAATGGCAACCCACTCCAGTGTTCTTGCCTGGAGAATCCCAGGGATGGGGGAGCCTGGTGGGCTGCCGTCTATGGGGTCGTACAGAGTCGGATATGACTGAAGGACTTAGCAGCAGCAGCAGCAGTCACATGTGACTACTGAGCTGAATGCTGTTAATGTGATTGAGATGTGCTGTGAGTTAAAATGCACGCCAGTTTTTATTTTGTACAGAAAAAATAAGATATCTCAGTTTTTATATTGATCACATGTTGAAATAATATTTTAGATAATTAAACATGATTAAAATCTCAGCTATTCATTTTAACCTTTTAAAAAATGACTGCAAGAAAACTTAAAATACTTATGTGACTTGCATTTATTACTTATGTGGTATTTTTGTTTGATATGTGGAATCAGAACAAATCACTAACCTTTTCTTTCAAAGCATTGTTTAAAGAAAGAGTTGAGGCAATTTGTTTTGTAGGAAACCGATCCCCAACTTCTAAGATCTAATGCCTGATGATCTGAGATGAAGCTGGTGTAATAATAATAGAAATAAAATTCAGAATAAATATAATGCACTTGGATCATTGCAATCCTCCCCCGCTGTGCCACCCACCTTCCCACCCCCCAGTCCATGGAAAAATTGTGTCTTTTATGAAACCTATCCCTGGTGCCAAAAAGATTGGGAACAGCTGTTATAGAATCATCCTACATTCTGAATGATCACTTTCAGAATAAGCTTTGTAGTATGTGAAGTATAAGGCCTCTCATTTTACCTCCCCGCACTGTCCCTGTAGAAAGAGTCTCCTACAGTTCTACCACTTGCTTTACACTGACTTTCTTGCTGTTTGACAAACACGTGAGACATATCTTTTGCAATTCCTGGGAATTCTCTTTCCTGTATTTTTTTGCAAGACTGACTCCCTTACTTCATTCAAGTCTCTGCTCACATACCACATACTCAGAGCTTCCTGACCGTCCTTTCTAAGTAGCACTTTCCATGATTGTTTCCCCTTATCCTGCTTTGCCTTTCTTTTTAAAATTTCACCTTTATGGAAGTATAAAATTGTAAGATATTTAAAGTGTGCGTTGTGATTTGATATGTGTATGCATTATGAAAGGATATCACCTTCTTCCCCACCCATCTAGTTAATTAATACACCATCACCTCACATATTTATTCTTCTTTTAGGGGGAATGAGAACTTTTAAGTTCTATTCTCTTAATAAGTTTCAACTATAAAATACAAAGTTATCAACTACAGTCGCCAGGTTTTTACATTAGATCTTCAGACCTTATTTTTCTTGTAGTTGAAGTTTGTAACCATTTCCCTCCCCTCCTTTTTGGTCACACCATATGGCTTGTGGGATCTTATTTCCTCAACCAGGGATTGAACTCAGGTCTATGACAGTGAAAGCATTGAACCTAACCACTGGACTGGCAAATAATTCCCCTGATAACCTTTTATAAATCTTTCTCTATTTCTCCATTCCCTAGCCCCTATCGACAATTTTTCTACTCTTTTTTTCTTTTTAATCCACATATAAGTGATATCATGAAGTATTTGTTTTTCTCTGGCACATTTCACTGAAGGTCCATCCAATTTCTCACAAATGGCAGGATGTCATTCTTTCTCATGGCTGAGTAATATTCCATTATATATTCTACATCATATATACCACATCTTCTTTATCTATTTGCCTGTCGATTTGCACTTAGGTTGTTTCCATATTGCGATTATTGTGAATAACACTGCAATGAAAATGGGAGTGCAGATATCAGTTCTGTTTGCATTCCTTTGGATATATACCCAGAAGTGGGATTGCTGGATCATATGTTACTCCTATTTTTTAATGTTTGAAGAACTCTTATATGTTTAAAAATAATGGTTTATACCAGTTTACATTGCTACTAGTAGTGTACAGGGTTCCTTTTTCTTCTATATCCTTACCATCACATGTTATTTGTGTTGGCTTTTTAATAATAGCCATTCTGACAGATATGAGGTGATATTTCATTGTGGTTTTAATTTGCATTCTCCTAGTGACTAGTGGCAGAGAAGGCAATGGCACCCCACTCCAGTACTCCTGCCTGGAAATCCGATGGACGGAGGAGCCTGGTAGGCTGCAGTCCATGGAATCGCTGAGGGTTGGACATGACTGTGTGACTTCACTTTCACTCTTCACTTTCGTGCATTGGAGAAGGAAATGGCAACCCACTGCAGTGTTCTTGCCTGGAGAATCCGAGGGACGGGGGAGCCTGGTGGGCTGCCATCTATGGGGTCACACAGAGTTGGACACAACTGAAGTGACTTAGCAGCAGCAGCAACAGCAGTGACTAGTGATGTTGGGCATCTTTTCATGTACCTTTGGCCATTTGTATATATTCTTTGGAAAAATATCTGTTCAGGTACTCAGTCTATTTTAAAATTGGATAACTGTTTTTTTTTTTTTTTTGCAATTAAGTGTATGAGTTCCTTATATATTTTATATATTAACTTCTTAGTAGGTATATATTTTACAGATTTTCTCCTATTTCATAGGTTGTCTTTGCATTTTTTTTTTTTTACTGTGCTTTTGGTGTCATATCCAAGACAACCATTTCCCCCTATGTTTTCTTCTAGGAGTTTTGTGGTCAGGTCATGAAATTTCAGTCTTCAATCCTTCTTTGAGTTAATGATTGTCAGAGGTGTAATACTTTGACTTAAGTATTTTGAGAGGTCTAGTTTCATTTGTTTGCATGTGGCTATCCAGTTGTCCCAGGATCATTTATTGAAGAGACTGTCCTTTGGTCATTGCATGGTTTTGGCTCCTTTATTGTAAATTAATTCTCTGTATATGTATGAGTTTATTTCTAGGCTTTCTATTCTTGTTCCATTGACCTGTGTGTCTGTTTTTAATTCCAATACCATACAGTTTTGATTACTATGGCTTTGTAGTATAGTTTAATGTTAGGAAGTGTTGTGCCTCCTAGTTTGTTCTTTTAAGATTGGTTTGGCTATTTAGGTTCATTATGGTTCCACACAAATGTTGAATTGTTTCTTCTATTTCTGTGAAAAATACCATTGGAATTTTGATAGGGATTGTATTGAATCTGTAGATTACCTTGGGTGGTAGTATGGGTATTTTAACTATATTAGTTTTTATGATCTATCCTTGAGAATATTCATGGGTATTTGAGAAGAATATGTGTTCTGCTATTCTTGGATGGAATGTTTTGTAAACATTAAGTCCATCTGGTTTAGCGTAAAGTTTAAGTCCAATTCACACACAGAGAGTTGAGGGTGAGGTTTGAGGTACTCCTAGATATTTTTTTTCTTTTTGCTAATGGATTCAAAAAAGACTAAGTCCATCCCCATCAATTGCTTTTGATCGTCTTCCCATATGAGATTCCTAATGGTTTATATAAAAGGAATAGTAGTCAAATAGAACTAAATATAATAGTTAATGTTTATTGAGAACTTTAATTATAGACTATACTAACATGTATGAAATATTTTTCTTAATCCTCTGTGTGGCAATGAATAGAAGTACTCAAAAGTGATCCTGAGATGTCTCTCTAGGTTGCCTAGGAAAGGAGCTAGCTGGAACTGGGGTTTCCCCCTCTTCCTGGAGGGAAGGGGGTGCATTTAAACTCAGTTTTCCATTGGACCAATGCCTTACACTCCCTAACAGGATAGGCTCCAACTTTCCAGGTATCCATGGTCTTCAGGTGCCAGGCAGCTGGCCTTCCTCAAACAGTTAGCGTCTAAACCCAGACTGCCTGGCAACCAAGTAGTCTTGATGTCTCACTAAGAAATGGAATTCAAGTTTACCTTTTGAGAAGGTAGAGCAGTTGTGTCAGGACTAGAGCAGCTTGACCCTGGCACTGATTCTCCTCTCCCTGAGATTATGAGAGGGTGGAAGTACTTTGCCTCTTGTTCCTGACTCTTGGTTTCCTGTGTTTCCCCAATAAATCTTGTTCTTTGGTTCTCACTGTGTGATGTTGCTGTATTTATCTTAATGCCTGTTGCACCACATTCTTGCAGCAAATTTATGAATTAGAGATGCTGGGGATATCGAGAGGATGTGGGTAGAGTTTGCCATCTTCTCAAGAAAGGGTGTGATTAATTATAAAAGTGTATGTGTGTGTGTGTGTGTGTGTGTGTGTGTGTGTCTGGAGAGCTAGGTGTAGGCTGGAGGATTGGTTGATGAAGGAAAAATTGTCTGACCCTATGAAGATGGGAATCTGGAACGAAAAAGAGAGCAAAGTGATCTGGGCCTCAAGAACCTCATGCCCAAGCAAATTCGGCCAGAGTTAATGGGCTGCAGGTCGTCTGATGAAGATGGGTGAATTTCGAACTGGAAAATCTGGAAACAAAAATCTGCCACTAAGGGAGACTGAAGGCCAGGCTCACTGCTACAGAATTGTTATCAAAAAGCAAAGGGGAGAGTCTGCTTCCTTATAAGAACCGCTGTGACCTTCTTAGCTCTTATTAGAATGTCAGTGCTTATATCTTGAAGGACCATTTTTCATAGCATCATATTGTGGCAGTTAGCTGAAATGGCGGTAGTGAACTTACATACCAGTCCTTGCCTGGTCGGGTAAGCGAACTGATATAAACTCATTTTTGGAATTTCAGGTTTGGAGATCGTTCTGGGGGAAAGGCAGCGCAAAATGGAGACAACATTCTGTTAATATTGCTATTGGGGGCTGATGAATAAATTGCAAAATAATGACAATAAAGAAAAGCAATGGGCCATATTTAAGTTCATCAAATGTTTCTTACCAGCAGGAAAGCAAGGATGGAAACTTTTCTTTGATATTTTGGTTGGTGCACAAGAACTTAAACCCATCATTTTCATGCGGCTACTGTGAATATGCACTTAAAATATTAGATAAAGATATGTTAAAGTTATGTTATTCTTTGATGTTATTTCCTTTGATGATACTAACTGTATCTTAAAAAAATTATAAATTCTCTTGAATCCTCAACTCCAAAGAAAAATCTATATTTTTACAGACTAGTGGTAATAATTAGTGTCTTCTTCAAGAAGTATCTGCTGTTTCTGCCAAATGTCAAATAGCTAATATTCTTTCTCACAAAATAATTGCTTTTCCTAACACTCATCTCACATGCTTGTAAAGTAATGCTCAAAATTCTCCAAGCCAGGCTTCAGTAATATGTGAACCGTGAACTTCCTGATGTTCAAGCTGGTTTTAGAAAAGGCAGAGGAATCAGAGATAAATTGCCAACATCCGCTGGATCATGGAAAAAGCAAGAGAGTTCCAGAAAACATCTATTTCTGCTTTATGACTATGCCAAAGCCTTTCACTGTGTGGATCACAATAAACTGTGGAAAATTCTGAAAGAGATGGGAACACCAGACCACCTGACCTACCTCTTGAGAAATTTGTATGCAGATCAGGAAACAACAGTTAGAACTGGACATGGAACAACAGACTGGTTCCAAATAGGAAAAGGAGTACGTCAAGGCTGTATATTGTCACCCTGCTTATTTAACTTATATGCAGAGTACATCATGAGAAATGCTGGACTGGAAGAAACACAAGCTGGAATCAAGATTGCCGGGAGAAATATCAATAACCTCAGATATGCAGATGACACTACCCTTATGGCAGAAAGTGAAGAGGAACTAAAAAGCCTCTTGATGAAAGTGAAAGTGAAGAGTGAAAAAGTTGGCTTAACACTCAACATTCAGAAAAAGAAGATCATGGCATCCGGTCCCATCACTTCATGGGAAATAAATGGGGAAACAGTGGAAACAGTGTCCGACTTTATTTTTTTTGGGCTCCAAAATCACTGCAGATGGTGATTGCAGCCATGAAATTAAAAGACGCTTACTCCTTGGAAGGAAAGTTATGACCAACCTAGACAGCATATTCAAAAGCAAAGACATTACTTTGCCAACAAAGGTTTGTCTAGTCAAGGCTATGGTTTTTCCTGTGGTCATGTATGGATGTGAGAGTTGGACTGTGAAGAAGGCTGAGCGCCGAAGAATTGATGCTTTAGAACTGTGGTGTTGGAGAAGACTCTTGCGAGTCCCTTGGACTGCAAGGAGATCCAACCCGTCCATTCTGAAGGAGATCAGCCCTGGGTGTTCTTTGGAAGGAATGATGCTAAAGCTGAAACTCCACGACTTTGGGCACCTCATGCAAAGAGTTGACTCATTGGAAAAGACTCTGTTGCTGGGAGGGATTGAGGGCAGGAGGAGAAGGGGACGACAGAGGATGAGATGACTGGAAGGCATCACCGACTTGACGGACGTGAGTCTGGGTGAACTCTGGGAGTTGGTGATGGACAGGGAGGCCCTGGTGTGCTGTGATTCATGGGGTCGCAGAGAGTCGGACACGACTGAGCGACTGAACTTAACTGAACTGAACAAAGGTTTGCCTTTGTTTAACAGAACTGAAAGTCAGGTGAGAAATAGCCTAATGTCAGTTTTTCCCAAATATTTGATCCTTCAGGCAGATGGTGGATTCATTTGCACTTGAAATGACATAGCAGTGGCATTGTAGATGTGAAGACTCTTTTATTTGCAGAGATGATTTTCAATCTCTGAAATGATCAATTGTAGAGAAGTTTAGTTTATTCTCCAGCATAGAGATCCCCAGATTTTGAATGTATTTACCAGTAAAATAAAGTAAAAATGAGATTAAACATATGATTACTAAATTTTTGTTTTGGCAAGTAAAAGCATCAAAACTTCCCCCCAAATTACCATCTACTACTGCAAGTTGATGATGGACAGGGAAGCTTGATGAGCAGCAGTCCATAGGGTCACAAAGGGTTGGGCACGACTGAGTGACTGAACTGAATTGACCAGTATAATTCAAGAAAAGAAAGAACATTATAAAGCGAAAGTGCAAGCAGATAGTGTTAAATAATGAATAACCCTTTTTATTACTTCCGTATAAATGGTCAACTTGTAGTTGTTGTTTATTCGCTAAGTTGTGTCTGACTCTTTGTGACCCCATGGACTGTAGCCCACCAGACTTTCTGTCCATGGGATTTCCGAGGCAAGAATAGTGGAGTGGGTTGCCATTTCCTTCTCCACGGGATCTTCCCGACCTGGGGATCCAACTTGTGTTTCCTGCATTGGCAGGTGGATTCTCTACCACTGAGCCACCAGGGAAGCCCCAGCATAGTAGCCCTCTGGTCTTTTAAAACTTGAGGCAGAAGGTGGAATGGGTGTTGGTGAGCTGTTAGTCTTCACCACAAAGTCTCCTCTGGCAAAATCAGGTGAATGAAAGAGTGTTATTTCTAATATAAGTGATATGTCTGGGAAGAAAAAAATCAGTACAATCTTATCTATAATAGATGCTTATGAATAATATTTCCTCAATCTTTTGTACATTGCTATACTTACCATATTTCATAATCATTTATTTATGTTTTCTCTGATTAATCTTGAAGCTTTTAAATGTATGAATTACATTTTATTTATGTATATTTATTTATCTGTCTCCTTATCATTTATCCCTACTTCCTATTTATTTACAGAGTCAGTACCTAGTACAATTCTTGGTACATGGTAAACACCGAAGAAGTGCTCTTTGAATAAATGTATTGATTGATCTTCTGTTGGGAAAGGTCAATATTATTTCTTTAACTCTCTACACTCTGATTTTTCCACTTAATTCATGACTTTGCTGGCCATTTTTTTTAAATCCACAATATTCTCTTTATTGCACTCTTTACATCTTTGTTTCTTAAAGTGTATATCAGAGGGTTAAGGCTGGGTGTGACAATTGTGTAAAAGAGAGTAAGGAACTTCCCCTCATCTTGCAAGGTACTAGTTTGCGGCTTCAAGTACATATAAATGAGTGTTCCATAAAACAGAGATACTACTGTGAGGTTGGAACCACATGTATTAAGGATCTTTTGCCACCTTGCTGCTGACTTGATTCTCATGACAGCTTGAGTGATGACTCCATATGAGATGAGAATTAGTGACAGAGGTACCAGAAGAATTACTACTCCAAGAGCAAAGACAACAACTTCAATTACTTTTGAATAGACACAAGCCATCTTGATCAATGCTGGCACCTCACAGAAAAAGTTATCCACCTCCCGGTGCCCACATCTTGGCAGCTTCACAGTCAAAGAGCAAACAGTTAAGGCACTGCCAAAACCACCTAACCAGGCAATCAACACCATCTTCTGGCAAAGCTCAGGGTGCATTATTACTGTGTAGTGAAGAGGTTGACAGACAGCAGCATAGCGGTCATAAGCCATTACAGCCAAGAGAAGACATTCTGTGGCTCCCATGTCAAGGGCAAAGAAGAACTGGAGCACACACCCTCCATATGTAATAGACTTTTTTGGACCCCATAGATTTACCAGCATCTGGGGGATAATGCTAGTTGTGTAACAGAGGTCCACAAAAGACAAATTGGATAAGAAGAAATACATGGGCATATGGAGCTGGGTGTCTAGGTAAGATACAAGAATGATCGTTGTGTTTCCTACCAGTGTTATAATATAGAAGATGAAGACAACCACAGAGATGATGTGTTCCAATTGGGGCCGATCAGAAAAGCCCAGAAGGATGAAGTCTGTTGTGGAACTTCCATTGCTGGTTCCCATTGCTCCTTTTGAAAAACTAGGAAGCTATACCATGGGAAGAAAAAATAGTGTCAGCCTTAGGTAGAACTAAAAACCTCTGAAGTTTGTCATGAATATCCAAAGGTCACTTATTTGCATGCTTTCTCCCATTTTGGAACACCTCTTAACATATCTGCTGTGTTCGTTTTCCAAAATCTCTACCTATTTCATTATATCCATAGTGGTTTTATTTATTTATTTTTTATTTGCCATGCCATGTGGCTTCCAGTATCTTAGTTCCTTGACCAGGGATTGAGCCTGGGACCCCGAGAGTTAAAACGTGGATCCTAACCACTGGATTTCTAGGGAATTCCCCAGAATGCTTCTAAAAATAATTTTTGACCACTGAGTCACACAATATTTTTCTTACAAAGCTGTTGATCTTAAGGTAAAAGTTAAATGACATTTTCCTGGGGTAAGCTGTACCATTTTCTAACAATTACCTTCCATATTCACTTCCAAATGTCTATATCTCAACCTTTATAATCATAATAATAATTGTCATCACAACCAGCATCCTCCTCCACTTTTTCCTGCTTTTCAACATTACACTGTTGTTCTTGTATTAATTTTGATGTTCTTTACTATCCTGCCCTTTTTTTGTGCAATGTGTTTTTGGTGCCAGGAAATAATCCTTTTTATTAACCTTTATTTACATGTACAGATGCTATAGATTTCGTTGAACATCTTTATGAATCTTATTACACCATCTCAACAGTCTTATTGATTTGTTGCAGAGTTAAAAGTTGAACTAATTCCAGAAGGCTTTAGTCCCCACATACACATGGTAGCAATTTGCATTAGCTCCTATTTACCTGTCCCTTCAGCAAAATTAACAAGGCAGTTAATTGAAACAAGAAGTTTATTAAACAATCAATGAGTTGTTTTTCCCCATGGAATTTACTAATTACATGAGCTTATCCTCTGGTTGCTTTGGAACTCTATAGGTAAAACTATCACCTAATTTCAACTCTAAAAGAATACAGATAAGGGATACAATTATATCAGTCTTACTTTGTCTGGATATGGTATCATATCATTAAACAGATGGAATGTCTAATTACTGAGTTTATGAATTTTTTAATGTATATAAACTCTAACCATGAACTTCAGATTTAAATGTACACTTTGCATTTATAGTGTCTTTGGGTCAAGGAATAATAACCTATTTGTTACAGTTATAGTAAGATAAGGGAAAGATAAATTACCTACAGTATATCATTTTTATAAGCATTTTAGTTAGAACATTATGTATTATAATCATGATGAAAGAACTGTTATTATTAAGTAGTATGAAATAGAGGTGTAGTTTTTCTCAATAAAATGGAAATGTAATTTAATTATGAGTGTCCAGTTTCTATGCTGTAGATGTCAGACTAAGTTAAGCAGATTGCTTAAGAGCACAAGTTCTTGACTCAGAGTGCTTGGGATCAAATTCCAGCTTCACCACTCAGAAGCAATGTGTCCTTGGGCAATTTATTTTACCAGTCTGTCTACTAGGTTCTCTATGTGTTATGTGAAGGGATATTGTGAAGGTTAATATTTGTGAAGACACTTGGAAGTGAATCCTTCTGTGGAAGGATTTCCAATGAAAGGCAGAAAGCCTTCGTTCATGTTTAATTCTAAATATGTAAAGCTATATTCACCTACCCCCAAATCATTGTTACTCTGTTTATCCTTCATTTCCTTTGCTTTTCATGCTGGTGATTCACCATGTGGTCTACAACTAAACCGGAATGCTTAAATATTTTTTTGGCATGATTTTTTAGGTGCACAATCATACTTATGTACACAAAATTACTTTCAAATACAGTGTACAGATTGAACCGATAAGCTTCAGAAGGAGGAGAAGACTTGGTTTCCAAAATGACTTGATTACAGAATGCACTTGGCTTTTTTAGACCACTTCAGCTTGGGATAGTGTTGGGAATTAAAAGGCCACAGAATTTTAGAGTTGAAATGAACCTCGGGCACCATGAATCCAGCCTTCTATCCTGTACAGGAAATCCTTCCACAGGAAGATGCACTTCCACTCCTATTTTCATAAATTCAGTAACAGGAAAGTCATTTGCACATGAAGCAGCCTCTTTTCTTTAATCAGTGTCTCTTACTTACTTATGTTGAGCTCAAAGGTGCCTTTTGTAACATCCAGGCACTGGCTCTTTTTCTTTTTTCTGGAAATAAATACAGAATAAGTCAATTTGACATGGCTTTATAAAAGTAGTTTTATTATTAAAGAAACCATATATACAGAAAGAAAAATAAAAGCTTGGTCAGCTAAGGTGAATATTTTTGTAACTGACACGGAGGTCAAGAAACAGAATGCGGCCAGTCACCCTGGGATCTTCTCTCTGTGCCTCATTCCAGTCATAACCCTTCTCTGTCCTTGAAAGTATGCACTATCTTGATGTTTATAGTAACCACCTCCTTGTGTTTTACTAGTTTAATTACTCAAATGTGCATATGTAGACACTATTGTTTAATTTTGTTCATTAAGAATTTTTATATGTCTTTTAAGTCTCTTTTAATATTAGAATCTATTGTTAAATATACACTTACATTTATGTTCCCAGACCAAGTGCATAAGTCACTGAATGATCTTTAATTACTATGCTCTTCTGGTTGCAATCCATTGGATGCACCATGGTTTATGAAATGCCTCAGAATAGTGAGTTTAGAAGTAAACACTGTGCACCAGGTGTGCTACACTGTTGAAGAGAATAGTGACAGTCTATGATTTACACAATGTTTCTAAAATGTTTTAGCCAGTTTTAGCAGGTGGAAAACATTATAGTCTTCATTTAAGCTTTGGATTATATAAGGCTCCTTGTTCGAAGTTCTGTCAAGAATTATACTTTATGTAATGTAATCTTGTGAACCCAAATGTAAGACTTCATCTTATGCTTTTTAATATTTTGGTTTAAGCCTTGAAGTCTCAAAATTTAGATATCATTTTAAATTTAAAAGTCAACATGATATATAAAAAAGGACATGAGTTGAAGAAATAGATGTTAAAAAGAAGCATGTTATATTTTAATTAAAACTCACTTTCATTTTTCATAGTATGAACTTCAGTTTCTAATAATGTAGCATAATTTTACATTTTACTTTCTTCAGTGAAATCTAAGACAAATGAACCAGACATATTTAAACATAACTTGAGTGTACACAATGATATGGAGGTAAAACTAGATACATAACATTTCATAGTTGTCTAAAATTTTATTAAAAAAAAGATCTTAAATGGATCTTTTATAACTGTAAAGTAAGATGGTACATTGCTGTAACCATACAAACCCAAAGCAGAAAAATACAATATAAAAGTAGTTAAGACCCCCAACTCAGTCAGACCATCAGTCATGGTATTAGAACACCCTTTAGCTACTTTCTCACTGTGTGGAATGAAGCAAACTAATTATCTTCTTTTAGCCAGAGTTTCCTCATCTGCAAAATAGTTATTCTAGAGCACCTGCTTCATAGAATGGTTTGTGAGGATAATTAAATGATTTATTACATAGTTTATATGTTAAAATTAACATATAAACTAAGTTAAAATTTTCACTAACTGCTCTCTTGTTGAAATTTAATATAATCTTCATTCCTGAGAGGGAATTAGTGTCTTAGGGTTTATTTTTATCTCACATATCTGTCATATATGTGCTTTCATATTAGACTGAGATCTAACATCTATACTACCTAGGATCTGTTTTCTACTCCATGTCTTCTGTTGGAGATAGCAGCAAATACTTACCAGAAGAAAAAAATATTAGAAAGTAATTATACTTTCATGAGGGTAGAATTCACAGTTGTCATGCTCTTAAGTAGTCCAGATGTACTCCTGTGCACACTATGATGATCCTTCATTTCATTGATGATTCACAAAAATTGTTTGGCAAGTCACTGAGTCTATGAAATATTGGAATAGCCACCAGTTTCTTATATTATTAATAACGTGACAGTCACATTCATGTTTAAATACAACAGCTGAACCGAGATTAAGTAGAGGTCTCCATCTAATGTGGATGTTGGAGAAAAACTAGATGCAGGACTGGTTGAAGAATTGAAGAATTAGGTTTTGTTAAATGTATTTTTGATAGTATATTTGTAGTCTTATCATGTATACTTTTGTTAAATGCATTTGTAGATAGATTTTTGCCTAATTAAACAAAGAGAGTGCTATGTTGGTCTGCGTATATTACAAGAATCGTAATGATGTAGCAGGGAAATATTTGTGTGCAATTTTAAAGGCTACTATGTGGATGTGATTTAGACCTTGGGGACTAGTGCCCCACAGAGGTGATTAACAAATCTTTGACTATGGTCAGAATCTTATCTAAACAACAATTTTATGAAAAATTCCCTTAAGACTTTGTGGTCTATCCATTTTCTGTTTAGATTTCTTCCATGGAAATTAATTTCAGAGGTAAATTGCACTGAAGTTACTATTGCATATTATAAATATAATGTAAACCATATTTATTAAAATAACACACTTAATTGAAATTTGGATAATTCAACAGGTAAGATATCAAGTTGGAGAAATACACGCTATTATCTAGGTATTGTGTCCATAGGAAATAAGATATTTGATTAAAAATCATGGAATAATTAAAATTCTAGGTTCATGAGCTATATAATCATTGTTTCATTTTCAATGAATTAAAGATAATACTGTGAATACATTTCAGCCTGCCCTTCTGTTCAAGAGCTGAAAATTTTCTAATAGCTTAGAGCTGCCTATGTGGCTTCACACTGTCCAGTCTGTCTTCCTGCCTGACCCCCAGGGGAATCATGGTCTTGAATTCTGTGTTCATCACATACTTACATTAGGATATAATTTATACATTGACACACTCCCCTACATATGTGGAGAATGTCTAAATAGCCTGTATTTTTTCTATGTGCAACTTCACAGAATTTGTCTATTAGTTCTTGGAGTTTTTTTTATTAGGTCTTTAGGATTTTCTATATCAAAGATCATGTCATCTGCAGAGACAGTTTTACTTCTCACTTTCTGATTTGGATGCTTTTCCTTTTCTAGGATTTCCCAACTATATTGATAGAAGTGGCAAGAGTGGTCATCATTGTCTTGCCCTTGATACTAGAGGAAAAGCTTACAACCTTGTACTAGTGAGTATGGTGTTTGCTCTGGGCTTGTCATATATGATTCAATGTCTTTACTAGTAATTGGTCTGTTAGATTTTCTACCAATATTTCTTTCTAATTCAATCTTGGTAGGTTGTATGTTTTTAGAAATTAACTGTTTCTTCTAAGTAGTTCAATTTATTGGTATAGTGTTTTTTGATCCTATCTATTTTGTGTGGTAGCAGTTGTAATGTCTATTTCATACTTTTCTTTATTTTTGTCCTCTGTCTTTTTTTTTGCTGATGGAGCCTGCAATGCATTTAGTAGGAACTGCATCTTTTTGTTGCCCTCCAAGAGTCCTAGCTGCTGCTTTTCAGGCTCTTCCTTCCTCACGGTCACCACTCCCTGAGTCTTGTAGCACATCTCAGCATACTGAATACGGTGAGAAAGAAGTCGTTTGTTTGTCAGTGTCTTTGTTGCACAGCTAGGGAAACTGGTTGCTCACTCAGATACTCTCACATTCTCCCAGTGGAGATATCACAGGCTAAGGAAGTCTCCTTTGGCACTGAGCTGTGACACCTTGGAGGAGAGGTGGTAGGTAGTAAAGTAAAACTGTTCTTCTTAACCTCATCAGCGTGTCCATCTCTGCTCCAGTGATGTGCTGGTACATCTCAGTGGACTCCCAGAGTTTCACAAAGGCAGTGCTGTCTGTTGGTGATTACACAGATCATCCTGAATATGCAGGAACCTTAGACTATGGCTTGCTTTTCTAATTCCTAAGTGGTGTCTTTGGAAGAGACAAAGCTTTAGTTTTAAAAAGTTCAACACATGAATTTTTCTTTTATGATTAGTCTTTACCAAAGTAAAAAGCCTCTTGATGAAAGTGAAAGTGGAGAGTGAAAAAGTTGGCTTAAAGCTCAACATTCAGAAAACGAAGGTATTGATATCCGGTCCCATCACTTCATGGGAAATAGATGGGGAAACAGTGGAAACAGTGTCAGATTTTATTTTTCTGGGCTGCAGAATCAGTACAGATGGTGACTGCAGCCATGAAATTAAAAGACGCTTACTCCTTGGAAGGAAAGTTATGACCAACCTAGATAGCATATTCAAAAGCAGAGACATTACTTTGCCACAAAAGTTCGTCTAGTCAAGGCTATGGTTTTTCCTGTGGTCATGTATGGATGTGAGAGTTGGACTGTGAAGAAGGCTGAGCACCGAAGAATTGATGCTTTTGAACTGTGGTGTTGGAGAAGACTCTTGCGAGTCCCTTGGACTGCAAGGAGATCCAACCCGTCCATTCTGAAGGAGATCAGCCCTGGGATTTCTTTGGAAGGAATGATGCTAAAGCTGAAACTCCAGTACTTTGGCCACCTCATACGAAGAGTTAACTCATTGGAAAAGTCTCTGATGGTGGGAGGGATTGGGGGCAGGAGGAAGAGGGGACGACAGAGGATGAGATGGCTGGATGGCATCACTGACTCGATGGACGTGAGTCTGGGAGAACTCCGGGAGTTGGTGATGGACAGGGAGACCTGGCATGCTGCGATTCATGGGGTCGCAAAGAGTCGGACACGACTGAGTGACTGTTCTGATCTGATCTGACTCTAAGCTTATGAAGATATTTTTGTATTTTATCCTAGAAGCTTTATAATTTTAGCTTTTATTTTTAATCAGCGATTCATTTCAAGTTAAAGTTTTCTGTATGGTGTGAGGTAGAAGTTGAACTTCAGTATTTTCCATAGAATATCCAGTAATTTCAACACCATTCATTGAAAGATTATCTTTTTCTTATTAAACTTTGACACCTTTGCAAAAAGTCAGTTGACCCTGTACATCCATTTCTGAGCTCTCTATTGACCTTTTTGTGTAAGCTTAGGCCAATACTGCACTGTCCTGATTGGTGCAGTTTTATAGTAAATCTAGGAATCAGGTGATGTCATTCCTCCAGTTTTGTTCTTCTACGAAGATTTGGGGATAGTGTAGGTTTTTGCATTTCCATGTCAGTTTTACAATCAGCTGGTGAATTTCTTAAAAAAAAATTGGTTGATTTATTGGTTTCCTGTTGCTGCTGTTCCAAACTATCAGAAACTTAGTGGCTTTAAATAACATGAATTTATTATCTTACATTTTTGGAGATTGGAAGTCCAAATGGATATCTCTGAGAAAATCACAAGGTGTTGGTAGGGTTGCATTATTTTCTGGAGGCACTAGAAAATGAAGAATTCATTTTCTTGCACTTTCCAGTTTCTAGGGGCTGCCATGGTCATTGGCGTACGGATTCCTCCCCTCTTCAAGCTAGGAACGGCCAGTCTAGCCTTTCTCACATTGATCACATTGACTCTCCTGCATCCTTTTTCCTTCATTTAAGGATGCTTCTGGTTGTATTGGGTCCATCTATATAATTCAGAACACTCTCCCTATTTTAAGGTTTCTGAATACCAGCCTTAATTCCATCTGAAACTTTAACTCTTCTTACTGCATCACATAATATATTCACAAGTTCAAAGGGATAGAATGAGGACCTCTCTTGGGGAGCCTTTATTCTGCCTACTTAATTGGAGATGTTTTGAATCTGGAGATCAGTTTGGGGAAAATTGACATTATAACAATATTATGTCTTCCAATCCACGAACATGGTCTAGCTCCATATTTATTTAGGCCTTCTTTGAGTTCTCTTAGTGATGTTTAGTAATTTTCAAAGTAGAGGTCTTGTACATTATTCATTTAAATTTATTCTATTTAAGATGCTATTGTAACTGATATTATTTTACACTTTCAATTTTCAATTGTTTATTGCTCATATAGAAATACTCTTCAGTTTTTAATTTTCATCTCGCCTCTAGCCACAATTCAGCTTCATTTATTAATTCTTGTTACAGTCTCTACTACAGTTTTAAATTGAATTTGTGTTTGTCTTGTTCCTGAATTCAGGAGCAAAATATTCATTATTTCATTATTAAACATAGTGTTAGTTCAAGCTTTTTTTTGTAACTAGTCTTTACTAAATTAGTTAAGTACACTGCAAAAGAGAATCTGGCTAACACTGCCATCCAATCTGCATCTTGACAACCATTAATCTAGAGATGAAATACTGGCATCTTTACATCTTCACTTTCTAGAAAAGAACACTGCAGAAAATGGTTTCTACCTGCCTCTTCCTTTCGATTCTTACATGAATATATGTAATTGTTCTTACTTTCTAGCCCTTATAGTACAAAAAACCAGACAGAGGGCAGCTAAAGTGGGTTATGAGTATCAATCAATAATATATTTCACTCACTGTTAACAATTCTTTCTTCAGTCTGTTGGTACTGGGTTATTTGATACTTTCATTGATCTTTTTATTGGCTGCATCAATTCTGAAAAATTTAAGAAATTACATGAATTGTCTACTATCTGAGCTGTTTCATATCAGAATAACTTATGTTTCTTTCACATATAAAAGACAGTTTGTTTGGATATGGAATTATTTGCTAGTGAATTTTTCCACTGCAAACTTTCAGTGGCCATTTCCAGGACCATACTTAAAATGTCTTTTTTACTTCCAACATCTTTGCTTCCATCAAAGTTACTATATCTGCTTCTTTCTTTTCATCTTCAATTTTGTCACTATACTACAAAATGTTAACCCTAGCAAAAACTAGAGTACATGAAGTGATGGACTGACTCAAATTTCTGAACATCATATTCTAGATTTTCTAATTTTGTAGGGTACTTGTTTTCAATCTTGGCTGAGCACTAGCCTTTTGGCAAATACAATTCATTGCTTTGGGAGGTGGCATAACCAAGTGGCTTATAAAATCCTATAGATGATTCCACTATTATCTATTATTTTTAAAATTATTTTATTTATTATAATTGGAGGCTAATTACAATATTGTGGTTGTTTTTGCCATACATTGACATGAATTAGCCATGGGTGTACATGTGTCCCCCATCTCCCTAACCCCACTCCCACCTCCCTCCCCATTCCATCCCTCGGGGTTGTCCCAGTGCACCGGCTTTGAGTGCCCTGTTTCATGCATTGAACTTGGACTGGTCATCTATTTCACATATGGTAATATACATGTTTCAATGTTATTTTCTCAAATTATCCCACCCTCACCCTCTCCCAATGGAGTCCAAAATGTGTTCTTATATCTGTCTTTTTTGCTGTCTCACATATAGGGTGGTTGTTACAATCTTTCTGAATTCCATATGTATGCATTAATATACTGTATTGGTATGTTTCTTTTTGACTTACTTCACTCCGTATAATAGGCTCCAGTTTCATCCACCTCATTAGAACTGACTCAAATGTGTTCTTTTTAATTAGCTCAGTAATATTCCATTGTGTATATGTACCAAAGCTTTCTTATCCATTCGTCTGCCCATGGACATCTAGGTTGCTTCCATGTCCTAGCTATTGTAAACGGTGCTGCAATAAACATTGGGGTACACATGTTTCTTTCAATTCTGGTGTCTTCAGTGTGTCTGCCCAGCGGTGGGATTGATGGGTCATATGGCAGTTCTATTTCCAGTTTTTTAAGGAATCTCCACAGTGTTCTCCATAGTGGCTGTACTAGTTTGCATTCCCACCAACAGTGTAAGAGGGTTCCCTTTTCTCCACACCCTCTCCAGCATTTATTGTTTGTAGACTTTTGGATAGCAGCCATTCTGACTGGCATGGGATGATACGTCATTGTGGTTTTGATTTGCATTTGTCTGATAATGAGTGATATTGAGCATGTTTTCATGTGTTTGTTAGCCATCTGTATGTCTTCTTTGGAGAAACATCTGTTTAGTTCTTTGGGCCATTTTTGATTGGGTCATTTATTTTTCTGGTATTGAGCTGCATGAGCAGCTTGTATATTTTTGGGATTAATTCTTTGTCAGTTGCTTCATTTGCTATTATTTTCTCCCATTCTGAAGGCTGTCTTTTCATCTTGCTTATAGTTTCCTTCATTGTGTGGAAGCTTTTAAGTTTAATTAGGTCCCATTTGTTTATTTTTGCTTTTATTTCCATTACTCTGGGAGGTGGATCATAGAGGATCTTGCTGTGATTTATGTCAGAGAGTGTTCTGCCTATGTTTTCCTCTAGGAGTATTATAGTTTTTGGTCTTACATTTAAATCTTTAGTCCATTTAGAGTTTATTATTGTGTATGGTGTTAAAAGTATTCTAGTTTCTCTTTTACAGGTGGTTGACCAGTTTTCCCAGCACCACTTGTTAAAGAGTTTGTCTTATGTCCATTGTATATTTTGGCCTCCTTTGTCAAAGATAAGGTGTCCATAGGTGTGTGGATTCATCTCTGGGCTTTCTGTTTTATTCCATTGATCTGTATTTCTGTTTTTGCCAGTACCATACTGTCTTGATGACTGTAGCTTTGTAGTATAGTCCGAAATCAGGCAGATTGATTCCTCCATCCATTCTTCTTTCTCAAGATTGCTTTGATTATTCAAGCTTTTTGCATTTACATACAAAGTGTGAAATTGTTTTAGTTCTGTGAGAAACACCATTGGTAGCTTGATAGGAATTACATTGAATCTATAGATTGCTTTGGGTAGTATACTCATTTTCACTATACTGATTCTTCTGACCCATGAACATGGTATATTTCTCCATCTATTTGTGTCATCTTTGATTTCTTTCATCAATGTTTTATAGTTTTCTATATATAGGTCTTTTATTCTTTAGATAAATTTACTCCTAAGTATTTTATTCTTTTTATCACAATGGTGAATGGGATTGTTTCCTTAATTTCTCTTTCTGTTTTCTCACTGTTAGTGTATAGGAATGTAAGGGATTGTGTGTGTTAATTTTATATCCTTCAAGTTTACTGTATTCATTGACTAGCTGTAGTAGTTTTCTGGTGGTGTCTTTAGAGTTTTCTGTGTAGAGGATCAGGTCATCTGCAAACAGCGATAGTTTTACTTCTTCTTTTCCAATCTGGATTCCTTTTATTTCTTTTTCTTCTCTGATTGCTGTGGCTAAAACTTTCAAAACTATGTTGAATAGTAGTTGCGAGAGAGGGCACCCTTTTCTTGTTCCTGACTAAAGGAAATGCTGTCAGTTTTTCACTATTGAGGATACTGTTCACTGTGGGTTTGTCATATATGCCTTTTATTGTGTTAAGGTATGTTCCTTCTATGCCTGCTTTCTGGAGAGGGTTTTTTTTTTTTTTTTTTTCCCTAATCATAAATGGGTGTTGCTGTTGCTGCTTCAGCTAAGTCGCTTCAGTCATGTCTGACTCTGTGTGACCCCATAGATGGCAGCCCACCAGGCTCCCCCGTCCCCGGGATTCTCCAAGCAAGGACACTGGAGTGGGTTGTCATTTCCTTCTCCAATGCATGAAAGTGAAAAGTTAAAGTGACATCGCTCAGTCGTTTCTGACTCTTAGCAACCCCATGAACTGCAGCCTACCAGGTTCCTCTGTCCATGGGATTCTCCAGGCAAGAGCACTGGAGTGGGTTGCCATTGCCTTCTCAAGATGGGTGTTGAAATTTGTCAAAGACTTTTTTCTGCATCTACAGGAAACTTGTGTTGGTGTTCTGGTGGGTGGAGCTGTATTTCTTGTCTCTGGAGTGCAATGAAGTGTCCAGTAATAAGTTATGAGATGTCTATGGTTTTGGGGTGACTTTGGGCAGCCTGTATCTTGGAGCTCAGGGCTGTGTTCCTTTGTTGCTGGAGAATTTGCTTGGTATGTCTTGCCCTGGAACCTGTTGGCCCTTGTGTGGTGCTTGGTTTCAGTGTAGGTATGGAGGCGTTTGATGAGCTCCTGTCAATTAATGTTCCCTGGAGTCAGGAGTTCCCTGGAGTCAGGGTTTGGACTTAAGCCTCCTGCTTCCAGTTCTCGGTCCTATTTTTACAGTCATTTCAAAACTTCTCCTTCTATACAGCACCATTGATAAAACATCTACGTTAAAGATGAAAAGTTTCTCCACCGTGAGGGTCACCCAGAGAGGTTCACAGCGTTACATGGAGAAGAGAAGAGGGAGGGTGTTAGAGGTGACCCGAATGAGATGAGGTGGAATCAATAGAGGAGAGAGTGGGCTAGCCAGTAATCACTTCCTTATGTGTACTCCACAACAGGACCGCTCAGAGATGTTCACGGAGTTATACAGAGAAGAGAAGAAGGAGGAAGGAGACAGAGGTGGCCAGGAGGATAAAAGGGGGGAATGAAAAGGAGGGAGATAGATCCAGACAGTAATCAGTTCCCAAAGTGGTCTCCACCATCTGGAACACACAGAAATTCACAGAGTTAGGTAGAGTAGAGAGGGGTTAGGGAGGAGACACAGGCGACCTGGTGGAGAAAAAGGAGAGTCCAGAGGGAGAGAGAGCAGTCAAGCCAGTAATCTCGCTTCCTAGTGAAAAATGAGTACTGAAGATTGGGTTCTTAAAGGTACAAAATTGGTAACATATACATAAAAGCAGAAATTAAAAATCTAAAGTCGAGTTTGGAATTTCAAAAAGACAATGCTAAAGAAAAGAAGAAGGAAAAGAAAGAGATAAAAAACAAACAAACAAAAACAAAGTTGCAAATATTATAAAGAAAATATAGGTACAAAATTGATAACAAATACCAAAAAGCAAAAGTTAGAAATCTAGAGTAGAGTTTGGAATTTCAAAAATACAATGTTGAAAAAAAAGAGAGAAAAAAACCAACCAAACAAAAACAAACAAAGTTGCAAAAATTATAAAGAAAGTATAGGTACAAAATTCGTAACAAATACCAAAAAGCATAAATTAAAAATCTAGAGTAGAGTTTGGAATTTCAGATATACAATGTTATATAAAAGAAGAGAAAGAAAGAGAGAAAAGAAAAGTCACAAATTTATATTAAAAAAATATAGGTTGAAAATTGATAACAAATACCAAAAAGCTAAAATTAAAAATCTAGAGTAGAGTTTGGAATTTCAACAATGCAATATTAAAGAAAAGATGAAAAAAAAGTCAAAAAAATTATAAAAGTATATATATATGAAGTTTGCTTTAAAGAAAAAAGGGTCTTTTTTTTTTTTTTTTTTTTGCTAAGTAATAGTAGGTTATAAAAGTGAAAATTAAAGGAATAATAGAGGACTTAAAATTCTTTAAAAAATTAAAAAAAAAGAAAGAATGATTGTAAAAATAGTAAAAATATATCTAGGACTTTCTCTGGTTTTGTTGTGGGTATTGTGGGTTCAGTTCATTTTCAGGTAGTTCCTTGGTCCGACTTATATTTCTCAAGATCTACAGGCCCCTTCCTATGTAGTCGGTACTAACCACAGGGTTTTAATCTATTGCCTGTAGCTTCCAAGGCGGTTCCCTCTGTTATAGCTTCTTCTGTTTGCTGGTCTCTTCAGTGTCTGGTTTCCGCCCTGACACAAAGGGGACGGTGGAGGACACTTTTTTTTTTTTAGGCTCACTTGTTCAGTCGCGCTGTGGGGAGGGAGGGACGCTGCAAACTAATAACACTGGCGTGTGCTCGCAGTGCCTCAGCCACACTGGGTCTGCCCCCACTCACGGCGCATGTAGCCTCCCTGCCCACACTGCTCAGGCTCTAGGCTGCTCCACCGGGAACCATCTGTGGCCGGCCCTGGGCTGCTTGCACCTCCCAGGTCCAAGCCACTCAGGTGCAGGCACTCAGGGAGTCCTCAGAGGTGCAGACTCGGTTGGGCCTGTGTTTTGTGCCCTTCCCAGGTCCGAGCAGCTCAGGTGATGAGGTGTTTGGCGAGCGCGACTGCTGCGACTTATCGCCTCCCCACCGCTGAGTTATCTAAGTATACAACCAGCGCACCTTCTCAGGCGGATGTTGACCGTCCAGACCCCCAAGAAGTTTTAGTTAGCAAAGAAGCCTGCTTACAGTTTTATAGATAATGTCTCTCTGGGGCTGCGAATGCCCCCTTCCGGCTCTGGCTGCCTGTCACTGGAGGGGGATGGTCTGTAGCCGGCTATCTCTGTTCAGTCCTTTGTTCCGTGCGCGGGCCTGGTGGTGTCTTAGGTTAGGGCTGGCTTTTCGCGTGGTAGATATCCCACAGTCTAGTTTGCTAGCCCAAATTATTTCGCTCAGATAGCGCTCGGGGTATTCAGGCCAGATCCTTACTCTAAGTGATGCAGCCTGCGCCGCGCCTCCCTGCCCAGCCCCCTCTTGCTAGTTGCGTGTGCAGGCATCTGCGCTGCTTCTGCACTGGGGGAGTTACCGTAGGGCTCGTAATCTGTGGTTTTTAATTGTTTATTTATTTTTCCTCCCTGTTATGTTGCCCTCTGTGCTTCCAAGGCTTGGCACAGATTCGGCAGTGAGAAGATTTCCTGGTGTTTGGAAACTTCTCTCTTTTTAAGACTCCCTTCCCAGGACAGAACTCTGTCCCTCCCTCTTTTGTCTCTTTTTTTGTCTTTTATATTTTTTCCTACCTCCTTTTGAAGACTTGGGTTGCTTTTCTGGGTGCCTGATGTCCTCTGCCGGCATTCAGAAGTTGTTTTGTGGAATTTACTCGGCGTTTAAATGTTCTTTTGATGAATTTGTGGGGGAGAAAGTGTTCTCCCTGTCCTACTCCTCTGCCATCTTAGCTCCTCCTCTATTTTTAATGTTTGAAGAACTCTTATATGTTTAAAAATAATGGTTTATACCAGTTTACATTGCTACTAGTAGTGTACAGGGTTCCTGTTTCCTGTATATCCTTATCCTCACATGTTATTTGTGTTGGCTTTTTAATAATAGCCATTCTGACAGATATGAGGTGATATTTCATTGTGGTTTTAATTTGCATTCTCCTAGTGACTAGTGGCAGAGAAGGCAATGGCACCCCACTCCAGTACTCCTGCCTGGAAATCCGATGGACGGAGGAGCCTGGTAGGCTGCAGTCCATGGAATCGCTGAGGGTTGGACATGACTGTGTGACTTCACTTTCACTCTTCACTTTCGTGCATTGGAGAAGGAAATGGCAACCCACTGCAGTGTTCTTGCCTGGAGAATCCGAGGGACGGGGGAGCCTGGTGGGCTGCCATCTATGGGGTCACACAGAGTTGGACACAACTGAAGTGACTTAGCAGCAGCAGCAACAGCAGTGACTAGTGATGTTGGGCATCTTTTCATGTACCTTTGGCCATTTGTGTATATTCTTTGGAAAAATATCTGTTCAGGTACTCAGTCTATTTTAAAATTGAATAATTTTTTTTTTTTTGCAGTTGAGTGTATGAGTTCCTTATATATTTTATATATTAACTTCTTAGTAGATATATATTTTACAAATTTTCTCCTATTTCATAGGTTGTCTTTGCATTTTTTTTTTTTTTTACTGTGCTTTTGGTGTCATATCCAAAACAACCATTCATTTTCCCCTATATTTTCTTCTAGGAGTTTTATGGTCAGGTCATGAAATTTCAGTCTTCAATCCTTCTTTGAGTTAATGATTGTCAGGGGTGTAATACTTTGAGTTAAGTATTGTGAGAAGTCTAATTTCATTTGTTTGCATGTGGCTATCCAGTTGTTCCAGGATCATTTATTGAAGAGACTGTCCTTTGGTCATTGCATGGTTTTGGCTCCTTTATTGTAAATTAATTCTCTGTATATGTATGAGTTTATTTCTAGGCTTTCTATTCTTGTTCCATTGACCTGTGTGTCTGTTTTTAATTCCAATACCATACAGTTTTGATTACTATGGCTTTGTAGTATAGTTTAATATCAGGAAGTGTTGTGCCTCCTAGTTTGTTGTTTCAAGATTGGTTTGGCTATTTAGGTTCATTATGGTTCCACACAAATGTTGAATTGTTTCTTCTATTTCTGTGAAAAATACCATTGAAATTTTGATAGGGATTGTATTGAATCTGTAGTTTACCTTGGGTGGTAGTATGGGTATTTTAACAATATTAGTTCTTATGATCTATCCTTGAGAATATTCATGGGTATTTGAGAAGAATATGTGTTCTGCTATTCTTGGATGGAATGTTTTGTAAACATTAAGTCCATCTGGTTTAGTGTATAGTTTAAGTCCAATTCACACACAGAGAGTTGAGGGTGAGGTTTGAGGTACTCCTAGATATTTTTTTCTTTTTGCTAATGGATTCAAAAAAGACTAAGTCCATCCCCATCAATTGCTTCTGATCATCTTCCCATATGAGATTCCTAATGTTTTATATAAAAGGAATAATAGTCAAATAGAACTAATTACAGTAGTTAATATTTATTGAGAACTTTAATTGCAGACTATACTAATTACAGACTATACTAACACTATGTGAAATATTTTTCTTAATCCTCTGTGTGGCAATGAATAGAAGTACTCAAAAGTGATCCTGAGATGTCTCTCTAGGTTGCCTAGGAAAGGAGCTAGCTGGAACTGGGGTTTCCCCCTCTTTTTGGAGGGAAGGGGTGCACTTAAACTCAGTTTTCCACTGGACAAGTGCCTTATACACCCTAACAGGATAGGCTCCAACTTTCCAGGTATCCATGGTCTTCAGGTGCTAGGCAGCTGGCCTTCCTCAAACAGTTGTCATCTAAACCCAGACTGCCTGGCAACCAAGTAGTCTTGATGTCTCACTAAGAAGTAGAATTCAAGTTTACCTTTTGAGAAGGTAGAACAGTTGTGTCAGGACTAGAGCAGCTTGACCCTGACACTGATTAACCTCTCCCTGATTATGAGAGATTATGAGAGGGTGGAAGTACTTTGCCTCTTGTTTCTGACTCTTGGTTTCCTGTGTTTCCCCAATAAATCTTGTTCTTGGTTCTCACTGTGTGATGTTGCTGTATTTATCCTAATGCCTGTTGCACCACATTCTTGCAGCAAATTTATGAATTAGAGATGCTGGGGATATCGAGAGGATGTGGGTAGAGTTTGCCATCTTCTCAGGAAAGAGTGTGATTATAAAAGTGTATGTGTGTGTGTGTGTGTGTGTGTGTGTGTGTGTGTGTGGAGAGCTAGGTGTAGGCTGGAGGATTGGTTGATGAAGGAAAATTTTTCCGACCCTATGAAGGTGGGGATCCGGAACGCAAAAGAGAGTAAAGTGATCCGGGCCTCAAGAACCTCATGCCCAAGCAAATTCGGCCAGAGTTAATGGGCTGCAGGTTGTCTGATGAAGATGGGTGAATTTCGAACTGGAAAATCTGGAAACAAAAATCTGCCACTAAGGGAGACTGAAGGCCGGGCTCACTGCTACAGAATTGTGGTGAAAAAGCAAAGGGGAGAGTCAGTTTCCTTATAAGAACCGCTGTGACCTTCTTAGCTCTTAATAGAATGTCAGTGCTTATATCTTGAAGGACCATTTTTCATAGCACCACCTTGTGGCAGTAAGCCGAAATGGCAGTAGTGAACTTAGATACTAGTCCTTTCCTGGTCGGGTAAGCGAACTGATATAAACTCATTTTTGGAATTTCAGGTTTGGAGATCGTTCTGGGGGAAAGGCAGTGCAAAATGGAGACAACGTTCTGTTAATATTGCTATTGGGGGCTGATGAATAAATTGCAAAATAATGAAAATAAAGAAAAGTAATGGGCCATATTTAATTTCATGAAATGTTTCTTACCAGCAGGACAGCAAGGATGGAATCCTTTCTTTGATATTTTGGTTGGCGCACAAGAACTTAAAACCCATCATTTTCATGTGGCTACTGTGAATGTGCACTTAAAATATTAGATAAACATATGTTAAAGTTATGTTACTCTTTGATGTTATTTCCTTTTATGATACTACTGTTTCTTAAAAAAATTATAAATTCTCTTGAATCCTCAACTCCAAAGAAAAATGTATATTTTTACAGAGTAGTGGTAATAATTAGTGTCTTCTTCAAAAAGTATCTGATGTTTCTGACAAATGTCAAATAGCTAATATTCTTTCTCACAAAGGAATTGCTTTTCCTAACAAAGGTTTGCCTTTGTTTAACAGAACTGAAAGTACAGGTGAGAAATAGCCTAATGTCAGTTTTTCCCAAATATTTGATCCTTCAGGCAGATGGTGGATTCATTTGCACTTGAAATGACATAGCAGTGGCACTGTAGATGTGAAGACTCTTTCATTTGCAGAGATGATTTTCAATCTCTTAAATTATCAACTTGTAGAGAAGTTTAATTTATTCTCCAGCATAGAGATCCCCAGATTTTGAATGTACTTACTAGTAAAACAAAGTAAAAATGAAATTAAACATATGATTACTAAATTTTTGTTTTGTCAAGGAAGAGCATCAAAACCTTCCCCCCAAATTACCATCTACTACTGCGAGTTGGTGATGGACAGGGAAGCTTGATGAGCAGCAGTCCATGGGGTCACAATTGGTCGGGCACGACTGAGTGACTGAACTGAACTGACCACTATAATTCAAGAAAAGAAAGAACATTATAAAGCGAAAGTGCAAGCAGATAGTGTTAAATAAGGAATAGCCCTTTTTATTACTTCTGTATAAATGGTCAACTTGTAGTTGTTGTTTATTCGCTAAGTTGTGTCTGACTCTTTGTGACCCCATGGACTGTAGCCCACCAGACTTTCTGTCCATGGGATTTCCGAGGCAAGGATACTGGAGTGGGTTGCCATTTCCTTCTCCACGGGATCTTCCCAACCCGGGGATCCAACTTGTGTCTCCTGCATTGGCAGGTGGATTCTCTACCACTGAGCCACCAGGGAAGCCCCAGCATAGTAGCCCTCTGGTCTTTTAAAACTTGAGGCAGAAGGTGGAATGGGTGTTGGTGAGTTGTTAGTCTTCACCACAGTCTCCTCTGGCAAAATCAGGTGAATGAAAGAGTGTTATTTCTAATATAAGTGATATGTCTGGGAAGAAAAAAATCAGTACAATCTTATCTATAATAGATGCTTATGAATAATATTTCCTCAATCTTTTGTACTTTGCTATACTTCCCACATTTCATAATTATTTATTTATCTGTAGTCCCTGATTAATCTTGAAGCTTTTAAATGTATGAATTACATTTTATTTATGTATATTTATTTATCTGTCTCCTTATCATTTATCCCTACTTCCTATTTATTTACAGTCAGTACCTAGTACAATTCTTGGTACATGGTAAACACTCAAGAAGTGCTCTTTAAATAAATGTATTGATTGATCTTCTGTTGGGAAAGGTCAATATTATTTCTTTAACTCTCTACACTCTGATTTTTCCACTTAATTCATGACTTTGCTGACCATTTTTTTTAATCCACAATATTCTCTTTATTGCACTCTTTACATCTTTGTTTCTTAAAGTGTATATCAGAGGGTTAAGGCTGGGTGTTACAATTGTGTAAAAGAGAGTAAGGAACTTCCCCTCATCTTGCAAGGTACTAGTATGTGGCTTCATGTACATATAAATGAGTGTTCCATAAAACAGAGATACTACTGTGAGGTGGGAACCACATGTATTAAGGATATTTTGCCACCTTGCTGCTGACTTGATTCTCATGACAGCTTGAGTGATGACTCCATATGAGATGAGAATTAGTGACAGAGGTACCAGAAGAAATACTACTCCAAGAGCAAAGACAACAACTTCAATTACTTTTGAATAGACACAAGCCATCTTGATCAATGCTGGCATCTCACAGAAAAAGTTATCCACCTCCTGGTGCCCACATCTTGGCAACTTCAAAGTCAAAGAGCAAAGAATTAAGGCACTGCCAAGACCACCTAACCAGGCAGTCAACACCATCTTCTGGCAAAGCTCAGGGTGCATTATTACTGTGTAGTGAAGAGGTTGACAGACAGCAGCATAGCGGTCATAAGCCATTACAGCCAAGAGAAGACATTCTGTGGCTCCCATGTCAAGGGCAAAGAAGAACTGGAGCACACACCCTCCATATGTAATAGACTTTTTTGGACCCCATAGATTTACCAGCATCTGGGGGATAATGCTAGTTGTGTAACAGAGGTCCACAAAAGACAAATTGGATAAGAAGAAATACATGGGCATATGGAGCTGGGTGTCTAGGTAAGATACAAGAATGATCGTTGTGTTTCCTACCAGTGTTATAATATAGAAGATGAAGACAACCACAGAGATGATGTGTTCCAATTGGGGCCGATCAGAAAAGCCCAGAAGGATGAAGTCTGTTGTGGAACTTCCATTGCTGGTTCCCATTGCTCCTTTTGAAAAACTAGGAAGCTATACCATGGGAAGAAAAAATAGTGTCAGCCTTAGGTAGAACTAAAAACCTCTGAAGTTTGTCATGAATATCCAAAGGTCACTTATTTGCATGCTTTCTCCCATTTTGGAACACCTCTTAACATATCTGCTGTGTTCATTTTCCAAAATCTCTACCTATTTCATTATATCCATAGTGGTTTTATTTATTTATTTTTTATTTGCCATGCCATGTGGCTTCCAGTATCTTAGTTCCTTGACCAGGGATTGAGCCTGGGACCCCGAGAGTTAAAACGTGGATCCTAACCACTGGATTGCTAGGGGATTCCCCAGAATGCTTCTAAAAATAATTTTTGACCACTGAGTCACACAATATTTTTCTTACAAAGCTGTTGAGCTTAAGGTAAAAGTTAAATGACATTTTCCTGGGGTAAGCTGTACCATTTGCTAACAATTACCTTCCATATTCACTTCCAAATGTCTATATCTCAACCTTTATAATCATAATAATAATTATCATCACAACCAGCATCCTCCTCCGCTTTTTCCTGCTTTTCAACATTGCACTGTTGTTCTTGTATTAATTTTTTTTTTCTTGTATTAATTTTGATGTTCTTCACTATCCTGCCCTTTTTTTGTGCAATGTGTTTTTGGTGCCAGGAAAAATACTTTTTAATTAACCTTTATTTATGTGTACAGATGCTATAGATTTCTTTGAACACCTTTATGAATCTTATTATACCATCTCAGCAGTCTTATTGATTTGTTGTAGAGTTAAAAGTTGAACTAATTCCAGAAGGCTTTGGTCTCCACATACACATGGTAGCAATCTGCATTAGCTCCTATTTACTTGTCCCTTCAGCAAAATTAACAAGGCAGTTAATTGAAACAAGAAGTTTATTAAACAATCAATGAGTTGTTTTTCCCCATGGAATTTACTAATTACATGAGCTTATCCTCTGGTTGCTTTGGAACTCTATAGGTAAAACTATCACCTAATTTCAACTCTAAAAGAATATAGATAAGGGATACAATTATATCAGTCTTTGTCTGGATACGGTATCATATCATTAAACAGATGGAATGTCTAATTACTGAGTTAGTTTATGAATTTTTTAATGTATATAAACTCTAACCATGAACTTCAGATTTAAATGTATACTTTGCATTTATAGTGTCTTTGGGTCATAGAATAACAACCTATTTGTTACAGTTATAGTAAGATAAGGTAAAGATAAATTACCTACAGTATATCATTTTTATAAGCATTTTAGTTAGAACATTATGTATTATAATCATGATGAAAGAACTGTTATTATTAAGTAGTATGAAATAGAGGTGTAGTTTTTCCTCAATAAAATGGAAATGTAATTTAATTATGAGTGTCCAGTTTCTATGCTGTAGATGTCAGACTAAGTTAAGCCGATTGCTTAAGAGCACAAGTTCTTGACTCAGAGTGCTTGGGATCAAATTCCAGCTTCACCACTCAGAAGCAATGTGTCCTTGGGAAATTTATTTAACCAGTCTGTCTACTAGGTTCTCTACCTAGTGTTATGTGAAGGGATATTGTGAAGGTTAATATTTGTGAAGACACTTGGAAGTGAATCCTTCTGTGGAAGGATTTCCAATGAAGGCCTAAAGCCTTCATTCTCGTTTAATTCTATAAATGAAAAGCTATATTCGCCTACCCCCAAATCATTGTTACTCTATTTATCCTTCATTTCCTTTTTCATGCTGGTGATTCACCATGTGGTCTACAACTAAACTGGAATGCTTAAATATTTTTTGGCATGATTTTTTAGGTGCACAATCATGTACACAAAATTACTTTCAAATACAGTGTACAGATTGAACCAATAAGCTTCAGAAGGAGGAGAGGACTTGATTTCCAAAATGACTTGATTACAGAATGCACTTGGCTTTTTTTGACCACTTCAGGTTGAGATAGTTTTGGGAATCAAAAGGCCACAGAATTTTAGAGTTGAAATGAACCTCGGGCACCATGAATCCAGCCTTCTATCCTGCATAGAAAATCCTTTCACAGGAAGATGCACTTCCACTCCTATTTTCATAAATTCAGTAACAGGAAAGTCATTTGCACATGAAGCAGCCTCTTTCCTTTAATCAGTGTCTCTTACTTCTTATTTTGAGCTCAAAGGTGCCTTTGTAACATCGGCACTGGCTCTTTTTCTTTTTTCTGGAAATAAATACAGAATAAGTCAATTGAACATAGCTTTATAAAGGTAGTTTTATTATTAAAGAAACCATATATACAGAAAGAAAAATAAAAGCTAGGTCAGCTAAGGTGAATATTTTTGTAACTGACACGGAGGTAAAAAAACAGAATGCTGCCAGCCACCCTGGGAGCTTCTCTTTGTCCCTCATTCCAGTCATAACCCTTCTCTGTCCTTGAAAGTTCCACTATCTTGATATTTATAGTAACCACCTCCTTGTATTTTACTAGTTTAATTACTCAAATGTGCATCTGTAGACTCTATTGTTTAATTTTGTTCATTAAGAATTTTTATATGTCTTTTAAGTCTCTTTTAATATTAGAATCTATTGTTAAGTATACACTTACATTTATGTTCCCAGACCAAGTGCATAAGTCACTGAACGATCTTTAATTACTGTGCTCTTTTGGTTGCAATCCATTGGATGCACCATGGTTTATGAAATGCCTCAGAATAGTGAGTTTAGAAGTAAACACAGTGCACCAGGTGTGCTACACTGTTGAAGAGAATAGTGACAGTCTATGATTTACACAATGTTTGTAAAATATTTTAGCTAGTTTTAGCAGGTGGAAAACATTACAGTCTTCATTTAAGCTTTGGATTATGTAAGGCCCCTTGTTAGAAGTGCTGTGAAGACAGGAGTTATACTTTATGTAATTTAATCTTGTGAACCCAAATATAAGACTTCATCTTATGCTTTTTAATATTTTGGTTTAAGCCTTGAAGTCTCAAAATTTAGATATCATTTTAAATTTAAAAGTCAATATGATATAAAAAGGAGTCTTAGAACATGAGAAGAAGAGATAGATGTTAAAAGAGGCATGCTATATTTTAATTAAAACTCACTTTCATTTTTCAGAGTATGAACTTCAGTTTCTAATAATGTAGCATAACTTTACATTTTACTTTCTTCAGTGAAATCTAAGACAAATGAACCAGACATATTTAAACATAACTTGAGTGTACACAATGATATGGAGATAAAACTAGATACATAACATTTCATAGTTGTCTAAAATTTTATAAAAAAAAGATCTTAAATGGATCTTTTATAACTGTAAAGTACGATGGTACATTGCTGTAACCATGCAAAGACAAAGCAGAAAAATACAATATAAAAGTAGTTAAGACCCCCAACTCAGTCAGACCATCAGTTATGGTATTAGAACACCCTTTAGCTACCTTCTCACTGTGTAGAATGAAGCAAACTAATTATCTTCTTTAAGCCAAAGTTTCCTCATCTGCAGAATAGTTATTCTAGAGCACCTGCTTCATAGAATGGTTTGTGAGGATAATTAAATGATATATTACATATAACCTGTTTAGTAAGATGCTCAGCATAGAGAACATTTACTAAGTTAAAATATTCACTAACTGCTCTTGTTGAAATTTAATATAATCTTCATTCCTGAGAGGGAATTAGTGTCTTAGGGTTTATTTTTATCTCACATATCTATCACATATTTGCTTTAATGTTAGACTGAGATCTAACATCTGTGCTACCTAGGATCTGTTTTCTACTCCATGTCTTCTGTTGGAGATAGCAGCGAATACTTACCAGAAGAAAAAAATATTAGAAGGTAATTATACTTTCATGAGGGTAGAATTCACAGTTGTCATGCTCTTAAGTAGTCCAGATGTACTCCTGTGCACACTATGATGATCCTTCATTTCATTGATAATTCAGAAAACTTGTTTGGCAAGTCACTGAGCCTATGAAATATTGGAATAGCCACCAGTTTCTTATATTATTAATAACATGACAATCACATTCATGTTTAAATACAACAGCTGAACTGAGATTAAATAGAGGTCTCCATCTAATGTGGATGTTGGAGAAAAACTAGATGTAGGACTGGTTGAAGATTTGAAGAATTAGATTTTGTTAAATGTATTTTCGATAGTATATTTGTAGTCTTTTAGTGTATACTTTTGTTAAATGCATTTGTAGATAGATTTTTGCCTAATTAAACAAAGAGAGTGCTATGTTGGTGTGCGTATACTACAAGAATCGTAATGATGTAGCAGGGAAATATTTGTGTGCAATTTTAAAGGCTACTATGTGGATGTGATTTAGACCTTGGGGACTAGTGCCCCACAGAGGTGATTAACAAATCTTTGACTATGGTCAGAATCTTATCTAAACAATTTTATGAAAAGTTCCCTTAAGACTTTGGGGTCTATCCATTATCTGTTTAGATTTCTCCCATGGAAATTAATTTCAGAGGTAAATTTATATATTGCACTGAAGTTACTATTGCATATTATAAATATAATGTAAACCATATTTATTAAAATAACACATTTAATTGAAATTTGGATTATTCAACAGGTAAGACATCAAGTTGGAGAAATATAGGCAATTGTCTAGATATTGTGTGTCCATAGGAAATAAGATATATGATTAAAAAATCATGGAATAATTAAAATTCTAGGTTCATGAGCTATATAATCACTGTTTCATTTTCAATAAATTAAGGATAATACTGTGAATACATTTCAGCCTGCCCTTCTGTTCAAGAGCTGAAAATTTTCTAATAGCTTAGAGCTGCCTATGTGGCTTCACACTGTCCAGTCTGTCTTCCTGCCCGACTCCCAGGGGAATCATGGTCTTGATTTCTGTGTTCATCACATACCTGCATTAGGATATAATTTATACATTGACACACTCCCCTACATATGTGGAGAATGTCTAAATAGCCTGTATTTTTTCTATGTGCAACTTCACAGAATTTGTCTATTAGTTCTTGGAGTTTTTTTCGTTAGGTCTTTAGGATTTTCTATATCAAAGATCATGTCATCTGCAGAGACAGTTTTACTTCTCACTTTCTGATTTGGATGCTTTTCATTTCTTTTCCTTTTCTAGGATTTCCCAACTATATTGATAGAAGTGGCAAGAGTGGTCATCATTGTCTTGCCCTTGATATTCGAGGAAAAGCTTACAACCTTGTACTAGTGAGTATGGTGTTTGCTCTGGGCTTGTCATATATGATTCAATGTCTTTACTAGTAATTGGTCTGTTAGATTTTCTACCAATATTTCTTTCTAATCCAATCTTGGTAGGTTGTATGTTTTTAGAAATTAACTGTTTCTTCTAAGTAGTTCAATTTATTGGTATAGTGTTTTTTGATCCTATCTATTTTGTGTGGTAGCAGTTGTAATGTCTTTTTCATACTTTTTTTATTTTTGTCCTCTTTTTTTGCTGATGGAGCCTGCAATGCATTTAGTAGGAACTGCATCTTTTTGTTGCCCTCCAAGGGTCCTGCTGCTGCTGCTAAGTCGCTTCACTCATGTCCGACTCTGTGCGACCCCATAGACGGCAGCCCACCAGACTCCCCGGTCTCCGGGATTCTCCAGGCAAGAACACTGGAGTGGGTTGCCACCTCCTTCTCCAGTGCATGAAAGTGAAAAGTAAAAGTGAAGTCGCTCAGCAGTTCCCGACTCTCAGTGACCCCATAGACTGCAGCCTACCAGGCTCCTCCATCCATGGGACTTTCCAGGCAATAGTACTGGAGTGGGGTGCCATCGCCTTCTCCTAGCTGCTGCTTTTTCAGGCTCTTCCTTCCTCACGGTCACCACTCCCCGAGTCTTGCAGCACATCTCAGCATACTGAATTTGGTGAGAAAGAAGTCGTTTGTTTGTCAGTGTCTTTGTTGCACAGCTAGGGAAGCCGGTTGCTCACTCAGGTACTCTCACATTCTCCCAGTGGAGAAATCACAGGCTAAGGAAGTCTCCTTTGGCACTAAGCTGTGACACCTTGGAGGAGAGGTGGTAGGTAGTAAAGTAAAACTGTTCTTCTTAACCTCATCAGTGTGTCCATCTTGTATTTGTCTCTGCTCCAGTGATGTGCTGGTACTTCTCATTGGACTCCCAGAGTTTCACAAAGGCAGTGCTGTCTGTTGGTGATTGCACAGATCATCCTGAATATGCAGGAACCTTAGACTATGGCTTGCTTTTCTAATTGCTTAGTGGTGTCTTTGGAAGAGACAAAGCTTTAATTTTAAAAAGTTCAACACATGAATTTTTCTTTTATGATTAGTCTTTACCTACTCTAAGCTTATGAAGATATTTCTCTATATTTTATTCTAGAAGCTTTATATTTTAGCTTTTATTTTTAGTCAGGGATTCATTTCAAGTTAAAGTTTTCTGTATGGTGTGAGGTAGAAGTTGAACGTCAGTATTTTCCATAGAATATCCAGTAATTTCAACGCCATTCATTGAAAGATTATCTTTTTCTTATTAAATTTTGACACCTTTGCAAAAAGTCAGTTGACCCTATACATCCATTTCTGAGCTCTCTATTGACCTATTTGTGTATGGTTAGGCCAATACTGCACTGTCCTGATTGGTGCAGTTTTATAGTAAATCTAGGAATCAGGTGATGTCATTCCTCCAGTTTTGTTCTTCTATGAAGATTTGGGGATAGTGTAGGTTTTTGCATTTCCATGTCAGTTTTACAATCAGCTGGTGAATTTCTTAAAAAAAATTGGTTGATTTATTGGTTTCCTATTGCTGCTGTTCCAAACTACCAGAAACTTAGTGGCTTTAAATAACATGAATTTATAATCTTACATTTTTGGAGACTGGACGTCCAAAATGGATATCCCTGAGAAAATCACAAGGTGTTGGTAGGGTTGCATTATTTTCTGGAGGCACTAGGAAGAATTCATTTTCTTGCACTTTCCAGTTTCTAGGGGCTGCCATGGTCATTGGCGTACGGATTCCTCCCCTCTTTAAGCTAGGAATGGCCAGTCTAGCGTTTCTCACATTGATCACATTGACTCTCCTGCATCCTTTTTCCTTCATTTAAGGATGCTTCTGGTTGTATTGAGTCCATCCATATAATTCAGAACCCTCTCCATATTTTAAGGTTTCTGAATACCAGCCTTAATTCCATCTGAAACTTTAACTCTTTCTTACTGCATCACATAATATATTCACAAGTTCAAAGGGATAGAATGAGGACCTCTCTGGGGGAGCCATTATTCTGCCTACTTAGTTGGAGATATTTTGAATCTGGAGATCAGTTTGGGGAAAATTGACATTATAACAATATTATGTCTTCCAGTCCACGAACATGGTCTAGCCCCATATTTATTTAGGCCTTCTTTGAGTTCTCTTAGTGATGTTTAGTAGTTTTCAAAGTAGAGATCTTGTACATCATTCATTTAAATTTATTCTATTTAAGATGCTATTGTAACTGATATTATTTTACACTTTCAATTTTCAATTGTTATTGCTCATATGGAAATATAATTTGGTTTAAATTTTCACCTTGTATCGAGCTACCATTCAACTTCACTTATTAATTCTTGTTACTGTCTCTACTACAGTTTTAAATTGAATTTGTGTTTGTCTTGTTCCTGAATTCAGGAGGAAAATATTCATTATTTCATGATTAAACATAGTGTTAGTTCAAGCTTTTTTTTTTTGTAACTAGTCTTTTCTAAATTAATTAAGCACCCTGCAACAGAGAATCTGGCTGACACTGCCATCCAATCTGCATCTTGACAACCATTAATCTAGAGATGAAATACTGGTATCTTTACATCTTCACTTTCTAGAAAAGAATACTTCAGAGAACAGTCTCTACCTGCCTCCCCCTTTAAATTCTTACATGAATATATCTAATAGTTTTCACTTTCTAGCCCTTATAGTACAAGAAACCAGACAGTGTGATGCTAAATTGGATTCTGAGTACAAATCAACAACATATTTCACATACTGGTAACAATTTTTCTTTAGTCTCTTGGTTCTTGGATATTTGACACTCTCATTGATCTCTTGCTTGACTGCATTAATGCTGAAAAATTTAAGAAATTACATGAATTGTCTACTATCTGAGCTATTTCATATCAGAAAATTTCTGTTTCTTTCATATATAAAAGACAATTTACTTGGACATAGGATTATTTGCTAGTGAGTTTTTTTATTGCAGACTTTCAGTGGGCATTTCACGGCCCACACTTAATATATCTTTTTTACTTTTTAAAAGTAAAGATGTTACTTTCAACATCTTTGCTGCCATCAAAGTCACTGTATCTATTTCTTTCTTTGCACCTGCAATTTTGGCACTACACTACAAAATGTTAACCCACAAAAATATAAAGTGAAAGTGAAGTCGTTCAGTCGTGTCCGATGCTTAGTGACCCCATGGACTGCAGCCCACCAGGCTCCTCCATCCATGGGATTTTCCAGGCAAGAGTACTGGAGTCAGTTGCCATTGCCTTCTCCAGAAAAACTGCTGCTGCTGCTGCTAAGTCACTTCAGTCTTGTCCAACTCTGTGAGACCATAGACGGCAGCCCACCAGGCTCTCCCATCCCTGGAATTCTCCAGGCAAGAACACTGGACTGGGTTGCCATTTCCTTCTCCAATGCATGAAAGTGAAAAGTGAAAGTGAAAGTGAAGTCACTCAGTCGTGTTCAACCCTCAGCGACCCCATGGACTGCAGCCTTCCAGGTTCCTCTGTAAAGAGTACATGAAATGATGGACTGACCCAAATTTCTGAGCATCCTATTCTAGATTTTCTAATTTTATAGGGCTTTTGTTTTCAATCTTGTCTGAGCACTAGTCTTTAGACAAATATAATTCATTTCTTCGGGAGGTGGCATTGCTGTGTGGCTTAAAAAAAATCCTATAGATGATTCCATTACATATCATCTTTTAAAAAATACATCAGAATAAATCTTGCTATGAGAAAATGAATTTGTTGATAAAATGGTTTTACCTTCTTAGAGACACCTTTGTCTCTTAAACATAAATATAAGAGATTCTCAGATTACAATTTCCTGATTTTTCAACCATTGATCTATATATTTAATTGTAGATCAGCAATTAACATATTGATAACCTACTCTGTAGCATGAAATTAAAAAAAATTCTTCCAAAAAAAATTGGAAAATTGTTTATTGATTCATTTAATGATATTTCTGTAAAATCTGTCAGCAGATTTTTGATCTCTGCTGTATCTCCAGTATCTATTTTAGTAGTGACAAAAAGTAGGGACTCACTTAATATTTGTTGAAGGCTGTAATTGCATACTTTCTGGTATTAAAATAATTTTATACAGATGGCTAACAAGCACATGAAAAGATGCTCAACATCACTGAGTATCAAAGAAATGCAAATCAAAACCACAGTGAGGTACCATCTCATGCCAGTCAGAATGGCTGCTACAAACAATAAATGCTGGAGAGGGTGCAGAGAAAAGGGAACCCTCTTACACTGTTGGTGGGAATTCCTTAAAAAACTGGAAATAGAACTGCCATACGACCCAGCAATCCCACTGCTGGGCATACACACCGAGGAAACCAGAATTGAAAGAGACACGTGTACCCCAACGTTCATCACAGCACTGTTTACAAAGCTAGGATATGGAAGCAAGCTAGATGTCCACTGGCAGAGGAATGGATAAGAAAGCTGTGGTAGGGGGAGGAGCCAAGATGGCAGAGGAGTAGGACGGGGAGAACACTTTCTCCCCCACAAATTCATCAAAAGAGCATTTAAATGTCGAGTAAATTCCACAAAACAACTTCTGAATGCCGGCAGAGGACATCAGGCACCCAGAAAAGCAACCCAACTCTTCGAAAGGAGAGAGAAGAAATACAGCTCCACCCACCAGAACACCGACACAAGCTTCCCTAACCAGGAAACCTTGACAAGCCACCTGTACAAACCCACACACAGTGAGGAAACGCCATAATAAAGAGAACTCCACAAACTGCCAGAATACAGAAAGGACACCCCAAACTCAGCAATTTAAACAAGATGAAAAGACAGAGGAATACTCAGCAGATAAAGGAACAGGATAAATGCCCACCAAACCAAACAAAAGAGGAAGAGATAGGGAATCTACCTGATAAAGAATTCCAAATAATGATAGTGAAATTGATCCAAAATCTTGAAACTAAAATGGAATCACAGATAAATAGCCTGGAGACAAGGATTGAGAAGATGCAAGAAAGGTTTAACAAGGACCTAGAAGAAATAAAAAAGTGTCAATATATCATGAATAATGCAATAAATGAAATTAAAAACACTCTGGAGGCAACAAATAGTAGAATAACAGAGGCAGAAGATAGGATTAGTGAATTAGAAGATAGAATGGTAGAAATAAATGAATCAGAGAGGATAAAAGAAAAACGAATTAAAAGAAATGAGGACAATCTCAGAGACCTCCAGGACAATATTAAACACTACAACATTCGAATCATAGGGGTTCCAGAAGAAGAAGACAAAAAAAAAGACCATGAGAAAATACTTGAGGAGATAATGGTGGAAAACTTCCCTAAAATGGGGAAGGAAATAATCACTCAAGTCCAAGAAACCCAGAGAGTCCCAAACAGGATAAACCCAAGGCGAAACACCCCAAGACACATATTAATCAAATTAACAAAGATCAAACACAAAGAACAAATATTAAAAGCAGCAAGGGAAAAACAACAAATAACACACAAGGGAATTCCCATAAGGATAACAGCTGATCTTTCAATAGAAACTCTTCAAGCCAGGAGGGAATGGCAAGACATACTTAAAATGATGAAAGAAAATAACCTACAGCCCAGATTATTATACCCAGCAAGGATCTCATTCAAGTATGAAGGAGAAATCAAAAGCTTTTCAGACAAGCAAAAGCTGAGAGAATTCTGCACCACCAAACCAGCTCTCCAACAAATACTAAAGGATATTCTCTAGACAGGAAACACAAAAACAGTGTATAAACTCGAACCCAAAACAATAAAGTAAATGGCAACGGGATCATACTTATCAGTAATTACCTTAAATGTAAATGGGTTGAATGTCCCAACCAAAAGACAAAGACTGGCGGAATGGATACAAAAACAAGACCCCTACATATGTTGTCTACAAGAAACCCACCTCAAAACAGGGGACACATACAGACTGAAAGTGAAGGGCTGGAAAAAGATTTTCCATGCAAATAGATACCAAAAGAAAGCAGGAGTAGCAATACTCATATCAGATAAAATAGACTTTAAAACAAAGGCTGTGAAAAGAGACAAAGAAGGTCACTACATAATGATCAAAGGATCAATCCAAGAAGAAGATATAACAATTATAAATATATATGCACCCAACATGGGAGCACCACAGTACGTAAGACAAATACTAACAAGTATGAAAGGAGAAATTAACAATAACACAATAATAGTGGGAGACTTTAATACCCCACTCACACCTATGGATAGATCAACTAAACAGAAAATTAACAAGGAAACACAAACTTTAAATGATACAATAGACCAGTTAGACCTAATTGATATCTATAGGACATTTCATCCCAAAACAATGAATTTCACCTTTTTATCAAGCGCACATGGAACCTTCTCCAGGATAGATCACATCCTGGGCCATAAAGCTAGCCTTGGTAAATTCAAAAAAATAGAAATCATTCCAAGCATTTTTTCTGACCACAATGCATTAAGATTAGATCTCAATTACAGGAGAAAAATCTATTAAAAATTCCAACATATGGAGGCTGAACAACACTCTGCTGAATAACCAACAAACCACAGAAGAAATCAAAAAAGAAATCAAAATTTGCATAGAAACGAATGAAAATGAAAACACAACAACCCAAAACCTGTGGGACACGGTAAAAGCAGTCCTAAGGGGAAAGTTCATAGCAATACAGGCACACCTCAAGAAACAAGAAAAAAGTCAAATAAATAACCTAACTCTACACCTAAAGCAACTAGAAAAGGAAGAAATGAAGAACCCCAGGGTTAGTAGAAGGAAATAAATCTTAAAAATTAGAGCAGAAATAAATGCAAAAGAAACAAAAGAGACCATAGCAAAAATCAACAAAACCAAAAGCTGATGCTTTGAAAGGATAAATAAAATTGACAAACCATTAGCCAGACTCATCAAGAAACAAAGGGAGAAAAATCAAATCAACAAAATTAGAAACGAAAATGGAGAGATCACAACAGATAACAGAAATACAAAGGATCATAAGAGACTACTATCAACAATTATATGCCAATAAAATGGACAACGTGGAAGAAATGGACAAATTCTTAGAAAAGTACAACTTTCCAAAACTGGACCAGGAAGAAATAGAAAATCTTAACAGACCCATCACAAGCACAGAAATTGAAACTGTAATCAAAAATCTTCCAGCAAACAAAAGCCCAGGTCCAGACAGCTTCACAGCTGAATTCTACCAAAAATTTAGAGAAGAGCTAACACCTATCCTACTCAAACTCTTCCAGAAAATTGTAGAGGAAGGTAAACTTCCAAACTCATTCTATGAGGCCACCATCACCCTAATACCAAAACCTGACAAAGATCCCACAAAAAAAGAAAACTACAGGCCAATATCACTGATAAACACAGATGCAAAAATCCTTAACAAAATTCTAGCAATCAGAATCCAACAACACATTAAAAAGATCATTCACCATGATCAAGTGGGCTTTATCCCAGGGATGCAAGGATTCTTCAATATCCGCAAATCAATCAATGTAATACACCACATTAACAAATTGAAAAATAAAAACCATATGATTATCTCAATAGATGCAGAGAAGGCCTTTGACAAAATTCAACATCCATTTATGATAAAAACTCTCCACAAAGCAGGAATAGAAGGAACATACCTCAACATAATAAAAGCTATATATGACAAACCCACAGCTAACATTATCCTCAATGGTGAAAAATTGAAAACATTTCCTCTAAAGTCAGGAACAAGATAAGGGTGCCCACTTTCACCATTACTATTCAACATAGTTTTGGAAGTTTTGGCCACAGCAATCAGAGCAGAAAAAGAAGTAAAAGGAATCCAAATTGGAAAAGAAGAAGTAAAACTCTCACTGTTTGCAGATGACATGATCCTCTACATAGAAAACCCTAAAGATTCCACCAGAAAATTACTAGAACTAATCAATGATTATAGTAAAGTTGCAGGATACAAAATCAACACACAGAAATCCCTTGCATTCCTATACACTAATAATGAGAAAACAGAAAGAGAAATTAAGGAAACAATTCCATTCACCATTGCAACGAAAAGAATAAAATACTTAGGAATATATCTACCTAAAGAAACTAAAGACCTATATGTAGAAAATTATAAAACACTGGTGAAAGAAATCAAAGAGGACACTAATAGATGGAGAAATATACCATGTTCATGGATTGGAAGAATCAATATAGTAAAAATGAGTATACTACCCAAAGCAATTTATAGATTCAATGCAATCCCTATCAAGCTACCAACAGTATTCTTCACAGAGCTAGAACAAATAATTTCACAATTTGTATGGAAATACAAAAAACCTCGAATAGCCAAAGCGATCTTGAGAAAAAAGAATGGAACTGGAGGAATCAACCTACCTGACTTCAGGCTCTACTACAAAGCCACAGTCATCGAGACAGTATGGTACTGGCACAAAGACAGAAATATAGATCAATGGAACAAAATAGAAAGCCCAGAGATAAATCCACGCTAATTTTTTTCTATGACTTCCAGTTTCTCCTTGATTTTGTAGATTTGTGGTCAACTCTCATCAGCTTCTTCAGCGCATCTTTCATGTCCTTATTCCTTAACGTATAAATGAGAGGGTTGAGACTTGGAGTGATGATAGTGTAAAAGAGAGTGAGGAACTTACCCTGGTCCTTGGAGGCATTGTTACCTGATTGCAGGTACATGTAGATAATAGTTCCGTAGAAGATGGACACTACGGTGAGATGAGATCCACAGGTATTAATTGCTTTTCTCTGGCCTGCTTTTGATTTCATTCTTAGCACAGCTTTGGTGATGTAGCCATAGGATATAAGAATAAGGACGAGTGGTGTAAGGACAATGACAATGCCTAAAGCAAAAACAGACATTTCAACTGCTGTGGTGTCTATGCAAGCTATCTTGACCATAGCTGGCAACTCACACAAGAAATGATCCAGAAGGTTGTTTCCACATCTAGGCAAATTCAGGGTGAGTGTACATAATACCACAGAATTGGCCAGACTAATACTCCAGACTATGATAACCATCTTGAGGCATAAATGTGGGTTCATGATGACCAAATAATGCAAGGGCTTACAGATAGCTGTAAAATGATCATAGGACATAACAGCTAGGAGAAGGCACTCAATGGAGCCAAACCACATGTAAACATAGAGCTGAATGATGCAGCCCACATAGCTGATGGTCTTATCATGTCCCCACAAGTTAACCAGCATCTGGGGGACGATGCTGGTTGTGAAACACAGATCTAGGAGAGATAAATTCCGGAGGAAAAAGTACATTGGTGTGTGGAGATGGGAATCCAGGAGAGATGCAAGAATGATGGCTGTGTTACCGACCAAGGTAATTAAGTAGAAGACAGTGACAACTCCTGACAGGACCGTCTCCAGTTTGGGATGGTCAGAGAAGCCAAGCAGAATGAAGCCATGTAGAGAAGTATAATTTCTCTGGTCCATAATCCTTCAGTGTCAAATCCAAAAGAAGAGCAGGTGGAGAAGGTGAAGGACGATGAGGATGAATGGGAGGAGGAGAAAGAAAAGGAGAAGGGAAAGGAAGAGGAGAAACTTGTCAACAAAGACTATCTGAATAATTTAAATAAATATAGAACTAAACAAAGGTAACAAATTTATATTACTAGTAAAAATTAAAGCCAAGTAATCTGATATTTGTTGTAGGTTCTTTTATGGTGATGAGTTGAATATATTTTTATATTAAACTTATGGAGTTTTACTAAGGGTCTGAATTTTCTCATTGTGTAAATTTGAAAGTTTGGAATAGGTTTGCTTCTATGATTATTTATAATTTTCATTGACTATGTACAGTGAACATGCTATTTTACTTGGTCAGTGGATTCACCTATATGATATAATTATTTGGCTAATGTTAGAATGAGGAAGAGTATTCCTTTTTTTTGCATATCCTAGTGAATAGCACCTTTGGTCTTCTAGTTTGATATGCAGGAGATCTGGCATTTATTCTTGGCATGTTTATCTCTCTCATCTCCAATATGTAACATCACCAAAACTTGTAAGTTTTAATGCAAAAATATATTTTAATTGTCCTCTCACTCTAAAAACTTACATGATCAGTGCCCTAATCCAAATCACTGTCATCTCTATTCTGCTGCTGCTAAGTCGCTTCAGTCATGTCTGACTCTGTGCGACCCCATAGCCGGCAGCCCACCAGGCTCCCCTGTCCCTGGGATTCTCCAAGCAAGAACACTGGAGTGGGTTACCATTTCCTTCTCCAATGCATGAAAGTGAAAAGTGAAAGTGAAGTCGCTTAGTCGTGTCCGACTCTTAGCGACGCCATGGACTGCAGCCTACGAGGCTCCTCCGTCCATGGGATTTTCCAGGCAAGAGTACTGGGGTGGGGTGCCATTGCCTTCTCCAATCTCTATTCTAGATTCTGGCAATAATCTTTATTCCTTACTTCTAGTTTTATGCCTTTACATTTTTACAAGATTAAATAAAATCACATTATCCATGTGCCCAAACCTAGCCAGTCATTTTCCATTACATTTAGGAAATATTCTAATTCTTTAAGATGGCCTAGATGAACCTGCACAAGGCCTCATTCTCATTTCACAGATCACTTTACACATATTGACTACTAGCCTCCTCTCACTTTGACAAGTCAGATTCATTCCTATCTAAAGCCCTGGAAACCCTTCTCCTTTTCTGGACTCCTATTTATTCTGCAAGTTCTGCTCATTCTTTTAACTACCTCTTGAATGTTCATTGCTTAAAGAGGAATTGCCTGAACTCATAATCTCTTTTTGTTTGATATCATGTATAGAGAGATTTACAGAGGGCCAGTGTAGCATGGAGTATGACAGCACAGGCAGAGAGAGTTTGTTTATATTTCTGCAAATTATTTAGCTGTGCAATCTCAGACGAGTTACATCACACTTCTGGTCTCAGTTTTCTCATCTGTAAAAATGGGGACAAAAATCATTTGGAGTTGGGGTGAAGATTGAATAAGTGGAAAGTTTTTAGAACAATGCTTGGAATGTAGGGTATCTCAATAGTCATTAGTTACTACAGTTATTCTAATAATAAATTATAATCATTCACCATGTGAGTAAATGTTTAACAACTCCCCCCATCTATGCAGTGGTCTATAATACCTAATGCATTTCACCTAAGTATGTATATGTTTATATATATGTATATCCCCTTGTGTATACATAATTTTTGAATAAAAAATTTCACACTATGAATAATGATGAAAAATCACTGAAAGTGATTTCACGTCACTGAAAGTGAAAGTGAAATGAAAGTGTTAGTTGCTCAGTTGTGTCCTACTCTTAGTGAGCCTGCCAGACTCCTCTGTCCATGGAATTTGCCAGGCAAGAATACTGGAGTGGGTTGCTATTTTCTACTCCAGGGAATATTCCTGACTCAGGGATTGAACTCAAGTCTCCTGCATTGGCAGGCAGATTCAATCACTTTGTTAGTAGCACTTTTTTTTTTTAATAAGTGATAAAGACTTAGGCTTCTATTTTATGATTGTCTAAATAGGATGATAGAAGGTGGCAGATGAATGGAAAAATTTTCATTTAATCTATATAGTTGCAAATAACATTTATTTAGTTTGGTGAAAAATAGTTGAAAATATTAGTTTCTATTCAAAGGAATAGTAAACTCATCATGATTTAGTAGTGTGATACAGATAGAGTTCCTTTAGACATGCATGAGCATATCAGAGCTGTCAAAACTTTTAACAGTCGAACAGGTTATCAATACATTTTTCCCTATCACGGGGTATAAAATGATCACTTCTCAACAAATAACATCCAGAACGCTTCCATTAAAAATGACTAAAAGAAAATAGATGATTGAAAAATAAGTTAAATATCACACTGATTTGCCTCTCTCTGTATAGATATAGTAGAAAAAGCTGTGCTTTCTTTGTTTGTTATACATTTCAAATATATTTCTTGAATATTAGGAAGAAATTACTTCAAACTGTGGCCGTGATTCAAAAGTGGACACATATAGAAGAGTAATTGAGTATAGTGGTTAAGATAGCTGTTTTGAGAGAGTCATTTGGTAATTTTCTCAGAAATAGCTTTCCAAGAGTCATGATTTGAGCCTGGGTTCTATCATTGACCTACCTGCGCAGGAAGAAATAAATAACTCTGAAATGTATTGCAAGCTGTCACACACTATTAGAGCAATATAATATCTAATGACAGACAGGTCTGTGTGTGTAATTGTGCCTAAATTCTGAATAAAACAGAGCTTCAGTTAAAATTATAAGAAAACGAAATCTAAAAATTAAAAAAAATTAAGTCAATGACACAAGTTAATTTCTTAACTTTTTGCAATATCACTGTAGCCTCCAAAGATTAATTCAGGAAGGTAAAAAGAATCCTTCTGCCTATTAAAATCTCAACATAGGAAATCTTCAAATTATTTTTCATGCATCTATGAGGTTTAGAAATGGAATAAAATTGTCTGTCTTTACTAGCTTCAAAGTCTTAATGAAGAAAATATTACATTTCAATTCTTTATTTTTAATTTAATCTACATTTCCCTCTTTAATTTCTGCTGGATGAAAATATCTGAAATCACAAATTGAGACATAACTTCATGTCTTCCTCTTTACTATGCAATATTTCCTTCATAATAAAGATAAAAAGGAGAATTTCTATACAGAGGTTTATATTTATTCTAAACATCCTGAAAGAAAATCAGAGGAATCAGTCTTTGTCGGTCCAAGTTCTCTCTCTTTTACTTCCTACAAGTTGTTTTACCAACTCAGGCATACTATTTTCCAAGAGATATTAAAGATTAACATTACTGTGATCCAGAGAGAGTTCCATTTACGTTCTGCTTCTTGACCAATGTGGAGCCCACACTGTGGACAATAGATCCTGTGGACATTTGCTTTGCAGGGCTGCAGCTTGTTCATGTTTTCTCTGCAGTGCCACTGTGAATTCTGCTTTTCCTGATATATACTAAGGTATAGATTCTCGATGGGACTCCTCCCTCTTGAACATGTGACTTCAGGTGAGGGGTTGAGACTTGTCAGAAATTCTTACTACTTGTTCTGACTTTAAATCAACCTGCAGATAGGTCTTTGCCCTAGAGAAACATTAAAAAGCAACTATTAACTCACTATTCTGAACAATTTGAACAAAATTTCCCAGTGTTGCTAGAAAACCCAGATCATTCAGAAAAGTTTGCTAAACCATTCAGACCATATCTGATTGACTTTAGTTAAGTGCCATAGATAAATCCTGTAAAAGAGATAGTTGGAGAATTAGTCAATATCCTGATATGTCACCTGAAGAAATTTAATAGATGTAAAAGTTACTTCGTATAAAGGAAAGCTATTAGTACAGGGAAATGAGAAAAAGTATTTTTAGAATTTTTTCTCTAGGTAGAGAATGTATTTCAAATAAAAATTGCTTTTAAGTAATATGCATTTTCAATACTCAAATTATAGCATGTAACTCTGTAAAATCATTTTACCATTAATAGTACACCTATGTTTTTCTTTCTGGCTTACTTCACTCTGTATAATAGGTTCCAGTTTCATCCATCTCATTAGAATTGATTCAAATGTATTCTTTTGAGTAGTAGCTGAGTAGTTGATGTATTGCAAAACCAATACAATATTGTAAAGTAAAATAAATAAATAAATAGTACACCTATGGATTTTTGAAATAATTTTGTCCTGAGCAGATATCATTTAAATAAAGTGTCTCTAATAATTGCCTCTGATATCCAAAGTCAAAACAGTTATCTGTGGAAGAGAATGTTGTTTCCAAAGCTCTAAAACAATAAGTTGAAGATCATAAGATTTATATTTTTATTAAACAGTCCTAATGTACCTTTGACTTAATAGCCATGGTAAGTAATTCAGACATTTTGTGTTCATGACAATTCAGTGTCTCAGAGGTCACTATTATGGAATGAAGTTTTTATAACTTGGCTTATGATCAATCATAAGTTATAAGAGCTCCTTTTAATTAGAAGTACATCAGATCAGATGAGATCAGATCAGTTGCTCAGTCGTGTCTGACTCTTTGCGACCCCCTGAATCGCAGAAGTACATACCATCAATAATTACTTTAATAAAATACATGAACACAAATTGACTGCCTCATGATACCTATTTAATTGTGCTGAGCAATAAAACTATTTTAACTATCCATTTCTGTGTGATAGCAATCACTATATTCTATAGTCCTAAGGGGAAAGTTCATAGCAATACAGGCACACCTCAAGAAACAAGAAAAAAGTCAAATAAATAACCTAACTCTACACCTAAAGCAACTAGAAAAGGAAGAAATGAAGAACCCCAGGGTTAGTAGAAGGAAATAAATCTTAAAAATTAGAGCAGAAATAAATGCAAAAGAAACAAAAGAGACCATAGCAAAAATCAACAAAGCCAAAAGCTGGTTCTTTGAAAGGATAAATAAAATTGACAAACCATTAGCCAGACTCATCAAGAAACAAAGGGAGAAAAATCAAATCAATAAAATTAGAAACGAAAATGGAGAGATCACAACAGACAACACAGAAATACAAAGAATCATAAGAGACTATTATCAACAATTATATGCCAATAAAATGGACAACAAGGAAGAAATGGACAAATTCTTAGAAAAGTACAACTTTCCAAAACTCGACCAGGAAGAAATAGAAAATCTAACAGACCCATCACAAGCACAGAAATTGAAACTGTAATCAAAAATCTTCCAGCAAACCAAAGCCCAGGTCCAGACGGCTTCACAGCTGAATTCTACCAAAAATTTAGAGAAGAGCTAACACCTATCCTACTCAAACTCTTCCAGAAAATTGTAGAGGAAGGTAAACTTCCAAACTCATTCTATGAGGCCACCATCACCCTGATACCAAAACCTGACAAAGATCCCACAAAAAAAGAAAACTACAGGCCAATATCACTGATGAACATAGATGCAAAAATCCTTAACAAAATTCTAGCAATCAGAATCCAACAACACATTAAAAAGTTCATACACCATGACCAAGTGGGCTTTATCCCAGGGATGCAAGGATTCTTCAATATCCGCAAATCAATCAATGTAATACACCACATTAACAAATTGAAAAATAAAAACCATATGATTATCTCAATAGATGCAGAGAAAGCCTTTGACAAAATTCAACACCCATTTATGATAAGAACTCTCCAGAAAGCAGGAATAGAAGGAACATACCTCAACATAATAAAAGCTATATATGACAAACCCACAGCAAACACTATCCTCAATGGTGAAAAATTGAAAGCATTTCCTCTAAAGTCAGGAACAAGACAAGGGTGCCCACTTTCACCATTACTATTCAACATAGTTTTGGCCACAGCAATCAGAGCAGAAAAAGCAATAAAAGGAATCCAAATTGGAAAAGAAGAAGTAAAACTCTCACTATTTGCAGATGACATGATCCTCTACATAGAAAACCCTAAAGATTCCACCAGAAAATTACTAGAACTAATCAATGATTATAGTAAAGTTGCAGGATATAAAATCAACACACAGAAATCCCTTGCATTCCTATACACTAATAATGAGAAAACAGAAAGAGAAATTAAGGAAACAATTCCATTCACCATTGCAATGAAAAGAATAAAATACTTAGGAATATATCTACCTAAAGAAACTAAAGACCTATATATAGAAAACTATAAAACACTGGTGAAAGAAATCAAAGAGGACACTAATAGATGGAGAAATATACCATGTTCATGGATTGGAAGAATCAATATAGTAAAAATGAGTATACTACCCAAAGCAATTTATAGATTCAATGCAATCCCTATCAAGCTACCAACAGTATTCTTCACAGAGCTAGAACAAATAATTTCACAATTTGTATGGAAATACAAAAAACCTCAAATAGCCAAAGCGATCTTGAGAAAGAAGAATGGAACTGGAGGAATCAACCTACCTGACTTCAGGCTCTACTACAAAGCCACAGTTATCAAGACAGTATGGTACTGGCACAAAGACAGAAATATAGATCAATGGAACAAAATAGAAAGCCCAGAGATAAATCCACGCACATATGGACACCTTATCTTTGACAAAGGAGGCAAGAATATACAATGGATTAAAGACAATCTCTTTAACAAGTGGTGCTGGGAAATCTGGTCAACCACTTGTAAAAGAATGAAACTAGAACACTTTCTAACACCATATACAAAAATAAACTCAAAATGGATTAAAGATCTCAATGTAAGACCAGAAACTATAAAACTCCTAGAGGAGAACATAGGCAAAACACTCTCTGACATACATCACAGCAGGATCCTCTATGACCCACCTCCCAGAATATTGGAAATAAAAGCAAAAATAAACAAATGGGACCTAATTAAACTTAAAAGCTTCTGCACATCAAAGGAAACTATTAGCAAGGTGAAAAGACAGCCTTCAGAATGGGAGAAAATAATAGCAAATGAAGCAACCGACAAACAACTAATCTCAAAAATATACAAGCAACTCCTACAGCTCAACTCCAGAAAAATAAATGACTCAATCAAAAAATGGGCCAAAGATCTAAATAGACATTTCTCCAAGGAAGACATACAGATGGCTAACAAGCACATGAAAAGATGCTCAACATCACTCATTATCAGAGAAATGCAAATCAAAACCACTATGAGGTACCATTTCACACCAGTCAGAATGGCTGCGATCCAAAAGTCTACAAACAATAAATGCTGGAGAGGGTGTGGAGAAAAGGGAACCCTCTTACACTGTTGGTGGGAATGCAAACTAGTACAGCCACTATGGAGAACAGTGTGGAGATTCCTTAAAAAACTGGAAATAGAACTGCCTTATGATCCAGCAACCCCACTGCTGGGCATACACACTGAGGAAACCAGAAGGGAAAGAGACACGTGTACCCCAATGTTCATCGCAGCACTGTTTATAATAGCCAGGACATGGAAGCAACCTAGATGTCCATCAGCAGATGAATGGATAAGAAAGCAGTGGTACATATACACAATGGAGTATTACTCAGCCATTAAAAAGAATACATTTGAATCAGTTCTAATGAGGTGGATGAAACTGGAGCCTATTATACAGAGTGAAGTAAGCCAGAAGGAAAAACACCAATACAGTATACTAACGCATATATATGGAATTTAGAAAGATGGTAATGATAACCCTGTATACGAGACAGCAAAAGAGACACTGATGTATAGAACAGTCTTATGGACTCTGTGGGAGAGGGAGAGGGTGGGAGGATTTGGGAGAATGGCATTGAAACATGTAAAATATCATGTATGAAACGAGATGCCACTCCAGGTTCAATGCACGATACTGGATGCTTGGGGCTGGTGCACTGGGACGACCCAGAGGGATGGTATGGGGAGGGAGGAGGGAGGAGGGTTCAGGATGGGGAACACATGTATACCTGTGGTGGATTCATTTTATTTTTTTTAGAAAAAAAAAAAAAAGACATAGTTGGTGACGGACAGGGAGGCCTGGCGTGCTGCGATACATGGGGTCGCAAAGAGTTGGACACGACTGAGCGACTGATCTGATCTGATCTGATAGTGTGAAGTAGATGGAGCCAGATATTTTGGACTGAAATTCCAGGGATTCCAGTTATTAGCTGTGTAAACCTGGGAAAATTACTTAACATTTTGGTGCCTCAGAGTTGTTATCTATAATAGAAGGATAGTAACAATACATACTTAGAGGGTTAGTACGAGTTTAAATGAATTCAGTTCAGTTCAGTCACTCAATCGTGTCTAACTCTTTGTGACCCCATGGACTGCAGCATGGCAGACCTCCCTGTCCATCACCAACTCCTGAGTCTACCGAAACAAATGTCTATTGAGTCGGTGATGCCGTCCAACTATTTCATCCTCTGTCGTCCTCTTCTCCGCCTGCCTTCAATCTTTCCTAGCATCAGGGTCTTTTCAAATGAGTCAGCTCTTCATATCAGGTGGCCAAAGTACTGGAGTTTCAGCTTTAGCATCAGTCCTTCCAATGAACACCCAGGACTGATCTCCTTTAGGATGGACTGGTTGGATGTCTTTGCAGTCCAAGGGATTCTCAAGAGTCTTCTCCAACACCACACTTCAAAAGCATCAATTCTTCAGCACTCAGCTTTCTTTATGGTCCAATTCTCATATCCATACATGACTACTGGAAAAACCATAGCCTTGACTAGATGGACTTTGTTGACAAAGTAATGTCTCTGCTTTTTAATATTCTTTCTAGGTTGGTCATAACTTTCCTTCCAAGGAGTAAGCGTCTTTTAATGTCTTGGCTGCATTCACCATCTGCAGTGATTTTGGAGCCTAAAAAAATAAAGTCAGCCACTGTTTCCACTGTTTCCCCATCTATTTGCCATGAAGTGAAGGGAGTGGATGCCATGATCTTAGTTTTCTGAATGTTGAGCTTTATTAAGCCAACTTTTTCACTCTCCTCTTTCACTTTCATCAATAGGCTCTTTAGTTCTTCTTCACTTTCTGCCATAAGGGTGGTGTCATCTGCATATCTGAAGTTATTGATATTTCTTCTGGCAATCTTGATTTCAGCTTGTGCTTGATCCAGCCTAGCGTTTCTCATGATGTACTCTGCATATAAGTTAAATAAGCAGGGTGACAATATACAGCCTTGACGTACTCCTTTTCCTATTTGGAACCATGGTTAAATGAATTAACCATTTGTAAAATATTACAGTATTGGTTGACACACAGTAAACATTCAGATAAATAAGCTATTACTATTTCAATCAATTTAGGGAGTCTGTATGGTATAACAATGTTCATTTTAATAAATTTTGGGAGAGCTAATACAGATACTTGATAAAACATCTGGTAAGTACTTTCCCTGTTTCAACCAGTTCCTTTAGAATTAAATACATACTGCATATGTATTTTGTATATATATTATTATATATTGTTTTAAATTAGGATAATAAGAAACTCTGATGCTGAGAGGGATTGGGGGCAGGAGGAGAAGGGGATGACAGAGGATGAGATGGCTGGATGGCATCACCGACTCGATGGACATGAGTTTGGATGAACTCCGGGAGGTGGTGATGGACAGGGAGGCCTGGCGTGCTGCAATTCATGGGGTTGCAAAGAGTCGGACTCGACTGAGCGACTGAACTGAACTGAACTCAAATAAGAAACAAAATCAATTAATTGGGATTTTTGGTCTATCAAAATTCTAAACATATGGATAGTTGAAAATACTCACTTTGACTAAAGATCTCAATTTTAAACATGTATTTTCATGTCTCTCTTTTAATTTTCTATAGTTCTCTTTTTTCTTTAAAAAAAGTTCAAGTTGTAATTTAACTTTATAGTTGGAGCCCAAACATCAAAAATACTCATTTTTTTTCTTTGAAAACAAAAATGTATATGAATTGTCATATATATGTCATATATATTTAATTCCATTCTTGCACAGTAACTTTCCTATTCTCCTGCTCTTTATTCTTTTTTTTTTTTTAATTTATTTTTACTTGGAGGATAATCGCTTCATGTTGTATTGGCTTCTGCCATACACCAACATGAATCAACCATAAGTATACATATGTCTCCTTCCTCTTGAACCTCCCTCACATGCCGGACCCCTTCCTACCCTTATAGATTGTCACAGGGCACCGGGTTGCCTTGCTCCTTATTCTGTGATTATATCCTATGGGTTTGCTACTCTGGAGAAATTACAGAGAAATCATCTGGATTCTTTAGTGTTTGAAAATTTTCTCATTGGTTTTCCAGCAATGGGTAGATTCAGATTGTGAAGCAGGTGTTTTTGTGTTAGATATGCAATATAGTGTCTTTTTTGAACCCCTTGACTAAATCGAGATGTTTTTCTGATCACTTTCTATTTCCCCATTTTTTCCTTGCTTTCTTTAGCCCTTTACTAACAGGAACCATTTAGAATGAAATTATTAGCTTCCCCCTTTGGCTGCTTTTCAGAATAACTGAGGTATGTGGAAATTTTAGAAATACAAAATCTGAGATGCTTATGCTCTCACCAGAGGCTATATTATTCTGCTTCTACTGCGTCTCTGGATAATATAGTTTCAGGGCTTTAAATGCCATCTACATGTTGATGGCTTTCAAATTTATATTTCTGGTCTTCTCTATTGAGCATGAAACTAGTAATGCCCACCACCTAATTTTGTTCAAATTTGAATGTCTAATAAGAATATGAACCTAACATGGCTAAAATGGGCTTCCTTGGAGGAGGAAATGGCAACCAACTCCAATATTCTTGCCAGGCAAATCTTGTGGACAGAGGAGCCTGGTTGGCTGCTAGCCAGCTGTGGTTCATAGGGTCGCAAAGAGTCGGATACTGCTGAGCGCATGCACCGCATGCATGGCTAAAATAGAACTCTTGATCCCACTGCACCAAATCTGATAGTACCTCAGTCTTCCTAATCATAGTAAATGGTACAAACATCTACCTGTCAATGGCCAGAAACCTGTCATCCTTAATTACTTCCCTGCCCTTACCTTGAAAGTCTGAACTATTTCAAACTTTGCCTGTTCTCCCCATTTCTACTGTTATTTACACTGAGCACCTGTCTTCCTCCCCCACCCCCAACCCTGGGTTACTCAATTGCCTCTTATCTTTATCCCTGCTAAATCCATTCTCTATATGACAGCCAAAATTGTTCTTAAAAAATCTAAATGACCTGTGGCAGATTCATTTTGATATATGGCAAAGCCAATACAATATTGTAAAGTTAAATAAAATAAAATAAAAAAAATCTAAATGAAATATTTTCATTTACTTGTCTGAAATCTTTCAAGATTGCTATGTACTTAGAACATAATGTGAACTCCTTGAGATAGGGGTCAACCAAAATTAAAACAAAGCTAGTTCCTGAACTCCACTCTTCCTATGGATACATCCATTGTACAGTAGCACATAGAGCAATTCCCTCTGAAAGAAATCCAGAGACTTCTTGAGTAACTTCTACACATTGGATGAGTGTGAAAATACTTAAATTGTAATGGGTAGGACTAATTGAGACACAATCTTTTGTTTTTCTGAACTTTATTTATTTAGCTGTATGTGGTCTTTCTTTCCAGTGCATAGACTCTCTAGTTGTGGTGCACAACACTTGTATTTCTTGCCTTCCAGATACTGGTCATTCTAATAGGTGTAAGGTGCTATGTCATTATGGTGTTTATTTGCATTTCCCTGATGATGACTGACATTGAGCACTTCCTAATTTACATGTTTGCCATTTATGTGTCTTCTTTGAAAAATTTTCTATTCAGTACTTTTGCCCATTTTGAAATTGATTTTTTTTTTTGTTATTGTGTGTTTTTTTTTAAACAAATTAATTATTTTTAATTGAAGGATGGTTGCTTTACAATGTTGTGTTGGCTTCTGCCATATATCAACATGAATCAGCCGTAGGTTTATGTATGTCCCCTCCCTCTTGAACCCTTATTCCCACCTCCCACCCCTTCTACCCCTCTAGATTATCACAGAGCACCAGATTTGAACTCCCTGCATCATAGTGTAAATTTCCACTGGTTATCTAATTTTACATATGTTAATATATATATGTTTCAATGCTACTCTCTCAGTTTGTCCCACCCTCTCCTTCCTCCCCTGTGCCCACACGTCTTTTCTCTAAGTCTGTGTCTCCATTGCTGCCCTGCAAATAGGTTCATCAGTACCATCTTTCTAGATTCCATATATTTGCATTAATACATGATATTTGTCTTTCTCTTTCTGACTTACTTCACTCTGTATAATAGGCTCTAGGTTCATCCACATTATTAGAACGGAGTCAAATGTGTTCCTTTTTATGGCTGAATAATATTCCATTGTGTATATGTACCACAACTTCTTTATCTATTCATCTGTTGATGGACAACTAGATTGCTTCCATGTTCTAGCTATTGTAAATAGTGCTGCAATCAACACTGGAGTGCATGTGTCTTTTTCAGTTATGGTTTCCTCAGGGTATATGCCCAGTAGTGGGATTGTTAGGGTATATGCCCAGTAGTGGGATTGTTGGGTCATATGGTAGATTTATTCCTAGTTTTTTTTTTTTTTTAAAGGAATCTCCATACTGTTCTCCATAGTGGCTGTATCATTTTGCATTACCATGTATACTTTGGATACTAGCCACTTCTCAGATATATGATTTGTAAAATTTCTCCCATTCTGTAGGTTGCCTTTTTATTTTGTAAATTTTCTCTTTTGCTTTTTAGTTTGATGTAGTTCCACTTGTTGAGTTTTGGTTTTGTTACTTGTGCTTTTGGTGTCATATCCAAACATTCTGTTAAGATGGTATACTTTGCCATTAGTCTGGTCCACTCATCCAGAGATTTGTTAATACGTGCCTGAAGAGATTAGGATAGGAGCTCCTTTATTTAGCCCCAGAACTTGATAGCTCAATATATTTGATAACACATCTATATGTCCTCTATTTCCAATTGTTTTAATGACAATTCATGAGATGATTCCTTAGGGATCTACTTAGGTGTTAAAAAACAAAATTTAACTGACTAATTTTAAGTTCTAATTTATTAGGTGATTTTTGAACTGAGCAGCATCTCATCTAATCAGAAAGGCATTACAAGGGGTTGAACAAAAAGGAAGTTTTTTTCTTTTCAAGTATTTATTTATTGGCTGCATTGCATGTTAGTTGCAGCATGTAGGATCTTTGTTGTGTCATGCGTGATCTTTCTTTGCAGTACAGATTCTAGTTGGGGCATGTGGGCTTTGTAGTTGCAGCCAGCGGGCTTAGTTGCTCTGTGACATGGGGGATCTTAGTTTCCTGACCAGGGACTGCACCCAGGTCCCCTGCACTGTGAGGTGAATTCTCAATCATGGGACCACCAAGGAAGTACCAGGAAAGTTTTTATAGGAAGAAAGATGTGGTAAGGCAGCTATTAGGACAGAAAACTGAGGATTATTTTTAGGCCAGAAAATGTTTTTGGGAGGAAGAAAATAGCAAGGGGTTTTTTCATGCAGATTGCCTCTTCCTCTGGGAGAATGAAGAAGGGCCGTGTGACAGATTACTTCATTCTTGCTGACCACAAAGTTCCATACTGGTTGATTAAGATTACATTTGTGGTGAAGGTTGTAACTGCAGTTAGCTTAGGTATTAAATCTAGGTTTTGTATCATGGGCTTTAGCACAAGGACTGCCATTCTGAGTCTGTAGTTTTTCTCTTTAACATCCAGGGAACTGGGAAAATCTTATAAGCTACTCTGTAAGAAAGAATTCTGCTCACAACGTCTACAGTTTCTCTCTATTGCATATCTGGTATATTATTTCCATTTTGAATTTTTTTACACTTTATAATCATTATCATTTATTAAAGAGATTAATTTATTAATTTATTAAGCTTTGTCTAACCTATAACATATACTTGAGACAAAACTGAAATGCAAATCAAAACCATAAAGACATATCACCTTACACCTTGTTAGAATGGCCAGCATTTGGAAGGCAAGAAATACAAGTGTTGGTGAGGATGTAGAGAAAAGGGAAATTTTGTGTGTGTTAGTGCAGTTTTTTTTTTTTTTTTTTAATATACGTAAGTCTTTTGTTAACTGGGAATAGTACAGAAGGAATTTCTCTTAAAATTTATATTTCCAATCCATCATAATGTCTGACAGGTATATGTTTCATACTTAAAGTAATTTAATTGAAATTTAATATGTTTAAATATTCTTTTTTTTAGGTCTAAATATTCTGATGCTTGATCAATGTGATATGTATTTCTAGTTAATATATCTACTACGCAGACATATTTGTCTTTCTTTTCAAAATCAAAATGGTAGGCATGCTTGAAAATTTATGGCAGTCCATCATTTTGTGTATTTATATAATAACAAATTACAGAAACTAAGTTTCACATGGGTGTTTGGATTCAGTGGTGTTGAAAGATCATTGATTTAATGATTTTCTTTTCTGGACTCATTTCAGGTAGAGGTACTTGATTAGTGAATGATGTTAGTGGAGTATTTTTTTAGAAATATTAATATATTCTTTTAAAAATGGTATTCTTTATTTTTATTTTTGTTGAGATATAATTGACATATAACACTGTATTAGTTTTGCAATCTAAAAGTTAGCTAACTTATTATGGTAATCCTATTACTATATTATCTATTACCATAATAAGTTAGTTAACTTTTTATCACCAGATACAGCTACAATTTTTTTTTTCTTGTGATGGGAATTTTTAAGATTTACTCTCTGGGCAACTCTCAAATATACAGTACACTGTATAGCATTGTTAACTATAGTCACTATGCTGTCCATTATACTCCAGAACTTATCTTATAACTGGATATTTGCACTTTCTGACCACCTTTACCTGTTTTGCCAGTCTCTTGTCATTCTTTTCCCCCTGTGCCCAGCCTTTGGCAACCACTAATCTGTTTTCTGTATCAATGTGTTCAGTTTTTTTAGATTCGACATGTAAGTAAAGTCATACAGTATCTTTCTCTGCCTGATTTATTTCTCCTAGCATAATGCCTTTAAGTTCCATCCATTTTTTTTTTTGCAAGTGGCAGAATCTTCTTTTTTAATGGCTAAATAATATTCCATTGTGTACACACACACACACACACACATACCACACATTTTCTTTATCTGTTGTATTTATTTGCTGAGGCAAAAACAGTGGTTCCTAAATGTTAACCATATAATATTCAAACACATGAGGTGTTTTCTTATAGTGCCTTTCACACAGTAAGCATTTCATACATATTTTCTTATTGATTGTTTAATCTGATTTCTGTTTACCAATACACTTTTGATCTACTTAAAGGCTATTTACTTGTACCCTTCATTCTAAAAACCATCCATGCTGGTTTTTAGCCTCCATACTTTATCACACCATTTTCACTTGAATGTTTTCTGCTATATTCAGATATTACAGAATCTTTAGAGTTTAACTCTAGTGCCATCTACTTCATCAATATATTTCCATTTTCTCCTAATCAGACTTATCCATTACTTTCCTGAGAGTCTTTGTACTTACCACCTGTGTTAAGCAGTTTAACACATAAACTTAAGTAGTTTGGGTATAGATATCCTCTAATTATATTATGTAATGTTTTCTCAAACAGATAAGATGGTATCATTTTTGCTTATATGCATAATTCTCCATTTTAATTTATAATACAGGGATCAGGAAGCACAAAATCAATTCTGTCAGATTCATCATTTGTTTACCTTAGGAAGTTCTCTGGCTCCAAGTGAGAGCCTGGCACCCAGCACCATCCTATTTTGGAAAAACTTCCCACCCACTACACACCAGGGATATCCACTACTGTTTTATGCTGAGATGAAGATAGTGAAGCTAAATTTAGTAAATCAGTGAAAGAAGTGACAGGAAAATAAGGAGCTCATTATAATATCCATTTTAAATTTAAGAAAACTAAGACTTAGAAACATTAATTTTTTTTCTCAAGGTAATTTTGAGATTAGGTGTATGTAGTCTTCTGAGTCCTAGTTTAATATTTGTATCATACATTTTTTTCCTCCAATTAACCTTTAATATTACTTCAAGAATATTGACACTGTGCTAGCAGAGCATTTAAGTTAGATGACTAGAGCATATGTGGTAAATTCTTGTAAGTATTGATGTGAGACTTGGTTAGGAAAGTAACCCTTGTTCAAATTTAATTACATTTTCTTATTATTAATGTTAATTACACTTATCAGTTATATTTTCAAGTGACATATTAGTATACAAATGTGAGGTCAGGCTTACTAAATTATAAAAATTCTGGTTAGTTTATAGAAACTCAATGTACCTAAAGGATTTATTGTAATTTAATGTAAATTCCAAGTATATACAGATTTATTATTGAGAAATAAAAGGGAGATTAAGTATTTGAAATTTGGTTTAATTTGGAACCCAAATGCGGAATAGATTTAAGAAAAAAATAAAAGTAGTTAAATAAGAAAACAATCATAACATAACATAATTTTCTGCTGAGTCCATTACTATTATTTTTTTTATGCTTAGATAATTGAAGATAGCAAATAATGTATTTCTTAATGCTACTAACTATAAACTGTACTAAGTTAAGAGCAAACTTACCACAGAACTTAAATTCTCTCTGTGAAAATTTTTTATGAGTTAGTGAACTGTTTCTGAAGTCAACTGTAAAAAGGTATTATGTGGAAAGTAAGAATATCTACACTATTCTAGATAATATTAAGTGTATTTTATGTGAGTCATTGGGGGCTTCCCTGGTAGCTCAGCAGTTGAGAATCCACCTGCAATGTGGGAGACCCAGATTTGATCCTTGGATGCCCTGGAGGAAGGCATGGCAACCCACTCCACTATTCTTGCCTGGAGAATCCCATGGACAGAGGAACCTGGCAGCTTTAGTCTATAGGGTTGCAAAGAGTTGGACATGAGTGAAGTGATTGAGCATGCATGCTCTCAAGTCATTACTGTCCTCACTGAGAAAGTAAAAATTATCCAGTGACTCTTCCCTTTTCACATTTTAAGAATTAAGAAATGATACAGGAGAAAATATTATGTTACTTAGAGTACAGCAATGTATCCTTCCAAATCTATCTAGATTATACTTATTAAATAAAGATTATAATTATTAAATAATGGTATCCTTTAGAGATAGGTATCAAATAATAGAAAATATCAAAATTTAGCTCAAATGTCATTGCATTTCCCATAAAATATTACATACTGTATCATACTAAATGAAAATTAAAATATTATTCATTTTATGAAATTCCACTATGTACAAATATTACATTTCTCAAAATTTATGTAAATTCCATGATTCTGTAGATCTATGTCAAAAGCCTACCTAATCTCAAAGTTGTCATATTTTCTTTTCATTGAGATTAAGACAATCATGAAATAAATCTTTCATGAGTGACTGAGAAATGAATAAAATGTCACCTTTAAAATCCCTTAAATTGTGTCTTCTCACTCTTTTGTATCATGATAAAGAGGTAATAGACTTAAGTTACAAAGACCTTTTACTCAAGATAATGATAATAATGTCATAATCAGAGGCATAAAAGTAGGATGATTATAATATTGTTTGCATCCACAAAATGTCTGCCTACAAGAATTAATATGTTAATTGACCTCTGTGATCTAGGGATTCCTTGCCTCACTAAAAGTGAAAGGCAATTAGAAAGCATTTTATTGCCTTACCCACGCTAATTTTTTCCTATGACTTTCAGTTTCTCTTCAGTGTTGTAAATTTGTGGTCAACTCTCATCAGCTTCTTCAGTGCATCTTTCATGTCCTTATTTCTTAAGGTGTAAATGAGAGGGTTGAGACTTGGAGTGATGATGGTGTAAAAAAGAGTGAGGAACTTACCCTGCTCTTTGGAGGCATTGTTACCTGGTTGCAGGTACATGTAGATAATAGCTCCGTAGAAGATGGACACTACGGTGAGATGAGATCCACAGGTATTAATTGCTTTTCTCTGGCCTGCTTTTGATTTCATTCTCAGCACAGCTTTGGCGATGTAGCCATAGGATATAAGAATAAGGACAAGTGGTGTAAGGACAATGACAATGCCTAAAGCAAAAACAGACATTTCAACTGCTGTGGTGTCTATGCAAGCTATCTTGACCATAGCTGGCAACTCACACAAGAAATGATCCAGAAGGTTGTTTCCACATCTAGGCAAATTCAGGGTGAGTGTACATAATACCACAGAATTGGCCAGACTAATACTCCAGACTATGATAACCATCTTGAGGCATAAATGTGGGTTCATGATGACCAAATAATGCAAGGGCTTACAGATAGCTGTAAAACGATCATAGGACATAACAGCTAGGAGAAGGCACTCAATGGAGCCAAACCACATGTAAACATAGAGCTGAATGATGCAGCCCACATAGCTGATGGTCTTATCATGTCCCCACAAGTTAACCAGCATCTGGGGGACGATGCTGGTTGTAAAACACAGATCTAGGAGAGATAAATTCCGGAGGAAAAAGTACATTGGTGTGTGGAGATGGGAATCCAGGAGAGATGCAAGAATGATGGCTGTGTTACCGACCAAGGTAATTAAGTAGAAGACAGTGACAACTCCTGACAGGACCGTCTCCAGTTTGGGATGGTCAGAGAAGCCAAGCAGAATGAAGCCACGTAGAGAAGTATAATTTCTCTGGTCCATAATCCTTCAGTGTCTAATCCTAGAATTAGAAGAGCAAGAGAAAGAGAAGTGGAGAAGGAGAGAGAGGAAAGGCTTGAAGGAAGTGGTGGTGGTGGAGGAGGAGAGGAAGAAGAAAAGAAGGAGGAAATTGGTCAATATAGACTAAATTAATGAAATACAGTAGTAAACAAAGGGAGAGAATTTATATTAATTAATCATTGAAAAAATTAATGGTAAAAGTAAGTGTTGCCCAACTAACCTGGTATTTGTGGTAGTTTCTTTTATAAATAAATAAATTTAAATTTAATATTATATCAATAATAAATGATATTTAACATTATATTTAATAAATATTTATTATATATTACAATATAATTTAAATATTATGATAAACTTAATATTAATTAGATAATAAATTCCATGTTATATTAAATTTAATATATTTTAATGTACATTAAAAATAAATACATCTAATATTTTTATAATTAAATTTATTTATTTTTAATTGAAAGCAAATTGCTTTACAGTATTGTGTTGGTTTCTGCCAATCATCAACATGAATCAGCCATAGGTATACCTATGTCCCCTCCCTCTTGAACCTCCCCCCAAATAAATAAATTTAATATTATATTTAATATATAAATTGAATATTATGTTTTTATCTAGATGACCTTGGGAGTTCACTCTTAAACTCAAGGTCTGAATTTTCTCACATGTTAATTTGGAGTTTGAACTAGAACTATTTCTAAGATGATGTGACTCTATGATGTCACTTCTAAAATATCACTAGTGTAATATAGGAAACTTACTCCTAATTGAGTCAGTGAATTTACTTGTAACACATTATTTGGCTTATGTTGGAATGAAGGAGTGGTCCTATTTCTGTATCTTGTTTACTAATTTGATTTATACCTTTTTTTCCCCGTGTATTATGTAGTAGATCTGGCATTTATCCTTTGTACCTTTATTTTTCTTATTTCAATACCTAATATAGCACCAAAACTGGTACATTGTTCATACAAAAGTATCTGTTAACCTTTCTCTCACTTTAAAAAATGTCCTTTATCACTACTCTAATTCAAAAAAGTACCGTTCTGATGAATGATATTGACAATGAGAAGGTTGTACGTATGAGTAGGGAGGGCATGTGTGGGAAATACCTATATCTTTCTCTCAGTTTTGCTATAAACTTGAAACTGCTCTTTAAAAAGTTGAATAAAAAAAAAGATAAAAAACTTAGGGAAATACATTAATGAAAATTAACAGTTAAACATCAAACTAGTGACGGTATCTGTTTGTATAGGACACGTTGTGCTGTTTGTTTCTTATGCCATTTCAAATATATTTCCTGAATATTTTGAAGAAATTACTTCAAACTGTGGCCATGATTCACAAGTGGACATGTTCAGGACACTAACTGGTAGACTAGTTGAGACAGTTGTTTTGAGAGAGTCCTTTGGTAATTTCCTCAGAATTAGCTTCCCAAGAATCTGAGTCCTTTCTAGCTCTATAGTTTTCATGAATAAAATACTGTATTTCAAGTCTTCATTTTCAATTTAATCTACACTTCCCTCTCTTTTTTTTAAATGCTGGAGCAAAATGTCTGATATCATAAATCAAAAACAGTATCAGGATTACAACCTTCCCAAATTGTGAATCATTATGCTCTACACCTGGAACGTATCATATTGTACATCAACCATCTTCAAAAAGAGCAATAATGTCATGTCCTCAACTTAGAGACTAAATTTAATCTTTTCTTCATAATAGAGATTAAAAAGGAGAATTTCTCTACAGAGATTTACAATATCTATTTGTTCTAAACATTCTCAAAGAAAGAAGGATCAGAACTTACAGATCTAAATTCTCTTTTTCTTCCCACAAGTTGTTTTTCAGGAACACTATTTTCCAAGAGATATTAAAGATTAACATTACTGTGATCCAGAGAGAGTTCCCCTGATATTCTGCTTCCTGATCAGCGTGGAGCCCACACTGTGGACAATAGATCCCGTGGATATTTGCTCTCCAGGGCTGCAGCTTACTCATGTTTTCCCTGCAGTGCCACTGTGAATTCTGTTTTTCCTGATGTGTGTTAAGGTATAGATTCTCAACGGGACTCCTCCCCCTTGAATATGTGACTTCAGGTGAGGGGATGAAACTTGTCAGAAATTCTTACTACTTGTTCTGACTTTAAATCAACCTGCAGATAGGTCTTTGCCCTAGAGAAACTTTATAAAAAGCAGCTATTCATTATTGTGAACATATTGGACAAAGTTTCCCAATGTTGCCTGAAAATCTAGATCATCAAGGTTTTCTAAGCCATCCAGACTACATCCAGCTGACTTCAGTAAAGTATCATAGAAAAAGCCTGTAAATAAAACAGTTTCAGAATTAGAAAATACTCTGATATTGTATTAGGAGAAATTTAATAAACGCAAAAGTTATTTGCTATGAAAAAAACTATAAGATGAGGAATGAGGAAAATGTTTATTTAAATATATTTTTTCTCTAGGTAGTGAACATATTACAAATAAATTTTGCTGTTAAATAACGTGCATTTCTAACACTCAAATTATAACATATATTAATCTTACCATTACTAGTACATATTGATTTGGAAATAAAATTGCTGCAGCAGATATCATTTAAATGACCTTAAATAGTTATCTAATGCCCAAAGTAATCTGTAAAAGAGAAGATATTCAATTTGCCAAGCCCTAAACAGTAAGTTGAGTTTCATAAGATCTACATTTTTATTCAACTCTAATGTGCCTTTGTCTTGATGACATTGATAAGTAATTCAAATATTTCAGTATAATGATTCTGCTTATGTCTTGGAGGTCACTATTTAAACCTTTGATTCTGGATTGAGTAGTATTTAGAGCATTTTAAAATGAGTTGGCTCATGGTCTTAAACTGTAAGAACTCCCTTGAATTAAAATTACATACCACCAATTACTTTAATAAAATACGTAAGCAAAAATTGACTGCCTCATGATATGTACATGTTTAAATGTTATGATTCTCATCTCTGAGTCATAAAACAATTTAAATTATCTGCCTCTGTATGATAGTAATCTTTATATTCTATATTTGAAAAATAGTATAGTGTAAAGCATATGGAGTCAGATGTTCTGGACTGAAATCCTGTATTTCTAGTTATCAACTGTGTGAACTTGGGAATATTGCTTAACTTTTTGGTGATCAGATTTCTTATCTATAACAGAGAGATAGTAATACATACTTTAAAGGGTTAGCATGAGGATTAGATAAATTTAGTGTATGTAAAATATTATAATACTGGTTAGCACGCAATAAGCATTCAAACAAGTATTAGCTATTACTACTTCAATCAATTCAGGGGGAAGTATGCTCCTTGGACTGCAAGGAGATCAAACCAGTCAATACTGAAGGAAATCAGTCCTGAATATTCATTGGAAGAACAGATGCTGAAGCTGAAACGCCAATACTTTGGCCATCTGATATGAAGAACTGATTCATTGGAAAAGACCCTGATGCTGGGAAAGATTGAAGGTGGGAGGAGAAGGGGATGACAGAGGATGAGATGGTTGGATGGCATCATCACCATGATGGACACGAGTTTGAGGCAGCTCCACGAGTTGATGATGGACAGGGAAGCCTGGCATGCTGCAGTCCATGGGGTTGCAAAGAGCTGGACACGACTAAGTGACTGAACTGATGCTGTAAAAATATTCATTTTTATCAGTTTTGATAGATCTCAAACAGGTATTTGACAAACATTTGGTAAACACCTTTCCTTTTCAACTACTTCTTTTAGGACTGTATACATATAGTGTTATGTGTATATTTTCTATTAATAATGATAGAAAGAAATGTAAAATCAATCAATGGTACATTTTTGCCTATTAAAAATTTAAACATATGGAAACTTGAAATTGCTCACTTTGACTAAAGATCTCAAGTTCACTCATATTTTTTCTCCTTTCTTTTAGTAAGATTTCTGTCATTTTCATTTTTGTTGTATATAAATTGTCATGTATATGCATCTACTTTGATTATATTACTGAACAGTGATTCCCTAGTCCCTTGCTCCATATTCTGTAAGTATATTCCATGGGTTTGGTACTCTGGCAAAATTACAGAGAAATCATCTACATTCTTTAATTCAAATTTTAAAAAATATTTATTTTTATTTATTGGCTGCATTGGCTTGTGGCACATGGGCTCTCCACTTGCACTTCCAGAGCATGCAGGCTTAGTTACTATGAGGCATATGGGATCTTAGTTCCTTGACCAGGAATTGAACTCATGTCCCCTGCACTGCAAGATGGACTCTTAACCCCTGGACCACCAGGGAAGTCCCTAGGTTCTTTAATTTTTGAAAAGTTTCCTAATGGTTTTTCAGGAATTGGTAAACCCAGAGTTTGGCTTAGACATACAATACAATGTCTTTTTGAATCCACTTCACTAAATTAAGATGTGTTTTTCTGTTCACTTTTTATTTAATTTTTTCCCCCTTTCTTGCTTTAGCCCTTTACTTATGAGAGCCATTGAAAATGAAATTATTAGCAGTATTTCCTCATTTGGCTGCATTTCAAAATAACTGGGATATGTGGAAATTTTGCAGAGTCTGAATCTTATGGCCTCACCAGGGGTTCTAGTCTTCTCTGATTTAACTGCCTCTCTGGATAATATCATATAGTTCCAAGGCTTAAATGTCATTTTCATATTAATGTCTTTCAAATTTGTATTTCTAATCTCCTCCATTGAGCATCAAACATATTTCCAACTGCCTAATTTTACCCATTTTTGAGTTTTTAACAAAAATATGAATCTAAACATAGCTAAAATAGAACTCTTGATTCCCACTGCATCAAATCTGATATCACCACGGTGTTCCTCATCATAGTAAATGGTACAAACATCTACCTGTCATTGGCCAGAACCTAAGCCATCCTTAATTACTTTCCTGCCCTCCTCACCCTGAAAATTTGAACTATTTCAAGCTTTAACTTCTTTTCTCCATTTCTACTTCCACTGCCAAACCCTGAGACACCATCTCTCCCCCACCCTGGCCCCCTGTATTATCCAATGGCTTCCTAACATTCCCTGCTCTAGCTTTTTTCCCTTTCAATCCATCCTCCATGTGGCAGCCAGAAGTGTTCTTAAATTTTTTTTTCATTTACATGTTTGAAATCTTTCAAGACTCCTTATGACCTTAGAATAAATTTCAGACTCCTTTCTTACCATAACCTATCAATTGCTTCAAGACCTAACCTCTGTTATCCTACCCACTTTCTCCCATTCTCTCCATCCCTGTGTTTCTTCAGGAATGCAAGCATTTAAAAGCCATTTGCACTATCCCATTTACCTGTAATATTCTATCCACAAATTGTGCTCCTTATTTTCACTTTTCCAGCTGTCATTTATTCAATGAGGGCTTTCTTGATTATCTAAACAAAGATTCTCTCCACCCCAGTCTTCTCTATCATATTTTCATATTTTTCCTCAACAGTCTTCACATTTTGCTTTTTTAATATATTGTCTTAGGCTGTTTGTGTGGCTTAAAAGACACACATTTATTTCTTATAATTCTAGAGGCTGGGAATGCCAAGATCAAAATGCTGGCAGATTTAGTATCTGGTGAAGATCTGCATCCTGGTTCACAGAGATCAGTCTTTTTTTAATATATATATATATCTATTTACTTATTTATTTGGCTGCATCAGGTCTTATTTGTGACATGTGGGATCAGGTCAGTTTTCATTCCAATCCCAAAGAACAGCAGTGCCAAAGAATGTTCAAGATATTGTATAAATGTGCTCATTCCGCATGCTAGTAACAGTATACTCAAAATCCTTCAATTTAGGCTTCAGCAGTATGTGAACTGAGAACTTACAGACGTACAAGCTGGGTTTAGGAGAAGCAGAAGAACAAGAGAGCAAATTGCCATCACTTGTTGGATCATAGAGAAAGGAAGGGAATTTCAGGAAAACATCTGCTTTGTTGACTATGCTAAAGCCTTTGACTGTGTGGATCACAAGAAACTGGAAAATTCTTAGAGAGATGGGTATACCAGACCATCTTACCTGTCTCCTGAGAAATCTGAATGCAAGCCAAGAAACAACAGTTAGAATAGGAAACAGCTGACTGGATCAAAATTGGGAAAAGAGCATATCAAGACTGTATAATATCACCTTGCTTATTTAACTTCTATGCAGAGCACGTCATGTGAAATGCTGGACTGGATGAATCACAAGCTGGAATCAAGACTGGTGGGAGAAACATCAACAACTTTAGATATGCAGATGATACCATTCTAAGGGCAGAAAGTGAAGAGGAACTAAAGTGCTTCTTGATGTGGGTGAAAGAGGAGAGTGTAAAAGCTAGCTTAAAACTCAACATTAAACAAGCTAAGATCTTGGCATTGGTCCCATTACTTCACGGCAAATAGAAGGGGAAAAGTGAAAGCAGTGACAGATTCTATTTTCTTGGGTTCCAAAATCACTGCAAATGGTAATTATAGCCATGAAATTGAAAGATCCTAGTTCTTTGGAAGGAAAGTCGTAACAAACCCAGACAGCATATTAAAAAGCAGAGACATTACTTTGCTGACAAAGGTCCATATAGTCAATGCTATGATTTTTCCTGGCAGGTAGAGAATCTGCCTGCCAATGCAGGAAATGCAAGAAACATGGGTTAGATCCCTGGGTGGGGGATCCCCTGGAGAAGGAAATGGCAACCCACTCCAGTATTCTTGCCTGAAAAATTCCATGGACAGAGGAGACTGGTGAGCTATAGTCCATGGGGTCACAAAGAGTCAGACACAACTGAACATGGTTTTTCCAGTAGTCATATACAGCTGTGAGAGCTGAAGAATTGATTTTTTCAAATTGTGGTGCTAGACTCTTGAGAGTCCCCTTGGACTGCAAGAAGATCAAGCCAGTCAATCCTAAAGGAAATCAACCCTGAATATTCATTGGAAGGACTGATGGTGAAGCTGAAACGTCAATACTTTGGCCACCTGATGCAAAGAGCTGACTCACTGGAAAAGACCCTGATGCTGGGAAAGATTGAAGGCAAAAGGAGAAGGGGGCAACAGAGGATGAGATGATTAGATAGCGTCACCAACTCAGTGGACATGAATCTGAGTGAACTCTGGAATATAGTGAAGGAAAGGGGAGACTGATGTGCTGCAGTCCAGAGTATTTGGGGTTCCAAAGAGTTGGACACGACTTAGGGGCTGAGCAACAACTATTCCTGTGTATTTTCTTCTTTTTGATGTGATGGTAAATGGGATTGTTTCCTTAATTTCTATTTCTGAGTTAGTGTATAGAAATTCGGCAAGTTTACCAAATTCACTGATGAGCTTTAGTAGTTTTCTGCTAAACATCTTTTTCTTTTCTTGTAGCATCTTTAGGATTTTCTGTATAAAGTATCATGTCATCTGCAGTGACAGTTTTATTTCTTCCTTTTTAATTTAGATTCCTTTTATTTCTTTTTCCTCTCTTAGGGCTGTGCTAGGACTCCCAAAACTGTGTTGAATAAAATTGGTAAGAGTGGGCATCCTTGTCTTGTTCCTGATCATAGAGGGAATGCATTCAGCTTTTCACCATTAAGTATGATGTTAGCTGTGGACTTGTTATATATGCCCTTTATAATGTTGAGGTATGTGTCCTCTATGCCCTCTTTCTAAAGAGTTTTTTAAAAATCATAAATGGATGTTGAATTTTATCAAAAGTTCTTTCTGGATCTATTGAGATGATCATATGGTTTTCATTCTTTTTTGTTCATATGTATAACATTGATTTGTGGGTATTGAAAAATCCTTCAATTCGGTTCAGTTGCTCAGTCGTGTCTGACTGTTTGCGATCCCATGAATCGCAGCATGCCAGGCCTCCCTGTCCATCACCATCTCCTGGAGTTCACTCAAACTCACGTCCATTGAGTCAGTGATGCCATCCAGCCATCTCATCCTCTGTCGTCCCCTTCTCCTCCTGCCCCCAATCCCTCCCAGCATCAGAGTCTTTTCCAATGAGTCAACTCTTCACATGAGGTGGCCAAAGTACTTGAGTTTCAGCTTTAGCACCATTCCTTCCAAAGAACACCCAGGGCTGATCTCCTTTAGAATGGACTGGTTGGAGCTCCTTGCAGTCCAAGGGAGTCTAAAGAATCTTCTCCAACACCACAGTTCAAAAGCATCAATTCTTTGGCACTCAGCTTTCTTCATAGTCCAACTCTCATATCCATACATGACCGCTGGAAAAACCATAGCCTTGACTAGATGGACCTTACATCCCTATAATAAATTCCACATGATCATAGTGTATGACCCTCTCAATATATTGTTGAATTTGATATGCTTATATATACTTTTTTATTTGCTTGTATTTTGTTGAGGATTTTTGCATCCATGTTCATCTGTGATATTGTCCTGTAACTTACTTTTTGGGGGGGGGTCATATCTTTGTCTAGTTTTGATATTACGGTGATGGTAGCCTCATAGAATAAGTCTGGAAGTGTTCCTTCCTCTTCAGTTTTTTGGGAATAGTTTCAGAAGGATAAGCATTAATTCTTCTCTAAATGTTTGGTAGAATTAACTCATGAAGCCATTTGGCCCTGGTTTTTTGTTTGTTTGAGTTTTAAAATTATTGATTCCATTTTATTACTGGTACTTGATCTATTCATATTTATTATTTCTTCCTGGTTCAGTCTTGGAAGATTGTATGTTCCAAAGATTTGTCCATTTCTTCTAGGTTGTCTAATTGTTGGCAAATACTGTTCATAACATTCTCTTATGAATTGTTTGTATCTCTGTGGTATTCGGAGAAGGCAATGACACCCTATTCCAGTACTCTTGCCTGGAAAATCCCATGGAAGGAGGAGCCTGGTAGGCTGCAGCCCATGGAGTCGCTAAGAGTCAGACACAACTGAGCGACTTCACTTTCACTTTTCACTTTCATGCGTTGGAGAAGGAAATGGCAACCCACTCCAGTGTTCTTGCTTGGAGAATCCCAGGACGGGAGAGCCTGGTGGGCTACCGTCTATGGAGTTGCACAGAGTCAGACACGACTGAAGCGACTTAGCAGCAGCAGTGGTATTGGTTATTTTGATTATTGGGGTCCTTTCCATTTTTTACTTGATGAGCCCAGTTAAAAGTTTATCAATTTTTTTTATATTTTAGAAGAACCAGCTCTTGGTTTTATTGATCTTTTCCATTTTTGTCTCTATTTTATTTCTGCTCTGATCTTTGTTACTTCCTTCCTTGTTAACTTCTTTTCCTGCTATTTTAATTCATTAATTAATTTTAAATTTTTAATTGGGGGATAATTTCTTTACAATATTGTGTTAGTTTCTTCTGTACAACAATGTGAATCAGCTATAAGTATACATATATCCCCTCCCTCCTAAACCTACTTTCCGTGCCCCCATTCCACCCCTCTAGGTCATCACCTTGTTAACTTTCGACTTAGTTTGTTCTTTTCTGTTTCTTTGATGTGCAATGTTAAGTTGTTTATGTCAATCTTTTATTTTTCTTAATATTGCTGTTTATCTTCCTTAGACTACTTTTGCTGCCATGTATAATTTTTGGTAGCTATATTCCAACTTTTGCTTGTTTCAAGCTATTTTTTTGCTTTGTTGATTTATTCTTGACCTATTGGTTGTTCAGGAGTGTGTTGTTAATTTCTATGTACCTAAAAGACTTCCAGCTTTCCTCTTATTATTGATTTCTAGAGTCATGCTGTTGTGGTCAGAAAAGTTACTTGGTGTGATTTCAGTCTTCTTAAATTTGCTGACTTGTTTGTGACCTATAATATGATCTATCCTGGAGAATGTTCATGTGTGCTTGAGAAGAATTGTGTGTTCTGTTGCCCTTGGATGAAATGTCCTGTATTTCCTCTGTTTGGTTCTTTTGGTCTAATGTATGGTTTATGCCCTGGTTTGTTTTTTGTTGTTGTTGATTCTTTCTGGATGATCTATCTCACTAAAACTAGGGTAGGGAAGTCCCCTACTAATATTGTAAGTTTTTCCCTTCAAGTCTGTTAATGTTTGCTTGATAGATTGAGGTGCTTCAATTTTTGTGTAAATATATTTATGATTATTATATTTTGATTGATTAACCTCTTCATCATTATATACTGACTGTCTTTGTCTCTTGTTACCATTTTGGCTAATAAAAGTATAGATACCTTGCCTGTTTTTGATTTTCACTTATTTTCACATGCTGTTTTTTTCACATGTTCACTTGAGTCTATGTGTGTTCTTAAAGTCAAAATGAGTCTCTTGTAGGCAGCATATATTTAGGTCCTGCTTTTCTTCCCTCATCCAGCCACTCTATGGCCATTGATTGGAGAATTTAATCTATTTACATTTGAAGTAACTACTAATAGGCAATAACTTACTAATGCCATCTTATTAATCATTTCCTGGCTATTTTGTAGTTCCAATTTTTTCCGTTTCTTCCTCTCCTGGTGCCTTACTTGAATTTGTGATTTTCTGCAGTGATATGTCTGATTCCCTTCTCTTTGTCTATTGGAATATACTATAAATTTTTGCTTTGTAATTCCTACACAGCTTATATAAATCATCTATAAAGCTTTCCATTTTACTCTGATAGAAACTTAGCTTTGATTGCATAGAAAAAAATTGCCCTTTTACTCCCCTCTTTATATTTTTATGTTGCAAATTACCTCTCTTATATTGTGTATTTGTTACATAGTTATTGTAGCTATAGTTATTATTAATGCTCTTGTTTTTTAGCCTTTATACTATAGTTAAATGGTTAACACCCCAATGTATTATAGTATTCTATATTTTCATATATATTTATCTTTACCAGTGTGTTGCATATTTCCATGTTTTCATGTTACTAATTAGTGTTCTTTTATTTCAGCTTTAAGAACTCCTTTTAGCATTTCTTATAAGGCAGACCTAGTGGTGATGAATTTCTATGGATTTTGTTTCTCTGGGAGTCTTTATTTCTTCTTAATTTTTGAAGGCTAACTTCACCAGATACAGTGTTTGTGATTGGCAGGTTTTTTTCTTCCAGCACTTTGAATGTGTCATTTCACCTTCTCCTGGCTTGTGGCCATTTTGCTGAGAAATTTGCTTATAGCCTAATGGGGGTTTCATCATATGTTATAATCATTTTTTACTCTTTCTGTTTAAAGATTCTCTCTTGGTCTGATTTTTGACAGTTTTACTGTGATATGTCTTAGAAAAGGTAGTTTTGGATTGAAATTTTAGGGTAACTTGTAGCCTCAAGAACTTGGATGTCCAGATTTCTCCCCAGGTTTAGGAATTTCTCAGCCATTATTATTTTTTTTAGATTAAATTTTTTTTTAATTTTTAAAAATTTATTTATTTTTAATTGAAGGATATTTGCTTTATGATACTGTGTTGGTTTCCACCATACAGAAACCAACCAAAATTCCTTCCTGCAAAGGAGATTTTAATGGGCAGTCAAGAAAAGTTGTTAATGGAAGATTTTTGAAGTAATGAACAAGATTGACAGAGATCATCTAAATGTTCAGAATAAAAGGCTTGAGTGGTATCTGGATTATTTTCTGAACTTTCGGATGTAAAGTTGAAATTGAACTTAAAAGATAATTGGAAGGGTGTAAATGGTGTGGATATGTTCTCAAAGAGCACCATATTAGTAAGAAAAATTAGAGTTTTAATGTATTTCTTTCTTTTTTTTTTTTTTGTCTCTTGGCTCCCAAACCTTGCCTGCTCCTAATCAAGTGTCTTGTAAATGTGGGCCTTAGCCCCATTGGGAATTGTGGGGAAAAATTAGGTGACTCAGTATACCCCATTCCTTTTACTGCCCATACAACTCAAAGCAACTTTTAATGTAGGTTGGTGAAAAATTTATTATCATTTTAGTGTGAGTATAATCATCACGCTGAAGCCTTTTCTGTGAAGTTTTTTTCTGTGAAGATTAACACCAAAGACCTATATATAGAAAACTATAAAACACTGATGAAAGAAATCAAAGATGACACAAGTAGATGGAGAAATATACCATATTCATGGGTCAGAAGAATCAATATAGTGAAAATGAGTATACTACCCAAACCAATCTATAGATTCAATGCAATCCCTATCAAGATACCAATGGTATTTTTCAGAGATCTAGAATAAATAATTTTACAATTTGTATGGAAATACAAAAAACCTCAAATAGCCAAAGCAATCTTGAGAAAGAAGACTGGAACTGGAGGAATCAACCTGCCTGACTTCAAGCTCCACTACAAAGCTACAGCCATCAAGACATTATGGTACTGGCACAAAAACAGAAATATAGATCAATGGAACAAAATAGAAAGCCCAGAGATAAATCCACACACCTATGGACACCTTATCTTTGACAAAGGAGGCAAGAATATACAATGGAGAAAAGACAATCTCTTTAACAAGTGGTGCTGGGTGACCACGGCAGCTGGGAAAACTGGTCAACCACTTGTAAAAGAATGACACTAGAACACTTTCTAACACCATACACAAAAATAAACTCAAAATGGATTAAAGATCTAAATGTAAGACCAGAAACCATAAAACTCCTAGAGGAAAGTGTAGGTGAAACACTCTCTGACATAAATCACAGCAGGATCCTCTATGACCCATTTCCCAGAGTAATGGAAATAAAAGCAAAAATAAACAAATGGGACCTAATTAAACTTAAAAGCTTTTGCACAACGAAGGAAACTATAAGCAAGGTGAAAAGACAGCCTTCAGAATGGGAGAAAATAATAGCAAATGAAGCAAGTGACAAAGAATTAATCTCAAAAATATACAAGCAGCTCCTGCAGCTCAATTCCAGAAAAATACATGACCTAATCAAAAAATGGGCCAAAGAACTAAACAGAAATTTCTCCAAAGATGGCTAACAAACACATGAAACAATGCTGAGCATCACTCATTATTAGAGAAACGCAAATCAAAACCACTATGAGGTACCATTTCATGCCAGTCAAAATGGCTGCGATCCAAAAGTCTACAAGCAATAAATGCTGGAGAGGGTGTGGAGAAAAGGGAACCCTCTTACGCTATTGGTGGGAATGCAAACCAGTATAGCCCCTATGGAGAACAGTGTGGGGATTCCTTAAAAATCTCGAAATAGAACTCCCATACAACCCAGCAATCCCATTGCTCTGCACATACACCAAGGAAACCAGAATTGAAAGAGACACGTGTACCCCAGTGTTCATCACAGCAGTGTTTACAATAGCTAGGACATGGAAGCAACCTAGATGTCCATTGGCAGACGAATGGATAAGAAAGCTGTGGTACATATACACAATGGAATATTACTCAACCATTAAAAAGGATACGTTTGAATCAGTTCTAATGAAGTGGATAAAACTGGAGCCTATTATACAGAGTGAAGTAAATCAGAAAGAAAAACACCAATACAGTTTACTAACATATATATTTGGAATTTAGAAAGATAGATGGTAATGATGACCCTATATATGAGACAGCAAAAGAGACACAGATGTAAAGAGCAGTCTATTGGACTCTGTGGGAGAAGGCGAGGGTGGGATGATTTGAGAGAATAGCATTGAAACATGTATATTATCATTTGTGAAACAGATCGCCAGCCCAGGTTTGATGCATGACACAGGGTGCTCAGGGCTGGTGCACTGGAATGACCCTGAGGGATGGAATGGGGAGGGAGGCAGGAGGGGGTTTCAGGATGGGGAACACATGTACACCCATGGCTGATTCATGTCAATGTATGGCAAAAACCACTACAGTATTGTAAAGTATTTAGCCTCCAATTTAAATAAATAAATTTTTTAAAAAAAGATTAACACCAGTCTAACCAGGCAATCACCTTGAAGGACATTAATTGCAACTTTGGGATTTATTTTCCCAATGGCCCCAGTCAAAGAAGGAAAATCATATTATTCTCTTTGTTTCTGTAAAAGTCCTGTTTGCTCTGGGATAAGGGGTGCATCCCCTGATACCTTATTATGCCCTGAAGAGTTCCCATGTTCTGCTAAAAGGAAAATTTTGGACAAACTCGTCTCATTTGTAACAATGATAATCAGTTATTTTCAGATTGCTTTCTACAGTTAGATTATATACATTAGTGCAGGTGGGATAGGAGGGCCATTAGGTTAATGTTTCAGGTCACATGATATCCAGAGAGCCTCTCATCAGTTTATATACGATTAGGGCATAGAAAGAAAGAGAACAGCAGGGAAGGTGAGCAAACACAGGAAGGTCACTACTGAAAGAAGTTGATGGAGTGCTAAACCAGGTTTAATATAAAGGAATGAATATGACAAGAATTAAAAAATGTTTATTAGTAACAATGAGGGTGAGAAGAAAGTGCCAAGCCATCCACTTTCCCCATAATATTTGACTTAAGGGAAATATTTTATTCTATGGTTTATAAAGATATCTTTGATAGGGTCTTTATTTCCCTTTTATCTGTTAAGAAGGAAATCAAACCATAAAGCTTTGAAATTTAATTTCCTGAATTCTGTAGTTTTTCATCCCTAATCTCTTATCCCTTTTTACTCTTTTTTCCCTTTTTCCTTTGAGAAGAATGCTTAAAGAAAGGTAATAGAAAAAATATCACAGAACTCCCAATTTCTTTTAATTAATGTAATGTGAAATTCAGGCAGCTTTATAAGGCAGAAAAATTATGTCTGCATCAAAAAAGGTACCCACAGTATTTGAATTCAAATATCTTGTGATGTATTAACTCCAATTCTAAGGAAATTTAAAAAATCCCTTAGAATTTTCCCATCATATCTCAAAAGGTTAATAGTTATTTTCATTGTCAATAATATTAAGTGGTGCATTACTGTCTTTATGCCTGCCTAAATCAATCTTAGCCAAATTCAATGTTCCTAGCTCTCCAGCTTGTAACTCAACTAATTAGACATCTCTTATAGCTTTTTAAAGATTCAAGATTACAATATTAGAGCAAATAAACATTCCTCAAAAGACTGCAGGTGAATCTGTTTTGGTTGAATTTGTCTTTTGCCATATTCTATCAGAGAATGTGAGAGAAGCAGAAGTAGCAAGGCAAAGCTATTTGGGAATATTTAGATGATGGGATACTGTGCCTTGCATCAATAACTATATAACGAAAGAGTGTTATTTTTTTTCTGTGACAAATAGATAATGCATATGAGAAAATAAGCAACTGAAAATCAAACTATTAGTACACATTCAAATTCCTTAACTTTATTTTTTACAAAAGAATCACGAGAAGATGTCCTTGTCACTGGATTTTATGTAATGTTCACATATCTTTGTCTATTAAAAGTTAGTGAATTTTATCTTTGGAATTTCCCATTCCAAATTGTGGAAAACCTAGACATATTATGTAATTGTAGGTTGTGACTCAGAATTTAATGTCTTACCTATTGTTCTAAAGCATATGCAGTTTTGTGGGCACAATCTTTAAACCCTGTTGTTCATGTTTCATAGACACTCAAAATACACACTTTGTATTCCAAATACCACAATCAGAGTTCCTCTCTGCTTTCCTGCTCCAACCACCCTCCTTTTCTTGCTCCTTCTTAACAGTTTCCTTCATCTTTTTTTTTTTTTTTTAATCTTCCAAAACAAGTTGTATTCTCATTTATGTTTGGGAGTATTTTATCACCAAATTCCCCAATCTACTTCATTTTTCAATTAATCCAGATTATTAGCTGTTTTTTTTTTTTTTGTTGTTGTTGTTGTTTGTTGTTTCCATAAAGGCCACTTAGATAAGTAGCTTTTACACCTCAGCATTTCATTTCTTCTTTACCTTCTGGGTTTCCTTGTGTGGACATTGCTCTGTGGAGCACTTCTGTGGTTTTAGCACTTCTACGATGATCGTGTGTTGATACCTGTGCAGTGAATTTCAGCTTAACTCATTATTATGAATATTGATCAGTTGGTGTGTGCTCATGCATGCATGTGTCTTTGTTTATATTTACATTTGCATGTTATTTGTGTCTGGAAATAAGCTGATAGCATAAATAAACAAGTGTGAATGTTTTATTTTGTCTATAAACATATCAATTGAAGTTTACTTTTTTCATCCAATGTTAACACTTTAAAGTTACTGCTGAATTGTTTTTATCTCATGATAAATTCTCACCTTTGTGCAAGATTGTTAAGACTGCAGATATTTCTTTCTATGTAACCACAAAATCAGAAATAACCTGAAAATGAGGAAAAGGGGGTAGAGGTTTTTTTTTTCCCTAAGAAAAGAGAGTTTTTAAAATGAAAATTTTCTTAGCTATGAAAAGTCTTTAATCTTCATTTATCCAAATGCTAACATACATAAAAAATAACTGATTCAGATGAGAAGCTATTGATAGTATCTACAGCAGGACAAATGTCTGAATGAAACATAAAAACAAAACTATAAAAATCCTATTGTTATAATGGCAGTATAATGTATTTTCTCCCTCAATCAGTTTGCAAGGGTTTGACAATGAGGGGGCGGACTTTCAGTTTATATGATTCTTCAGGTATTGAAAGAATAAGAAAGATGAAGGAAAAAAATGCAAGTTCTGGTTACTTTGTTCTGCTGGGTTTTTCTAACTGGCCTCATCTTGAGTTAGTTCTCTTTGTGGTTGTCTTGATGTTCTACCTGATGACACTGATAGGTAACCTGTTCATCATTTTCTTGTCATATCTGGATTCCCATCTCCACACTCCTATGTACTTCTTCCTCTCAAACCTCTCTTTTCTGGATCTCTGCTACACCACGAGTTCCATCCCCCAGTTGCTGTTCAACCTCCAGGGGCCAGAGAAAACCATCTCTTATGCTGGTTGCATGATTCAACTTTATTTTGTCCTTGCACTGGGAACTGCTGAATGTGTGCTGTTGGTGGTGATGTCCTATGACCGTTATGCAGCTGTGTGTAGACCCCTGCATTACACTGTCCTCATGCACCCTCGTTTCTGCCATCTGTTGGCTGTGGCTTCTTGGGTAAGTGGCTTTACCGCCTCAGCACTTCATTCCTCATTTACCTTCTGGGTACCCCTGTGTGGACATCGCCAAGTGGACCATTTCTTCTGTGAAGTTCCAGCATTGCTTCGACTGTCATGTGTTGATACTCATGCTAATGAGCTGACCCTTATGGTCATGAGCTTTATTTTTGTGATCATACCACTTATTCTTATTCTCAGCTCCTATGGTGCCATTGCTCAGACTGTGCTGAGGATGCAGTCAACAACTGGACTTCAGAAAGTCTTTGGGACGTGTGGAGCTCATCTTATGGTTGTATCCCTCTTTTTCATTCCAATCATGTGCATATATCTACAGCCACCATCAGGAAATTCTCAAGATCAGGGCAAGTTCATTGCCCTCTTTTATACTGTTGTCACACCTAGCCTCAACCCTCTAATCTACACTCTCAGAAACAAAGATGTAAAAGGGGCAGTTAAAAGATTAATGGGCTGGGGTAGGGAGATGTGAGAGATCACCTGTCCAGCAACTTTTGTTCAGAGAGTCTTATCTTTCTCAGAGGTTTCCTCTGCTCCTTTGAGATGTGATGGCATTTTTGGTCTACAACCCACCAAGCATAGAAGAAAAGTTCTGCCCCAAAATTTGTTGTTCTTTTTATTTGTTCATTCTGAAATATTTTCTAAAGATAACCTTTTTGATTTGTACAACTTTAATCTTTAATTATTCTATATTTAGTGTTCCAAGAAATTAAGGGCCTGGTTTTAAAATTAATATACTAATTTATGGAGCAAACTTTAGTATCTACAGAAAGAGAGAGTCAATATAGCAAAGATTAGGCTAAGAGAGTTTTTGGTCATTGACAGTCATTACGTTTACATAAGTGGTAAAAATTCTTTGGCTGAAATACACTTTATTCAAGATACTAAATTTTTTGAGCATTTTGTCTTATGGACCTATATATACACTTGTTGCATTGAAAGATATAAAGAATTACCTGTTCAAATGATTCATTCATTCATCAATTCCTTTATTCATTGACTGTCTCCAGGGTATATGTATTCCCCTCTCTTCATTCTCTTTATCTTTCACTAGACATGATCATGACTATAGGGTACAGACTCATGTCTTTGAATCCACCTCTCAACCAAGGCTTATTGGGTAATAGAATTTTTCCTAAATAATTGGGGCCACATGATGGATCATTTCACATATCACACAAACTTTGCAAAGTGTGAAAATGTTTACTCTTTCTGCCTCCATGGAAAACTTACCATTTGGCATTCCACATGTAGCATTCCAGTCTTTTCAACATATAAATGGTTCTCCTTTTTAAGGCTTATTGAAGTATAATTTACATATAATAAAATTCATCCATTTAAAATGTACAGTTCAATGAGTTTTGACAAATATATAATTGTATAAATATCACCACAATCAAGAGAAAGTACATTTCCATCGCTCTCCAAGGAATGCTGTCCTTTTGCTGTCAGTTCTTTTACCCGTGCCTGAAGCAACCATTGATTTTGTCATAATAGTTTTGCTTCTTTCATTTTTTTAAAAGAATTTCATATAAATGTAATAATACAGTGTATAATCTTTGAGTTTGGCTTCTTTCACTTAGCATGATGGTTTTGAAATTTAGACATGCATCAATGGCTCCCCCCTTTTACTTGCTGATTAGAATTCCATTTTATGAATATGGCACAATATATCCATTTATCTGATAATGAGTTTTTGAAAGTATTTACTTTTTTGGTTATTATGAATAAAGCTCTTATAAAGATTGGTATACAAGTGTTTGTGTGGGTAAGTGTTTTCTCTAAATTTAGGTAAACACCTAACAGTGGGATTGATGGATCATAAACTAAGTATATGTTTGCCTTTATTAGAAATTTTCAAAATGTTTTCAAAGTAGCTATACCATTTTCATTCCAGAAAACAGTGTATGAGAGTTACAATTACCCCACATTTTCTATAACATCTGGTATTGTGAGTCTTTATACTTTTAGCCTTTCCAGTCAGTTTACAGTTATATCTCACTGTGGTTCTAATTTGCATTTACTTAAAGGCTATGATGTTGACCATCTTTTCATGTACCTCCTATATCTTATTTTGTCATGTTTATGTTAAAATATTCTACCCGTTTTTATTGGGTCATTTATCTTTTTATTACTGAGTTCTAAATATTACTTATACATTCTTAACTCAAGTCCTATGTCAGATAAATGTTTTGTAAGATGTTCTTCCAGTCTGTGGTGTGCTTTTTATTTTCTAATACTGTCTTCCAAAGAGCAAGTTTTAACTTTTAATGAAATACATGTTTCTACAAAAAAGCATGACAGCATTTTCATTGTGATTGCATTGAATTTATGGACCAATTTGGGAGGAACTGACATCTTGGCAATGTTGAGTCTTCTGATTCAGGAACACCGTGTATATCTCCATTTATTTACATCTTTTAAATTTCTCTCAGAAGCATTTGAAGTTTTTATTATATTGATCTTGTGTATGTTTGGTAAAATTTATCCATAACTATTTAATGTTTTGAATGCAATTGTAATGGCATAGAAATACAATTGAGTTTTCATATATTGACCTTGTATCCTGTGACTGTGCTAACTGCACATTTTATTTCTGGAAGACTTTTAATAATTTTTAGAAAATAAATGCAAAGTATTTATATTTCAAAAGGGATTGTGGACAATCTATTTACCATTCATTTAAGACCAGCACTTTGGTCTAAAGGCTGCCAAAAGTTCACTTAAGTCTATCTAGGAAGTTATTATTATTTTTTTTCCTCTTGTTATGGCTATCTTTAAATTATCCCCAGTGGAAGACTGTCAGATTGCCAACTAAACATAACCTAAAATCTTGCTCAGTGACATATTTCAGTAATCAAGGAATGCAATAAATTGACTTCAGACTGTACTACAAAGCTACAGTCATCAAGACAGTATGGTACTAGCACAAAGACAGAAATATAGATCAATGGAACAAAACAGAAAGTCCAGAGATAAATTGATGCTTTTGAACTGTGGTGTTGGAGAGGACTCTTGAGAGTCCCTTGGACTGCAAGGAGATCCAATCAATCCATCCTAAAGGAAATCAGTCCTGGGTGTTCATTGAAAGGACTGATGTTGAAGCTGAAACTCCAATACTTCGGACACGTGATACGAAGAACTGATGCTGGGAAAGATTGAAGGCAGGAGGAGAAGAGGATGACAGAGGATGAAATGGTTGGATGGCATCACCGATGCAATGGACATAAGTTGAGAAAGGTCTGGGAGTTGGTGATGGACAGGGAAACCTGGAGTGCTGCAGTCTATGGGGTTGCAAAGAGGTGAACGTGACTGAGCGACTGAACTGAACTGATGGACACCTTATCTTTGACAAAGAAGGCAAAAGTATACAATGGAGAAAAGACAGTCTTTTTAACAAGTGGTGCTGAGAAAACTGTCAACCACATGTAAAAGAATGAAACTAGAACGCTTTCTAACACTATATACAAAATAAACTCAAAATGGATTACATATCTAAATGTAAGACCAGAAACTATAAAACTCTTAGAGGAAAACATAGGCAGATACTCTCTGTCATAAATCACATCAAGATCCTCAATGACCCACTTCCCAGAGTAATGGAAATAAAAACAAATATAAACAAATGGGGCCTAATTAAAGCTAAAAGCTTTTGCACAATGAAGGAAAGTATAAGCAAAGTGAAAAGACTGGCTTCAGAATGGGAGAAAATAATAGCAAATGAAACAACTGACAAAGAATTAATCTCCTAAATATACAAGCAGCTTGTGCTGCTCAATACCAGAAAAATGAACAACCCAATCAAAAAGTGGGCAGAAGAATTAAACAGACATTTCTCCAAAGAAGACATACAGATGGCTAAAAATAAATGAAAAGATGCTCAACATCACTCATTATTAGAGAAATGCAAATTGAAACCACAATGAGGTATCATCTCATTCCAGTCAGAATGACTGTCATCAAAATGTCTACAAACAATAAATGCTGAAGAGGGTGTGGAGAAAAGAGAACCCTCTTACTCTGTTGGTGGGAATGCAAACTTGTACAACCACTATGGAGAACAGTGTGGAGATTCCTTAACAAACTGGAAACAGAACTTCCATATGACACAGCAATCCCACTTCTGGGCATACACCCCGAGGAAACCAGAATTGAAAGAGACACATGTACCCCAATGTTCACTGCAGCACTGTTTACAATAGCTAGGACATGGAAACAACCTAAATGTCCATCGGCAGATGAACAGATAAGGAATTTGTGGTACATATACACATGGAATAGTACTCAGCTATAAAAGGAACACATTTGAGTCAGTTCTAATGAGGTGGATGGAACTGGAGCCTATTATACAGAATGAAAAAGTCAGAAAGAGAAACACAGATAGTGTATATTAATGCACACATACCCACTCCAGTATCCCTGCCTGGAAAACTCCATGGACAGAGGAACCTGGCAGGCTACAGTCCATGGGGTCACAAAGAATCAGACATGATTGAGCAACTAACATGGAATTTAGGAAGATGGTAAAATAGATGCAGAGCAGTAAAATAGACACAGATGTAAAGAACAGACTTTTGGACTCTGGGAGAAGGCGAGGGTGGGATGATTTGAGAGAATAGCATTGAAACATGTATATTATCATATGTAAAATAGATGACCAGTGCAAGTTTGGTGCATGAGGCACCCAAAGTTGGTGCTCTGGGACAACCCAGAGGGATGGGGTGGGGAGAGAGACAGGAAGTGGGGTTCAGGATGGGGGGATATATGTGTACCCATGACTGATTCATGTTGATGTATAGCAAAACCCATCACAGTATTGTAAAGTAATTATCCTCCAATAAAAATAAATAAATTAATTAAAAAAATTGAGTTTCTGTTGTGGCAATTTAAACATAATCCAGCCTCAGTATTGATAGTGTTGGGAAGTTACATCCCTCATTTGAATGCTCTGTCTGAGTCTGAGAGTCAGTACCTTCAGTTTACTTTTCTTTATACAGTATCTTTTTGACTTAGTTTCAATGTTTCAGTGATTTCATTTCTGAAAAGTCCTGTTTTTAGTGCAGGGAGTAAAGCTTTCACCAAGTCTGAAAATGTAGAGAATTTCATTTTAACCTATAGCTTGCAGAACATGCTACCAGTTAGTGTTCATTCCTATAAGCACTGGAGGCTGACTCTGACAAATTTTCTTCAAAGATTGTTGGAAGAATGATGGATGCCAGGATAACCCAGGCTCTCAGAGTCCAATTACTAGGGTAGTGCCAGGGAGTCCAGAGCAAAAGTGAATGAACAGCCTCAAGTTCACAGGAACAACTCAGGGCCTGTCGTCTTCCTTCTTTATCCTTCTGCTCAAGAGTCAAAGCACTGGAGAAAGTCAGCCTGATCAAGCCTCAGTCCTGTGTCCAGCTCTAGACTAGGGACCAGGGCTCTCTGTTTGACACACACTCACCAAGATTGAACAGGAGGGAGGGAGTTCGTAGATGAGAAGGAAGGTGCAGCTGGAGGGGTACTGAACAGGAGGAAAGACCCTCCCAAGTCATGGTCTCAATGCTGCATGAGGATGGAACTGTGCTTTGCTTATTTTTGCTGGACACACAGTAGGCCTTCAGTAAATGTTTGTTCATTTGAATGTTGTTTAATCACTAAGTCGTGTCTGACTCTTTGTGATCCCATGGACTGTAGCCCACCAGGCTCCTCTATCCATGAGATTTCCCAGGCAAGAATGCTTCAATAAATTTTTAAGAATTTTATAGGTACAAGTTCATGTCATTCACAAATAAAGACTGTTATTTCTACCTGTCCAAATGCTGTTCCTTTTATATCGCTATCTTACTTTGTTGCACTGTCTGTGATTTCTAGATTAATTTTGACTGTAAGAACTGAGAGCCAGAATCCTTGCCTTATTCTCAATTTTCAGGGGAAGTAGTCAGTCTTTTATCAATAGATATGTTTAGCTTTTTTTTTTTCTGTATCATCTATTAGGATTAGAAAGTTTCATTCTCGTCTTGGTTTGCTGTGATTGTCATGAAAGGGTGTGAAATTTTGTCCAGCATTTTTTCTGCATTTCTTCATTTTCTTCTTTATTCAATTAACATGGAGAATTTCACTGGTTAATTTTCATGAGTTAAACTAACTTTGCCTCTTGGCAGTGGACTCTTGATCATAATGTGTTATCCTTTTAAAATCAATCTGGATTTCAGTTGCTAATTTTTTGTGTCTAATTACTGGGTTAATTACTAGGTAAGAATTTTTGGGTCTGTAATCATGAGTGATAATAAGCAATATTTTGCTCTTCTTATGATGTTCTTTGTCTAGTTTCTGTACCAACTTAGTGCTGGTTTCATTACATGACTTGGGAAATACTCCCTTCTTCTCTATTTTCTGAAAGAGTTTGTTTAGCATTGGCATTCCTCTTAAGTGTTCAATAGGACACTGATGTAAACATTTATTATTTCCTTTCTTTTGCTTACTTTTAGTTTAATTTCATCTTCGTTATTCAACTTTGAAGGTGACAGTGTAGATCATTGACATTAGATCATTTCCCTTTATTTTATTTTTATTTTTTTAAATTTAATTTTATTTTTTAATTTACAATATTGTATTGGTTTTGCATATATTAAAATGAATCTGCCACAGGTATACATGTGTTCCCCATCCTGAACCCCCCTCCCCCGTCCCTCCCCATACCATCCCTCTGGGTCGTCCCAGTGCACCAGCCCCAAGCATCCAGTATCCTGCATCGAACCTGGACTGGCGACTCGTTTCATATATGATATTATACATGTTTCAATGCCATTCTCCCAAATCATCCCACCCTCTCCCTCTCCCACAGAGTCCAAAAGACAATTCTATACATCAGTGTCTCTTTTGCTGTCTTGTATATAGGGTTATTGTTACCATCTTTCTAAATTCCATATATATGCGTTAATATACTGTATTGGTGTTTTTCTTTCTGGCTTACTTCACTCTATAATAGGCTCCAGTTTCACCCGCCTCATTAGAACTGACTCAAATGCATTCTTTTTAATGGCTGAGTAATACTCCATTGTGTATATGTACCACTGCTTTCTTATCCATTCATCTGCTGATGGACATCTAGGTTGCTTCCATGTCCTGGCTATTATAAACAGTGCTGCGATGAACATTGGGGTACACTTGTCTCTTTCCCTTCTGGTTTCCTCAGTGTGTATGCCCAGCAGTGGGATTGCTGGATCATAAGGCAGTTCTATTTCCAGTTTTTTAAGGAATCTCCACACTGTTCTCCATAGTGGCTGTACTAGTTTGCATTCCCACCAATAGTGTAAGAGGGTTCCATTTTCTCCACACCCTCTCCAGCATTTATTGCTTGTAGACTTTTGGATCGCAGCCATTCTGACTGGCGTGAAATGGTACGTCATTGTGGTTTTGATTTGCATTTCTCTGATAATGAGTGATGTTGAGCATCTTTTCATGTGTTTCTTAGCCATCTGTATGTCTTCTTTGGAGAAATGCCTATTTAGTTCTTTGGCCCATTTTTTGATTGGGTCGTTTATTTTTCTGGAATTGAGCTGTAGGAGTTGCTTGTATATTTTTGAGATTAGTTGTTTGTCAGTTGCTTCATTTGCTATTATTTTCTCCCATTCTGAAGTCTGTCTTTTCACCTAGCTTATAGTTTCCTTTGTTGTGCAGAAGCTTTTAAGTTTAATTAGGTCCCATTTGTTTATTTTTGCTTTTATTTCCAATATTCTGGGAGATGGGTCATAGAGGATCCTGTGTGATGTATGTCGGAGATATTTTGCCTATGTTCTCCTCTAGAGGTTTGATAGTTTCTGGCCTTATGTTTAGATCTTTAATCCATTTTGAGTTTATTTTTGTGTATGGTGTTAGAAAGTCTTCTAGTTTCATTCTTTTGCAAGTGGCTGACCAGTTTCCCCAGCACCACTAGTTAAAGAGATTGTCTTTAATCCATTGTATATTCTTGCCTCCTTTGTCAAAGATAAGGTGTCCATATGTGCATGGATTTATCTCTGGGCTTTCTATTTTGTTCCACTGATCTATATTTCTGTCTTTGTGCCAGTACCATACTGTCTTAATGGCTGTGGCTTTGTAGTAGAGCCTGGAGTCAGGCAGGTTGATTCCTCCAGTTCCATTCTTCTTTCTCAAGATTGCTTTGGCTATTCGAGGTTTTTTGTATTTCCATACAAATTGTGAAATTATTTGTTCTAGCTCTGTGAAGAATACTGGTGGTAGCTTGATAGGGATTGCATTGAATCTATAAATTGCTTTGGGTAGTATACTCATTTTCACTATATTGATTCTTCCAATCCATGAACATGGTATATTCTCCATCTATTAGTGTCCTCTTTGATTTCTTTCACCAGTGTTTTATAGTTTTCTATATATAGGTCTTTAGTTTCTTTAGGTAGATATATTCCTAAGTATTTTATTCTTTCCGTTGCAATGGTGAATGGAATTGTTTCCTTAATTTCTCTTTCTATTTTCTCATTATTAGTGTATAGAAATGCAAGGGATTTCTGTGTGTTGCTTTTATATCCTGCAACTTTACTATAGTCATTGATTAATTCTAGTAATTTTCTGGTGGAGTCTTTAGGGTTTTCTATGTAGAGGATCATGTCATCTGCAAACAGTGAGAGTTTTACTTCTTTTCCAATTTGGATTCCTTTTATTTCTTTTTCTGCTCTGATTGCTGTGGCCAAAACTTCCAAAACTATGTTGAATAGTAATGGTGAAAGTGGGCACCCTTGTCTTGTTCCTGACTTTAGAGGAAATGCTTTCAATTTTTCACCATTGAGGATAATGTTAGCTGTGGGTTTGTCATATATAGCTTTTATTATGTTGAGGTATGTTTCTTCTATTCCTGCTTTCTGAAGAGTTTTTATCATAAGTGGATGTTGAATTTTGTCAAAGGCCTTCTCTGCATCTATTGAGATAATCATATGGTTTTTATTTTTCAATTTGTTAATGTGGTGTATTACATTGACTGATTTGCGGATATTGAAGAATCCTTGCATCCCTGGGATAAAGCCCTCTTGGTCATGGTGTATGATCTTTTTAATGTGTTGTTGGATTCTGATTGCTAGAATTTTGTTAAGGATTTTTGCATCTATGTTCATCAGTGATATTGGCCTGTAGTTTTCTTTTTTTGTGTCATCTTTGTCAAGTTTTGGTATTAGGGTGATGGTGGCCTCATAGAATGAGTTTAGAAGTTTACCTTCCTCTGCAATTTTCTGGAAGAGTTTGAGTAGGATAGGTGTTAGCTGTTCTCTAAATTTTTGGTAGAATTCAGCTGTGAAGCCGTCTGGACCTGGGCTTTGGTTTGCTGGAAGATTTCTGATTACAGTTTCAATTTCCATGCTTGTGATGGGTCTGTTAGATTTTCTATTTCTTCCTGGTCCAGTTTTGGAAAGTTGTACTTTTCTAAGAATTTGTCCATTTCTTCCACGTTGTCCATTTTATTGGCATATAATTGTTGACAGTAGTCTCTTATGATCCTTTGTATTTCTGTGTTGTCTGTTGTGATCTCTCCATTTTCATTTCTAATTTTATTGATTGGATTTTTCTCCCTTTGTTTCTTGATGAGTCTGGCTAATGGTTTATCAGTTTTATTTATTCTTTCAAAGAACCAGCTTTTGGCTTTGTTGATTTTTGCTATGGTCTTTTGTTTCTTTTGCATTTATTTCTGCCCTAATTTTTAAGATTTCTTTCCTTCTACTAACCCTGGGGTTCTTCATTTCTTCCTTTTCTAGTTGCTTTAGGTGTAGAGTTAGGTTATTTATTTGACTTTTTTCTTGCTTCTTGAGGTGTGCCTGTATTGCTATGAACTTTCCCCTAAGGACTGCTTTTACAGTGTCCCATAGGTTTTGGGTTGTTGTGTTTTCATTGTCATTCGTTTGTATGCAAATTTTGATTTCTTTTTTGATTTCTTCTGTGATTTGTTGGTTATTCAGCAGCGTGTTGTTCAGCCTCCATATGTTGGAATTTTTAATAGTTTTTCTCCTGTAATTGAGATCTAATCTTATTGCATTGTGGTCAGAAAAGATGCTTGGACTGATTTCAATTTTTCTGAATTTACCAAGGCTAGATTTATGGCCCAGGATGTGATCTATCCTGGAGAAGGTTCCGTGTGTGCTTGAGAAAAAGGTGAAATTCATTGTTTTGGGATGAAATGTCTTATAGATATCAGTTAGGTCTAACTGGTCTATTGTATCATTTAAAGTTTGTGTTTCCGTGTTAATTTTCTGTTTAGTTGATCTATCCATAGGTGTGAGTGGGGTATTAAAGTCTCCCACTATTATTGTGTTTTTGTTAATTTCTCCTTTCATACTTGTTAGCATTTGTCTTACATATTGCGGTGCTCCTATGTTGAGTGCATATATATTTATAATTGTTATATCTTCTTCTTGGATTGATCCTTTGATCATTATGTAGTGACCATCTTTGTCTCTTTTCACAGCCTTTGTTTTAAAGTCTATTTTATCTGATATGAGTATTGCTACTCCTGCTTTCTTTTGGTATCTATTTGCATGGAAAATCTTTTTCCAGCCCTTCACTTTCAGTCTGTATGTGTCCCCCGTTTTGAGGTGGGTCTCTTGTAGACAGCATATGTAGGGTCTTGTTTTTGTATCCATTCAGCCAGTCTTTGTCTTTTGGTTTGGGCATTCAACCCATTTACATTTAAGGTAATTACTGATAAGTATGATCCCATTGCCACTTACTTTATTGTTTGGGTTCGAATTTATTCACCATTTTTGTGTTTCCTATCTAGACAATATCCTTTAGCATTTGTTGGAGAGCTGGTTTGGTGGTGCTGAATTCTCTCAGCTTTTGCTTGTCTGAGAAGCTTTTGATTTCTCCTTCATATTTGAATGAGATCCTTGCTGGGTAGAATAATCTTGGCTGTAGGTTATTTTCTTTCATCACTTTAAGTATGTCTTGCCATTCCTTCTTGCCTTGAAGAGTTTCTATTGAAAGGTCAGCTGTTATCCTTATGGGAATTCCCTTGTGTGTTATTTGTTGTTCTTCCCTTGCTGCTTTTAATGTTTGTTCTTTGTGTTTGACCTTTGTCAATTTGATTAATATGTGTCTTGGAGTGTTTCGTCTTGGGTTTATCCTGTTTGGGACTCTCTGCGTTTCTTGGACTTGAGTGATTATGTCCTTCCCCATTTTAGGGAAGCTTTCAACTATTATCTCCTCAAATATTTTCTCATGGTCTTTCTTTTTGTCTTCTTCTTCTGGGACTCCTATGATTCGAATGTTGGGGCGTTTAATATTGTCCTGGAGGTCTCTGAGATTGTCCTCATTTCTTTTAATTCATTTTTCTTTTTTCCCCTCTGATTCATTTATTTCTACCATTCTATCTTCTAATTCACTAATCCTATCTTCTGCCTCTGTTATTCTACTATTTGTTGCCTCCAGAGTGTTTTTGATTTCATTTATTGCATTATTCATTATACTGACTCTTTTTTATTTCTTCTAGGTCCTTGTTAAACCTTTCTTGCATCTTCTCAATCCTTGTCTCCAGGCTATTTATCTGTGATTCCATTTGATTTCAAGACTTTGTATCAGTTTCACTATCATTAATTGGAATTCTTTATCAGGTAGTTTCCCTGTGTCTTCCTCTTTTGTTTGGTTTGGTGGGCATTTATCCTGTTCCTTTACCTGCTGGGTATTCCTCTGTCTCTTCATCTTGTTTAAATTGCTGAGTTTGGGGTGTCCTTTCTGTATTCTGGCAGTTTGTGGAGTTCTCTTTATTGTGGAGTTTCCTCACTCTGTGTGGGTTTGTACAGATGGCTTGTCAAGTTTTCTTGGTTAGGGAAGCTAGTGTTGGTGTTCTGGTGGGTGGAGCTGGATTTCTTCTCTCTGGTGTGCAATGAAGTGTCCAATAATGAGTTATGAGATGTCTATGGTTTTGTAGTAACTTTGTGCGGCCTGTATATTAGAGCTCAAGGCTGTGTTCCTGTGTTGCTGGAGAATTTTCTTGGTATGTCTTGCACTGGAACTTGTTGGCCCTTGTGTGGTGCTTGGTTTCAGTGTAGGTATGGAGGCGTTTGATGAGCTCCTGTCAATTAATGTTCCCTGGAGTCAGGAGTTCCCTGGAGTCAGGGTTTGGACTTAAGCCTCCTGCTTCCAGTTATAGGTCTTATTTTTACAGTAGTGTCAAAACTTCTTCTATACAGCACCATTGATAAAACATCTAGGTTAAAGATGAAAAGTTTCTCCACCATGAGGGTCACCCAGAGAGGTTCACAGCGCTACATGGAGAAGAGAAGAGGGAGGAGGGAGTTAGAGGTGACCCGAATGAGATGAGGTGGAATCAATAGAGGAGAGAGTGGGCTAGCCAGTAATCACTTCCTTATGTGCACTCCACAACTGGACCGCTCAGAGGTGTTCACGGAGTTATACAGAGAAGAGAAGAGAGAGGAAGGAGAAAGAGGTGGTCAGGAGGATAAAAGGGGGGAATGAAAAGAAGAGAGACAGATCCAGCCAGTAATCAGTTCTCTAAGTGTTCTCCACCGTCTGGAACACACAGAAATTAACAGAGTCAGGTAGAGTAGAGAGGGGTTAGGGAGGAGACACAGGCTACCTGGTGGAGAAAAAGGAGAGTCCAAAGTGGGGAGAGAGCAGTCAAGCCAGTAATCTCGCTCTCAAGTAAAAAATGGGTACTGAAGATTGGGTTCTTAAAGGCACAAAATTGGTAACAAATACCTAAAAGCAAAAATTAAAAATCTAGAGTAGAGTTTGGAATTTCAAAAATACAATGTTAAAGAAAAGAAGAAGGAAAATAAAGAGAGAGAGGGAAAAAAATTCACAAAAATTATAAAGAAAATATAGGTACAAAATTGACAACAAATACCAAAAAGCAAAAGTTAAAAATCTAGAGTAGAGTTTGGAATTTCAAAACTACAATGTTAAAGAAAAGAAGAAGAAAAAGAAAGAGGAAAACAAACAAACAAACAAAAACAAACAAAGTCACAAAAATTATAAAGAAAATATAGGTACAAAATTGATAACAAATACCAAAAAGCATAAATTAAAAATCTAGAGTAGAGTTTGGAATTTCAGAAATACAATGTTAAAGAAAAGAAGAAGAGAAAGAAAGAGAGAAAAAAAAATTCACAAGAATTATATAAAAAAAATATAGGTACAAAATTAATAACAAATACCAAAAAGCTAAAATTAAAAATCTAGAGTAGAGTTTGGAATTTCAATAGTACAATTTTAAAGAAAAGAAGAAAAAAAAAGAAAGAGAAAAAGAAAAAGAAAAAAAAACAAGGTCACAAAAATTATAAAATATATATATATGAAGTTTGCTTAAAAAAATAGGGTTTTTTTTTTTTGCAAAGTAATAGTAGGTTATAATAGTGAAAATTAAAGGAGTAATAGAGGTCTTAAAAAATTTTTTTTAATTAAAAAAAAAGAAAGAATGATCATAAAAATAGTAAAAATATATCTTGGACTTTCTCTGGTGTTATTTGGGTATTGTGGGGTCAGTTCATTTTTGGCTAGTTCCTTGGTCCGGCTTATATTTCTCAAGATCTATAGGCCCCTTCCTATGTAGTCGGTACTAACGACAGGGTTTTAATCTATTGCCTGTCGCTTCCAAGGCGGTTCCCTCTGTTATAGCTTCTTCTGTTTGCTGGTCTCTTCAGTGTCTGATTTCTGCCCTGATACAAAGGGGGTGGTGGTGGACACTTTTTTTGTTTTTTAGGCTCACTTGTTCAGTCGCGCTGTGGGGAGGGAGGGACGCTGCAAACAAGTAACACTGGTCAGTGCTCGCAATGCCTCAGCCACACCGGGCCTGCTCCCGCTCACAGCGTGTGTAGCCTCCCTGCCTACACTGCTCAGGCTCTAGGTTGCTCTGCCGGGAACCATCAGAGGCCGGCCCTGGGCTGCCTGCACCTCCCAGGTCAAAGCCGCTCAGGTTCAGGCACTCGGGTAGTCCTCAGAGGCACAGACTCCGTTGGGCCTGCGTTTTGTGCCCTTCCCAGGTCCCAGCAGCTCAGGTGATGAGGTGTTTGGGGAGCGCGGCTGCTGCGACTTACCGCCTCCCCGCCGCTCGGTTTTCTAGGTGTACAACCGGCGCACCTTCTCAGGCAGATGTTGACCGTCCAGAGCCCCAAGAAGTCTTAGTTAGCAAAGATGCCTACTTACAGTTTTGTAGATAAGGTCTCTCTGGGGCTGCGATTGCCCCCTTCCGGCTCTGGCTGCCTGTCACCGGAGGGGGATGGTCTGCAGCCAGCTATCTCTGTTCAGTCCTTTGTTCCGTGCGCAGGCCTGGCGGTGTCTTAGGTTAGGGCTGGCTTTTCGCGTGGTAGCTATCCCACAGTCTGGTTTGCTAGCCCAAATTAGTTTGCTCAGATAGCGCTCGGGGCATTCAGGCCAGATCCTTACTCTAAGCGATGCAGCCCCCGCCTCCCTGCCCAGCCCCCGCTTGCTAGTGGCAGGTGCAGGCGTCTGTGCTGCTTCTCCGCTGGGGGAGTTACCGTTGGGCTCCTAATCTGTGGGTTTTAATTGTTTATTTATTTTCCCTCCCTGTTATGTTGCCCTCTGTGCTTCCAAGGCTCGGCATAGACTCGGCAGTGAGAGTGTTTCCTGGAGTTTGGAAACTTCTCTCTTTTTAAGACTCCCTTCCCAGGACGGAGCTCCGTCCCTCCCTCTTTTGTCTCTTTTTTTGTCTTTTATATTTTTTCCTACCTCCTTTCAAAGACAACGGGTTGCTTTTCTGGGTGCCTGATGTCCTCTGCCGGCATTCAGAAGTTGTTTTGTGGAATTTACTTGGCGTTTAAATGTTCTTTTGGTGAATTTGTGGGGGAGAAAGTGGTCTCCCTGTCCTATTCCTCCACCATTTTAGCTCCTCCCTCCCTTTATTTTAAACATAAAACATTTAAAGCTATAAATTTTCCTCTCAGCACTGATTTAGCTGCATCTCACACATTTTGAATTTTTAAAAAAAATTATTTTTAATTGGAGTATAATTACTTTACAATATTGTGATAGTTTCTGTCATACATCAACATGAATTAGCCATAGGTATACATGTCCCCTTCTTCTTGAATCTTCCTTCCATCTCCCTCACCATCCCTCCCCTCTAGGTTGTCACAGAGCTCTAGTGGAGTGGAGGAAATGGAATTCCAGCTGAGTTATTTCAAATCCTAAAAGATCATGCTGTGAAAGTGCTGCACTCAATATGCCAGCATATTTGGAAAACTCAGCAGTGGCCGCAGGACTGAAAACAGTCAGTTTTCATTCCAATCCCAAAGAAAGGCAATGCCAAAGAGTGTTCAAACTATCACACAGTTATACTCATCTCACATGGTAGCAAAGTAATGCTCAAAATTCTCCAAGCTAGGCTTTAAAAGTAAGTGAACCGAGAACTTCCAGATGTTCAAGCTGGATTTAGAAAAGGCAGAGGAACCAGAGATCAAATTTAACATCCGTTGGATCATCAAAAAAGCAAGAGAGTTCCAGAAAAACATCTACTTCTGCCTCATTGACTATGCTGAAGCCTTTGACTGTGTGGATCACAACAAGCTGTGGAAAATTCTGAAAGAGATGGGAATACCAGACCACTTTACCTGCCTCCTGAGAAATCTGTATGCAGGTCAAGAAGCAACAGTTAGAACTGGACATGGAACAATGGACCAAATCAATGGCTCCAAATTGGGAAAGGAGCACATCAAGGCTGTATATTGTCCACCTTGCTTATTTAACTTATATGCAGAATACATCATGAGAAATGCTGGACTGGATGAAGCATAAGCTGGAAACAAGATTGCTGGGAGAAATATCAATAATCTCAGATATGCAGATGACACCACCCTTATGGCAGAAAGTGAAGAGGAAAAAAAAAAAAAAGAAAGTGAAGAGGAACTAAAGAGCTTCTTGATGAAAGTGAAAAAGAGTGAAAAAGCTGACTTAAAACTCAACATTCAAAAAACTAAGATCATGGCATCTGGTCCCAGCACTTTATGGCAAATAGATGGGAAAACAAGGGAAACAATGGCAGACTTTATTTTCTTGGGCTCCAAAAATCACTGCAGATGATGACTGCAGCCATGAAAATTAAAAAATGCTTGCTTCTTGGAAGAAAAGCTATGACCAACCTAGACAGCATATTAAAAAACCAAGATGTATTACTGTGTTAGAATACAGTATTTATCTTTCTCTTTCTGACTCACTCCATGAAGAATTTATTTACAGGGCAACAGCAGAGAAACAGACATAGAGAACAGACTTATGGGGGGAGAGGGTGAGATGTATGAAAAAAATAACATGGAAACTTACATTACCATATGTAAAATAGATAGCCAATGGGAATTTGCTGTATGGCTCAGGAGACTCAAACAGAGGATCTGTATCAACCTAGTGGGGTGGGATGGGAAGGGTAATGGGAGGGAATTTCCAAAGGGAGGGGATATATGTATACCTATGGCTGATTCATGTTGAGGTTTGACAGAAAACAGCACAATTCTGTAAAGCAATTATACTTCAATAAAAAAATAAATCAGTTAAAACAAACAAACAAAAAAAGATGTTACTTTGCCAGCAAAGGTCCATCTAGTCAAAGCTATGATTTCTCCAATAGTCATGAGTAGATATGAGAGTTGGACCATAAAGAAAGCTGAGTGTGGAAGAACTGATACTTTTGAACTGTGGTTTTGGAGAAGACTCTTGAGAGTCCCTTGGACTGCAAGGAGATCCAACTAGTCAATCCTAAAGGAAATCAGTCCTGAATATTCATTGGAGGGACTGATGCTGAAGTTGAAACTCCAATACTTTGGCCACCTGATGTGAAGAACTGACTCATTGGAAAAGACCCTGATGCTGGGAAGATTGAAGGTGAAAGAAGGGAATGACAGAGGATGAGATGGTTGGATGGCATCACCGACTCAATGGACATGAGTTTGAATAAGCTCCGGGAGTTGGTGATGGAAAGGGAAGCCTGGCGTGCTGCAGTCCGTGGTGTTGCAAAGAGTCGGACATGACTGAGTGACTGAACTGATACTGATTAAATGAGGATAAACAGCTTCTTCTGGCATTGTAGTAACCCTGTTCAATCCCAACCTCAGTGGTGTCATCATATTATACATTACTGGTGTGTTCTCACACTTGCAGTGTGTAATTTTTCTGACAGCTTATAAAGATTAAAAACATGGGAATAGAAGTAAATCATATCCAGTAATAATTATCAGTGCCCATAACTTAACTCCAAGTGAAATTCTCTCCAGGATACTTTAATAGTTTATAAAGTATTCTAATTCACTTTCTTCTCATGTAACTCAACTTGCCAGAAGCGTAGAGAAATGAATTAATGTCATTTGTCCATTTTCATCCCTCATATATGACTTGTGCCTTATGGTCCATGACAATCTGATACTTAAAATATTTTGCATGGATTTTATATAATTGGGAGTGAGTATGGACTCTGAAAATAACCAAAAGGCAGAATCCATATTTCTTCTATCAAGTGCTTTGAAAGTCACATACTTTCAGGGTGTTTCATCTCTCAAGTGTGTTGGGGGAAAAGAAAGAAGCTGAGAGCTGCTGTTTTAGAAATACTCTGCTTTAATTAAATTATTTTATACCATTTGTATATTTACAATAAGTTTATAATATTGCACATAAGAATTTCACAATTGCTAGCACCCAATAGATTGGCAGAAGCTAAATATTCTACAAGTCTAGCAACCACAGCGTGAGGAATATCGGAACTTGGTATGAAAATGCTATAGTCCTGGTTGTCAGATATTTCCCAGGTTTAAATAACTCAATTTTACTGCTAGTGTTGGATTGCTCTTTAAATTCTTCCTCCTCAAAATAAAATTTAGAGCATGAATATATAACTGTTTAGTGATATTAATATGTAAATATTCATTATTATTTAATATATATTGAGGTGAACTGGAATGATACATGCCAAATTCATGATAATGGTTGTCTCTGGGTTGGGTTTTGGGTCAAAGAGTGGTAATTAAAAGGGATATGGATTTTATTTATGATATTTTGTGTGCTAAAATATGCTTGATTTAAATATATAAAAATCATAATTGATAATTCTGAGTTGTGGGAAGATAGATGTTCTATGTGTAATATTTTAAATATCCAAAATAAAGAATAACAACAATATTGATAATTCTGAGTTGTGGGAAGATAGATGTTCTATGTGTAATATTTTAAATATCCAAAATAAAGAATAACAAGAAAATAAGGTAGAATCATGTGTTAAAATATCAGTTCAAATTAAACTTCACTCTGATGATAATAATAGCTAAGATGTATTGAATAATTATGTACTAAGTACTGCTGAAAACTTAAAATCTTTTTCTTATTGAGTCCTTACAACAGTCAAGATCACTGAAACATAAAGACTATTTTCTGGTACCTCTCTTAAATAGAAAGAAAAATACTTAATTGCTCTCTTAAAATTATACTTTTAAAAATGTAGTACTATTATATGACTTCCAAACCAAATTTTTTTCTACAGATGGAATATATTAGCTGGAAACAATATAACAAATTAAACATATTTATTAATCCATAAACTCTTTATATACTCTTTTTATAGTAACAAGTCAATTATTGGATGTAGGCTAGCAATCACAGGTAATTTTATTTGTTTATATATATTATGGCAAAACTCTTGACAAGACATCTAGGGAAATTATTGATAAAAATATTTTGGAAATATTAAATAGTTTTGTTAAGTTTTCAGAGTTTTGGTCATTGCTTTCTGAGTTATAGTTTTCAAAGATTACTTTCAATACTTTTGAGGGCTGAACTTGGCCCTGAATTTTAGAGATGTCAGGCAGAGACAATTAACATGGCAAGGATGTACAGTTTCATCTTTATGTATTCCATTTTTTAAATGACTTATGCTTCCTTCCTCCCTCAGTTAGAATAATTCTGACAAGTTATCCTTGAAATGTGGCCTTTAGCATGATGAGGAATTGCAAAAGAAATTTCAGGATAATGCATTCCGTTACCTATAAACACAGCTTAATGCATGTTTATCAGTGATGATCGGTCTAGAGTCATTGTTTTTTTAGTGCAACTGTGTATCATGTTGAAGGATTCCTCAGAAAATTCTAACTAGAACAACTCCTTGAAGGGCATTAATTGCTGCTTGGGGGTTTACCCTCCCAGTGGCCCCAGTTAAGGAAAGCATGTCACATTATTCTTTTGTTTCCATAAGGGCACCACTTGCTCTATGAAAAGGAGTCCATCCCCTGACAGAATGAATGCTCTAGTGAGTTCTTCCTTCCTGCTAAAACCATATCTTTTTGGTAGACTCAAGACTCTCTCTTGTGTAGCAATGATAATCATAGTAATTTTCAGACTCTGCTTTCATATATTGATGTAGTAGTTTAGAACATATGATGTAGGCAGCCATTTATGTTGGTATTTTCAAAGAGGTGAAAACCAGAGATCAGACTGGTCCACATGATAAAGAGGCATAGATTAGGCAGACAACTACAGGGAATGTTGACGGTCACAGGAAGGACAGAAGAGAAAGGAGTTGTTTCAATACTGCTTAAGCACTAAATAAGAGTGTTGAAGGACTAATGTAAGAAAAAAATAACCTGACCAGTTATATGGAGATGGGAAAAAGGGACTTGTGTCCCTCACTATTTCTTCCATGTCTTATTTTTTAAAAAAGAGATATTTCATTCCATAGCTTATAACTTTGATGAGGTTTTTATTTCTCCTCCTCTGGTAAGAAGAAATTAAACCATTAGTTTAACCATCCTGCAGTTTCTCTATTTACATATGATATTATTTTTTTTTTTGTCTCTTATCTCATTCCTTTCAAACTTCTGTAAGAATGTTGAAGGATGGGTCTTACAACAGATAAATGTATCTGACAGCTGCTATTTTGTTTGAAGTAATGTACTAAGTTATTTATGCAACTGTATGAAGAAGGAGAAAATTATATCAGCTTTAGAAGAAGCAATGACAGCATTTGGGTTTATATTTCTCATGATGCAGTATCTCCCATTCTATGAAAATACAGAAAAATTTTGGAACTTTCCCATTATCCCACAAGTGGTAGTGATCTCTAAATGAAATATTCTTTATGATTTATTCGACCATTGCTATCTTTTGATTCTGTCATGGTGAACTTCAGGATCCACTGGGCGGCAGCCATTCTGTCTTTGGTAAGGTCTGAACTTTAGCCTTGAGGAGGAAGGCTCCTTTCCAAGTTTTAGAGCTCTATTTATATCTTTATAGTTACTCTCCTTCCATAACTTAATAGTTCTTTATATTATATATTGGCTTAATTAAAAAGTTCTTTTAAAACATATACTGTCTGATTATCCTATATGATTTCTGAGGTGTATAAAGTAGTTTAGATTAGTGTAACAGCTAGCTAATGATTAAGTTTTAGGGTCCAAATCAGTCTTACAGCGTTGGAGCCAACCTGTTTGTGACTTTCCTGCTGAAAGTTAACCATTTATCTACTGCTAACGTCTTTTTCAAGAATTGCTCTTATAAAATGTGAGCAACTAAGAAACCCCCAAGGAGGGGGCAATGGCACCCCACTCCAGTACTCCTGCCTGGAAAAATCCCATGGACGGAGGAGCCTGGAAGGCTGCAGTCCATGGGGTCGCTGAGGGTCAGACACGACTGCGTGACTTCACTTTCACTTTTCACTATCATGCATTGGAGAAGGAAATGGCAACCCACTCCAGTGTTCTTGCCTGGAGAATCCCAGGGATGGGGGAGCCTGGTGGGCTGCTGTCTATGGGGTTGCACAGAGTTGGACACGACTGAAGCGACTCAGCAGCAGCAGGAACAGTATAATAAGTGATAAACAGCCATGTAATGATTTCAGTAAATATTCAGAATTCTCTACGTTGGAGAATAAAAATATATGTAGACACTATAAATTGTGAGCAGAATTTATATATTGTTTCAGTTATTGTCCCAGAGGAAAGAAGTAATGTCAAAACTTCCTTGAGGCCCTGTGTTCAGGTTCTCAACCCTGTGATACACATGTGCACACTTTCAACTTTCAGCACCAGTAGTCATTTTTCTATCTTCCTCCAACCTCACACCCTTGCTTCTTTGCTCTCTTGGTGAATTTATATCTTCCTTTTCCCCAAAATTTCTCTTTTCAAGTCAGTTATATTCACATGTCTTTTAAGATACGTTCTACCACTGTTCTCCCTGTTTCACAGATCTATTCATGTGAACTAAGATTTTTAGCTTTCTTCGTATTGTGAGTATCCATCCATAGTTGATGTGCCTGTGTGTGTCATTTTTTTTTTTTTTGTATTTGTATTGTGTTTTAGTTTTTGATTTAGAAATAAGCTGTGAGTATAAGAGAGCAAATCAGAAGATAAAGTTCTTTCTATAATAATATTTCACTCAAGCTCAGTGTTTTTTGTTCTGTATAAGTATTGTGAAATTATAACTAAATGTGATATTGTTCATCATATCCTCATATCTATTATATATTTAAGATTATTTGGATTGTAATTTTTGTGCTTTCTATAATCACATAAATGGAAATGGCATGAAAATGCTGAAAAGAAAACTAAAACTATTTATTGAAAAAGATTATTGTTCCACAAGAATTTTCTTTTGTAGCTAAATAAGGAATTTTTCAAGTTACTATTTACCTAGATGTCACCCTGGGGTGAGGGAGAATTCAACTGTTAAGAAGTTATTTTTCTGTAACAGGGAAAATATCTGAATGAAATATAAAAGTGAAAATACTTTATATTTACTTTATAAATTTTTAATTTGATAAAATATCAAACAAATAAATTCTGCAAAAGTGGTACAAATAACTACCATTAACCTTTTAACCAGATTGAGCAATAGTTTACATTCTGCCTGGAATATTTATCTCATCTATTATCTATGTAAATATCCTATTTCTCATTATATTTTCATTCACTAGTTTTTAGTATCCATTTAACTTCCTAACTTCACTATTCCTTCTATATTGGTTAGTTAGGATACTGATGTCAGGAATAGCTTTTATTTATATATTCTTTTAAATTTATCAGTATGAGTGTGGATTCTTATTTCCTCTGGTTCATTAGTGTTATAGTTTTTCTTAATACCCCAATTGTCTTAGAACTGGCCCTTTAAGAGTCATAGACCCTTAAAATTGGCTTCCATTTCTTTCTCATGTGTCCCTTTATTTCTTGGAGACTTCCCATTTTCTTTATTTAAGTATATTTTAAGTATATTTAAGTATAATATTTTGTTAGTTTCAGGCATACAGCATAGTGATTTATTATTATTGCAGATTATACTTCATTATGCTATGGAGTATATCCTTGTTGCTTACCTATTTTATAATAGTAGTTCTTTACTCCCAAGCCCTTAATTTGTTCCTCTTCCCTCCTTTTCCCCTTTGGTAGCCACAGTTTGTTTCTTATACTTGTGAGTCTTTCTCTTTTTTGCAATACATTAATTTGCATTAATTTTTAAATTTGACATCAGTGATATCATACAGTACTTGTCTTTTACTGACTTACCTCACTAAGCATAACATAATTTAGGGCCATCCACATTGCTGCAAATGGCAGTATTTTGTCTTTTTTTAAGGCTCAGTAACATTTCATTGTATTGTATTGTTGTTCAGTTGCTCAGTCATATCTGAATCTGCAATCCCATAAACTTCAACATGTCAGGCTCCTCTGTCCTCCATTATCTCCTGGAGCTTTCTCAAATTCATATCTATTGAGTCAGTGATGCTATATATATATGTATATACACCATATTGTCTTAATCCAATCATCTGTTGATGGGCATGAGGATTGCTTCCATGTTTTGGCTATTGTAAATAGTGTTTCTATGAACACTGAGATGCCTTTTTTTGAATGATTGTTTTCATTTTTCTAGATATATAACCAGGAGTGGAACTGCTGGATCATATGGTAGGTTTAGTTTTAGTTTTTTGAGAAACCTCCCTACTGTTCTCCAACTTACTTTATACACTAACTTACATTCCCACCAACAGTTAGGCGTGTTCCCCTTTCCCCACATCCTCAACATTTGTTTTTTGTAGACTTTTTGATAATAAACATTCTGACAGATGTAATATGCTATCTCATTGTTTTTAAATTTTTATTTCTCTAATAACTTGTGATATCAAGCATCTTTTTATGTGCTTTTTAGCCATTTTGTATGTCTTGGGAAAAATGTCCCTTTAAGTCCTGTATTCATTTTTTTTTTTTTTTTTGATTGTTTGTTTGATGTGGAGTTGTATGAGCCGTTTGTACATGTTGGACATTAACCTTTGTGAGTTGCATTATTTTCAAAAATTTTCTCCCATTCCACAGCTTGTATTATCATTTTGTCAATGGTTTCCTTTGCTATACAAAAGGTTTTAAGTTTAGTTAGTTCTCATTTATTTTTGCTTTTATTTCTTTTACCTTAGGGAATTGATCCAGGAAAATATTGCTGCAATTTATGTCAAAGAGTGTTTGGCCTGTGTTCTCTTCTAGGAGTTTTATGGTTTCCATTGTTATGTTTAGGTCTTTTACCCATTTTGAGTTTATTTTTGTGTATGGTGTGATTAAGTGTTCTAATTTTATTATTTTACATGTAACTGTTTAATTTTCTCAGCATCACTTGCTGAAGAGACTATATTTTTCCATTGTATATCTTGCCTCCTTAATTGACCATGGGTGTGGGTTTATTTCTGGGCTCTGTATTCTGTTTCATTGACCTAAATGTCTTTGTGCCAATACCATGATATTTTGATTATTGTAGCTTTATAGTATAGTCTGGGGCCTGGGATGGTTATACCTACAGTTCTGTTCTTTCCCCTCAAGATTGCTTTGACATTTACTTTCCTTTTATTTTGAATCTATGTGATTCTTTCATCAGGTAACAAGAAATGAATGATAATGGAAAAAATAAATGCAAGCTCTGAAGGCTACTTTGTTTTACTGGGTTTTTCTAATTGGCCTAATCTGGAAGTAGTTCTCTTTGTGATTGTCTTGATGTTCTACTTGATGACTTTGACAGGCAACCTGTTCATCATTATCTTGTCATACTTGGATTCCCACCTCCACACTCCCATGTACTTCTTCCTCTCAAACCTCTCTTTTCTGGATCTCTGCTACTCTACCAGCTTCATCCCTCAGTTGCTGGTCAACCTCTGGGGTCCAGAAAAAACCATCTCTTATACTGGTTGCATGATTCAACTTTATTTTTCCCTTGCACTGGGAACCACTGAATGTGTGCTGTTGGTAGTCATGTCCTATGACCGTTATGCAGCTGTGTGTAGACCCTTGCATTACACTGTCCTCATGCACCCTCGTTTTTGCCATCTGTTGGCTGTGGCTTGTTGGGTAAGTGGCTTCACAAACTCAGCACTTCATTCCTTTTTTACATTTTGGGCACCTCTGTGTAGACATCGCCAAGTGGACCATTTCCTTTGTGAAGTTCCAGCACTGCTTCGACTATCATGTGTTGATACCCGTGCTAATGAGCTAACCCTCATGGTCATGAGCTCCATTTTTGTTCTCATACCTCTCATCCTCATTCTCAGCTCCTATGGTGCCATTGCCCGGGCAGTGCTGAGGATGCAGTCAACAACTGGACTCCAGAAAGTCTTTGGGACGTGTGGAGCCCATCTTATGGTCGTATCCCTTTTTTTCATCCCAGCCATGTGCATATACCTCCAGCCACCATCAGGAAATTCTCAAGATCAGGGCAAATTCATTGCCCTCTTCTATACTGTTGTCACACCTAGCCTCAACCCTCTAATCTACACCCTCAGAAACAGAGATGTAAGAGGGGCAGTAAAGAGACTAGTGGGGTGAGAATGAGCCTGTATCCTTGTGACATTAATGGTACAATGGAGCATCTCTTCATCAATGATTCATCCATCCATCCATTCATTGGCCACTCTTTCATTTACTTACTCTCTCAGGACTTATTGAGCATGTACTATCACAAGGTCACAGAGTTCATTGTAGCAGATATAAATTAAACACAGACTGCCTGAATACCAATCACTCTCTGGTGGAGAAAATAACTATATAAAATCAATATTGAATTCCATATTAGATTTTTTTCCAATGGCACAAGCCTAATAAAACAAAAGTATCTTTTTCTTAATTGAAAATGAGATATGGATTGATTTAAAGAGCAGGTATAGTTCCTATGGAAAGATGATATTCATAGTCTTAAAATACATAGAATATATCTTTTAAAAAGTATTTTATTTATTTGCTTATTTTGGCTGAGCTAGGTCTTAGTTGCAGCACATGGGATCTTTAGTTGTGGTATGTGGACTCTTATTTGAAGCATGTGGGATTTAGTTTTGACTAGGAATTGAACCTGGGTCCCCTGCATTGAGAGCATAGAGTCTTAACCTTGGGACTCCCAGGGAAGTTCCTAGAACATACCTTTTAATTTCTTGTTTTTTAGGCAGAATGCATCAAAAATTTGTTTTCTTTGGTTTAATTAAACACATAATGAGATACTTTAAATCATTTCTCCAAAACTGTTATTCTTTTTTGGAAGTAGTTAATATTGAGAGGAATTTTGGTCTATATTCTTCATTATACCATTACCAATAGTAAGAAAATAAGTTTTATGAATCAATTAAGAAGGTCTCTGAAATAATGCAGCCATATAAGCATCTTATATTTCTCATTTTTCAAAATAGTGAGAAGTATAAAGGAGATGAAAATAGTTGTAAAAATGTTATATAGCTCATAAGGTAATGGTCATCATAGGCAAGGTATTGGTAGGTAAGAACATGGAACACCCGCTTAACCCAAGAAGCAATGAAGAATATCTGAAGCAACCAGGCAGGCTTTGCAGTTACTATGCTATGCAGATTTGAGGACACCTCTAGTGTGAAGCAAATCATAGTTACACCTTTTTGATTTCTCGCTTAAAGCCTTTCTCAAATACTTGTCTGCATTTTTATAACTAGGGGTTACAATACTTTGCTGTCTTCCTTTTGTTCTTCAGGAAAGACTTGCTTGGCTGAGAAAAGAAGAAAAGTTTTTTGATTAGCTTCCTTGAAAAGGCCATCTTGAGATTGCTTATGCTTTTACATCAAGTATAGAATACACTCTAACCTTCACATATAATGTGTTTCCTTCAACAGAGCTTCTCAGTGACTAATGAGAATATTCTTCATGCTGGAATATATTGGACATATACGACTACTGTGAAGTAGTCTAGAGTAATAGCATGTATCTGTGGCTTTCCCACTACCACTTTGCTCAGTGTTCTTTATCCTTAAAATTTTTGTGCATTTTCTTTAGGAAGTCCTGATATTTCAGAGCCTGGAAAACACTCACAATTCTGAAATGAGTCATGTTTACAGGCCTAGAAGGTGGTAGATAATTTAAGGAAGCAATCCAAACAGCTCTAAAACAGTATCTATAGCAAAGCTTATGACACAAATTTTGCTGGGTTTTGCCCTCCAAACTAAATATTACCACATTCCTATGTGTTTAAGACTAAGTTAGACAAAGGATATATTTAATAAAAATGATCAGAGATATCATTTAACATCACAAAATTTTAAATTTCATTGCTCTCTCTCTCTCTGTGTATGTGTAAAATTTTAAAACTTTTTTTTGGCATTCAGCCATCAGTCAAATTTTAAAGTTATTTAGAATTTTTCCAAACTAGACACACCAAAAATCTATTTAAAGAACTTGACCAAGTACCAGAAGATCTGTTCTTTATAAAAAATTAGATATGAGTTCCAACTGATTCTTGTTCAGGATAGCATGCAATTTTCTACCCAATAATTTGCTTAGATTTTGATCATACCAGAACACATGCCAGAAGAGTTCACATCACTGTTATTTTTCTTGCTTGTTAATTTCATTACAAAGCTGTATTTCTCATCATATTAATTCTATACTGAATAATTACAAAAGCATTTAATTTGCTTTAAAATATGTAACTAATTTTGTGACAAAGTGTTAAGTCGGGTGTGAGTCCTGGAACTAAGTTTAGCACTTTTAACTTTTAATGATACAGATTTTGAGGATCAAAGAGATACTTATATTGTTTGAAGTAATCAAGCTGCTTTCCACCCTAGAAATACAAATTGTTTCTTTCTCATAATGATTCTTGCACAGTTTCAAAAGGCATTTCAGGCTACCCCCATATGGTTCTACCTTGTGGTTCATTATTAATATCAGTATCTTTTCCTCTCATTGATTCAGAAAGCTCATGCTTATGATATTTAAAAGGAATGTTAAGAAACTTACCAATGTGTTTCACATATATTTTATTTATTTCAATATTTAATGATACATTTTTTTAGGCAAAATAAAAACGCTGTTCACTTGTTTGTTAAACAAGAGTCGCAATGTGTTTTTAAAGAAGCAGTAGCATCTACCTAAGCTGATAAACTTAATGAGACTCATGGTTGATTTAAGGTGTAGAGTGCCTCACAGTGGTGCCGTGTTCCCTTTTAGATGGGGCCAATCTTGTAGAGTGTCGGGATGTTTCTTAGGTGACTCAATCAAGGAAGTTCACTGGTGAATGCTTGCTGTGATGATTAGCTTGAACACATGAGTTTATAATTTATATTATTGCCTTCTTTTCTTTTACTACTTAGCACAGTTATGATTTCATTATCTACCCACCAGAATAGAACTATTTTTAAAAGTTCACACAAATAAAAGGTGCTGTTACTGGTGCATATTAGCCAAGTATCACCCTTGCCTAACACCATTTTAGAAGAATATGAGGAATGTGACATATTTTGCAAAAAGAACATCTAACATGAACTGAGGAAGGGCGACAAGAATGAGTTATTAAAGAAACCTCTATATACCTAACCTAATGGTTAAATAATTTCATTTGATGTCTGCCAACACTCACTTGGAAGTGAAAATGCTCCTCATGAGGTTTCCCAGTGCCCCTTTTACATCTTTATTCCTCAGAGTGTAGATTAAAGGGTTGAGTGTAGGAGTTACTACTCCATAGAAGAGAGCCATGAACTTGGGTTGGTCCCTTGAGGTGGAGGAGCGGGGCTGAAGGTACATACTAATGGCTGGACCATAAAACAAGAAAACTACAATGAGATGGGAGGAACACGTCCCAAAGGCTTTTCTCCTTCCCCCCAAAGATTTAATCTTAAATACAGTATGTCCAATACAAGCATACGAAACAAGAATTAAGCATAGTGGTACAGCTAACAAAAAAAAGCATATCACAGAGAGTGTGAGCTCATTAGCAACCTTTGCACCACAGGCAGTCTTTATCAAAACAGGAATCTCACACAACAAGTGATCCAGGGTATTGCGACCACACAGTGGTAACTGTAATGTAAGAGTGGCCTCTGAGACAGCATAGGTCATTCCACTCAGCCACACGGTGGCCACTAATAAGACACAGATGCGCCGATTCATGATGAGGGTGTAGTGTAGAGGTTTGCAGATGGCCACATAGCGATCGAAAGACATAACAGCCAAAAGCAGACATTCTGTGCCCCCCATTATGTGGAAGAAATAAAACTGAAATGCACACCCCATATAGCTGATTGTCTTAGACGTTCCCAGGTTAAAGAGCATCTGAGGGACAGTGCTTGTGGTGTAGCACATGTCCAAAAAAGGAGAGGTTGGTGAGGAAGAAATACATGGGGCTGTGCAGACGGGGGTCTAACTTGGACACCAGAATGATGGCTATGTTTCCCATCATGGCCATGGGGTACGTTATAAGCAGGATAATGAATAGAGGAAGCTCTAGCCAAGGACGGTCAGCAAAGCCTAGTAGAAAAAACTCTTCAGGATGGCTTTTGTTAATCAGATCCATTATTTTCAGTTTGTTTCACCTATGACAGGGAAGTGGCAGGGAAGGTAGAAAGGTTTTGCAAAACTGCAAAACACAGTTATGCAGTGTGCACAGTTAAGCATCTGGTCACAGAAGATTGGCTACAGTAAATTGGGTAGAGGTGATAACTTAAAATATGTGACAGCAGGTGACTTAATTGCTTTTCGTGATATTACAAAACAAAGGTAATCACCTTAAGCAAGTAACCCAACCTTTCTGAAACTGAATTTCCTGCTCTGTATAATAAAGATGACAATAACTACATCCTTAGGATGTAGTTGTTGTTGTTCAGTCACTCAGTCATGTCTGACTCCTTACAACCCTATGGACTGTAGCCCACCAGGCTCTTCTGATCATGGGATTCTCCAGGCAAGAAGACGGGAGTGGGTTGCCATGCCCTCCTCCAGGGGATCTTCCCAATCCAGAGATCAAACCCAGGTCTCCTGCATTGTAGGCAGATTCTTTATCGCTGAGCCACTGGTAGGATTAAATGCCAAGAAGTGACTGTTTCAGATACTCCAAAGTAATGATTTTCATACTTTTTTTTTGCATAAATATCAGCTGAAGAAGCAATTAAAGTTTATTGGTTTCTATATGCAGGTGTCTGATAGAGTAGATGTGGCTTGGAGCCTAGGAATCAGGTGGTTGTTTTATGAAAACACTATGCTATTAATACAAGCCAGTACTGAAATATTAAGAAGAATAAAAATATTGAGGTAACAATAGCAAAAGAAGGAGTCAGACAAAACCTAGTACTGTAAGACTTATCAAAAGAGCCTTTCCAGATTCAAGTATATTTTTATTGCTGAATAATTGTATCATCCCCATGGGGACTATGAAGGCTGGTTTTATTAAAATCCATCTTTGTAATTTAGAATTGAGCAAGAAATGTAAACAATTTCATGTCAGTTTCCTGAAGTGTAAACTGAGAGAATTTAGCTATGACATATGTTTTCTCATACTCAAAAATTTGTCTGGGCATGTAAATTTTCTTGCATAATTACTTCATTCAAACTGGGCATTTGACTTTTTATTTTCAATTTTAATTATCTGTCTTATAAGAATTTTTCTTTATCAAGTGAGCTTATCATGTTTTTATGAGACTTTGGACAGTTATCAGTGATTTACTTAATTGTATTTAGCTACAAATGCAACCTTTAGGTCCAGGAAACTGGATCAGGAGAAAATTCTCTATTATAATTTAGCATCAGAGACTTATTCATAACTATAAATTATTTTACATCCTGAGGCTACATTCTTTAAACTTTTTTTTTTAAGGTAAGAGGCATAGTGTAACAACAAAAATCAGCTAGCTGAGTAAAGCAATACTTTGAGAAAGTTAATAATGTAATGAGATTTTTAAATACTTTTCCTTTAGTTTCATGAAGTGTGTTTCATGAAGTCTGTAATCTGTCAAGTGAGAGATATTCAGATGGGAAGTTAGAGTCATGTATCCTGGTGACAAAATTCTGAGTTACCCTGACAGTTAATTATTGGTTTAGGGACAACAGACTACATTTATAGGGTTGCAAAGCAGTTTTCACATTCTCTATTTCATTAAATCCTCAAAGCCTTCCTGTGAGGTGTCACATGAAGCTACTCAGGGTTAAGATGTCATTATGACTCTTTTATTCCACACTATCCCTAGGTCAGATGTGTATAATACAAAAATAAAATAATAGTTTCAAGTAATACTTAATGAGCCCTGTGTGCCAGACTCTACAGGAAGCATTTTATACCTATTAAATCATCCAGTAACTATTCCCAAGTCCTCTGACAAAGGAAACTTTAGTACCCATATTTCAAGATATTATTAATCATTCATCACTAATGTCTACTAATGACTAGGGAGGTTCTAAAGATCAAAAAGTTGAGAATTCCTTCAATGAGGTAGACAGATTATAGACTATAGATTCAGGATTTCAAGTTTCCAAGATGTACAATTAAGCTCTGGGATTGTATCAGTTCAGTTCAGTTCAGTCACTCAGTCATGTCCTACTCTTTGTGACCCCATGAACTGCAGCACGCCAGGCCTCCCTGTCCATCATCAACTCCCGGAGTTCACTCAAACTCACGTCCACTGAGTCGGTGATGCCATCCAGCCATCTCATCCTCTGTCGTCCCCTTCTCCTCCTGCCCCCAATCCCTCCCAGCATCAGAGTCTTTTCCAATGCATCAACTCTTGGCATGAGGTGGCCAAAGTACTGGAGTTTCAGCTTCAGCATCATTCCTTCCAAAGAACACTCAGGACCGACCTCCTTTAGAATGGACTGGTTGAATCTCCTTGCAGTCCAAGGGACTCTCAAGAGTCTTCTCCAACACTACAGTTCAAAAGCATCAATTCTTCGGCACTCAGCTTTCTTCACAGTCCAACTCTCACATCCATACATGACCACGGGAAAAACCATAGCCTTGACTAGATGGACCTTTGTTGGCAAAGTCATGTCTCTGCTTTTGAATATGCTATCTAGGTTGTATACTAGATCTCTAATCTTTTCCATGCCATTCTCATATTTCATTACTGTTAACTCTTGGATTCCATGACTTTTTAATCCTACTTTTTGATCTACTTCCAGTGAATTTTCATCACTATTTAACTATATAGGGATCTATTTATCCATGAATGTTTAAAGTCACTTTAATAAAGCATCAGACTATTTCTTTTGATTTTTCCTTTGTATCTCCACTAACATTTTCATCCTAGTATGTCTTTTTGTACATAATTTTCACACAGAATATTTTATTATATTTACAGTGATTATTAAGTTATGTGTAGGAAAATACTAGAGAAGAAAGAAAAGTTCTTAATCTGACTTTAAAACATCTGGATGAAACTTGTGGACATTGAATTCATCAAATTTTGACTATGTATTAAAAATATTCACTTGCTTGAATAAAAACTTCACATTTCACTCAGGTATTTAGTATCTGTCAGCTATACAGATACTAAATGTTTAATGTTTATTAAAATTTACATGCATTTAAGTTTGGTTTTGGAGAAGGCAATGGCAACCCACTCCAGCACTCCTGCCTGGAAAATCCCATGGATGCAGGGGCCTGGTGGGCTGCAGTCCATGGGGTTGCTAGGAGTCGGACACGACTGAGCGACTTCACTTTATTTTTTCACTTTCATGCATTGGAGAAGGAAATGGCAAACCACTCCAGTGTTCTTGCCTGGAGAATCCCAGGGACAGGGGAGCCTGGTGGGCTGCCATCTATGGGGTCGCACAGAGTTGGACACGACTGAAGCGACTTAGCAGCAGCAGCAGCAGCAGCAGCAAGTTTGGTTTAAGTGAGAGAATGATAAAGACTGATTACTAAGAGAAATCTAGTTGTTCTCTATAGGCACCAAACTAGTTATTTGCAAAATTTAGAGACGTCTCCCAGAAATGAAATGCTGTTTTCCCTATATATGTTAGGTACTGTGATGTACACAGATTACAATGCTCCTTAAGAATGCATAGTTAAAAAAAAAAAATGTGTCTTTTTACTTACCTTATTTAGATAAGTATCACAATAAAAAAGGATTTAGGAAGGAACACACTTGAATTTTTCAAATTTTCAAAGAGAGAAAATATAGTATGCAGTTGGCTATTTAAGAATTAGCTTTAGAAGTCTGAGTTTACAATTTGATACAATGCTGCCAGAAAGAAAAAAGCCAAGATTAGGAAGACAATATGGATAATATCAAGAATGCTTTGTGAGTGTGTAATTTTATTATATTTCTAAGACTCTTGAGCATTGTTTTTAAACAGTCCATTTATGCTTATCCCAGATGAGTTAGCAGAGAAATTTCCTTGGGACGGGGTTCTCTATGGAAATGCTTATTGTGTATAATTAGTTACCTACTGAATTGAGGTTGGTAGCAAATCTCTTCTATTGTTAGGCTTGTTCTATTTTATTTTTTGTCATAGGTTTTATTTTTAAATGAATTTTAATTGGAGTATAGTTGATTTACAATGTTGTGTTAGTTTCTGCTGTACAGCAAGGTGAATCAGTTATAATATACATATATCTGTTCTTTTTTAGATTCTTTTCCAATATTGCAGAGCAGCATTCTGTATGTTATCCAGTAGGTCCTTCAGATCAGATCAGTCGCTCAGTCGTGTCCGACTCTTTGTGACCCCATGAATTGCAGCATGCCAGGCCTCCCTGTCCATCACCAACTCCCGGAGTTCACTCAGACTCACGTCCATCGAGTCAGTGATGCCATCCAGCCATCTCATCCTCTGTCGTCCCCTTCTCCTCTTGCCTCCAATCCCTCCCAGCATCAGAGTCTTTTCCAATGAGTCAACTCTTCGAATGAGGTGGCCAAAGTACTGGAGTTTCAGCTTTAGCATCATTCCTTCCAAAGAAATCCCAAGGCTGATCTCCTTTAGAATGGACTGGTTGGATCTCCTTGCAGTCCAAGGGAGTCTCAAGAGTCCAACACCACAGTTCAAAAGCATCAATTAGTTATCTATATAGTAGTGTGTGTGTGTTCATCCCAAGCTCTTAATTTATCCTTCCGTCCCTCCTCTCCCCTTTGGTAACCATAAGTTTGTTTTCTACATCTGTGAGTCTGTCTGTACTTTGTAAATAAGTTCATTTATATCTTTAAAAAAAAAAATTCCCCCATGTAAGTGGTATCATATAATACTTGTCTTTCTCTGTCTGAATTATGTCATTTTTTAATGAGCTATACACTTGCCTTTTTATTCTCCTGATTGTTCAGCAGGTAACTATTGACACAGACACATAGGAACAACTTTCTAAAGGGTACATTAATTTTCTAAGACAGTGCAACTTAAATTTATAAGAAGGATAAAACACTTTACTGACATCCTCTATAGTTTACAGAACTCTTCTTTCACAATGGAATTATTATTTCATATTTTAATGTGAAACATTTCATGTTACTTTCCTTAATCCTGACTTATGTCATTTAAGATGGTAATTTCCAGGTCCATCTATGTTACTGAAAATGACATTTCTTTCTTTTTAATGGCTGAGTAATATTCTACTGTATATATGTACCATATCTTCTTTAGCCATTTATGTGTCAATTGACATTTAGATTGCTTCCATGTCTTGGCTATTGTCAACAGCATTGCAATGAATATTGGAGTGCATGTGTCCCTTCAAACCATGGTTTTCTCTGGATACATGTCGAGTAGTGCAATTGCTGGATTTTTAGTTTTTTAAGGAATCTGCATTCTGTTCTTAGTGTCTGTACCAATTTACATTCCCAGCAACAGTGTAAGATAGTTTCCTTTTCTCCACACTCTCTCCAGCATTTAATGTGTATAGGCTTTTTGATGATAGCCATTCTGACTCATGTGAGGTAATAATAGCTCATTATAGTTTTGATTTGCATTCCTCTAAAACAGCGATGCTGAGCATCTGTTCTTGTGCCTTTTGGCCATTTGTATGTCTTCTTTGGAGAAATGTCTGTTTAGGCCTTCTGCCCAGTTTTTTGATTGGGTTGTTTGTTGTTTTGATATTGAGCCATATATATGAGCTGTTTGCAAATTTTGGAGATTAATCCCTTGTTGGTCACACGTTTCCATGTCATGATTTTTTAAAGTTGAAGCATGATAGACATACAACATTACATTATTTTCAGGTATACAACATAATGACTCGACCCCTGTATCAGGAAGAACAAAGGAGGAGGACATGGCAACCCACTCCAGTATTCTTGCCTGAAGAATCGCATGGAGAGAGAAGCCTGGTGGGCTACAGTTCATAGGGTTGCAAAGAGTCAGACATTACTGAAGTGACTTAACATGCATATAGTGGGAAAGGATCACAGTAAATTTGGTTACCATTGTTCATTATATACAGTCACAAATTTTTTTCTTCTGATGGAAGCTTTTTTTTTTTTTAAGATTTATTTATTTATTTATTTTATTTTCTGGTTGTGGTGGGTCTTTGTTGCTATGCATAGGCTTTCTCTAGTTACAGTGAGCAGGTGCTATTCTAGTTGTGATGTGCAGGCTTCTCATTGTGGTGGCTTCTTCTATATCAGAGCACAGGCTCTAGGTGCACTGGCTCAATAGTTGTGGTGCACAGGCTTAGTTGCTCCATGGCATGTGGACTCTTCCTAGACCAGGGATTGGAACTGTGTCCCTTGTATTGCAAGGTGGATTCTTAACCACTGGACCACCAGGGAAGCCCGGAAGCTTTTAGGTTTTATTCACTTAGCAACTTCCAGTTTCTCCATGCAATGTTATTGATTATAGTCCATATGCCACACATTTTATTCCTGTGGCATAATTTATTTTATATCTGGAAATTTGTTACTTCTTGATCTCCTTTATGCATTTTACCCACTGCTAATGCTCCTCCCCTCTGGCAATCACGAATATGTTCTCTGTATTTATGAGCTTTGCTTTGTTCATTTGTTTTATTTTGATTCCTCACATAAGTGAAATCATATGGTATTTGTCTTTCTCTGTGTGACTTATTTCCTTAGCATAATACTATCAAGGTCCATCCATTTGCTGCAAATGGCAAGATGTCATAATTCTTTTATGGCTGGGTAGAATTGCATTGTATATAAATACCATATCTTTATCTATTTATCTATCAAAGGACACAAGTTGTTTCTGTATCTTGGCTATTGTAAATAATGCTGCAATGAACATATGGGTGCATATATCTTTTTGAATTAGTGTTTTCATTTTCTCCAGATAAATACTAGTATTTTGAATTGCTGGATCATATGATAGTTCTGCTGTTAATTTTTTGAGATACTTCTATACAATTTTCTATAGTATCTGTATTGGTTTTCATTCCCATAGATAGTGTTTCCTTTACTCTACTTTCTTGCTAAAACTTGTTATTTCTTGTTCTTTTGAAAATAGCCTCTCTGACAGATGTGAAGTGATACTGTTGTTTTGATTTGCAGTTCTCTAATTATTAGTGGAGGGCTTCCCAGGTGGCTTAGTGGTAAGAAGTCCACCTACCAAGCAGGGGATGAGGGTTCGATCCCTGGGTCAGGAAGATTCCCCTGGGGAAGGACATGACAACCCCTCCAGTATTCTTGCTTGGGAAAGCCTATGGACAGGTGAGCCTGGCAGGCTACAGCCATGGGATCACAGAGTCGGACATGACCTAATGACCAAACAGCAGCAGCAGAAACAGTAATTAATGATTAAACCAATTGAATGTCTTCTCATGTGTCTGTTGGCCATTTGAATGTCTTCTTCAGAAGAATGTCTATTTAGAACTACCTATTTTTCAGTTGGATTGTTTGATTTTTTGTTATTGAGTTGCTTGTGTTCTTTGTATATTTTGGATATTATTTGGATAAACCTTTGGGTATATGATTTACAAATATCTTTTCCCATTCTGTAGTTGCCTTTTTATTTTGTTTGTGATTTCCTTCACTGTGCAGAAACTTTTAAATCTGATGTAATCTCATTGGTTTATTTTTGCTTTTGTTGCTATTGCCTTTGGAGTCGATCCAAAAATTATTGTCAAGAGTGATGTCAAAGACCTTACTGCCTGTGTTCTCTTCTAGGAGTTTTATGGTTTCTGGTCTTACATTTAGGACTTTAATCCACTATAAGTTTAATTCTGCATGTAGTGTGATTAGATGTTAATAGTCTGATTCTTTTACATTGTAAGTTGTCAAGTTTTTAATCTTTTCAAACTTATAAAACTTAACAAAATGTTAATGCCTTATAGATTCCTATTAACTTGATTTAATGCTTAATAACTCATTAATTTTTCTAGATTAATAAACATACTTTTAAATTTATACAGATTGCTATTAACTTGCTTTAATGCTTAATAACTCATTTTTTCTATATTAATAAGCACACTTTTAAGTAATAATCTCTAATGCCTACATATAATTCCTGACTATTTCTGTAGCACAATTGTTAAGTGGCTATTTTTGCATGTTCAGATTATTTCCATTCTTAATTACTGTACACACATGTAAATAATAACCACAAAGTATTATGTTTCGGTCAACAATGAATTGGATAGTTTTTGGTAAAATGCGTGTATCTGGTAAAACATATCTTTGTCATTAGTGAGCATCACTACTATACCCTGACTGTAGAATTTTCACAGTCTTTCTTCCCCTCAGCTTTTAACAGATAAAACTGACCAATAAAATTGTATATAAAGTATATAATATGATTTGATATATGTGTCCTTTGTGAAATGATTACTACAATCAAGTTAAGAAACATATTCCATCACCTCAAATAGTTATCATTTGTGTATGTGTATGGTAAGAATACTTAAGAACTACAGTACTCTCAGCAAATATCAAGTATACAATACAGTATTATTAACTATAGTCACCATACCATACATCAGTCCCCCAGAACCTATTCTTCTGATACTGTAAGTTAAGTCATAGTAGCAGCACAGTTCTCCACTTTTTGTCATATTATAGCTACTGTTTGAGTAGTTATTTATCATAGATAAATATTATAAATATTATATAATATATATATTATATAATATATATATATATTATATATATAAATATATTTATATATATAATATATATATATTTATATAATATATAAATATTATAGATCATAGCACCTCCCTGAGGACAAGATGTTCAAATCCAAGGAAACGCATCTAATACATGCCTTGAGCTACTAGATCGTGTCGTAATCATGTTCATTTCTCTTAAGAGCAAGTTTTTGGATGATTTCCAAGTATATTCAACTATGAATCATTTGTACATATGTAAATTTTATAAATTGAATAAAAATCTATAATTTTTATATTAAATATTGTATTAAATACAGTTATTTATATTAATTATTTTTAGTACACCTTTCATCTTCCATCCTTGGATTTAAATGTGATTTCTCTTTATTTCTAAAAACATTTTGACCATGAGGGCTCTCCATAAAAATTTCTCATATTTTTCTTTTAATGTTCTGCAACAAATACCTCTGACTTTAAGAGTTTACTTCTGATGTCTATATATTTTTATAGCACACACAACTCAAAAATTTAACTCTATAGAATGTACCAACAATTAAGGCAAAAGAATTATAAAACATTTTTATGGAAGTAAGTAATACATGTCACAGAGTTACTAGGGAATTCAGAGTTTTATGGGACAGACCCTAGTGACAAGAGCAGAAGTCAGATGGGCCCTCAGGGGCTATACAATGCCTAAGAGTATAGAGTGAGAATTTGCCAAGCTTCTGAGATATAATCTGGCAATCTATACTCTAAACCTATACTTTTAACCTGAAATATTTTGGAAAACCTGTGTAGTGTTGGACTCGCCTATTAAATTCTTTAATAGCCAACTTCTTTCCAGAATTTGGCAGTCAGAACTTTAGCTATGGGAAAAGAGCTGTCTCTGGAATTACAAGAATTGTTACAATCACTGTTATTAAAGAATGTTCTTACAAAATAGTTTGACAAGTACAAAATTTTTTCCTCCCTCCTTCTTTTCGTCTTTCCTCTTAGGTTGAGTATGCATCTTTTGCAAAGAGGAATTTGTATGTTCCTCTGCTATCTACCCAGGAATCAAAACTTTTTCTTGCCCAGAGTTCTCCGAAGAGCTGTCTTGACTTCCTTGTTCCGTAAGCTGTAGATGATAGGGTTGAGCATGGATGTCACCACAGTATAGAAGAGGGCCAGGAGTTTATCCACCCCTGGTGAATGGCTAGCCTTGGGCCTCAAGTAGGTGACAGATCCTGAGCCATAGAAGAGCGTTACTACCAGCAGGTGGGAAGAACAGGTGGAAAGAGCTTTTTGGCGGCCTTCAGGGGAGGGCATGATCAGCACGGCAGCTAGAATTCTGCCATAAGAAGCAATGATTAGTAAAAATGGGCTGGAAATGCAAAGAGTGGCCACAACAAAGACTGCAGCCTCATTATGGGATGTATCCCCACAGGCTAGTGCCAGAATAGGGGGGAGGTCACAGAAGGAGTGGTCTATTTCACAGGGGCCACAGAAGTCCAAAGAAAAAATATAGTTGGTTTGGCCCAAGCTTACTATGCAACCCACTCCCCAAGAAATCATTGCTAAATGGACGCACACTCCACGACTCATTCGTGTTGCATAGTGAAGTGGGGAGCATATGGCCGTATAGCGATCAAAAGCCATGGCTGCCAAAAGACAGCACTCACTTATAGCAAATAATGTAAAGAAAAACATCTGTGTAGCACAGCCCTCCCGAGAGATTCCTCGGGCCTCACTCACAAGGCTCTGCAGCATCTTGGGTATGACAGAGCAAGTGTATCCAATCTCCAAGAGAGACAAGTTGGCCAGGAAGAAGTACATGGGGGTATGGAGGGCTGGATTGGTCCAGATGGCAAGAGCTATGAGAACATTGCCTGTCAGTGATGCTAAGAACATAAGTAGGATGAGGGTAAATAAAAGGAAGCACTGTTCAGTGACCTCAGAGAATTTGGCAAATGCAAAGTGTTTCACAGACATGCTGTTGTCTTGCCACAAGGAACAATTGAGGTTCATGACCTGAAGAAAAGAAAAGCAAAGTCATCAGGAAGATTCTTTCAGATAGAAATATAAATCTTTATATTACTCTTAATAAGCTCCAGTGAGCCAAAGAGATAAATTTCTTACCTATAATTTAAAGTTTTAAAGTTTGGAAGTTATACTCATCCTGAAACCAGTACTATTCTATGTAACCATCCCAATTGATTTGTCCACAGTGTATCTAGTCAGCAGGCATAAAATGGGGAAAAAAAGTCAGCACAAATCTCTTTCATTCCTTCTTTTTATCAAATGAAGTTCCTCAAATAACTATTTCTTTCCTCTTCTTTGGCCACTGACTTACTTTCTTCACTCATTTACTCAACAAGTATTTATTGAGCAGAATACTTTCAAAGTATTTTGCAGTTACTGTAGGTCCTGGTTTAAAACAATGAAAAAATACCACTTCTTTCCAAAGGGAACTTATTTAGTTAAGGAAAGCAATAATTAAATGACTACTCAATAAATAATTGTTACAATGCATAGAATTAAAACACAGGTGAGTTCTGTTACTGATCAACTAAATTGGCTGTTCAAAAAGGGTTCTTGATGAAGAGAAGCCTAAGCTGAGATGTGAATGAAGAAGAGGCAACCATGTGAAGACTGTCACAGCCATTCGCATCATGTCTATATTGTACTGCTGAGATAATCCCATCATTGCAACAGTTAAAAAAAATATATCTCATCTGCCAAGCTTTCTCCATCAGATTGTTCTTTGCTAAATGAAAATTACCCTTGCTCCAAGTTAAAAATCAAATTTATTAATATAATTGATGAAAATCTATAGATCAAGGTACTGACTATTGATAGAGACTTCTGTCTCACCTTTTATCCAATGGACCGTGTGTTATAGTCACAGCAAACTACTTGCATCTTTTCGTATGTGCCTTGTATGCATGTATTTCCTTTCCTTTGTGTTTATTTTCCCCTGGTGGAAGGGGCTGGAAATTTTCCTCCCTATTTGTCCATCTAGCAAATAATCTATTATTGAGTTTCAGCATAGCTTCATCTCCTCTCTGGAACTTTCTTCCCCAACTCCCCCTCTCCCTTGCCCTTGTACTAGTAAGTTACATGGCCCTTCCACTCCATCTTCCCACCACTGTCTAATTGATATTTGAGCATTTCAGTTCAGTTCAGTCACTCAGTCCTGTCCGACTCTGTGACACCATGAATCACAGCATGCCAGGCCTCCCTGTCCATCACCAACTCCCAGAGTCCACTCAAACTCACATCCATCGAGTCGGTGATGCCATCCAGCCATCTCATCCTCTGTCGTCCCCTTTTCCTGCCCCCAATCCCTCCCAGCATCAGGGTCTTTTCCAATGAGTCAACTCTTTGCATGAGGTGGCCAAAGTATTGGAGTTTCAGCTTTAGCATCATTCCTTCCAAAGAACACCCAAGGCTGATTTCCTTTAGAATGGACTGGTTGGGTCTCCTTGCAGTCCAAGGGACTCTCAAGAGTCTTCTCCAACACCACAGTTCAAAAGCATCAATTCTTCAGCGCTCAGCTTTCTTCACAGTCCAACTCTCACATCCACGCATGACCACAGGAAAAACCATAGCCTTGACTAGATGGACCTTTGTTGGCAAAGTAATGTCTCAGCTTTTGAATATGCTATCTAGGTTGGTCATAACTTTTCTTCCAAGGAGTAAGCATCTTTTAATTTCATGGCTGCAGTCACCATCTGCAGTGATTTTGGAGCCCCCCAAAATAAAGTCTGACACTGTTTCCACTGTTTCCCATCGATTTCCCATGAAGTGATGGGACCAGATGCCATGATCTTCGTTTTCTGAATGTTGAGCTTTAAGCCAACTTTTTCACTCTCCTCTTTCACTTTCATCAAGAGGCTTTTTAGTTCCTCTTCACTTTCTGCCATAAGGGTGGTGTCATCTGCGTATCTGAGGTTATTGATATTTCTCCCAGCAATCTTGATTCCAGCTTGTGCCTCTTCCAGCCCAGCGTTTCTCTGCATATAAGCTAAATAAGCAGGGTGACAATATAAAGCCTTGACATACTCCTTTTCCTATTTGGAACCAGTCTGTTGTTCCACGTCCAGTTCTAATTATTGCTTCCTGACCTGCATATAGATTTCTCAAGAGGCAGTTGAGGTGGTCTGGTAGTCCCATCTCTTTCAGAATTTTCCAGTTTATTGTGATCCACACAGTCAAAGGCTTTGGCATAGTCAATAAAGCAGAAATAGATGTTTTTCTGGAACTCTCTTGCTTTTTCCATTATCTAGTGGATGTTGGCAATTTGAACTCTGGTTCCTCTGCCTTGTCTTTAAAACCAGCTTGAACATCTGAAAGTTCATGGTTCACGTATTGCTGAAGCCTGGCTTGGAGAATTTTGAGCATTACTTTACTAGCATGTGAGATGAGTGCAATTGTGCGGTAGTTTGAGCATTCTTTGGCATTGCCTTTCTTTGGGATTTGAATAAAAACTGACCTTTTCCAGTCCTGTGGCCACTGCTGAGTTTTCCAAATTTGCTGGCATATTGTGTGCAGCACTTTCACAGCATCATCTTTCAGGATTTGAAATAGCTCACCTGGAATTCCATCACTTCCACTAGCTTTGTTCGTAGTGATGCTTTCTAAGGCCCACCTGAGTTCACAGGATGTCTGGCTTTAGGTGAGTGATCACACCATCATGATTATATTGGTCATGAAGCTCTTGTTTGTACAGTTCTTCTGAGTATTCTTGCCACCTCTTCTTAATATCTTCTGCTTCTGTTAGGTCCATACCATTTCTGTCCTTTCTCGAGCCCATCTTTGCATGAAATGTTCCCTTGGTATCTCTAATTTTCTTGAAGAGATGTCTAGTCTTTCCCATTCTCTTGTTTCCGTCTATTTCTTTGCATTGATCGCTGAGGAAGGCTCTCTTATCTCTTCTTGCTATTCTTTGGAACTCTGCATTCAGATGTTTATATCTTTCATTTTCTCCTTTGCTTTTCACTTCTCTTCTTTTCACGGCTATTTGTAAGGCCTCCCCAGACAGTCATTTTGCTTTTTTGCATTTCTTTTCCATGGGGATGGTCTTGATCCCTGTCTCCTGTACAATGTCATGAACCTCATTCTATAGTTCATCAGGCACTGTATCTATCAGATCTAGTCCCTTAAATCTATTTCTCACTTCCACTAGCATTTAAATTTAGTGTAAATTTGAGCATTATGCTACTCCAAGGACGATTGATTGTTCATTTCTTCCTGAAAATAGCCTCAAGAAGTTTGGGAGTGAAGAACTTTATTTATACCATTATTTCCACCAACCATAACAGTGAATAAGTTCTCATGTAATTAAAAAATTAGAATATTAAGCTTTACTCTGGCTGCATATATATTCTGTCTAGTAGCACTTACTCTATTTTCTGAAGATAATTATGATAAATTTCATCTTCTTTAAGTATCTCAAATGTGACAGCTATTTGTCTCTCAATCCAGTAGTTACTACCAATTCTTGACAAAAACATTTCTTGTTCTAAATATGGATGTACTGCAGGTTAAATTTTTTTGGAAATGTCTTCAAGCAAAATCCTAAATAATGTTTGCTATGAAAGGACAAAAGAATGAGGAGGTTTTTTCCTATTCCTCTGAACTCTTATGTTTTCATTAGTATAAACTGAAATCTTGTTTATTCTACATTTGTTTAAAACACATCACTGTTTATTCCACATTAATGTTTGGTGCCAGTATATATAAAACAAAAGTATGCATTTTGAGGTTCCAAATTATTATGAGCAGACAAAATTTAATAAGTGTGTTCACAAAAGCATATGTACAAAGATGTACATTTTTACATATATACACATATCTTATACTGACAGAAACACACATTCAAATCCATGCTAAATAGCACAGTAATCAAGAGTGCTGACAGTCTATGTGGGTTAAATTCCTAGTGCAGCCATCTAACACTGTCATGGCTAACATTTCCTTAAATATCTGTTCCTCAATTTTCCCATTTTTAAAGGAAGTGATAGAAGTACCTCCCTAATGCAGTTGTTATAAGGATTAAGTGAGTTAATTCTCATAGAAGCATGTAGAAAATTGGTTACGTACTTAAATTTTAGTCATAACAGAGCCTGTATACTTGCATACTCTTACAATAAATTTACCTTCATATATACTCCTTTTGCTGAATTTTATGTCACAGTCCCTAGAGTCCCTAATCATTCCCCCTGTTCATTCTCTTCATTTCCATTTCATATTTTTCTAGTCACCTGCTGTGATAGAAAGAGAAAAAGTAAAAAATATATACACAAACAGATTCTATATATAATTACATAGATTCTATATATAATTATATCTATAATCTATACATATATAGATTCAAATATAAAAATGCCACATGGATGTTGTGTCCTGGGAAAAATAGTTGTATATTCTGAATCATTTTAATCTACTAATTTGTATATCCAGTGAGGTATGCAGCAGTTCCACAAAGTTAAGGACAGAACCAAGTGGACTGATTGAAAAATTCTGTTAAATGTGAAATAAAAACTCTGCACAATTCAGGGACCCTCAGTGTATATGACTGTTGAAAAATTTGCTTACACATTGTAGTCTATTACAATGCATTTACACTTATGTTAAAGCATTTGTAAACATTTACCTTGCATTGTGGGCTTCCCTGGTGGCTCAGATGGTAAAGAATCCGCTTGTAATGCAGGAGGCCTGGGTTCGATCCCTGGGTTGGGAAGATTCCCTGGAGAAGGGAACAGCCACCCACTCCAGTATTCTGGCCTGGAGAATTCCCTGGATGGAGGAGGCTGGCAGGCTAAAGTCCTTGGGGTCACAAAGAGTCCCAAAGACTTTCACATCACTCACCTTGGATTGTATCTAATTAAATTAACTAATATAATTTAATATCTATATTTCTCATGTAGCAACACAATTCAGTTCAGGTTGTGGCAAAGAAAACAAAGACAATAGTTGACTTTCATTTTTTTTAAGTGTAAAAAATTTCTGAAATATCCTAACTTCTCAATAATAGACTATGCAGTTATATAGAATATTGTGGATGTAGACAAGTTGTCATTCATTTTGTCAGTTAAATAGGCAAATATGTTTCTTACACATTCTACCTTCCTGTGTCTGGGAGAAACTGAAGTTTCCTCAGTGACACCAGTGGAGGAGCCAAGGAAGAAATCCCAACCAGAAAAGAAGAATGCCTCACTCTTTAAGTAGTGACATCATAAATATTTCATTTCATAAATATTATCATCCATTTAGACTGTAGACAGCAAATATAAATACTGGTATTGGGGATGAGAGTTGGGGGATGTGGGGAATGGGAGAAACCTACTGGTAGATGGCACACAGGAGGGCTGATTGCACAAAGGCTAATACATGCTGATAGTCGTTCAATATTCTTAGACCCACAGGATGAATAAAAAGTCATCCTGTGATAAGTACTTTTTAAAACCTCATAAAGTTCAGAGACAGCTGGAAAAAATTAAAATATCCAAGATCGTGAAGGTCTGTGAGTGCTTCTAAATATTTAAACTGATAAAGAATGGTAATGTGTCTAGAAATAAATATTAAATATATATAAATAAATGTATGAGTCCACTGGAGGTGAGAATATAAAGAAACATAGTCAAATTCCCTTCTCCCTCCCTGTCACTGAGACTAACATGACACCAAGTAAAATCTGATTTTTTTCATTACTCTTTCTATTGTTTTCAGAATTTACTCTCTGTTGATCTTTGTGCAGGGACCCTGAGATCCATGTAGTAGAAGTCAGCTTTATGCACACACCAAGAAAGTTTAATTTTAATCACTGCCTACAGAAAGAGAGTGAGATGCTCAAGGCAGGTGTTTGGAGTCTGCAGATAAGGAGCATCATAGGAAGTACAACAATTTGGCACATTCTTCTGTCTCTCACCTGACACATTTTCTTGATTTAGAGTTTCTGATCCATCATTTCTGTGTAAGGGAAGGATGATGAAGCCCTTCCCATCTTTTTTGCTGAGTTGTTTTGAGCTAAAATGGAAATATTATAGAGATAAACCATGAATGAAAAATAAGGAATTAAAATGCACTTTATCAGTGTCAAAACCTCTTGCCCTTTAAAAACCTCATGTTAAGAAACATAGGATGTTGCCTGTGATATTCCCTAGTATTACCAGACTATTAAAATAACCTATATTGAGAGTCAGTCATTAAGCAAATATGCATTGTGATATTAGTCTAAAAATATAGGAGTTTCAGGCTCAATGATAAATTGTATTTGTCTATTCCAACTCAGTATAATAAAAGATTAAGTGACCATTGAACATTGACAAGATTCTGAGTTTGAGTCCTGAGATGGAGTTTCAGTGATAGTTGGATACATGAAAGCATAGAGGAAGGAGACAAGTTAATTAAAAAAAATTAATTTATTTATTATAATTGGAGGCTAATTACTTTCCAATATTGTGGTGGTTTTTGCCGTACATTGACATGAATCAGCCATGGGTGTACATGTGTCCCCCCTGTCCTGAACTCCCCTCTCGCCACCCTCCCCATTCCATCCCTCTGGGTTGTCCCAGTGCATAGGGTTTGAGTGCCCTGTTTCATGTATCGAACTTGGGCTGTTCATCTGTTTCACATATGGCAATATACATGTTTCAATGCTATTCTCTCAAATCATCCAACCCTTGCCTTCTCCCACAGAGTTAAAAAGTCTGTTCTTTATATCTGTGTCTCTTGTGCTGTCTCTAATGTAGGGTCGTCATTACCATCTTCCTAAATTCCATATATACGTGTTAATATACTGTATTGGTGTTTTTGTTTCTAACTTACTTCACTCTATATAATAGGTGCCAGTTTCATCCACCTCATTAGAACTGACTCAATTGTGTTTTTTTTAATAGCAGTAATATTCCATTGTGTATATGCACCACAACTTTCTTATCTATTCATTTACCGGTGGACATCTAGGTTGCTTCTGTGTCCTAGCTATTGTAAACAGTGCTGTGATGAACATTGGGGTACATAGAGACAAGATAATTTTAATAGCTCAATGGCTTGGCTTCATGTGCCAACTCACCCAGTCCCAAGATCCAATGCAAGTACTTTCTATATGGTTCTACTTTGGAAATCATCCAGCATAACTAATTCAGTTTGGGTCAATGCCACATAAATGATCCTTAACTGACTCAGTCCCTTATTAACCTCTGTTCTCATAATGAAATGTTTCATTGTTTCCTCTCAGCCAAAGGAAAACATAAGAGACATTGTTAGATATTTTTACCTGAAATAGAACAGTGCCTCTCAAACAAGAAAAACTCAATAAATATTAACTTTCATTATTCTGAAGTCCTTTCTAAAATGCTTGGATAGTAGATACAATTTATGTAAATTATTTATTAAAGATTGTTGAAATAATTTCCTGTTGCTTTCTACAATTCACCTATAATCAATTCATTGAGGACTTAATATTTAGCTGGGTGATGCCTCAACATAACTCATCATGAACTACGTTATCCTTTGGTTGAAGTAACATGCACAGGATGATCTAGGCATCTCTATTACCAAACAATAAGAGATTTATCTATTTCCTGTGAAATGATTAGTTTAGAACATAATGGCAATTTTATGACAGAGATACTGGCAAACTGAGTAAATTTTATACTCTTCAGAGAAAGGGAAAATAACTGATTAAAATAATGTCTAGAATTGAATAATGCTTTGTGTGTTTTCTATCCATTTTCACATTTTAATTCACTGTCTTCCACAATCCTCTTTTAAAAATACATCTGTTATATCACGTACCTTTAATCCTAATATTTGAGGGACAAAAGTAAGTGGTTATCGATTCTGATGAGCCACTCCTTAATTTTTTCTGCACACTCTCCTTAAAACTTTCCCAAATTCAGAGAATGTAAATCTCCTCAATCCTCACTCCCAAGACCATGCACTGAGAAGCTTTTGTTGTAATTAAGGCCATGTCTGTTCCCAGAAAGACTGCGTGTCTCTTCAGAGAGCATTATGTCCCTCCTAGCAGTGTCCTCAACTGCGTGCATGCACGTGCGTGCGCACACACACACATACACACAGAAGAATGCAAAGCTGTGCTAGTTACATGATGATATATTTGAGCTTTCCTCTGTCCTGAAAAAAAGGAGTATGAATACATATGCTTCATTTCTTCTCCTGGTTCTGAATACTTATCCTGCCTCCCCGTTCCCAGGAGACATTTTCTTCTCATTAGAGTGTTAAAAAGTAGTTTGATTCTGTCTCTCAGGGATTGCCATGGACAAACCTCTCTGTATTTGTTGGTATAGTAAATGCCAATATTTAGGAAGAAGATAAGTAAGATGTAAAGTAGCCTGTAAAAACAAAAATAAATCAATGGTAAAATATAATGAATAATCTGTTTTATATGTAACTGCTATCATAGACTATGTACATAAAATGATATGAATTCAAGTGACATACTACTGGAACTAAATATTTGACCACTCTGAACTATTAATGTGAAATACTAAGACCTTAATTTTTTGTCTGAATTAAGATAGTCTTCAAAAATAATTATGAAAATGACATATGTAACTTTTTTAAAATTTCTTTTTTTTAATTTTTAAAATTTACAATATTGTATTGGTTTTTGCCAAATATCGAAATGAATCCGCCACAGGTATACACGTGTTCCCCATCCTGAACCCTCCTCCCTCCTCCCTCCCCATACCATTCCTCTGGGTCGTCCCAGTGCACCAGCCCCAAGCATCGAACCTGGATTGGTGACTCGTTTCATATATGATATTATACGTATTTCAATGCCATTCTCCCAAATCATCCCACCCTCTCCCTCTCCCACAGAGTCCAAAAGACTGTTCTATACACCAGTGTCTCTTTTGCTGTCTTGTATACAGGGTTATTGTTACCATATTTCTAAATTCATATATATGTGTTAGTATACTGTATTGGTGTTTTTCTTTCTGGCTTACTTCACTCTGTATAATAGACTCCAGTTTCATCCACCTCATTAGAACTGATTCAAATGTATTCTTTTTAATGGCTGAGTAATACTCCATTGTGTATATGTACCACTGCTTTCTTATCCATTCATCTGCTGATGGGCATCTAGGTTGCTTCCATGTCCTGGCTATTATAAACAGTGCTGCGATGAACATTGGAGTACACGTGCCTCTTTCCCTTCTGGTTTCCTCAGTGTGTATGCCCAGCAGTGGGATTGCTGGATCATAAGGCAGTTCTATTTCCATGTTTTAAGGAATCTCCACACCGTTCTCCACAGTGGCTGTACTAGTTTGCATTCCCACCAACAGTGTAAGAGGTTTCCCTTTTCTCCACACCCTCTCCAGCATTTACTGCTTGTAGACTTTTGGATCGCAGCCATTCTGACTGGCATGAAATGGTACCTCACTGTGGTTTTGATTTGCATTTCTCTGATAATGAGTGATGTTGAGCATCTTTTCATGTGTTTGTTAGCCATCTGTATGTCTTTTTTAGAGAAATGTCTGTTTAGTTCTCTGGCCCATTTTTTGATTGGGTCGTTTATTTTTCTGGAATTGAGCTGTAGGAGTTGCTTGTATATTTTTCAGATTAGTTGTTTGTCAGTTGCTTCATTTGCTATTATTTTCTCCCATTCTGAAGGCTGTCTTTTCACCTTGCTTAGAGTTTCCTTTGTTGTGCAGAAGCTTTTAAGTTTAATTAGGTCCCATTTGTTTATTTTTGCTTTTATTTCCAATATTCTGGGAGGTGGGTCATAGAGGATCCTGCTGTGATGTATGTCAGAGAGTGTTTTGCCTATGTTCTCGTCTAGGAGTTTTATAGTTTCTGGTCTTACGTTTAGATCTTTAATCCATTTTGAGTTTATTTTTGTGTATGGTGTTAGAAAGTGGTGTAGTTTCATTCTTTTACAAGTGGTTGACCAGATTTCCCAGCACCACTTGTTAAAGAGATTGTCTTTAATCCATTGTATATTCTTGCCTCCATTGTCAAAGATAAGGTGTCCATATGTGTGTGGATTTATCTCTGGGCTTTCTATTTTGTTCCATTGATCTATATTTCTGTCTTTGTGCCAGTACCATACTGTCTTGATGACTGTATCTTTGTAGTAGAGCCTGAAGTCAGGCAGGTTGATTCCTCCAGTTCCATCCTTCTTTCTCAAGATAGCTTTGGCTATTCGAGGTTTTTTGTATTTCCATACAAATTGTGAAATTATTTGTTCTAGCTCTGTGAAGAATACTGTTGGTAGCTTGATAGGGATTGCATTGAATCTATAAATTGCTTAGGGTAGTATACTCATTTTCACTATATTGATTCTTCCGATCCATGAACATGGTATATTTCTCCATCTATTAGTGTCTTCTTTGATTTCTTTCACCAGTGTTTTATAGTTTTCTATATATAGGTCTTTAGTTTCTTTAGGTAGATATATTCCTAAGTATTTTATTCTTTCCATTGCAATGGTGAATGGAATTGTTTCCTTAATTTCTCTTTCTGTTTTCTCATTATTAATGTATAGGACTGCAAGGGATTTCTGTGTGTTGATTTTATATCCTGCAACTTTACTATAATCCTTGATTAGTTCTAGTAATTTTCTGGTGGAGTCTTTAGGGTTTTCTATGTAGAGGATCATGTCATCTGCAAACAGTGAGAGTTTTACTTCTTCTTTTCCAATTTGGATTCCTTTTATTTCTTTTTCTGCTCTGATTGCTGTGGCCAGAACTTCCAAAACTATGTTGAATAGTAATGGTGAAAGTGGGCACCCTTGTCTTGTTCCTGACTTTAGAGGAAATGCTTTCAATTTTTCACCATTGAGGATAATGTTTGCTGTGGGTTTGTCATATATAGCTTTTATTATGTTGAGGTATGTTCCTTCTATTCCTGCTTTCTGGAGAGTTTTTAATCATAAATGAATGTTGAATTTTGTCAAAGGCTTTCTCTGCATCTGTTTAGATAATCATATGGTTTTTATTTTTCAATTTGTTAATGTGGTGTATAACATTGATTGATTTGTGGATATTGAAGAATGCTTGCATCCCTGGGATAAAGCCCACTTGGTCATGGTGTATGATCTTTTTAATGTGTTGTTGGATTCTGATTGCTAGAATTTTGTTAAGGATTTTTGCATCTGTGTTCATCAGTGATATTGGCCTGTAGTATTCTTTTTTTGTGGGATCTTTGTCAGGTTTTGGTATTAGGGTGATGGTGGCCTCATAGAATGAGTTTGGAAGTTTACCTTCCTCTGCAATTTTCTGGAAGAGGTTGAGTAGGATAGGTGTTGGCTCTTCTCTAAATTTTTGGTAGAATTCAGCTGTGAAGCTGTCTGGACCTGGGCTTTTGTTTGCTGGAAGATTTTTGATTACAGTTTCAATTTCCGTGCTTGTGATGGGTCTGTTAAGATTTTCTATTTCTTCCTGGTCCAGTTTTGGAAAGTTGTACTTTTCTAAGAATTTGTCCATTTCTTCCACGTTGTCCATTTTATTGCCATATAATTGCTGATAGTAGTCTCTTATGATCCTTTGTATTTCTGTGTTGTCTGTTGTGATCTCTCCATTTTCATTTCTAATTTTATTGATTTGATTTTTCTCCCTTTGTTTCTTGATGAGTCTGGCTAATGGTTTGTCAATGTTATTTATCCTTTCAAAGAACCAGCTTTTGGCTTTGTTGATTTTTGCTATGGTCTCTTTTGTTTCTTTTGCATTTATTTCTGCCCTAATTTTTAAGATTTCTTTTCTTCTACTAACCCTGGGGTTCTTTATTTCTTCCTTTTCTAGTTGCTTTAGGTGTAGACTTAGGTTATTTGACTTTTTTCTTGTTTCTTGAGGTATGCCTGTATTGCTATGAACTTTCCCCTGAGGACTGCTTTTACCGTGTCCCACAGGTTTTGGGTTGTTGTGTTTTCATTTTCATTCGTTTCTATGCCAATTTTGATATCTTTTTTGATTTCTTCTGTGACTTGTTGGTTATTCAGCAGCGTGATGTTCAGCCTCCATGTGTTGGAATGTTTAATAGTTTTTCTCCTGTAATTGAGATCTAATCTTACTGCATTGTCGTCAGAAAAGAGGCTTGGAATGATTTCTATTTTTTTGAATTTACCAAGGCTAGATTTATGGCCCAGGATGTGATCTATCCTGGAGAAGGTTCCGTGTGCGCTTCAGAAAAAGGTAAAATTCATTGTTTTGGGATGAAATGTCCTATAGATATCAATTAGGTCTAACTGGTCTATTGTATCGTTTAAAGTTTGTGTTTCCTTGTTAATTTTCTGTTTAGTTGATCTATCCATAGGTGTGAGTGGGGTATTAAAGTCTCCCACTATTATTGTGTTATTGTTAATTTCTCCTTTCATACTTGTTAGCATTTGCCTTACATATTGCGGTGCTCCTATGTTGGGTGCATATATATTTATAATTGTTATATCTTCTTCTTGGATTGATCCTTTGATCATTATGTAGTGACCGTCTTTGTCTCTTTTCACAGCCTTTGTTTTAAAGTCTATTTTATCTGATATGAGTATTGCTACTCCTGCTTTCTTTTGGTCCCTATTTGCATGGAAAATCTTTTTCCAGCCCTTCACTTTCAGTCCGTATGTGTCCCCTGTTTTGAGGTGGGTCTCTTGTAGACAGCATATGTAGGGGTGTTGTTTTTGTATCCATTCAGCCAGTCTTTGTCTTTTGGTTGGGGCATTCAACCCATTTATGTTTAAGGTAATTATTGATAAGTATGATCTGTTGCCATTTACTTTATTGTTTGGGGTTTGAACTTATACACCGTTTTTGTGTCTCCTGTCTAGAGAATATCCTTTAGCATTTGTTGGAGAGCTGGTTTGGTGGTGCTGAATTCTCTCAGCTTTTGCTTGTCTGAGAAGCTTTTGATTTCTCCTTCATATTTGAATGAGATCCTTGCTGGGTAGAATAATCTTGGCTGTAGGTTATTTTCTTTCATCACTTTAAGTATGTCTTGCCATTCCCTCCTGGCTTGAAGAGTTTCTATTGAAAGATCAGCTGTTATCCTTATGGGAATTCCCTTGTGTGTTATTTGTTGTTCTTCCCTTGCTGCTTTTAATATTTGTTCTTTGTGTTTGATCTTTGTTAATTTGATTAATATGTGTCTTGGGGTGTTTCGCCTTGGGTTTATCCTGTTTGGGACTCTCTGGGTTTCCTGAACTTGAGTGATTATGTCATTCCCCATTTTAGGGAAGTTTTCAACTATTATCTCCTCAAGTCTTTTCTCATGGTCTTTCTTTTTGCCTTCTTCTTCTGGGACCCCTATGATTCGAATGTTGTAGTGTTTAATATTGTCCTGGAGGTCTCTGAGATTGTCCTCATTTCTTTTAATTCGTTTTTCTTTTTTCCTCTCTGATTCATTTATTTCTACCATTCTATCTTCTAATTCACTAATCCTATCTTCTGCCTCTGTTATTCTACTATTTGTCGCCTCCAGAGTGTTTTTGATTTCATTTATTGCATTATTCATTATATATTGACTCTTTTTTATTTCTTCTAGGTCCTTGTTAAACCTTTCTTGCATCTTCTCAATCCTTGTCTCCAGGCTATTTATCTGTGATTCCAAGATTTTGGATCAATTTCACTATCATTATTTGGAATTCTTTATCAGGTAGATTCCCTATCTCTTCCTCTTTGGTTTGGTTTGGTGGGCATTTATTCCATTCCTTTATCTGCTGGGTATTCGTCTGTCTCTTCATCTTGTTTAAGTTGCTGAGTTTGGGGTGTCCTTTTTGTATTCTGGCAGTTTGTGGAGTTCTCTTTATTGTGGCGTTTCCTCGGTGTGTGTGGGTTTGTACAGGTGGCTTGTCAAGTTTTCTTGGTTAGGGAAGCTTGTGTCGGTGTTCTGGTGGGTGGAGCTGGATTTCTTCTCTCTGGAGTGCAATGAAGTGTCCAATAATGAGTTATGAGATGTCTATGGTTTTGGGGTGACTTTGGGCAGCCTGTATCTTGGCGCTCAGGGCTGTGTTCCTGTGTTGCTGGAGAATTTACTTGGTATGTCTTGCCCTGGAACTTGTTTGCTCTTGTGTGGTGCTTGGTTTCAGTGTATGTATGGAGGCGTTTGATGAACTTCTGTCGATTAATGATCCCTGGATTCAGGAGTTCCCTGGAGTTGGGTTTGGGCTTAAGCCTCCTGCTTCCAGTTATTGGTCTTATTTTTACAGTAGTGTCAAAACTTCTCCTTCTATACAGCACCATTGATAAAGCATCTACATTAAAGATGAAAAGTTTCTCCACCGTTAGTGTCACCCAGAGAGGTTCACAGCGCTACATGGAGAAGAGAAGAGGGAGGAGGGAGTTAGAGGTGACCCGAATGAGATGAGGTGGAATCAATAGAGGACAGAGTGGGCTAGCCAGTAATCACTTCCTTATGTGCACTCCACAACTGGACTGCTCAGAGATGTTCACGGAGTTATACAGAGAAGAGAAGAAGGAGGAAGGAGACAGAGGTGGCCAGGAGGATAAAAGGGGGAAATGAAAAGGAGGGAGACAGATCCAGCCAGTAATCAGTTCCCTAAGTGTTCTCCACCGTCTGGAACACACAGAAATTCACAGAGTTGGGTAGAGTAGAGAGGGGTTAGGGAGGAGACACAAGCGACCCGGTGGAGAAAAAGGAGAGTCCAAAGGGAGAGACAAGTAATCAAGCCAGTAATCTCGCTCCCTAGTGAAAAATGGGTACTGAAGATTGGGTTCTTAAAGGTACCAAATTAGTAACAAATACCTAAAAGCAAAAATTAAAAATCTAGAGTAGAGTTTGGAATTTCAAAAATACAATGTTAAAGAAAAGAAGAAGGAAAAGAAAGAGAGGGAAAAAAAAAGAAACAAAAACAAACAAAGTCGCAAAAATTATAAAGAAAATATAGGTACAAAATTCATAACAAATACCAAAAAGCATAAATTAAAAATCTAGAGTAGAGTTTGGAATTTCAGATATACAATGTTATATAAAAAGAAGAGAAAGAAAGAGAGAGAAAAAAAAAGTCACAAAAATTATAAAAAATATATATAGGTACAAAATTGATAACAAATACCAAAAAGCTAAAATTAAAAATCTGGAGTAGAGATTGGAATTTCGCAAATACAATGTTAAAGAAAAGAAGAAAAGAAAAAAAAAAAAAAAACCAAGGTCACGAAAATTATAAAAAATATATATATGAAGTTTGCTTTAAAAAATAGGGTCTTTTTTTTGTGCAAAGTAATAGTAGGTTATAAAAGTGAAAATTAAAGGAATAATAGAGGACTTAAAATTTTTTTAAAAATTAAAAAAAGAAAGAATGATTGTAAAAATAGTAAAAATATATCTAGGACTTTCTCTGGTTTTGTTGTGAGTATTGTGGGGTCAGTTCATTTTTGGCTAGTTCCTTGGTCCGACTTATATTTCTCAAGATCTATAGGCCCCTTCCTATGTAGTCGGTACTAACCACAGGGTTTAATCTATTGCCTGTAGCTTCCAAGGCGGTTCCCTCTCTTGTAGCTTCTTCTGTTTGCTGGTCTCTTCAGTGTCTGGTTTCCGCCCTGACACAAAGGGGATGGTGGTGGACACTTTTTTTTTTTTTTTTTAGGCTCACTTGTTCAGTCGGGCTGTGGGGAGGGAGGGACGCTCCTTTTGAAGACTTAGGTTGCTTTTCTGGGTGCCTGATGTCCTCTGCCGGCATACAGAAGTTGTTTTGTGGAATTTACTCGGCGTTTAAATGTTCTTTGATGAATTTGTGGGGGAGAAAGTGTTCTCCCCGTCCTACTCCTCTGCCATCTTAGCTCCTCCTCCCATAAGTAACTTTCATGTCATTATATTGATGAGTTTGTATTTTTTCTGATTGTTATAAGTAAATCATAAAATAATAATAAGTAAATCTTAAAAATCTCCTAGTTACACATGAATTTGGCCAGGTACCAACTGATTTCTCTCAAAAGTAATGAAGAAAATCAAGAGTCTAATCTGGCTGGTTCCTATAAAGGGAACAAGTTCTGTCAGGAACCAGATAAAGTGATGGAGGGCAGGAGAGTTAGGTGCTATTCTGAATATCATTTTCTGCTCCATTTACTTCCATCTTTTTTAACATTAGAATCCCTTTGTGCTTTTCAAAACAATATCATCATAATCACTATACTCTTAATACACATTGAAAGAGGCAAGAGCTACTACAAATTTAGTAATGTTTATGAACAAGTTTTTGCATCTCTTTTCCATGGGGATGGTCTTGATCCCTGTCTCCTGTACAATGTCACGAACCTCATTCCATAGTTCATCAGGCACTGTATCTATCAGATCTAGGCCCTTAAATCTATTTCTCACTTCCACTGTATAATCATAAGGGATTTGATTTAGGTCATACCTGAATGGTCTAGTGGTTTTCCCCACTTTCTTCAATTTAAGTCTGAATTTGGTAATCAGGAGTTCATGATCTGAGCCACAGTCAGCTCCTGGTCTTGTTTTTGTTGACTGTATAGAGCTTCTCCATCTTTGGCTGCAAAGAATATAATCAATCTGATTTCGATGTTGACCATCTGGTGATGTCCATGTGTAGAGTCTTCTCTTGTGTTGTTGGAAGAGGGTGTTTGCTATGACCAGTGCGTTTTCTTGGCAAAACTCTATTAGTCTTTGCCCTGCTTCATTCCATATTCCAAGGCCAAATTTGCCTGTTACTCCAGATGTTTCTTGACTTTCTACTTTTGCATTCCAGTCCCCTATAATGAAAAGGACATCTTTTTTTGGGTGTTAGTTCTAAAAGGTCTTGTAGGTCTTCATAGAACCATTCAACTTCAGCTTCTTCAGTGTTATTGGTTGGAGCATAGACTTGGATTACTGTGATATCATGGAAAAGAAATGCAAAAAAGCAAAATGACTGTCTGGGGAGGCCTTACAAATAGCTGTGAAAAGAAGAGAAGTGAAAAGCAAAGGAGAAAAGGAAAGATATAAGCATCTGAATGCAGAGTTCCAAAGAATAGCAAGAAGAGATAAGAAAGCCTTCCTCAGTGATCAATGCAAAGAAATAGAGGAAAACAACAGAATGGGAAAGACTAGAGATCTCTTCAAGAAAATTAGAGATACCAAGGGAACATTTCATGCAAAGATGGGCTCGAGAAAGGACAGAAATGGTATGGACCTAACAGAAGCAGAAGATATTAAGAAGAGGTGGCAAGAATACACAGAAAACTGTACAAAAAAGATCTTCACGACCCAGATAATCATGATGGTGTGATCACTGACCTAGAGCCAGACATCCTGGAATGTGAAGTCAAGTGGGCCTTAGAAAGCCTTACTGTGAACAAAGCTAGCGGAGGTGATGGAATTCCAGTTGAGCTATTTCAAATCCTGAAAGATGATGCTGTGGAAGTGCTGCACTCAATATGCCAGCAAATTTGGAAAACTCAGCAGTGGCCACAGGACTGGAAAAGGTCCGTTTTCATTCTAATCCCAAAGAAAGGCAATGCCAAAGAATGCTCAAGTTTAGTTCAGTTCAGTTGCTCAGTCGTGTCCAACTCTTTGCAACCCCATGAATCATAGCACGCCAGGCCTCCCTGTCCATCACCAACTCCCCGGAGTTCACTCAGACTCACGTCCATCGAGTCAATGATGCCATCCAGCCATCTAATCCTCTGTCGTCCCCTTCTCCTCCTGCCCACAATCCCTCTAAGCATCAGAGTCTTTTCCAATGAGTCAACTCTTTGCATGAGGTGGCCAAAGTACTGGAGTTTCAGCTTTAGACTACTGCACAATTGCACTCATCTCACATGCTAGTAAAGTAATGCTCTATATTCTCCAAGCCAGGCTTCAGCAATACGTGAACCGTGAACTTCCAGATGTTCAAGCTGGTTTTAGAAAAGGCAGAGGAACCAGAGATCAAATTGCCAACATCTGCTGGATCATCGAAAAAGCAAGAGAGTTCCAGAAAAACATCTATTTCTGCGTTATTGACTATGCCAAAGCCTTTGACTTTGTGGATCTCAATAAACTGTGGGAAATTCTGAAAGAGATGGGAATACCAGACCACCTGACTTGCCTCTGGAGAAACCTATATGCAGGTCAGGAAGCAACAGTTAGAACTGGACATGGAACAACAGACTGGTTCCAAATAGGAAAAGGAGTTCGTCAAGGCTGTATATTGTCACTCTGCTTATTTAACTTAAATGCAGAATACATTATGAGAAATGCTGGACTGGAAGAAACTCAAGCTGGAATCAAGATTGCTGGGAGAAATATCAATAACCGCAGATATGCAGATGACACCACTCTTATGGCAGAAAGTGAAGAGGAACTCAAAAGCCTCTTGATGAAAGTGAAAGAGGAGAGTGGAAAAGTTGGCTTAAAGCTCAACATTCAGAAAACGAAGATCATGGCATCCGGTCCCGTTACTTCATAGGAAATAGATGGGGAAACAGTGTCCGACTTTATTTTGGGGGGCTCCAAATTCACTCCAGATGGTGACTGCAGCCATGAAATTAAAAGACGCTTACTCCTTGGAAGGAAAGATATGACCAACCTAGATAGCATATTGAAAAGTAGAGACATTACTTTGCCAACAAAGGTCCGTCTAGTCAAGGCTATGGTTTTTCCCGTGGTCATGTATGGATGTGAGAGTTGGACTGTCAAGAAGGCTGAGCGCCGAAGAATTGATGCTTTTGAACTGCAGTGTTGGAGAAGACTCTTGAGAGTCCCTTGGACAGCAAGGAGATCCAACCAGTCCATTCTGAAGGAGATCAGCCCTGGGATTTCTTTGGAGGGAATTATGCTGAAGGTGAAACTCCAGTACTTTGGCCACCTCATGCAAAGAGTTGACTCATTGGAAAAGACTCTGATGCTGGGAGGGATTAGGGGCAGGAGAAGAAGGGGACGACAGAAGATGAGATGGCTGGATGGCATCATTGACTCGATGGACGTGAGTCTGAGTGAACTCCAGGATTTGGTGATGGACAGGGAGGCCTGGTGTGCTGTGATTCATGGGGTCGCCAAGAGTCGGACACGACTGAGCGATTGAACTGAACTGATAAACAAGTTTATATCTTATTCCTTACAATAACATCCATGAACATTAAAAAAAGAAAAAAATAAGAGTCAGAAGTACCTATTAAGATGATGAAAAAAACTATAAGGTACTGAATTATGTCAATGATATAAAATTATGTAAATGATATAAGAAGTGGGTAAGGTACTGAATATTCATAATTGACATGTTCTTTGGAGTGAATGATGCTGAAGCTGAAACTCCAGTACTTTGGCCACCTCATGTGAAGAGTTGACTCATTGGAAAAGACTCTGATGCTGGGAGGGATTGGGGGCAGGAGGAGAAGGGGACAACAGAGGATGAGATGCCTGGATGGCATCACTGACTCGATGGACGTGAGTCTGAGTGAACTCTGGAAGTTGGTGATGGACAGGGAGGCCTGGTGCGCTGTGATTCATGGGGTCGCGAAGAGTCGGACACGACTGAGTGACTGAACTGAACTGAACTGAATGGCAAAGGAGAAAGACTAGGGAAGGAAGTTGTCATTTGGATAGAAAATTTCCATTATCGTTTCCATGTTAAATAAATTATGCCCAGAAGGAGGTCAAGGTGGAGGAGTAGGAGGTCGAGGAACTCACTTCCCCCAGTGATCTCATCAGCAGTACATCTACAGTAAGTCCCTGACATTTGAAAGGATTTCCATTCTGAGAGTATGTTCATAAGTTCAATTTGTTCATAAGTCCAACTAAATTAGCCTAGATACCCAATTAACACAATCGGCTATATAGTACTGTACTGTAATATGTTTATAATACTTTTCACATAAATAATACATAAAAAACAAACAAAAAGTAAAGAAAACATTTTAAATCTTATAGCACAGTACCTTGAAAAGTACAATAGTACAGTACAACCGCTGGCATACAGAGGCTGGCATTGAGTGAAGAGGCAAGAAGGGCTACTGACTGGAGGAGGGAGAGAAGGTAGGAAATGGTAGAGCTGAAGGATCATCAGTGATAGGAGATGGAGGGCAAGCTTCAATTTCACTCACACTTGATGCTGATAGAATGCCCGTTCATGTCATTGAAAGTTCACAACTTGAAGTTTGTATGTAGAGCACTTGCTGTACATGTGCAACAGTTCTCACTGCAAACTAATTGGAGACTTGGAGAGAGACTCCCGCAACCAAGGCTGTAAGAAATATCCATATGGAATTGGGTCGGAAGAGAAGCCATCCTGTTGGGACCTGTGTTCTGGGTGGAGACTCAGAGGAAAAGAGAGATTACATGGGCAGAGATCCTCCCCAGAGGATGAGTGGTTCCAGACAGATGTTGGCTCCCTCCCACCCTGGGATCCTGCACAGGGAAGGTGAGCCTCCTTGACTGGTTGGAGAGCCAGTGGGACTAACAGAAAGGCTGTGGAAAGCTTGGACTCCACTCTTTAGGAACACATGCACACTTGCTCCTGAATCAGTGAGAAGAAGGAGGACTGAAAGCTGCATAAGTGGCTGGCCAGTTTCCCAAGACTGCCCCCCTCCCGCCCCAGGCTCATGCTCCAGCCTGAGCCTGGGGAACACTCCAGCTCTGCTTGCTTCAAAATGCAGCTGCACATTTACATTTTCCACACTTTTTTCTCTCGTTTTTCTCCTTTTGGGATCCCTATAATGTGAATGCTAGTACCTTGATATTGACCTACAGAGCCTTTAAATTGTTTTCAGTTTAAAAAATTTAGTTTTCTTTTTGCTATTCTCATTTAGTGATTTTCATTAATCTATCTTTTAGTTGATTTATACATTCTTCTGTGTTACTTAGTCTGGCTATTCTTTTCTTCTTGTGTTTTCATTTTAGTTATTGTATTCTTCAGTCGTGACTGATCTTTCTTATGATTTTAGATCCTTGTTAAAATTCTTACTGTGTTCAGCTATTCTTTTCCCCAAGTCAGTTACTATTATTATTACTAATGCTTTCAATTCTTTGTCTAGTAAATTTGATTTCCATCTCAGTAGCTGTTTCTTTTTCAGAAATTTTCTCTTGCCGTTTCAATTGAGACAAATTACTCTGTCTTCTTATTTTGCTTAACTTCCTTTGTCTCTATGAAATTAGATGGAAATGTTATCCATGGTGGCCTTGAAGAGGTGTTCTTATATGGGAGTGTCCCTGTACAATCTCCGTGGGACCAGTGGCTTTGATGGCAGAACTGGGTTTGACCTGAACACAAGTCATGTCTTTCCTCAGGGTGCACTGACAGCTATCACCTTGTTAGGGGATGGGGTCAGAACTGAAGGGGCTGGGGCCAGAGCCAGGTGTGAGCCAGTGCTTCTTTCTCTTTGCTCAGTGGCCATCACAGTCCTTTTGAGGGTATAGTGGGTCTCAAGTTCCTGAAGCCCCAGAGGAGAGCAGTGCTGGAGCAAGAGCATTGGTGTGTTTATTTGGCAAAAGTCAGTCTATTGTGTATGGTGGTCTGGCCACTCTCAGACATGTGGTCTCCTTGTAATACGCTGCCTGTGCAAATTCCAGTAATGGTTGCCCTCTTCCTGCTCATGCTTGGAGCTACCTTTAGCATCTCACAGCGAGCTTTCCCCTTTGTCATGGCAGCTGTTGCTCCAGAGTGGAGCTGCAACGAGAAACTCTAGCTGTGCTGGAGTGTTTACTCAGCTCAGGGTAGAACATCCACTGGGGCATTTGTGTGTGAAGCCTTTTGTTCTGCCCTTTCCACCCTGCTTTGGGAAGATAGAAGCATTTTTGCACTATTCCCAAACTGAGTTGAGGTTTCCCATAGCCCATTTCTTAGTCCCTCTGAGCCTCCCAACAGCCAAGGGAGCTCCTCTTCCCTTAGTCAGACCCCAGGACTGGGGTGTCCAAGATGTAACTTGAGCTGCTCACCCCTCATGGAGAGTCTTCTTTGTAATCTTCCTTTTCCTCTGAGTCCCCTCCTAGGGGCATAGGACCTGACCTAATTGCCTGTCTTTGTTTCTGACTTGATTCTGTCTTTACCTTTCTCATAGCCTTGCTTGTACAGGAGTCTCTCTGGTTGTCTCCAGTTAGTTTTCAGTGAAAATTTTTCCACATAAATATGTGAGGGGAGATGAGTTCCATATCCTTGTACTCTGCCATCTTGATTCGAATCCAGTCTATTTCTCAAAGTTGTTTATTTCCTCTTGATCTTACAATGCACTAGACTGGTTGTAGATAGCCTCTAAAAAATGATTGTAATAGATACAACAAAAGTAATAGTTGATGATTCTAGCTGTAGGAATGTAGGTGTTCTATTGTAATATTTTAAATATCTAAAATAAAGAATAACAAAGAAATAGAGGTGTTTGTTAAAATATCTATTCAAATATGTATTGAATAATTATGTACTAAGTGCTGGGGAAAACATTTATATATTTCTCTTATTAATTTTCACAACAATTAAGACCACTGAAACATAAAGTCTATTTTCTGATATTTCTGTTAAATAGAGAAACACCCAATTGCTCTCCTAAAGATTACAGTTTTTAAAATGTAATTTTATTACAATATATGATTTCTAAACCAAAATTTTCTTTCTACAGATGAACTATGTTAGCTAGAAACAATATAACAATTTAAAAATGTTCATTAATTTATAAACTCGTGGTGTACTTTAATACTAGCAAGTAAATTATTGGATGTAGATTAGTAATCTAAGGTAATTTCACTTGTTTATATATTATTGCAAAACTCTTGACAAGACATCAAGGAAAATTACTGAGAAAAAAGTTTGGAAATATTAAATAATTTTGTTATGTTTCTGAGTTTTGATAGTTACCGTCTTTGTTACGGTTTAAATGGTCTTCAAAGATTTCTGTCAATACTTTTGCAGTACTAAACTTGGCCTTGAAGCTTAAAAATGTTGGCAGGCAGAATTAAATTAATAAGGCAAAGTTTAGTCTTTACGTATTCCATTAAAAATAATTTTATTTATTTATTTTTTTAATTTAAATTTATTTATTTTAATTGGAGGCTAATTACTTTACAATATTGTATTGGTTTTGCCATACATCAACATGAATTCGCCACAGGTGTACCCGTGTTCCCCATCCTGAACCCCCCTCCCACCTCCCTCCCCGTACCCTCCCTCTGGGTCGTCCCAGTGCACCAGCCCCAAGCATCCTGTATCCTGCATCGAACCTGGACTGGCGATTAGTTTCTTATATGATATTATACGTGTTTCAAGGCCATTCTCTCAAATCATCCCACCCTCTCCCTCTCCCACAGAGTCCAAAAGACTGTTCTACACATCTGTGCCTCTTTTGCTGTCTCGCATACAGGGTTGTCGTTACCATCTTTCTAAATTCCATATATATATGTGTTAGTATACTGTATTGGTGTTTTTCTTTCTGGCTTACTTCACTCTGTTTAATAGGCTCCAATTTCATCCACCTCATTAGAACTGATTCAAATGTATTCTTTTTATTTATTTATTTTTGACTGTGCAGCGTCTTCATTGCTGCCTGGGCTTTTCTTTAGTTGCAGTGAGCTGGGGCTACTCTCCAGTTGCAGTGGGCAGTCTTGTCATTGCAGTGGCCTCTCTTGTGGTGGAGCACTGGCTCTAGGGTGCGCAGGCTTCAATAGCTACAGCACGTGAGCTCAGTAGTTGTGACTCCTGGGCTCTAGAGAACAGGCTCAACAGTTGTGACTCTCAGGCTTAGTTTCTTCGAGGTATGTGGGATCTTCTTGAATCAGGGATTGAACCAGCGTTTCCTGCAATGGCAGAAGGGTACTTTACCATTGAGCCACCAGGGAAGCCTATGGATTCTGTTTTTAGAAGTGTTTCATGCTTCCCTTTCCACCTCCCCATTAGACTACCTCTGACAAATATTCCTTTAAATTTGGCCCTTAGAATGATGAAGAAATCAGGAAGAAACTTCAGGACAACTCATCCCCTTCCCTATACAGCAGGCTTCAAACATGTTTATTAGTGATATTGTTATCTTAGTACAACTTTATGGTATCATGTTGAAGGTATTCCTTAGAAACTGTTCTAACTAGGACAACTCTTTGAAGGGCATTAATTGCTGCTTTGGGACTTACCCTCCCACTGAACCCAGTTAAGGAAAGCAAGTGTTTATTCTTTTGTTTCCATAAAGGCACCATTTGCTCTAGGAAAAGGGGAGGTCCATCCCCTGACACAGTGAATGCTCTAATGACTTCCTCTTTCCAGCTAAAACCAGATCTTTTTGGTAGACTCAGGACTCTGTCTTATGTAGCAATGATAATCACAGTAATTTTCAGACTCTGCTTTTCTATATTGATGTAGTAGATTAGAATATATGGTACACACAGCCATTTATGCTGGTGATTTCCAAGAGATGAAAACTAGAGATCAGATCAGTCCACACATAGGACTGATAGAGGGCATAGATTCTGTAGACAAATATAGGGAATGAGGACAGACACAGGAAGGACAGAAGTGGAAAGAACTGTTTGAGTTTTACTTAAGCACTAGGTGAGAGTATTAAAGGACTAATATAAGAAAAAACAACCTCGCCAAGGATATGGGAATGGGAAAAAGACACTTGTGTCCACCACTGTTTCTTCCATCTATCTTAGTTAAAAAAAAGAGAAGAGATATTTCATTTCACAACCCATGAAATCTACCTTTGATGAAGTCTTTATTTTTGTCTCCTCTGGTAAGAAGTAAAGTAAACCATAAAGTTCTTACATTTTCTCTACTTACATCTGTTTTTTTTTTTTTTGTCTCTTATCTCATATTCCTCTCTAACATTTATTAGTATGTTGAAGGATAGATCATACAACAGATTAAGATATGGCTGTAACTTTGTTTTAATCAATATACTAAGATTTTTAGGCAATTGAACAAGGAAGAAGAAAGTTATATCCACAATAGAAGAAGCAATGACTGAATTTGGGTTTATATTTCTCATGATGTACTATTTCCCTTCTAGGGCAATTGAAAAATAATTTCTAGATTTTTCTATCATCTCTCAAGAGGCAGTGATCTCTACGTGATGTAATCTTCGTAATTCACTATTTGACCATTGCCACTTTTTGATTCAGCCATGGTGAACTTCATCATCCAGTGGGCTCAACAACACCTTCTCTGGTGAGGTCTGACCTGTAGCCTTAAGCAGGAAGTGCCTCTTTCCAAACTTGTCCTTTCTTATATATTGTCTCTTGGTCCAAGATTCATTTAGAGTTCTAGTTGCATCTTTATAGTTATTCTCCTTCCATAACTTAAAGTTCTTTATGTTAATCTTCTGTTTAATTACAAAATTTTCTTTTTAAGTAATGTAATATCTGACTCTCCTGCATGGTTTCTGAGCTACAGAAAGTAGTCTAGTGTAACTAGTGAATGATTAAGAGTTTAAAGGCCTGAATCAGTCTTACTGTTGTGGGGTTAAACTATTTCTAACTTTCATGCTGAAACTCAACAAATTAGCTACTGCTCACAGCTTTTTGAGGAATTGCACTTATAAAACATGAGTAATTAAAAGACCCCAGTAGAGATAATTGGGGGATTCCCAAGTGGTGTGATAGTAAAGAATCTGCCTGCCAGTGCAGGAGGTGCAAGAGACGTGGGCTTGATCCCTGAGTTGGGAGGATCCCCTGGAGTAGGAAATGGCAACCCACTCCAGTATTCTTGCCTGGAGAATCCCATGAAAAGAGGAACATAGTGGAATATAGTCCATGGGGTCACAAAAAGTCAGATACGACTGAGCACACACACAGGCAATAGAGGCAACCATGGATGGCTCTGCTGTGAATTTTACTTATTTGGCCAATAGCTTATTAGAAAGTGGGAGAGAAAAAATTGGCTGTGGAAGAAGGGAAGCAGATATGATGTGTCAATGTCGAGTAAGGCAAAGCATTCACAGAGAGAAGGCGGGATATTTAAATAGTGGTTATTATGCCTTGTCATAGTAACTATATAACAAAAGACGGTATTTATCTTTCCTATGAAAGACTGAAAACCCACAAGAGAAAAAAAATCACTTAGGAGTCATAAATATTTATGAAATGCACTTTATTATTATTATTTTTAATAAAAAGAAACCTAAGGTTCTCTAGGTTCAATATATAAAATGACAGAGTCATTTAATGGTTTCAATAAACGTTCAGAATTCTTCTCTAAGTTGGAGAATAAAAATATATGTAGACATTATAAATTATGAGCAGAATTTGAATATGGTCTCAGTTACTGTCCTAGAGGAAAGAAACAATGTGAAAACGTCCTTGAGGCTCTGTGTTCAGGTGTCTCAACCCTGTGATACACAGGAGCAAACTTAACTTTCAGCACCAGTAGTTGGATTCCTCTCCATCTTCCCCCAACCTCACATTCTTCCTTGCTTCTTTGTTCTCTGGATGGCTTTTATCTTCCTTTTTCTAAAAATACCTCTTTTCAAATCAGTGATGTTTTATGTCCTTTAAAAGGCATTTTATTACTGTTTCCCCCATCTATTTCACAGACTAGTCATGTGAACTAAGATTTTCAGCTTTGTTTGTATCATGAGTAATCATAAGTTGATGTCCATATGTTTCTATTTAGCTTTCAGTTTAGAAATAAATTGTAAGTGCAAGTAAAAAATAGGGAGATAAAGTTAGTCTATAAAAATATTTACTTGAAGCTCAATATTTTCACCCTATATAAACATTTTGAAATCACAAATAAATTTGATGTTACTTGTATCTTTTCATCTATATGTAAGATTCATATTTAGCTTTCAGTTTAGAAATAAATTGTGAGTGCAAATAAAAAATAGGGAGATAAAGTTATTCTATAAAAATATTTACTTGAAGCTCAATATTTTCACTCTATATAAGCATTTTGGAATCACAAATAAATTTGATGTTACTCATATCTTTTCATCTATATGTAAGATTATTGGGATTGCAATTATTCTGTTTTCTATAATCACATAAATAGAAATTGCCTGAAAATGATGAAGAGAAAACTAAAGCTATTTGTTTTAAAAAAAAGATTGTTTTATGGAAATTTTCTTCTGTTGGTATATTAGGATTTTTTCAAGTTACTTTTAACATAGATGTCTTGCTTAGATGAGTAAGAATAACTCAACAGTTAAGAAGTTACTTTTCTATAACAACACAAATATCTGGATGAAACATGAAAGTTAAAAATACTTTGTAACTTTTTGTTACTTTTTATTTTAGATCGAATTTACAGAAAATGTGCTAAAGTGGTATAAAGAACTATTAACCTTTTAAGTAGATTCAGCAATAGTTTGCATTCTACCTGAAAGACTTATTCTATAATCTCTTTTTTTCTCTCTCATCTATCTATATCTATCTATCACATATGAATCTATGTATCTATCATCTATGTATATATCTATTATCTATGTATAAATATATTAATTTCTATCTATTTACCTATCACTATCTATTATCTATCTATGGTATCTTTTTTTCTGGACAATAATAGTCTAATTTGGAGATACCATGTTCTTTTCTGCTAAATTCTATTGTTTATTTCCTAAGAATAGGAATGCTATTTTACATAATCATTGTATAGTTAACAAAATAAGAAAATTGAACATAGATACTATATTATTATCTAACCTATAATATATAATTATATTATAGGTTAGATAATAGTGGGGTGCCATCGCCTTGGTATTCAATTCTTTGATCTGGCTTCTGTTTCTTTTCTAAGTGTTTCTATGGTTCTTGGAGAATTTCCACACTTTTTTTGAATCTGTGTAGTTCTTTCCTTGGACTTCCCAGGTGGTGCTAGAGGTAAAGAACACGTGACAACAGATGAAAGTGACACAGGTTTGATCCCTGAATTGGTAAGATCCCCTGGAGCAGGAAATGGCAACCCACTCCAGTATTCTTGTCTGGAGAATCCCATGGACAGAGGAGCCTGGTGGGCTTCTGTTCATAGGGTCACAAAGAGTCAGACACAGCTGAAGCGACTTAGCACAGCGCAACACAATTCTTTCCTTAGGTAACAAGCAAAGCATGATGATGGAAAGAATCAATGCAAGTTCTGAAGACAACTTTGTTCTACTGGGTTTTTCTAATTGGCCTCAGCTTGAGTTAGTTCTCTTTGTGGTTATCTTGATGTTCTACTTGATGACATTGATAGGCAACCTGTTCATCATTATCTTGTCACACCTGGACTCCCATCTCCACACTCCCATGTACTTCTTCCTCTCAAATCTCTCTTTTCTGGATCTCTGCTACACCACAAGCTCCATTCCTCAGTTGCTGATCAACCTCTGGGGCCCAGTAAAAACCATCTCTTACAATGGCTGTATGATTCAACTTTATTTTTTCCTTGCATTGGGATCCACAGAATGTGTGCTACTGATGGTGATGTCCTATGACCGTTATGCAGCTGTGTGTAGACCCTTGCATTATACTGTCCTCATGCACCCTCGTTTCTGTCAACTGTTGGCTGTGGCTTGTTGGGTAAGTGGCTTTTCCAACTCAGCACTTCACTTCTTGTTTGCCTTCTGGGTACCCCTGTGTGGACATCGCCAAGTGGACCATTTCTTCTGTGAAGTTCCAGCACTGCTTCGACTGTCATGTGTTGATACTCATGCTAATGAGCTGACCCTCATGGTCACGAGCTCCATTTTTGTTCTCATACCTCTCATCCTCATTCTCAGCTCCTATGGTGCCATTGCCTGGGCAGTGCTGAGGATGCAGTCAACAACTGGACTCCAGAAAGTCTTTGGGACGTGTGGAGCCCATCTTATGGTTGTATCCCTCTTTTTCATTCCAGTCATGTGTATATACCTCCAGCCACCATCAGGAAATTCTCAAGATCAAGGCAAGTTCATTGCCCTGTTTTATACTGTTGTCACACCTAGCCTCAACCCTCTAATCTACACCCTCAGAAACAAAGATGTAAGAGGGGCCGTAAAGAGACTAGTGGGGTGAGAATGGTCTACTATACTTGTGACAATAATGGTATAATGGAGCATCTGTTTCACCAATAGTTCATCTACCCATCCACACGCCAACCCTTCTTTCATTCACTCACTCTATTAGCACTTATTTTGTACTCTCACAAGGTCACAGAGTTCAGGTAGCAGATAGGAATTAAACACAGTCTGCCTAAATAGTAATCACTCTTCAGTGGATATAACAGCCATGTAAAACATGAATCAAGCATCAATATTAATTTTTTCAGTGCAGAAATCCAATAAAAATATCCTTCACTTAACTGAAGATGAAGCATAGAATTTGTTGTAAAAATTGATAAAATTCAGATGTAAAATTCCTATGGAGAGATGATATTCTTAATTTAAAATGACCTAGAATATGTCTTTCAGTTTCTCCCTTTATAGGCAAAATTTGTCATAAAATTTTTCTTCTGTCTTTGGTTTAATAATGAAAGATAAGTCTTTACTCCAACACTGTTATTCTCTTTTGAATACTAGTTAATATTGAAAAAAAATTTAGTGTATTCTTTGATATTCCATTATCATTAGTAAGAAAATAATTTTGATGAATTGTACCAAAAAGGGCTTTCAAATAATGCCCCTCATATTTTCCTTTTTTTTTTTTTCAAGTCAGTGAGACTTGTAAAGGAGGTGAAAATAAGTTGCAAAGCTGTGCTATATAGCACATAAAGTAGTGGTCATCCTAGGCTAGGTTTTGTTAGTGAAGTTAGAGCATGGTGCACCTGCTTAACTTAAGAAGTGATAAAGAATGTCTGAGTTGACTGAGTACTAGACTCTTGAAAAATGAGTTGATGAATCTGATGGGTATTTGAAAGAATTATGTGAAAATATATTAGAAAATATTTGTGATAAAAGCTGTATGAAAATGCTAGTTGTTTTTTCCTTTTCAAACTCAATCTGATTTGAATATTTGTGGTTAGAAAGTTCATTATAAAAATCAACTGACACATTTTCCAAACAAATGTATTTTTATCAAAGTATAATTTCATTACCTATGTTACTGCCACCATCTCCATCTGAAATGTATACTATGTATATAACACTTTAAACTGAACCCACATTGAGCTGAAGAATAATTAAATTTAAAGTAAAATCTTGGCAAAACCTGAATTTTGAATGGTAACTCAAATGTCAGTTGTAGTTTTTGAAGCCTTTAAAGTTTAGGTATGATTGGTTCAAACCCTATTTCCTAAAGTATTAAAATGAAAAACACATCCAAAATCTTCCCCTCAATTTTCTGTATGGCTTGCAGTTATATTGATTCTGATGTCTTTGTTTTTTCCTTTGTTTATCTGTGATTCAGTCTTTATCTCCAACTAGGTGTATATGGGGTATATTCAATTATGCTTAAGCTACTTTACAGAAAATTAAGAGCCAAGAATCATGTCTATAAAAGAACTTTTAGTAAATAATTGGGGCCACATAGAGTGAACCATCACAGAGGAAAACAAAAACTTTAAAAAACTTAAAAGACATAACTGAGTTCTTTGAACCATCTTGCATTTATGGAAATACCACTATTTGGGATACTGCATGCAGTACCCAGGTCTCTCACTGCCTAAATTTTCAGATACAAATCCACCATATTCCAATTACAATTCACAAACAAAATTACTCAAAAGAAAAATTTCATAGACTTATCAGATCTATCTTGCAAGAATATTCTATGTACACTTGAAGAGAATGTTTATCCTTGTGCTGATAGATGGGATATATATGAAAGTCTGTTAAGTCCAATTGGTATAAAGTATGGTTCAAGTCCAATTTTTAAAATAGATTTTCTTTCTGGGTAATGTACCCATTGCTGAAAATGAAGTCCCCTACTATTACTGTGTTGTAGTGTTGTCTGTTTCTCCCTTCAGACCTGTTAGTATTTGCTTAATTCATTTAGCTGCATCAGATCAGATCAGATCAACTGCTCAGTCGTGTCCAACTCTTTGTGACCCCATGAATCGCAGCACTCCAGGCCTCCCTGTCCATCACCAACTCCTGGAGTTCACTCAGACTCAATTGTGAGTTTTGAGGTGTCTGTGGGTTTGGTGTGACTTTGGGCAGCCTGTATTTTGATACTAAGGGCTATGTTCCTGCATTGCTAGAGAATTAGCGTGGTGTGTCTTGCTCTGGAACTTGTTGACTCTTGAGTGGAGCTTGGTTTCAGTGTAGGTATGGAGGCTTTTGGATGAGCTCTTGTTGATTACTATTCCCTGGAGTAAGGAGTTTTCTGATGTTCTCAAGTTTTGGATTTAAGTCTCCTGCCTGTGGCTTTCAATTTTATTCTTACAGTAGCCTCAAGACTTCTCCATCCATACTGCACAGATGATAAAACATCTAGGTTAGTGGTGAAAAGATTCTCCACAGCGAGGGACAACCTGAGAGGTTCACAGAGTTACATAAAAAAGAGAAGAGGGAGGTGGGAGTTAGAGGTGACCAGGAGGAGAAGATGGGGAGTCAAAAGGGGAGAGACCAATCTAGCCAGTAATAAGTTCCCTAAGTGTTCTCCGCAGCCTGGAACACCCAGAGAGATTCACAGAATTAAGTAGAGATGAGAAAGGGGAGGGAGGAGATAGAGGTGACCTGGGGAAGAAGAGGGAGAGTCAAAAGGGGACAGCAATCAAGCCAGTAATCACACCCCTAAGTAAAAATTGGTACTGAAGATTAGAGTCTTCGGTTCAGTTCAGTTCAGTCACTCAGTCATGTCCAACTCTTTGCGACCCCATGAATTGCAGCACACCAGGCCTCCCTGTCCATCACCAACTCCTGGACTTCACCCAAACACATGTCCGTCGAGTCGGTGATGCCATCCAGCCATCTCATCCTCTGTTGTCATCCCCTTCTCCTGCCCCTAATCCCTCCCAGCATCAGAGTCTTTTCCAATGAGTCAACTCTTCGCATGAGGTGGCCAAAGTACTGGAGATTCAGCTTTAGCATCATCAGTCCTTCCAATGAGCACCCAGGACTGATGTCCTTTAGAATGGACTGGTTGGATCTCCTTGCAGTCCAAGGGACCCTCAAGAGTCTTCTTCAACACCACAGTTCAAAAGCATCAATTCTTTGGAGCTCAGCTTTCTTCACAGTCCAACTTTCACATCCATACATGACCACGGGAAAAACCATAGCCTTGACTAGATGGACCTTTGTTGGCAAAGTAATGTCTCTGCTTTTCAATATGCTATCTAGGTTGGTCATATCTTTCCTTCCAAGGAGTAAGCGTCTTTTAATTTCATGGCTGCAGTCACCATCTGCAGTGATTTTGGAGCCCCCCAAAATAAAGTCGGACACTGTTTCCACTGTTTCCCCATCTATTTGCCATGAAGTGATGGGACCAGATGCCATGATCTTCGTTTTCTGAATGTTGATCTTTAAGCCAACTTTTTCACTCTCCACTTTCAGTTTCATCAAGAGGCTTTTGAGTTCCTCTTCACTTTCTGTCATATGGGTGCTGTCATCTGCATATCTGTGGTTATTGATATTTCTCCCGGCAATCTTGATTCCAGCTTGTGCTTCTTCCAGCCCAGTGTTTCTTATGATGTACTCTGCATATAAGTTAAATAAGCAGGATGATAATATACAGCCTTGACATACTCCTTTTCCTATTTGGAACCAGTCTGTTGTTCCATGTCCAGTTCTAACTGTTGCTTCCTGACCTGCATATAGGTTTCTCAAGAGGAAAGTCAGGTAGTCTGGTATTCCCATCTCTTTCAGAATTTCCCACAGTTTATTGTGATCCACACAGTCAAAGGCTTTGGCATAGTCAATAAAGCAGAAATAGATGTTTTTCTGGAACTCTCTTGCTTTTTCGATGATCCAGCAGATGTTGGCAATTTGATCTCTGGTTCCTCTGCCTTTTCTAAAACCAGCTTGAACATCTGGAAGTTCACGGTTCACGTATTGCTGAAGCCTGGCTTGGAGAAGTTTGAGCATTACTTGACTAGCATGTGAGATGTGTGCAGTTGTGCGGTAGTTTGAACATTCTTTGGCACTGCCTTTCTTTGGGATTTCCTGGGGCTTCCCTGGTGGCTCAGAGGGTACAGTGTCTGCCTGCAATGCAGGAGACCTGGGTTTGATCCTTGGGTCAGGAAGATCCCCTGTAGAAGGCGAATGGCTAACCCACTCCAGTACTCTTGCCTGGAAAATCCCATGGACAGAGAAGCCTGGTAGACTACAGTCCATGGGATCGCAAAGAGTCAGACATGACTGAACAACTTCACACTCACTTTCTTTGGGATTGGAATGAAAACTGACCTTTTCCAGTCCTGTGGCCACTGCTGAGTTTTCCAAATTTGCTGGCATATTGAGTGCAGCACTTTCACAGTATCATCTTTCAGGATTTGAAATAGCTCAACTGGAATTTTGTCACCTCCACTAGCTTTGTTCATAGTGATGCTTTCTAAGGCCCACTTGACTTCACATTCTAGGATGTCTGGCTTTAGGTGAGTGATCACACCAGCATGATTATCTGGGTCCTGAAGATCTCTTTTGTACAGTTCTTCTGTGTATTCTTGCCACCTCTTCTTAATATCTTCTGCTTCTGTTAGGTCCATATCATTTCTGTCCTTTCTCGAGCCCATCTTTGCATGAAATGTTCCCTTTGTATCTCTAATTTTTTTGAAGAGATCTCTAGTCTTTCCCATTCAAAAATACAATATTATAAATATTAAAAAATTCAATCACAAAAATTATAAAATATGTATATGAAATTTGCTTTAAAAATAGGGCCTTCTATATGTGAGACAGCAAAAGAGACACAGATGTAAAGAACAGACTTTTGAACTCTGTGGGGGAAGGCGAGAGTGGGATGATTTGAGAGAATAGCATTGAAACATGTATATTACCATATGTGAAATAGATAGCCAGTCCAGGTTTGATGCATGAGACAGGGTGCTCAGGGCCGGTGTACTGGGATGACCCAGAGGGATGGGATGGGGATGGAGGTTGGAGCAGGGTTCAGGATGGGGAACGCATGTACACCCATAGCTGATTTTTGTCAATGTATGGCAAAAACTACTACAATATGTAAAGTAATTAGCCTCCAATTAAAATAAATTATTTAATTAAAAAATAAAATAGGGTCTTTTTTTTTTTTCAAAGTAATAGTAGGTTATAAAAATGAGAATTATCTAGGAATTTCTCTGGAGCTATTGAGGGCAATGTAGGGTCAGTTCAGTTTCAGATAGTTCCTTGTTCTAGCTTATACTTCTTCTCAAGGTCTATAGGCACCTTCCAATGCTTAGTCAATGCTAACTACATGGTTTAAATCTGTTGCACCTATCACTTCCAGAGTTGTTCCCTCTTCTTTGTTTATTTTGGCTTCCTCTGTTTTCAAGTCTCTCCAGTGTCTAATTTCTGCCCTGACACAAGGGGGCAAAGGTGGTCACTTAGTTAGGCTCACTTGTTCAGTTGTGCTGTGGGGAGGACAGAACACTGCAAACAAATGTCACTGGCGTGTGTGGGGAGTGCTCCCAGTGTATAAACCACAATGGGTTTGCCCCAGCTCATGTTGTGTGTGCTTTTCTGGTCTACACTGCTCAGGCTCCAGGTTGCTCTGCAGGGGAATTGTCCAAAGCGGGCCCTGGGTTTCGTGCACTTCCTAGGTCTAAGACACTCAGATTCAGGTTCTCGGGTACTCCGCAAAGGCACAAATTTGGTTGGGCCTGCGTTTTGTGCCCTTCCCAGGTCCTAGCAGCTCAGGCGACCAGGTGCTTGGCAAGGACACTGTCCCAGGTGAATCGTGCATCTTAATCACCTCCTCAGTCCTGGCCACTTGGTTTCTTGGGTGCGCTGCAGGAGTGCCGTCTCAGGTGTGCCGTGTGTCTCCTTTGGGGAGCTGATCTCTGGCTGTGACCATCCTGGCAGATGTCAACTGTCTAGGATCTTAGGAACACTTGATTAGCAACTAGGAGCCTGCTCACAGTTTGGTGGGGGATGCCATCTCTGGGGCCGAGATTGCCCTTTGCCTTCCGGTTCTGGCTGTCGCCAGCCTTCCTCTCTGCCTCCCATGGGTGGATGGGCTGGTCTGCAGTTGGCTAGCTCTCCTCTGGTATTCGCTCAGTCCTTTGTTATGTGAGCAAGCCAGGCTGTGCCTTAGGTTAGAGCTTTTCGAGGGGAAAGTTCTCTTTCTCTATCTTTTTTTTTCCTCTTTCTGGCTATCCCACAGTTTGTGATGCTATCTCATGTTAGCTCCCTCAGATTGTCCTCAGCGCATTCAGACCTGGTCCTTACCCTAAGCCTGCAACCTGCGCCTCCCTGTTCAGCCCCCGCTCGCTGGTGGCAGATGCAAAGAGTGTCTGGGCTACTTCTCCACTGGGAGTTGTGGTTAGGCGCCTATTCTGTGGGTTTTTTTTTTTTTTTCCTCCCAATCATGTTGCACTCTGAGATTCCAAAACTCCCCACAGGCCCGCTGGTAAGAGGGTTTCCTGGTGTTTGGAAACTTTTCCTTCTTCACGACTCCCTCCCTGGTATGGGTCTCCATCCCTAACTCTTTTGTCTCTCTTTTTGTCTTTTGTATTTTGTCCTACCTGCTTTTAAAGAGAATGGGCTGCCTTTCTGGGTGCATGGTGTCTTCTGCCAGTGTTCGGAAGTTGTTTTGTGGAAGTTGCTCAACATTCAAATGATCTTTGGATGAATTTGTGGGGGAGAATGTGGTTTCCCCATCCTATTCCTTCACCATCTTCCCCATTTCCAATTGTTTACTTTTTCTAGATTCCATGTAGAAGTGATAACATGGAGTGTTTATATTGATATTTAATATATATATGTTATATATATATTATAATCTCCCCTTTATCTCCTTTATCCATTCAAATGTTGGTGAACACTAAGGTTGCTTCCATATCTTGGCTATTGTAAATAATGCTGCAATGAACGTTGGATTGTACATATCTGTTCAAATTAGTGTTTTTGTTTTCTTCAGATATATATACTCAGGAATGGAATTGCTGGATTGTAGAGTAGTTGTACTTTTAGTGTTTGAAAACCTCTAGTAAGTTTTCTGCAGTGGCTGTATCAGTTTACATTCCCATCAAGGGTCTAAAAGAGTTTCTTTTTTCCACATTCTTGCCAACATTTGTTGTTTGTAAAGTTTTGGATGATAACCATTCTGATAGGTATGAGGTAATGTCTCATTCTGGTTTTGATTTGCATTTCTCTAATAATTAATGATGTGGAACATCCTTTTTTTTGGGGGGGAAACTACAACTGGTAAATTTATTTCCTTTATTTTAGGTCAAATAATACTTAAACATTTAAGCTGTAATTTTAATGTTTTCATTTTATTTTTTTAATTTAAATTTATTTATTTTAATTGGATGCTAATTACTTTACAGTATTGTATTTGTTCTGCCACACATCAACATGAATGTGCCTGTTAGCCATCTATATGTCTTCTTTGGAAAAATGTCTATTCATGCTTTCTGCCTATTTTTTGATTGAGTTTTTTGGTCTTATTGATACTGAGTTATATGAGCTGTTTATATATTTTGGATATTAACCACTTACCAGTCATACCATTTACAAATATTTTCTCCCATTCAGTCGGTCATCTTTTTGTGGATTATCATTTTGTTTTATATATATATATATATATACACACACACATATATATATACATACACATGTATATATTTCCTGTGCAAAAGCTTTTTAACATTAAGTAGGTCTAGTTTGTTTTTGCTTTTGTTTCTTTTGCCTTAGCATACAGATTCAAAAAAATGTTGCTATGATTTATCTCAAAGAGTGTTCTGCCTATTTTCTCTCTTAGGAGTTTTATGGATTCTGGTCTTAAATTTAGGTCTTTAATCGATTTTGAGTTTATTTTTTTTATATGATGAGTGGAAATGTTGCAGACATTCTTTTACATATAAATGTTCAGTTTTTGATCATTTCAGACTTACAAAACTTTTCAAAACTAGTAAAGTAAACAGATATGATGATGCTATACAAATTGTTTTTAACTTTCCTTCCATGCCACGCTCAGTTGCTTCAATCATGTTCAACTCTGTGCGACCCAATGGACTGTAGCTTGCTAGGCTCCTCTGTCCATGGGATTCTCCAAGGCAAGAATACTGGAGTCAGTTTCCATTCCCTCCTCCAGGGGATCTTCCCAGCCCAGGGATGGAGCCTGTGGCAGGATGGAGTTCTTGCATCTTCTGCATTGCAGGCAGATTCTTGACCACTGAACTCCCAGAAAGCCTGTTACTTGCCTTAATTTTTAATAAATAATCATTTTTAAGATTAATAAGCACATGTAAAAGTAATAATCTTTAATGCCTACAGATAACTCCTGCCTACTTCTATAGTGTAATTGTCAAGTAGTTATTTTCACGTGTTCAGATTATTTCTATTCTTCATTAGGTGCACACAGATACAAATAAACACCACAGTGTATTATGTTTTGGTCTTTGGTGAACTAAATAGCTTTTGGTAAAATGAGCATATCTGGCAAAACACATCTTTGTCATTAGTGAACATCACTACCATTCTGTGATTGTAGCATCATCACATCTTTTTCTCAGCCTTATTGAGATAAAATAATAAAAATTGTCAAGAGTTAGACTTAAGGTGGGTAATGTGATGATTTTATATTGTCATTGTGAAATGATTACCACAATCAAGTTAAGTAACATATTCACTGTCTCACATAGCTATCCTTTGTGTATGTGGGTGATAGGAACAGTTAAGGTCTACTTTGTTAGCAAATTTCAAACACAGTACAGTATTATTAACTACAGTCAGCATGCTCTATGTTAGATTGCTAGAACTTATTCATTCTATCTGTAAATTGTCATGGCAGCAGTCAGAGGTCTTCTTTCCTTGTCACATTATCACTACTATGAGTAGTTATTAATCACTTATAGATCACAGCACCTCCCTGAGAACTTGATGTTCAAATTTAAGGTAATGCTTCTATAGATGACTAGAGGTACTTGATTATGTTGTAACTATGTTCATTTCTCTTAAGAGAAAGTTTTTGAATGAGTTCCAAATATATTCTTTCAGAATTCATCTGCACGTATGTACATTTGGTAAACTACATAAAAATTAAAATTGCTTTTATTAATTATGTTTAGTTCAGCTTTATTCTTCCTTTCTTGAATTTAAATCTGATTTCTCTTTCTTTTAAAAAATTTTTTTACTATGGAGACTCTCGGTAAAAATTTCTCATATTATTCTGCAACAAATTCCTCTGAATTTTATGACTTTTCTCTTTTGGATGGTTACCTATTTTCATAGTACCCACAACTCAAAAAAAAATTTATTTAACTCTATGCTGCTACTGCTGCTTCTAAGTCGCTCAGTCATGTCAGACTCTGTGCGACCCCATAGACGGCAGCCCACCAGGCTCCCCCATCCCTGGGATTCTCCAGGGAAGAACACTGGAATGGGTTGCCATTTCCTTCTCCAATGCATGAAAGTAAAAAGTGGAAGTGAAGTCGCTCAGTCATGTCCGACTCTTAGGGACCCCATGGACTGCAGCCTACAGGCTCCTCCATCCATGGATTTTCCAGGCAAGAGTATTGGAGTGGGGTGCCATTGCCTTCTCCGAATTAGTAAGGATAAAAAATTTTAAAATATTTTTATGGAAGGAAATATTTCACATCATAGAGTTGTTTGGGAACTAAGAGTCGCAAGAGACAGATATTTGTGGAAGCGCTACTCAGCGACCAGAATGTGAAAGTGAAAGTCGCTAAGTCCTGTCTGACTCTGCAACCCCATGGACTGACCATGGAATTTTCCAGGCTAGAATATTGGAGTGGGTAGCCTTTCCCTTCTCCAGGGGATCTTCCCCACCCAGGAAAGGAACCAGGGTCTTTTGCATTGCAGGCGGATTCTTTACCAACTGAGCTATGAGGGAAGCCCTCCCAGTGACCAGAGCAGAAGTCATATGAACCTCTCATGGACTGGTGGTGGTGGTGGCTTAGTAGCTAAGTCATGTCTGACTCTTGTGACCCCGTGGACTGTAGCCCACCAGGTTCCTCTGTCCATGGGATTCTCCAGGCAAGAATACTGGAGTGGGTTGCCATTTCCTTCTCCAGGGATCTTCCCTACCCAGGAATCGAACCCGAGTCTCCTGTGTTGCAGGCAGATTCTTTACCAACTGAGCTACAAGGGAAGCCCTTATAGTGCTTTATCCTCTCATGGACTAGAAAATGCCTAAAGGTATAGGTAAGAATGTCCTAGACTTCTGAGATATAAGCTGGTAATTTGTACTTTAAGCCTGTGCATGCACGTGGATTAAGTTGCTTTGTCGTGTCTGACTCTTTCCGACCCTATGGACCATAACCCACCAGGATCCTCTCTCCATGGGATTCTCCAGGCAAGAATACTGGAGTGAGTTACTGTGCTTCCTTCAGGGGATCTTCCCAGCCCAGGGATTGAACTCACATCTCTTACGTCTCCTACATTGGCAGATGGGTTCTTTGCCACTAGTGCCACCTGGGAAGCCCCATTTTAAGTCTGTACATTAACCTAAACTGAAATATTTTGGAAAACCTGTCTAGTACTGGACTTACGTATCAAAATTCTTTGGTAGCCAATTTCATTCCAGAACTTGACAATCAGAACTGTAGCAATAAGAAGACTGCTGTCTCCAAAATTACAATTGCTGTTATTAAAGAAGGTTATTACAAAACAGTTTGACAAGTGCATTTTTTCTCCCTTCCTTCCTTTTCTTTCTTTCCTTTTAGATTGAGTATGCATCTTTTTCAAAGAGAAATTTTTATGGTCCTCTAGTATGTTGTTGCTGTTTAGTCACAAGTTGTGTCCAGCTCTTCTGCAACACCATGGATTGTGCCCTGCAAGACTCTTCTGTCTGTGAGATATCCCAGGAAAGAATGTTTAAGTGGGTTGCTATTTGTACCCATGAGTCAAAGCTTTTTCTTGCCCAGAGTTCTCCAAAGAGCTGTCTTGACTTCCTTGTTCCGTAAACTGTAGATGATAGGGTTGAGCATGGATGTCACCACTGTGTAGAAGAGGGCCAGGAGTTTATCTACCCCAGGTGAATGGCTAGACTTGGGCCTCAAATAGCTGACAGATGCTGAGCCATAGAATAGCGTTACTACCAGTAGGTGGGAAGAACAGGTAGAAAGAGCTTTTCGGCGACCTTCAGGGGATGACATGATGAGCACGGCAGCTAAAATTCTGACATAAGAAGCAATGATTAATAAAAATGGGCTGGAAATGCAAAGAGTGGCCACAACAAAGACTGCAGCCTCATTATGGGATGTATCCCCACAGGCTAGTGCCAGAATAGGGGGGAGGTCACAGAAGAAGTGGTCTATTTCACAGGGGCCGCAGAAGTCCAAAGAAAAAATATAGTTGGTTTGGCCCAAGCTTACTATGCAACCCACACCCCAAGAAACCATTGCTAAATGGACGCACACTCCACGACTCATTCGTGTTGCATAGTGAAGTGGGGAGCATATGGCCGTATAGCGATCAAAAGCCATGGCTGCCAAAAGATAGCATTCACTGATCCCAAATAAGGCAAAGAAAAACATCTGTGTAGCACAGCCCTCCCGAGAGATTCCTCGGGCCTCACTCACAAGGCTCTGCAGCATCTTGGGTATGACAGAGCAAGTGTATCCAATCTCCAAGAGAGACAAGTTGGCCAGGAAGAAGTACATGGGGGTATGGAGGACTGAATTGGTCCAGATGGCAAGGGCTATGAGAGCATTGCCTGTCAGTGATGCTAAGAACATGAGTAAGATGAAGGAAAATAAAAGCCAACACTGTTCGGTTAACTCAGAGAATTTGGTAAATGCAAAGTGTTTCACAGACATGCTATTGTCTCTCCACAAGGAACAATTGATGCTCATGACCTGAAAAAAAGAAAGGCAGGTCATTAAAAGATTCTTTTAGCTGGAAATATAAATCTTTATATTGCTCTTAACAAGCTCAAGTCAGAGATAAATTTCTTACCTCTAGTTTTAAAAGTTTGGAAGTTACACTGATCCTGTTGCCAAATCTAGTCAGCAGACATAAAATGGAAAAAAATTTCCCTTTTATATCTAGTCAGCAGGCATAAAATGGAAAAAAAATTTCAGCACAATTAGCTTTTATCCCATTATTTTATCAAATAAAGTTATCATATCTAAATATTTATTTCCTATTGTCTTGCCACTGACTTGCTTTCTTCACTCATTCATTCTACAAGTATTTGTTGAATTCAGAGTATTTTCAGAGTATTTTTCAGTTACTGTTCATGGGTCCTGAGATTAAACAATGGACAAAAAAGGATGGAAACAAGTGGACTCATTCAAAATTCTGTTAAATATGAAATAACAACTCTGAATGATTACAAAACCCTTGGTGGATATGATTTTGAAAAATTTATTCACACATCAAGTATTCTATTATGATGCATTTACACTTAAAGCATTTATAAACATTTACTGTGTACTGTATCTAGTTAAATTAATTAATATAGTTTAATGTATATATTCCCCATGTAGCAACACAATTCAGTTAAGGTTGTAGTAAAGAAACAGAGCTAATAGTCTATTATCTTTTTTTTGAACCCAAAACATTTTCTTAAATATCTTCAGTTCTCAATAATAGCCTATGCAGTTGCATAAAAACTCTGATTGTGGAGAAGTTGTCATCTCTTTTATCAGTTAAATACACAAATATGTTATTAATATAATACTTACTAATTCTATCTTCCTGTACCTAGGAAGAACTGCTATTTCCTCAGTGACACTGATGGAGGAAACAAGGAAGAAATCCAAACCAGAAATGGAGAATGCCTCACTCTTTCTTAAGTAGGGACATCACAAAGATTTCATTTCATAAGTATACTGTCCCATTTAGACTGCAGACAGTAAATGCAAATGCTTGTGTTGGGAGTGAGAGTCAGGGTCGTGCGGCATGGGAGAAAGCAGCTGGTGGATGATACACTGGATGGCTGACTGTGCAAAGGCCAATGTATGCTGCCAGTCATTTGATAGTCTTAGCCCCACAGGATGAATAAAAAGTTATCCTGTGATAAGTACTTCCTACAGCTTCACAAAGTTCAGAGATAATTGAAAAAATAAGATGTCTAGAAAGGTCTGTGAGTGCCTCTAAATAATTAAACTTACAAAGAATTATATTCTGTCTATAAATAATTATTACATCATAGAGAGATAAATGTATGGGTCTGCTTGGGGTGAGAATACAAACAAATGTAGTCAAATTCCCTTCTCCCTCCCTGTCACTGGGAATAGTACTACACGAGGCAAAATCTGATTTTTTTCATGACATTTTCTGTTTTTTTCAGGGTTTACTCTCTGTTGACCTTTGTCCAGGGACCCTGAGATCCATGTAGTAGAGGTCAGTTTTATGTACATATCAAGAATATTTAACTTTAATCATTGTCTACTGAAAGAGAGGGAGGTCCTCAAGGGCAGCTGTCAGGGGTCTGTAGATAGGAGCGTCACGGCAGTACAACAGACGGCTTGGCACAGACATTCTTCAGGCTTTTACCTCATACATTTTCTGGACTTAAAGCTTCTAATTAATCATTTTTGTGAAGAAAAGGTGATGAAGCCCTTCCTGTCTTTCTTGCTGAGTTGTTTTGAGTTAAAATGCAAACATGACAGAGGCAAGCCATGAATGAAAAATAAGGAGTTAAAGTGCACTTCATCAGCATAAAAAACTCTTGCCTTTTACTAGTCTCATGTTAAGAAACTCAGAGGATGATGTGTGCCATACCCTCTATTATAACCAGTCTGTAAAAATAATCTATTTAATGTACATATGTGTAAAAATGAGTTTGCTGTACAGCAGAGATTGACACAGCATCTTAAATCAACTATACTTCAATAAAAAGCCTATGTTAAGATTTGGTTATCAAGAAAATATGCACTGATATTAATCTGAAGATATAGGAGTTTCATGCCCAATAATAAATTGTATTTGTCTATCTCTACTCAATGTAATAAGAGATTGAGTGATCAATGAACATCAACAAGATTCTGATGGTTTGAATTTTGGAATGGAGTTTCAGTGATAATTAGATGTATGAAGAGATAGAGGAAGGAGACAAGATAATTTTAATAGCTCAATGGGTTGGCTTCATGTGCCACCTTACTCAACCCCAAGATCCAAGACAAGTACATTCTGTATAGTTCTGCTTTGGAAATAATCTAGCACAAGTGATTCATTTTGGGTCCGTGCCACATAATCAGAAATGCTCCTTAACTAATTCAGTCCCTTATTAATCTCTGTTCTCTTAATGAAATGTTTCTTTGTTTCCCATCAGTCAAAGGAAAACATGAAACATTATTAGATATTTTACCTGAAACACTTAGTACAGTGCCTGGCATACAAGAAAAACTCAATAAATATTCAACTCTTTGCAACCCAATGGGCTGTACAGTCCATTGAATTCTCCAGGCTACAGTACTGGAGTGGGTACTATTTCCCTTCTTCAGGGGATCTTACCAACCCAGGGATCAAACCCAGGTTTCCCACATTGCAGGTGGGTTCTTAACCAACTGAGCTATCAGGGAAGCCCCAGTAAATATTAATCTTTGTTATGCTGAAATTGTCATTTCTAAATGATCAAGTAGTAGATACTGTTTATGTAAATTGGTCATTAGTTTGTAGAGAAGATTTCCCATTGCTTTCCACAATTCACCCATAGTCATTTCATTGAGGACTTAATATTTAGCTGGGTGATGCCTTAACATAACCCAGACGAACTATGTTATCGTTTCATTGGAATAACATGCACAAGATAATCTAGGCATTTATATTACCCAACAATAAGAGACATATCTATTTCCTGAGAAGTAATTATTTTGAAACAATTTGCAGCAATATTATGACAGAGCTACTGGCAAACTGAGTAGATATTTATACACTTCAGAGAAGAAGAAAAGACCTGATTAAAATAATCTCCAGAACTGAATAATGCTTTGGGTATTATCTATCCATTTTAGCATTTTAATAGACTGTCTTCCACAACCTTCTTTTTTCAAGACATCAGTTTTATCACATACCTTTAATTCTAAACTTTGAGTGAAAAAAATAAATGGTTTTTACTTCTGATGAGCCAGTAGCTAATTTTGTCTGCAGGCTCTCCATTTAACCTCCCAAAGTTCAGAGGATATAAATCTCCACATCCTCACTCCTAAGACCATGCACTGAGAAGATTTTGCTGTGGTCAGGACCATGTCTGATTTCATGAAGGCTGTGTGTCTCTTAACAGAGCATCATGTCCTTCCTAGCAATGCTCTCATGGCTAACACACAAAGACACACAGGCACACACACACACAAGCATGCAAGACTGTGCTGATTACATAATGATGATGTTTGGACTTTCCTCATCCTGAAACATTAAGAATTATGAATATTTATACTTCGTTTCTTCTTCTTGCTCTGAATCCATATCCTGCCTTCCTTTCTCAGGAGACATATTCTTCTCACTAGAGTATGTCAGGAAGCAGTTTGATTCTCTCAGGAATTGCCATGGACAGGTCTGTCTCTATCTGTTGGGGAGTATGAGTATTCAGAAAGCAAAATAAATAAATATAAAAGATAATGTAAAAAGAAAAGTAAAAGTAAATCAACAGCAATATATAATGAATAACCTATAGTATAGATAGCTGCTATCATAGACTGTGTACACAATGTGATATTAATTCAAGGGAAATCTACTACTGGAACCAAATATGTATGTGACCACTCTATACTATTAATATAGAATATTCACATTTAAATTTTTGTTTGAATTAAACTAAGTAGTTATCAAAAGTAATTATGAAAATGATGTAACTTTCATGTCATATTAATAGTATATTGATGCATTTAGTATTTATTTTGATTATTATAAAAAACTCAATAAATCATAATAATCTTCTAATCTTCTAGTAACATGAGTTTGACAAAGTACCTTTTTGTTTGTATCAAAAGTAAAAAAACCTGAGTCAAAGATATATATTATGATGATGAAAAAACTGTATGATACTTAATATTTTTTGTTTAAATGATATAAAAAAGTGGATAAGATAATAAATACCTATTATTGACATGATATGAAGGCAAAGGAAAAAGCCTACAGAAGAGTAAGTTGTCATTTGTTTTTTTAATTGGAGTAAATTTTTTTACAATGTTAGTTTCTGCTGTACAAGGACATGAATTACTTATGTGTATATACATATCCCTTCCATTGTGAATCTCCCTTCCATACCCACAATTCCACCCTTACCAGTCATTCACAGAACACCAAACAGAGCTTCCCACCAGCTAATTTTGCTACCTGATTCTAGAAAAAAAGTTTAAATTCTTCCTCTTTTGGGGGAATATAGCTTTATTCCTCTGCTCAGATTCATATTCCTTTATTTATTTATTTTACTTTATAATATTGTATTGATTTTGCCACACATTGACATGATCTGCCATGGGTGTACATGTGTTCCCCATCCTGAACCCCTCTCCCACCTCCCTCACCATCCCATCCCTCTGGGTCATCCCAGTGCACCAGCCCCGAGCACCCTATATCATCATATTCCTTTAAAAATTGTTGTGTGTCCTTTAAAAATTGTTGGGCTTCCCTGGTGGCTGAGTTGATAAAGAATCTGCCTGCAATATGGGAGACCTGAGTTCGATCTGGGTTGGGAAGATCCCCTGGAGAAGTGAATAGCTACCCACTTCAGTATTATGGCCTGGAGAATTGTATGGACTGTATAGTCCATGGTGTTGCAAAGAGTTGGACATTACTGAGCAACTTTCACACATGCATGCTTAATATACAAAAAGTTGAATATATTTAATGTATGCATTTTGATGAATTTGGAAATGGGCCTATACATATGATACTGCCATCAAAAACAATATAAACCATCACCTCCAAAGACTCCTTGTGCTCCACGCATTTTTTTGTTTGTTTGTTTGTTTGTGAGATGAGCACTGGTCATGAGTTTGTGCACTTTAAAACTTAAGAGGGCAGAAATCCATTCTTTGAAGATGTATTTTGTCACTATTGATTTCTGAGTGGAAGACAATTACAATTCTGAAATGAGTTGTCTTTACAGGTCTAAAAGATAAAGAAGTGATCTAAACAGCTCTAAACAGTCTCTATAGCTAAGTTTTCAACTTAAATCTTGAATTTTGTACTCTAAACAGAAGTTACCATTTTGTCTAAATAAGATTAAGTTAAACAAAGGTTATCTTAACTAATAAAAATGATCAGAGATATTATGTAACCTCACAGAATTTTTATTTTTCTTGCTTTGTGTGCATGTTTATGTCAAATTTAAAAACCTTTTATGGCACATCAGCTGCCTATCAGCCAACTTTTAAAGTTGTTTAGAATTATTTGTGAAGTAAATATACCAAAGTCCATTTGTCTCAAGAACTGGACCAAGCACCAAGACGGTCTGTTCTGTTTCAAAAAAATGAATCTGTATTGCAGTTAATTCTTGTTCAGGAAAACATATGATTTATCATCCAATAATTTGCTTAGACCTTGATTTGCTAGACCAGAAGACATGCCAGAAATATCTAAATCACTCTTGTTGTTCTTACCCATTAATTTTTCACTATACAGCATTATGCTGATTTCTGTATTGGCAGGCAGATTCTTTACCACTGCACCACCAGGGAAGCACTGTAATGTTGATTTCTAACCGTATTTTAAACACCAAATAAATGTAATATCCTTTAATTTGCTTTAAAAAATGTGATGTTTTATGACAGAGTTTGAAGTTCGATGTGAGTCCTAGAACTAATTTTGACACTTTCAACTTTTAACGATACAGATTCTAAACCTCAAAAATATGCTTACATTGTTGAAGTAATCAATTTTCTGTCTATTCTAGAAATACAAATATTTTCTTTTTCATCCTGATTCTTGCACAGTTTCAAAAAGCATTCCTGGCTGTCCCCACTATGCATGAAATGGTTCCATGTTGTGGTTTATTATTAACATCACTATCTTGTTCTCTCACTGATTCAGAAGGCTCATGCTTATGATATATACAAGGAACATTAAGAAATCCGTATGTTTTGTCCAGATATTTTATTCATTTTATATTTAATGATACATTCCTTAGTTAAAATTATAAAACATTGCACACTTGCTTGTTAGAGTAACAATGTGTTGTTAAAAGATTAGTAGCAATTAGATAAATTGAGGTGGATAAACTTTTGGCCATAGGAAACATCACTACAAACAAAGCTAGTGGAGGTAATGGATTTCCAGTTGAGCTATTTCAAATCCTAAAAGATGATGCTGTGAAAGTGCTACACTCAATATGCCAGCAAATTTGGAAATCTCAGCAGTGGCCACAAGACTGGAAAAGGTCAGTTTTCATTCCAATTGCAAAGAAAGGCAATGCCGAAGAATGCACAAACTACCACAAAATTGCACTCATCTCACACGCTAGTAAAGTAATACTCAAAATTCTCCAAGCCAAGCTTCCGCACTACGTGAACTATGAAATTCCAGATGTTCAAGCTGGTTTTAGAAAAGGCAGAGGAACCAGAGATCAAATTGCCAACATCTGCTGGATCATCAAAAAAGCAAAAGAGTTCCAGCAAAACATCTATTTCTGCTTTGCTGACTATGCCAAAGCCTTTGACTGTGTGGATCACAATAAACTGTGGAAAATCTGAAAGAGATGGGAATACCAGACCACCTGACCTGCCTCTTGAGAAACCTGTATGTAGGTCAGGAAGCAACAGTTAGAATTGGACATGGAACAACAGACTGGTTCCAATTTGGGAAAAAAGTACGTCAAAGATGTACTCTGTGGGAGAGGGAGAGGGTGGGAAGATTTGGGAGAATGGCAATGAAACATGTAAAATATCATGTAGGAAACGAGTTGCCAGTCCAGGTTTGATGCACGATGCTGGATGCTTGGGGCTGGTGCACTGGGAGGGCCCAGAGGGATGGTATGGGGAGGGAGGAGGGAGGAGGGCTCGGGATGGGGAACACATGTATACCTGTGGCGGATTCATTTTGATATTTGGCAAAACTAATACAATTATGTAAAGTTTAAAAATAAAATAAAATTAGAAAAAAAAAAGATGTATATTGTCACCCTGCTTATTTAACTTATATGCAGAGTACATCATGAGAAACTCTGGACTAGATGAAGCACATGTTGGAATCAGAATTGCTGGGAGAAATATCAATAACCTCAGAAATGCAGATGATGCCACCCTTATGGCAGAACGTGAAGAACTAAAGAGCCTCTTGATGAAAGTGAAGAAGGAGAGTGAAAAAGTTGGATTAAAGCTCAACATTCAGAAAACTAAGATCATGGCATCCGGTCCCATCACTTCATGGGAAATAGATGGGGAAACAGTGGAAACAGTGTCACTTTATTTTTTGGGACTCCAAAATCACTGCAGATGGTGATTGCAGCCATGAAATTTAAAGACTCTTACTCCTTGGAAGGAAAATTATGACCAACCTAGACAGCATATTCAAAAGCAGAGACATTACTTTGCCAACAAAGGTCCATCTAGTCAAGGCTATGGTTTTTCCAGTGGTCATGCATGGATGTGAGAGTTGGACTGTGAAGAAAGCTGAGCCCCAAAGAATTGATGCTTTTGAACTGTGGTGTTGGAGAAGACTCTTGAGAGTCCCTTGGACTGCAAGGAGATCCAACCAGTCCATTCTAAAGGAGGGATCAGTCCTGGGTGTTCATTGGGAGGAATGATGCTAAAGCTGAAACTCCAGTACTTTGGGCACCTCATGCAAAGAGTTGACTCACTGGAAAAGACTCTGATGCTGGGAGGGATTGGGGGCAGGAGGAGAAGGGGACGATAGAGGATGAGATGGCTGGATGGCATCAGTGACTCGATGGACATGAGTTTGAGTGAACTCCGGGATTTAGTGATGGACAGGGAGGCCTGCTGTGCTGCAATTCATGGGTCACAAAGAGTTGGACACGACTGAGGGACTGAACTGAACTGATTAGTTTATATTATAGTTTACAGTACTTCAAAAAAAATTGTTTAACAGCCATTATTTCAGTATATATCAAACAGAATAATTTTTTAAATATATTTCCACGGAATGCCCTTACTGGTGTGTATTAGCCAAGTATCACCCTTGCCTAAGAATATGAGAAACATGGCATGTTTTGCAAGAAGAACATCTATTAATAACATGATATGGGAAAGTATGAGAAAGGATTGAGTTATTAAAGAAACCTCTATATACTTACTAAATTGGTAAATACTTTCATCTAATGTCTACCAACTATCACTTGGAAGTGAAAATGCTCCTCATCAGATTGCCCAGTGCCCCCTTTACATCTTTATTCCTCAGAGTGTAGATGAAAGGGTTGAGTGCAGGAGTCACCACTCCATAGAAGAGAGCCATGAACTTGGGCTGGTCTCTTGAGATGGAGGAGGGGGGCTGAAGGTACATGCTGATACCTGGGCCATAAAATAAGAAAACTACAATGAGATGGGAAGAACATGTCCCAAAGGCTTTTTTCCTTCCCTCTGAAGATTTAATCTTAAATACAGCATGTCCAATATAAGCATAGGATATTAGAATTAAGCATAGTGGCACAGCTAAGAAAAAAATGCATACCACTGAGAGTGTGAGCTCATTAGCACCCTTTTCACCACAGGCAGTCTTTATCAGAACAGGAATCTCACACAGCAAGTGATCCAGGGTATTGCGACCACACAGTGGTAACTGTAAGGTGACAGTGGCCTCTGAGACAGCATAGGTCATTCCACTCAGCCACACGGTGGCCACTAATAAGATACAGACGCGCTGATTCATGATGAGGGTGTAGTGTAGAGGCTTGCAGATGGCCACGTAGCGATCAAAGGACATAACAGCCAAAAGCAGACATTCTGTGCCCCCCATTATGTGGAAGAAATAAAGCTGAAATGCACACCTCATATAGCTGATTGTCTTCTTAGACGTTCCCAGGTTAAAGAGCATCTGAGGGACAATGCTTGTGGTGTAGCACATGTCCAAAAAGGAGAGGTTGGTGAGGAAGAAATACATGGGACTGTGCAGACGGGGGTCTAACTTGGACACCAGAATGATGGCTATGTTTCCCATCATGGCCATGGGGTATGTTATAAGCAGAATAATGAATAGAGGAAGCTCTAGCCAAGGACGGTCAGTAAAGCCTAGTAGAATAAACTCTTCAGGATGGCTTTTGTTATTTGGTTCCATTATCTTCAATTTGTTTCACCTATAGCAGGGAGGTAGCAAGAAAGGTAGAAAAAATTTGAGAAATGATAAAACAGAATTATGTAGCTCGCACCATTAAGCATCCAGTCATAGGAGGTTGAGTATAGTAACTAACTGGAAAAAAGTCAAAGTGAAGTCGCTTAGTCGTGTCCAACTCTTTGCAACCCCATGAACGGTAGCCTACCAGGATCCTCTGTCCATGGGATTTTCCAGGCAAGAGTACTGGAGTGGGGTGCCATTTCCTTCTCCAGGGGATCTTCCTGACCCAGGGATCAAACCTGGGTCTCCCACATTGTAGGCAGATGCTTTACCATCTGAACTGGAGGAGAGGACTAATGAAACAAATGTGACACTAGGTGACTTAATTTCTTTTCAAGAGTCTACAGAATAAAGGTAACTAGCTTAAGTAACCTAACCTTTTTGAAATTGAATTTTCTTTTGTGTATAGTAAAGATGCTGTGCCTATGTCCTTGTGCTATGGTGAGGATTAAATGTCAAGTAGAAATGACTGTGTTTTATATTCTCCAAAGGAATGCTTTCAAACTATGTTTGCATACTTATCAGCTGAAGATGCAGCTAAAATGAAGTTTATTGGTTCCTATATTCACATGTCTAGTAGAGTAGATGTGGCATGGGACCTAGGAATCAGGTAGTTTCTTTTCAGAATCACTGCTGCAAGGTATTACTGAAATATTTAGACTAAAATCGTTAGCTATAGCTACAGCTGTAGCACAAGAAGAAGGTGGGGAAAACCCTGCACTTAAGCATCATCAAGGTAGCCTTGTTCAGATACAAGTATATTATTATAGTTGAAGAGTTACATCATCCGCATAGGAACTGACAAGGCAGGTTTTATTCAAATCCATCTTAGTAATTTATAATTGAAAAAGAAATTTAAACATTTTTGTGCCAGTGTCCTGAAATATAAATGGAGAGGATTTAGCTATGACATGTTTTCCTATACTCAGAATTTTGTTTTGGAATGTAAATTTTCTTGCCCAACTACATCATTTAAACTGGGCAATTGGTTTTTCATGTTAAATTTTAATCATCTATCTTGCAGGAATTTTTCTTTATTGAGTGGGCTTATCCTGTTTGTACATAAGAATTTGGATAGTTATCAATGACTTAGTTAATTGTCAGTTCAGTTGCTCAGTTGTGTCTGACTATTTGTGACCCTGTGGACTGCAGCATGCCAGGCTTCCCTGTCCATCACCAACTCCCGGAGTTTACTCGAACTCATGTCCATTGAGTCAGTGATGCCATCCAACCATCTCATCCTCTGTTGTCCCCTTTTTCTCCCGCCTTCAATCTTTCCTGGCATCAGGTCTTTTCAAATTCAAATGAGTCAGTTCTTCGCATCAGATGGCCAAAGTATTGGAGTTTCAGCCTCAGCATCAGTCCTTCCAATGACTATTCAGGACTGATTTCCTTTAGAATTGACCAGTTGGATTTCCTTGCATTCCAAGAACTCCAAGAGTCTTCTCCAGCACCACAGTTCAAAAGCATCAATTCTTCAGTGCTCAGCTTTTTTAAATAGTCCAACTCTCACATCCATACATGACTACTGGAAAAACCATAGCTTTGACTAGACAGACCTTTGTTGGCAAAGTAGCTACAAATCTAATCTTTATGTCTAGGGAACTGGATCAGGAGGCAAATCTTTATTCCTGTTCAGGATAGGAGACTTATCAGTTTAGGGGCAACAGATTACATTTGTAGGGTTGCAGAGCAAAGTTCTCACATTCACTAGTTCATCACATCCTCAAAGCCATCCTGGGAAGTGTCACATAAGATTACTCAGGGCCAAGATGTCACCATGGCTCTTTGATTTCACACTACCCCAGGTCAGGTGTGTGAAATACAATAATAAAATAATAATTCCAAGTAATCCTTGATGAGTGCTGTGTGTCAGACACTATAGGAAGCATTTTACATCCATTGACTCATTTAGTATCTATCCCTAAACCTCATGACAAAGGAAATATTAGTATCCATATTTTAAGATATAATTAATCATTTATCCCTATTAATAGCCTAACAACTATGAATGTTCTAAAGATCAAAAAGCAATCAATTTCTTCAACCAGGTAGGAGATAATGAGAGTAAAAATTCAAATTTAAAGATTCCAAAACTGTATATTTAATCTATAATCCTATCCTAGATCTCTTTCTAGTCTTTTCCATGTGATTCTCATGATATTTCTTTACTTTTAAATCTCAAATATCATGACATTTTAATCCAACTTTTGAAGTACTTCCAGTGATTTTTCCATCACTGTTTAACCACATAGGGATCTCTTTATCTGTGAAGGTTTAATGTCCACTACATTTTATTGTAGTATATCTTTTACTATATAATTTTCATTACACAGTATTTTATTTATATTTACAGTGACTTTAAAGTTATATGTGGAAAAAGATTATTGAAGAAAGAAAATATTTTATCTGATTTCACAACATCTGGATCAATCATGTAGACAAGTTGATCCACCAGATTTTTACTACATATTAAAAATGTTCACATAGTTGACTACAAGCTGCACATTTAATTCAGGTATTTAATATTTGTCAGATTTAGTGTTTATTGGGCTTCCCTGGTGGCTCAGATGGTAAAGAGTCTGCTTGTAGTGCAGGAGACCCAGGATTCATCCCTGGATCAGGAAGATCCCCTGGAGAAGGAAGCAGCAACCCACTCCAGTATTCTTGCCTGGAAAATCCCAGGGATGGAGGAGCCTGGAAGGCTACAGTCTATATGGTTGCAAAGAGTCAGACACGACTGTGCGACTTCACTTTCACACTTTTATAGTGTTTATTAAAATGTACATGCTTTTAATGTAGGTTCAAATGAGAGAATGAGTTTGATTACAGAGAAAAATCTAGTTTCTTTCTACAACACCACACTAGTTATTTCCAACGTTTAAAGAAGGCTCTCAGAATTGAAATGCTTTCTGATTTTCCTTCAAATATTTGGCACTATGATGTACACACATTCCAACCTTTCCTAAGAATAGATAGATTTTAAAAGAAGAGTCTTTTTGCTTACCCTTATTTTGATAAATATCATTTAAGAAAAAGAAGTGTGAGACATCAAGGAATGCACTTGATTTTTCAAATTTTCAGAGAAGGATTAGAAACTGGAGTGTGCAGATGAGTACTTAAGAAATAGCTTCAGAAGTGTGAGTTTTCCATTTGATAAAATGCTGCCACAAAGGAAAAAGCCCAGCTTAGGAAGACCTTAGTAGATAATGTCAAGAGTGTCCTTTGGGTGTGCAATTTTATTATATTCCTGAGACCCTTGGGCATTATTTTCAAACAGCGTATTTATCGTTATCTCAGATGAGTTAGCAGACAAGGTTCCTTGGGACAGAGTTCTCCATGGGAATGCTCCTTATGTACGTTTGTTTACCTTCTGAATTGAGGTTTGTATTAAACCTCCTCTATTGCTAGATTTGTTTTATTTTTATTTTTTTTTAAATTCCAAGAGTTTATTTTATTTTATTTTATTTTTAAACTTTACAATATTGTATTAGTTTTGCCAAATATTGAAATGAATCCGCCACAGGTATACATGTAAATAGACTCATTTGATTTCCCAACACACTGGAAACTAATTTTATTTTATTCACTTATTTTCCTTTTAACTGTATGTTTTATTTTCATGATTTTTAAAATTGAAGTATAAATGACATATATTACATTATTTTCAGGTGTACAATATGATGATTTGACATTTATATACATTTCGATCACAGTAAGTCTAATTACCATTGATCATTATACAAAGTTACAATTTTTTCTTTGTGATGAGATCTTTTAAGATTTATTTTCTTAGTAATTGTCAAATTTGCAATGTAATGATATTGACCATATTCACAACGTTGTACATTACATCCCCATGACTAATTTATTTTATAGCTGGAAATTAACCTGTTGATTCCCTTCACCCTCTTTTCCACCTTTCAACCCTCATCCTCTCTGGCAAACACCAGTCTTTTTTCTATAAGACCCGTTTTGTTTGCTCATTTGCTTTTTAAAAAATATCCCACATACAGTATGTGTCTTTGTTTGTGTGACTTATTTTCTTAGCATAACTTCCTTAAGGTCCATCTGTGTTATTACAAATGGCAAGATTTCATTCTTTGCTTATGGCTAGGTAGAATTGCGTTGTGTATGTGATACTACATCTTCTTTATCCATTTTTCCATTGATGGACACTTAAGCTGTTTCCATATCTTAGTCATTGTAAATAAGGCTGCAATGAACATATAGGTGCATATATCTTTTTGAGTTAGTGTTTTTGTCATCTCCAGATACACACCAAGAATTGGAATTGCTGGATTATATAATAATTCTATTTTCAATTTTTGAAGGAATGTCCATATGATTTTCATAGTGTCTCCACAAATTTTCTTTCCCATGAGTTGTGCATATGTTCCTCTTTCTCTACATTCTTCCCAGCACTTATTATTTCTTGTTCTTTTGATAAAAGCCATGTGAGAAATGTGAGGTCATACTTTTGGTTTTGATTAGCATTTCTCTAATAATTAGTCATGTTGAACATCTTTTCATGTGTTTGTTGGCCATCTGTATGTCTTCTTCAAAAAACTGTCTATTTGGAACTTTTACTTGTTTTCAGTTAGATTGTTTGTTGTTTTGTTATTAAGTTATATGGGTTCTTTATTTTGGATATTGTTTTCATAAATTTTTCTGTATAATGATTTGTAAATATCTTTTCCCATTCTCTAGGTTGCATTTTTTATTCTGTTCATGGTTTCCTTCATTGTGAAGAAGCTTTTATGTTTGATGCAGACTCATTGGATTATTTTTGCTTTTCTTGCCATTGCTTTTGGGGTTAGATCCAAAAAAACTACTGCCTTGAGTGATGTCAAGGAGCTTACTGTCTACACTGTCTTCTGGGAATTTTATATGTTTTCATCTCATATTGGAGTCTTTAATCCATTTTGAGTTAATTTTGTGTATAGTGTCAGGTAGCAGCCCAGTTTCATACAAAAAAGATCTTAATGACCCTTGTAACCACAATGGTGTGATCACTCACTTAGAGCCAGATATCCTGGAGTATGAAGTCAAGTGGGCCTTAGGAAGCATCACTATGAACAAAGCTAGTGGAGGGGATGGAATTCCAGGTGAGCTATTTCAAATCCTAAAAGACGATGCTGTTAAAAAACGCTGCACTCAATATACCAGCAAATTTGGAAAACTTATCAGTGGCCACAAGACTGGCAAAGGTCAGTTTTTACTCCAGTCCCAAAGAAAGACAAGGCCAAAGAATGCTCAAACTACTGCACAATTGTACTCACCTCACATGCAGGCAAAGTAATGCTCAAAATTCTCCAAGCTAGACTTCAACAGTACATGAACTGAGAACTTTCAGATGTTCAAGCTGGATTTAAAAGAGGCAGAGGAACCAGAGATCAAATTCCAACATTTGTTGGATCATCAAAAAAGCAAGAGAATTCCAGAAAAACATTTACTTCTGCTTCATTGACTATGCTAAAACCTTTGACGGTGTGGATCACAACAAACTGGGAAATTCTTCAAGAGATGAGAATACCAGACCACTTTACCTGCCTCCTGAGAAACCTATATGCAGGTCAAGAAGCAACAGTTAAACCGGCCATGGAATAATGGACTGGTTCCAAATTGGGAAAGGAGTATGTCAAGGTGGTATATTGTCACCCTGCTTATTTAACTTATATGTAGAGTATATCATGCAAAATGCTGAGCTGGGTGGAGCACAAGTTGGAATCAAGATTGCTGGGAGAAATATACATAACCTCAGATATGCAGATGACACCATCCTTATGACAGAAAGTGCAGAGGAACTAAAGAGCCTCTGATGAAAGTGAAAGAGGAGAGTGAAAAGCTGGCCTAAAACTCTACATTCAAAAAACGAAGATCATGGCATCTGGTCCCATCACTTCATGGCAAGTAGATGGGGAAACAATGGAAACAGTGACAAGTTTTATTCTCTTGGGCTCCAAAATCACTGTAGATGGTGATTGGAGGCATGAAATTAAAAGACACTTGCTCCTTGGAAGAAAAGCTATGACAAACCTAGACAGCATATTAAAAAGCAGAGATGTTACTGCTGACAAAGGTCTGTCTAGTCAAAGCTATGGTTTTTCCAGTCATCATGTATGGAGGTGAGAGTTGGGACTCTAAAGAAAGCTGAGCGCCAAAGAATTGATGCTTTTTAACTGTGGTGTTGGAGAAGACTCTTGAGAGGCCCTTGGACTGCAAGGAGATCCAACCAGTCAATCCTAAAGGAAATCTGTCCTGAAGATTCCTTGGAAGAACTGATGCTGAAGCTGAAGCTGCAATACTTTGGCTACCTGATGTGAAGAAATGACTCATTTGAAAAGACCCTGATGCTGAAAAAGTTTGAAGGCAGTAGGAGAAGGGGATGACAGAGGATGAGATGGTTGGATGGCATCACCGACTCGATGGACATGAGTTTGAAGAAGCTCTGGGAATGATTGACAGGGAAGCCTGGCATGCTGCAGTCCATGGGGTACTGAAGAGTCAGACGTGAATGAGTGACTGAACTGAACTTCCAATTTTTACAACACCATTTGTTGAAGAGACTGTCCTTTACCACATCATTATTGCTTTTTTTTTTTTTTGCCATAAATTAATCAACCATATGTGGGTGGGTTTGTTTATGGGCTCTCTATTTTGTTACATTGATTACTATGTCTTTTTTGATGCCAGTACCATACTGTTTTGTTTTTTGTTGATTCTTAATATAGTTTGAGATCAGGAAGATAGATGCCTCTGGATTTAGTCTTCTTTCTTAAGATTTCTTTGACTATTCAGGAACTTTTATAGTTCCATAGAAAAATTTACAATTGTATGTTCTAATGCTGTGTAAAATGCCATTTGAATTTGATAGGGAATTCATTGAATCTGTATATTGTTCTGGGTAGTATGGATATTTAAATTAATTCCATCAATCTGTGGAATATATTGCCATTTATCTGTATGTCCTTCAGTTCCTTTTTCAGTGTCTTGTAGTTTTCAGTGTACTGATCTTTCACTTCTTTGGTTAAATTCATTTTTAGGTATTTTATTATTTTTAATGCAATTGTATATGGGATTGCTTTCTTAATTTTTCTTTCAAATAGTTGTTAAACAACAATTTAATATATCATCAGAGTAAAGCTATTTTGAGTAAATGATTCTGGAGGATTTAAATGTGAGTTCCTTCAATACCTTATTTTGTTTATTTGTAGAATATCTCACATAAGGCTTAATATTTCTGACCATACAATGAAGGGGCATAAAAATGAGCTGGCAAGAAAAGAAAAAAAACCCCATAATTGGTCTTTCCAGTGAGGAAGAATAAAGTGACATTAAAAAATTCTTCAGAACATTTAAAAACTTTTCTAATATAAGGACTTAAGACAGTCTCTCTTTCAACCCTTCACTCTCTTTCTCTTAATCTCTCACTTACACATAATAGTAGTCAGATTTGTATATATGCCTTAAGATTACAAAGTTACACTCATAGATTCCTTGGAAAACCAGGAATAAAACCACCATATAACCCAGCAATCCAACTCCTAGGCATATACCCTGAGGAAACCAAGATTGAAAAAGACACATGTACCCCAGTGTTCACTACAGCACTCTTTACAATAGCTAGAACATGGAAGCAACTTACACGGCCATCGACAGATGAATGGATAAAGAAGTTGTGGTACTTTTACACAATAGAATATTACTCAGCCATAAAAGGAATGTATTTGAGTCAGTTCTAGTGAGGTGAATGAATCTAGAACCTATTATACAGAGTGAAGTAATTCAGAAAGAGAAAGATAAATATTGTATACTAACACATATATATGGAATCTAGAAAGATGGTACCAAAGAATTTATTTGAAGGGCAGAGATGGAGAAACAGACACAGAAAACAGACTTTTGGACATGAGCAGAGGAGAAGAGAGGGTGAGAAGTATGGAGAGAATAATATGGAAACTTATATTACCATATGTAAAATAGATAGCCCATGGGAATTTGCTTTATGTCTCAAGAACTCAAACAGTGGCTCTGTATCAGCCTAGAGGGATGGGCTAGGGAGGGAGATCTGAGGGAGGTTCAAGAGGGAGGAGACATATGTATACCTATGGCTGATTCATGTAGAGGTTTGTTAGAAAACAATGAAATTATGTAAAGCAATTATCTTTCAATTAAAAATAAATTAATTAAAAACTTAAATTCTTACGTACAAAAAAATTTCACTCATATCCATGAGTATATTATATATTTTGAAAAAAGCAAATTTAGATGTACTGAATAACAGTTATAAACAGATATCTCTCCTTGAACATTCTCTTTCATGGCTTATAATCCCACTATCCTTTCCCTAAATGTAGCCACTAGTATAAAGTGAATCATATGTTTGTTCTACTTTACAAGTGTGATGGGTGGATATATTTCATTCCTCTTCTGTCCAGATCCCCTCTTTATTGCATTAGGTATGTAGAAGGACGGGCACTCATCTTCTCTTGTGAGAACTCCAAAATTACAACTTGTTGCTGAACAACCGTCGACAGGAGAATGTTGGATCCCACCAAAAAAAAAAAAATAGCCCACATCCAGGGGCAAAGAAGAAGCCCCAACATGATAGTAGGAGGGGCAAAATTGTGTTTAGAATCAAACCCCATACCTGCCAGAGATGCTCAGAGGGCTCAAACACAATCTTGTGCACACCAGAAGAACTCACAGAGAATGAGCCAGACCTGCCTGTGAGTGTTTGAGTGTCTTCTGTGGAGGTACGAGTGAGCAGTGGCCTGCTGCAGGGGCAGGGGTTCTGGGTGCAGCAGACCTGGGTATGGCATAAGCCCTCTTGGAGGAGGTCACCATTAACCCCACAATAGAGCCCCCAGAACTTACACAGGACTGGGGAAACAGACTCTTGGAGGACACAAACAAAACTTGTGTGCATCAGGACCCAAGAGAACGGAGCCGTGACCCCAGAAGAGGACTGACCCAGACTTTCCATGAATGTCCAGGTGTCTCCAGATAAAGTGTTGGTTGGCAGTGGCTTGCTGCAGGGTTGGGGGCACTGAGTGAGGCAGGAAGTGGCAAGCCACTTCAGTATTCTTGCCTTGAGACCCCATGAAGAGTATGAAAAGGCAAAAAGATAGGATACTGAAAGATGAACTCCCCAGGTCAGTAGGTGCCAATATGCTACTGGAGAACAGTGGAGAAGTAACTCCAGAAAGAATGAAGAGATGGAGCCAAAGCAAAAACAACACCCAGTTGTGGATGTGACTGGTGACTGAAGTAAAGTCCGATGTTGTAAAGAACAATATTGCATAGGAACCTGGAATGTTAGGTCCATGAATCAAGGTAAATTGGAAGTGGTCAAACAGGAGATGGCAAGAAGGAACATCAATGTTTTAGGAATCAGTGAACTAAAATGGACTGGAATGGGTGAATTTACCTCAGATGACCATTATATCTACTACTGTGGGCAAGAATACCTTAGAAGAAATGGAGTAGCCCTCATAGTCCACAAAAAAGTCTGAATGTACTTGGATGCAATCTCAAAAATGACAGAATGATCTCTGTTTATTTCCAAGGCAAACCATTCACTATTACAGTAATCCAAGTCTATGTCCTAATCAGTAATGCTGAAGAAGCTGAACTTGAATCGTTCTATGAAGACCTATAAGACCTTATAGCACTAACATCCAAAAAAGATGTCCTTTTCATTATAGGGGACTGGAATGCAAAAGTAGGAAGTCAAGAGCTACCTGGAGTAACAAGCAAATTTGACCTTGGAGTACAGAATGAAGCAGGGCAAAGGCTAATAGAATTTTGCCAAGAGAACGCACTGGTCCATAGCAAACACCCTCTTCCAACAACACAAGACAAGACTCAACACATGGACATCACCAGATGGTCAATACCAAAATAAGACTGATTTTATTCTTTACAGTCAAAGATGGAGAAGCTTTATATAGTCAGCAAAAACAAGACCAGGAGCTGAGATCATGAGACCAAGGCTCGGAGATCATGAACTGCTTATTGCCAAATTCAGACTTAAATTGAAGAAAGTAGGGAAAACCACTAGACCATTCAGGCATGCCCTAAAACAAATCCCTTATGATTATTCTTTGGAAGTGACAAACAGATTCAAGGGATTAGATCTGATGGAAAAGAGTGTCTGAAGAAATACAGATGAAGGTTCATAACATTGTACAGGAGGCTGTGATCAAGACCATCTCCAAGAAAAAGAAATGAAAACCAGCAAAATGGTTGTCTGAGGAGGCCTTACAAATAGCTGAGAAAAGAAGAGAAGGAAAAAGCAAACGTGAAAAGGAAAGATATACCCATCTGAATGAGAGGTCCAAAGAATAGCAAGGAGAGAAAAGAAAGCCTTCCTCAGTGATCAATGTAAAGAAATAGGGGAAAACAATAGAATGGGAAAGACTAGAGATTTCTTCAAGAAAATTAGAGATACCAAAGGAACATTTCATGCAAAGATGGGCACAATAAAGGACAGAAATGGTGTGGGCCTAACAGAAGCAGAAGATATTAAAAGGAGGTGGCAAGAATACACATAAGAACTATACAAAAAAGATCTTCAAGACCCAGATAACCATAATGGTGTGATCACTCACCCAGAGCCAGAAATCCTGGAATGCAAAGTCAAGTGGGCCTTAGGAAGCATCACTATTAACAAAGCTAGAGGAGGTGATGGAATTGCAGTTGAGTTATTTCAAATCTAAAAGATGATGCTGTGAAAGTGCTACACTCAATATGCCAGCAAATTTGGAAAACTCAACAGTCTCCACAGGACTGGAAAAGGTCAGTTTTCATTCCAATCCCAAAGAAAGGTAATGTCAAAGAAATCTCAAACTACCACACAATTGCACTCATCTCACATGCTAGTAAAGTAATGCTCTATATTCTCCAAGTGAACCGTGAACTTCCAGATGTTCAAGCTGGTTTTAGAAAAGGTAGAGGAACCAGAGATCAAATTGCCAACATCTGCTGGATCATCAAAAAAGCAAGAGAGTTCCACAAAAACACCTATTTCTGCTTTATTGACTATGCCAAAGCCTTTGACTTTGTGGATCACAATAAACTGTGGAAAATTCTGAAAGAGATGGGAATACCAGACCACCTGACTTGCCTCTGGAGAAACCTATATGCAGGTCAGGAAGCAACAGTTAGAACTGGACATGGAACAACAGACTGGTTCCAAATAGGAAAAGGAGTACGTCAAGACTGTATATTGTTACCCTGCCTATTTAACTTCTATGCAGAGTACATCATGAGAAACACTGGGCTGAAAGAAGCACAAGCTGGAATCAAAATTGCCGGGAGAAATATCAATAACCTCAGACATGCAGATGACACCACCCTTATGGCAGAAAAAAAGCCTCTTGATGAAAGTGAAAGAGGAGAGTGAAAAAGTTGGCTTAAAGCTCAACATTCAGAAAACAAAGATCATGGCATCTGGTCCCATCACTTCATGGCAAATAGATGGGGAAACAGTGGAAATAGTGTCAGACTTTATTTTTCTGGGCCCCAAATCACTGCAGATGGTGATTGCAGCCATGAAATTAAAAGATGCTTACTCCTTGGTAGGAAAATTATGACCAACCTAGATAGCATATTGAAAAGCAGAGGCATTACTTTGCCAACAGTGGTCCATCTAGTCAAGGCTATGGTTTTCCCAGTGGTCATGTATGGATGTGAGAGTTGGACTGTGAAGAAGGCTGAGCGCCGAAGAATTGATGCTTTTGAACTGTGGTGTTGGAGAAGACTCTTGAGAATCCCTTGGACTGCCAGGAGATCCAACCAGTTCATCTTAAAGGAAATCTGTCTGAATATTCATCGGTAAAACTGATGCTGAAGCTGAAACTCCAATGGCCACCTGATGAGAAGAACTGACTCGTTGGAAAAGACCTTGATTCTGGGAAAGATTGAAGCTGGGAGGAGAAGGGGATGACAGAGTTTGAAATGGTTGGATGGCATCACTGACTCGATGAACATGAGTTTGATAAGCTTCAGGGGTTGGTGATGGACAGGGAGACCTGGCGTGCTGCACTCTATGCAGTCATGAAGAGTTGGACATGACTAAGTGATTGAACTGAACTGATGTCTTATTCTGTGCTGTACCTCAAGTGAAATTAGAAAAAGAGACTCTGTAATACATAGGAGCTATGACTCCTGTGTGATACCTCCAGGAGCTATGACTTTTGGTTGAGCAACACAGGCAACCTCATGTTTCCCAGCTGCTGCTGCTGCTGCTAAGTTACTTCAGTCGTGTCCGACTCTGTGTGACCCCATAGACAGCAGCCCACCAGGCTCTCCCGTCCCTGGGATTCTCCAGGCAAAAACACTGGAGTGGATTGCCATTTCCTTCTCCAATGCACGAAAGTGAAAAGTGAAAGTGAAGTCGCTCAGTCTGACTCTCACCGACCCCATGGATTCCAGCCCACCAGGCTCCTCTGTCCATGGGATTTTCCAGGCAAGAGTACTGGAGTGGGGTGGCATTGCCTTCTCCGGTTTCCCAGCTAAGAGGGAGCAAATGGAAAATAACACAAATTTGTTTTTCTCTCATTCTCTAATCGTCAACTGTCTGCTCTCATTGGCTGAACCCAACCAGAAGCCATAAATTAAGGAATTCTTTAATTCTTTTGTTTTGAATACTTGAAGTATACGTGAGGTATCCGAATCAAAAGAACTTAAGAATTCTTTGATACCTCAAGCCTTAGGTTTGAGAGAGACTCCTAAATGTGACAAGTTCCAGGGTAGTGCATGTGTAGTACACATATAGAAATCTTTTGTTGATGTTTAAATTCTTCTCACACCTTTGTCAGTTCTTCCTTTGTTCAACTTTTCTCATTTTCCCAGTTGGAATGTGCATCTATTTTATGCTGGGATCATAGCTGATATAACTCTCCATTTAAAAACAGGCCAAGATAATTTCTGGCTTCCATACTGTTTGTTTTTGTTTTGTTTTTTTCCCCCAAACTTTGAACTTTTTATTTTTTATTGGGGTATAGCCAATTTTCAGTGTTGTGGTTGTTTCAGGTGAACAGTGAAGGGACTCAGCCATACATATACATGTATCCATTCTCCCCCAGACCTCTCTTATTCAGGCTGGCACATAACATTGAGCAGAATTCCCTGTGCTATACAATAGGTCCTTATTGGCTATCCAATTTGAATATGGCAGTGTGTACATGACCTTTCCAAACTCCCAACTGTCCTGTCCCCCTGGCAACCATAAGTTTGTCTTCTAAGTCTTTGAGTCTCCGTTCTGTAAGTTCATTTGTATCATTTCTTTTTAGTTTCCACATTTAAGGGATGTCATACTATATTTCTCCTTCTCTGTTGGCTTCCAGAACTTTCGAATTACCTTTTCTCCCACTTAAAATGCTGTTTCCCTGATTTCATCATGGCTGGCTTCTTCCTGTCTTTCAGTTTGAGTTTAAAGATCACCTTCTAGGAAGGAATACCCAATATGAATTTACTACCCAGTATCTCAATATCATATTCTTCTAAAATTTCAATCAAAAGACAATGTATTTTCTAAATTATTTTGCTTTCCAAGTATATCTAAAATTATTTTGCTCTGAAAGATGTAAATTTCATGACACTAGTAACTCAAAACATAGAGTCATCTTCTACATATTATGTCAGTTGATTTTTATACACACATAGAAACCTTTTCATGGCAGATAAATTGATAAATCAACAATTAAAATATATTTATTTTTTATACAAAACATATCTGAAATACTTCTGCTACATTCCATATATTTTGGTATGCTGTGTTTTCATTCTTCTCAAATTCTTTGCTAAGACATTTATTTCTTCTGAGATATTTATTATTTATGAGTGCATTATCTAATTTCTATATACTTGTATATTTCATAATATTTTAAAAATTTATACTAATATCATTTCATTGTGCATAGAGAACATACTTTCAGTCACTTAAAATTTATTGTGATTTTTTCATGGCCTAACAAATGATCTACTCTGTAGAATGTTCCATATGCAATGAGAAACATATGTATTCTGTTTTTGTTGTGTGAAGTGTTATGTAGATCTATTAGTTTTAGTTTGCTTATATTTTTCAAATCTTCTCTTTCTTTGCTGATTTTATGTCTAATTGTTCTTTCCATTATTTTAAGTGGGGTATTGAAGTTCAACTATTATTGTGGAATTAACTATTTCTTCAATCAGTTCTGTTAGTTTTTACTTTACATATTTTGCAATCTGTTACTAGATACATATGTGTTTGTAACCATTATATCTTCTTGATGAATAGCATAAATTTATCACTATGAAAAGGTTTTTTTACTGTGGTAACAATTCTTTTCTTTATGTCTTTATTCTGTTATTAGTATAACTAAATAGTGCTATCTTTTCCCTTTATCTTATTAGCATTTTATTGAAGTATAGCTATTTTAGAATATTATAGAAGTTTGAAGTATATAATATAGTGACTCAGTATTTTTATAGATTATCAGTTCAGTTCAGTCTCTCAGTCGTGTCCGACTCTTTGTGACCCCATGGACTGCAGTACTCCATGTCTCCCTGTCCATCACCAACTCTCAGAGTTTACGCTTACTCATGTCCATTGAGTCAGTGATGCCATCCAACCATCTCATCCTCTGTCATCCCCTTCTCCTCCCACCCTCAATCTTTCCCAGCATCAGGGTCTTTTTCAATGAGTCATTTTTTTGCATCAGGTGGCCAAAGTATTGGAGTTTCAGCTTCAGCATCTGTCTTTCCAATGATTATAGTCTATTAAAAATTATTACAAGAAAATGGCTATAGATGACTGTGTTATACAATATATTCTTGTTGCTTGTCTATTTTATACATAGTTTGTATCTACTACTGCTAAGTCAGTTCAGTCGTGTCCGACTCTGTGCGACCCCATAGACGGCAGCCCGCCAGGCTCCCCCGTCCCTGGGATTCTCCAGGCAATAACACTAGAGTGGGTTGCCATTTCCTTCTCCAATGCATGAAAGTGAGAAGTGAAAGGGAAGTTGCTCAGTCGTGTCTGACTCTTAGCGACCCCATGGACTGCAGCCTACCAGGCTCCTCCATCCATGGGATTTTCCAGGCAAGAGTACCGGAGTGGGGTGCCATTGCCTTCTCCATAGTTTGTATCTATTAATCCCATACTAATCCCATACTTACTCCTATCTTGCCCCTCCTTTCCCTCTTTCCTTTGGGAATCTCTAGTTTGTTCTCTGTATTTGTGAGTTTGTTGTTACATACATTTGTTTTATTTTTTAGATTCCAATAGAAGTGATGATATGGACCATTTGTATCAATATTTCAATATTTATGTTATATATATATATCCTTTATCTCCTTTATGCATTCAAGTGTTGATGAACAATAAGGTTGCTCTCATATCTTGGAAAGAAGATGCTGCTATGAACATTGGACTGCATGTATCTTTTCAAATTAGTGTTTTTTTTTTTTCTTCAGATGTATCCCCAGGAATGGAAATCCTGGATTGTAGTATATGTTGTATTTTAGTTTTTTGAGAAACTTCCATAATGTTTTTCATAGTGACTGCACCAATTTATATTCCCATGATGAGGAGTTTTCTTTTCTCCACATCCTTGCCAACGTTTGTTGTGCATACATTTTTTTTTTCTAATTTTATTTTATTTTTAAACTTTACATAATTGTATTAGTTTTGCCAAACATCAAAATGAATCCGCCACAGGTATACATGTGTTCCCCATCCTGAACCCTCCTCCCTCCTCCCTCCCCATACCATCCCTCTGGGTCGTCCCAGTGCTCTAGCCCTAAGCATCCAGCATCGTGCATCGAACCTGTACTGGCAACTCATTTTTTTGATGATAGCCATTCTGATGGGTGTGATGTAACATCTCATTCTGGTTTTGATTTACATTTCACTAATAATTTGTAATGTTGATCTTTTAATGTGCTTGTTAGCCATCTATACGTCTTCTTTGGAAAAATGTCTATTCATGTCTTCTGCCCATTTTTTTGATTGCATTATTTGGTTTTTTTGATACTGAGTTGTATGAGCTATTTATATATTTTGGATATTAATCCCATACCAGTCATATCATTTGCAAATATTTTCTCCCACTTAGTAGGTTGTCTTTTGGTTATGAATAGATTGTTTTCTTTGCTGTGAAAAAGCTTTTAACATTAATTAGGTCCAGTTTGTTTGTTTGCTTTTTTTCCTTTTGCCTTTAGCATACAGTTTTAAAAAATATGGCTGTGATTTTACTGAAAGAGTGTTCTGCCTATGTTCTCTTCTAGAAGTTTTATGTTTTCTGGTTTTACATTTAGGTCTTTAATTCATTTTGAGTATACTTTTGTATACTCAAAAAATATACTTATTTTGAGTATACATTTGCATTTTGTATATGATGAGAAGAAATGTTCTAATCTTATGCTTTTACATGTAACTGCCCAGTTTTGATATTTTTGAACTTATAAGCCTTTAGAAAATTAGTAAACCAAGTAAAAATGATCATGCTGTACAAATTGTTTTTACTTGCTTTAATTTTTAATAATCATTTTTCTAGATTAATAAACACTTTGAATAATAATCCCTAATGCCTGCATATAATTCCTGCCTATTTCTATAGCATAATTGTTAAATAGTTATTTTTTCATGTTCATATTCTTTCCATTTTTTGTTAATTTTACACAGATATAAATAAAAACTGCAATATATTATGTTTTGGTCTTCAATGAATTATATAGCTTTTGGTAAAATGTGTCCAGTAAAACAAATCTTGGTCATTAGTGAACATCACTACCATCCCCTAATCGTAACATTATCACATCTTCTTTTTCTTTTTCAGCTTTATTGAGATAAAATGGAAAAAATTGTCGAGTTAAAACGTAAGGTGGATAATGTGATGATTTTATATATGTGTTCATCGTCAAATGATTGTCAAAATCAAGTTAAAAAACATCACCTCACGTAGATATCTTTTGCGTATGTGTGTGGTAGGAACACTTAGGTCTATTCTCTTAGCAAAGTTCAAGTATACAATTCAGTATTATTAACTACAGTCAGCATGCTATATGTTAGATCACTAAAATTTATTCATCCTATTTGTAAGTTGTCATAGCAGCAGAGTTCTCCATTCCTGTCATGTTATCACTACTGTATGGGTAGTTGCTAAATCCTCATAGACCACAGCTCTTCCCCAAGCTCTAGAGTTCAAATCCAAGATAATTTCTTCTATAGATGCCTCGAGATACTAGATTTTGTTGTAACTATGTTCATTTCTCTTAAGAGCAAGTTTTGGATAATTTCCAAATATATCCTGCCAGAATTCATCTGCACATTTGTACATGTTGTAAATTACATAAAATCATTAAAATTATTTATATTAATTATTTTAAGCTCAATTTTCTTCTTCCATCCTTGAATTTAAATATGATTTCTCTTTCTTTTCAAAACATTTTTTCTATGGGGACTCTTGGTAAAAATTTCTCATGCTTTTCTTTTAATATTCTGCCACAATTACCTCTGAATTTTAAGAATTGCTTTTTTGAGTTTTATCCACAACTCAAAAAAGAATTATTTGACTACTTCATATACCAACAGTTAAGGATGAAGAGTTTAAAACATTTTTATGGAAGAAAGTCATGAACATCATAGAGTTATTAAGGAAATAAGAGCCATATGGGACTGGCATATGTGGAAGCACTGCCTCAGTGACCATGGCAGAAGTCATATTGACCTCTCAGAGGAGAGAAAATGCCTAAGAGTATGAGTGAGAATTTCCTAGGCTTCTGAGATAGATTCTGGTAATTTATACTCTAAGCCTGTACTTTAGCCTAGACTGAAATGTTTTAGAAAGCCAGTCTAGTATTAGATTCACTTATTAAAATTCATTGGTAGCCAATTTCCTTTCAGAATTTGGCAATCAGAACTTTTGCTATAAGAAGAGAACTATCTCCAAAATTAAAATCACTGTTACGAAAGACGTTTCTTACAAAACACCTTGACAAGTACAGTTTCCTTCCTTCCTTTCTGTCTTCCTTCCTTCTTTCCCCCCAACCTCCTACACTCCCTCCCTCATTCTCTCCCTCTTTCTTTCTTTCTCTCCTTCCCCCTTCCTTCCTCCATCCATACTCCCTCTCTTTATCCATATCTTTCTTAATTTTCTTCCTTCCTCTGAGGTTGAGTGTGCATCTTTTTCAAAGAAATTTGTGTGGTCCTTTGGTATCTACCCGTGAGTCAAAACATTTTTCTTGCCCAGAGTTCTCCGAAGAGCTGTCTTGACTTCCTTATTCCGTAAGCTGTAGATGATAGGGTTGAGCATGGATGTCACCACAGTATAGAAGAGGGCCAGGAGTTTATCTACCCCAGGTGAATGGCTAGCCTTGGGCCTCAAGTAGGTGACAGATGCTGAGCCATAGAATAGTGTTACTACCAGTAGGTGGGAAGAACAGGTGGAAAGAGCTTTTTGACGGCCTTCAGGGGAGGGCATGACCAACACAGCAGCTAGAATTCTGCCATAAGAAGCAATGATTAATAAAAATGGACTGGAAATGCAAAGAATGGCTGCAACAAAGACTGCAGCCTCATTATGGGATGTATTCCCACAGGCTAGTGCCAGAATAGGGGGGAGGTCACAGAAGAAGTGATCTATTTCACAGGGGCCACAGAAGTCCAAAGAAAAAATATAGTTGGTTTGGCCCAAGCCTACTATGCAACCCATTCCCCAAGAAATCATTGCTAAATGGACACACACTCCATGACTCATTCGTGTTGCATAGTGAAGTGGGGAGCATATGGCCGTATAGCGATCAAAAGCCATGGCTGCCAAAAGACAGCACTCACTGATACCAAATAATGTAAAGAAAAACATCTGTGTAGCACAGTCCTCCCGAGAGATTCCTCGGGCCTCACTCACAAGGTTCTGCAGCATCTTGGGTATAGTAGAGCAAGTGTATCCAATCTCCAAGAGAGACAAGTTGGCCAGGAAGAAGTACATGGGGGTATGGAGGGCTGGATTGGTCCAGATGGCAAGGGCTATGAGAGCATTGCCTGTCAGTGATGCTAAAAACATGAATAGAATGAAGGAAAATAAAAGGAAACACTGTTCAGTGACCTCAGAGAATTTGACAAATGCAAAGTGTTTCACAGACATGCTGTTGTCTTGCCACAAAGAACAATTGAAACTCATGATCTGAATAAAAGAAAGGCAAAGTCATCAGAAAGATAGTTTCAGATAGAAGTATACATCTTTATATTACTCTTAACAAGCTCTAGTGAGTCAAAGAGATAAATTTCTTACCTATAATTTAAATTTAAAGTTTGGGAGTTACACTCATCCTGAAACCAAATCCTATCCTATGTTCACTGTACCAGTTGATTTGTCCAATATATGTCTAGTCAGCAAGCATAAATTGGAAAAAAAAATTCAGTACAATTTTCTTCACCCCTTCATTTTCTCAAATAAAGGTCTTATGATTTCTATTTCTTTCCTCTTCTTTGGTTGCTTAGTTGCTTTCTTCAGTTGTTCACTCAACAAACATTTATTGAACATTGAGTATTTTCAGATTATTTTGCATTTACTGCTGTCATGGGATTAAAAGGTAGGAAAAAAGGGTCAGAAATAAGTGGACTGATTCAAAATTCTGTTAAATATGGAGTAACAAACCTGCATGATGACAAGAACCCTTGATGGGTATGATTGTTGAAAAATTTGCTCATACATAAAATATTATAATGCATTTATGTTATTTAAAATAATTTATATATATTTACCTTGCATTGTATCTAATTAAATTAACTAATACAATTTAATATCTATATTCGACATGTAGCAAAGATATTCAGTTAAGGCTGTGGCAAGAAAAAAAGACAATTGTTTACTTATCTTTTTTTAAAACCCCAAACATTTTCTTATGTATCTTTACTTCTAAATAATAGCCTATGTTGTTGCATAAAAGCTCTGGATGTGGAGAAGTTATCATCTGTTTTGTCAGTTAAACACACAATTTTTTTTTTAACTAATTCTATCCTCCTGTATTTGGGAAGAACTGCAGCTTTCTCAGTGAGACTGATGGAAGAACCAAGGGGGAAATTCTGACCAAAAAAGGAGAATACCTGACTCTTTCCTAGGTAGTGATATCGCAAAGATTTCATTTCATAAGTATCCTTGCCCATTTAGGCTGTAGACATAAATGCAAAAGCCTGTGTTGGGGGTGAAAGTCGGGGGATGTGGGGAATGGGAGAAACCTAGTTGTGAAAGGCACACAGGGAGGGTTGACTGCACAAAGGCTAATGCATGCTGTTAGTCATTCTATATTCTCAGATGCACAGGATGAATAAACAGTCATCCTGTGTTAAGTGCTTTTTAAAACCTCATGAAATTCATAGATATTTGAAAAAATAAGTTGTCCAAAATAGTGAAGTGAGTGCTTTGAAATATTTAAACGGACTTAAGAATATTAATAAAACTATACCAGGTAAAATCTGATTTCTTCATTGCACTTTCTATTGTTTTCAGGATTTGCTCTGTTGACCTTTGTGCAGGGACCTTGAGACACATGTAGTAGAGGTCAGCTTTATGTTCATAGCAAGAATGTTTCATTTTAATCATTGTTACAGAAAAAGAGCAAGATGCTCAAGGACAGGTGTCAGGAGTCTGCAGAAAGGACCATCACAGGCAGTATAACAGGTTGGCATAGACATTTTTCTGTCTCTCACCTGATACATTTTCTTGACCTAAAGCCTCTGATTAATCATTTCTGTATGAAGTAAGGATGATGAAGCCTTTCCAGTCTTGCTTGCTGAGTTGTTTTGAGTTAAAATGGAAACATTATAGAGGGAAACCATGAATGACAAATGAGGAATTAAAATTCACTTTTATCATCATCTAAATTCAACTCATATGGCCTGCAGTATTCCCTATTATCACCAGATTATTAAATAACTATATTCAGTCACTCATCAAGCAAATATGCACTGTGATATTAATATAAAGACATAAGAGCTTCATGCCCTATTTTAAATTGTATTTGCCTATTCCTACTAAATGTGATAAAAGATTTTGTGGACATTGGACATTGACATATGTGTGAAGGTTTGAATCTTGACATGGAGTTTCAGTGACAGAGGAAGAAGACAAGATAATTTTAATAACTCAATGGCTTGGGATCATGTACCACCTTACCCAGCCTCAAGATCCAAGACAAGCACATTCTATATAGTTCTGCTTTGGAAATAATCCAGCAGAAGTGATTCATTTTGGGTCAGTACCACATAGTTAGAAATGCTCCTTAACTGACTCAATCCCTGATTAATCTCAGTTTTCAAAATGAAATGTTTGGTTCCTATTAGTCAAAGGAAAACGTCTGAGACATTATCAGATATTTTACCTGAAACAATACAGTGCCTGGCATACAAAAAAACCTCAATGAATATTAACCTTTGTTATTCTGAAATCATCATTTCAAAATTCTTGAATAGTAGATACAATTTATATAAACTGGTCATTTTTTTGTAGAGATTTCCCATTGCTTTCCACAATTCACCCATAGCCTTTTCATCAAGCACCTAATATTTAGCTGGGTGATGCCTTAACATAGCTCAGCAGAAACTATGTTATCATTTGTTTGGAGTAAAATTTACAGGATAATCTAGGCATTTGCATTACCCAACAATAAGAGACATGCCTATTTCCTGAGAAATAATTATTTTAGAACAACTTATAACAATTTTATAACTGCAAACTGAGTAAATCCTTATAGTCTTCAGATAGGGAGAAAAGAACTGATTAAAATAATCTCCAGAACTGAATAATGCTTTTGGTATTGTCTATCCATGTGCACATTTTAATCCACTGTTTTCTACAACCCTCTTTTCTTTTAAGGCATCAGTTATATCACATACCTTTAATCCTAATATTTGAAGAAAAAAGTAGATAGTATTTGCTTTTGATGAGCCACTCCCAATTTTTGCCTAAACACTCTCTGTATAACCTCCCAAAATTCAGAGGATGTATATCTCCCTAATCCTCTTTTCTAAGAGGAAGATTTTGTTGTAATCAGGGCCACGTCTGATCCCAGGATGATTGTCTTCTCAGAGAGCACTCTGTCCCTCCTAGCCATGCTCTCAACTACACACACACACACACACACACACACACACACACACACAACACATGCATGTGTGGGTGCGTGAGGGCTGTGCTAATTACATGATGATATATTTGAACTTTTCTCGCCATGAAAAAAAAGGGTATATGAATATGTTACACTTAATTTCTTCTCCCTGTTCTGAATCCTTATCCTGTCTCTCTTGCCCAGGAGACATATTCTCAGAAGTATGTCAGGAAGTAGTTTGATCCATCTCTCAGGGATTGCCATGGACACATCTGTCTCCATTTGTTGGTGAATATGAACATTTAGGAAGCAAAATAAATAAATATAAGAGGTAATGTAGGGGCTTTCATCGTGGTACAGTGTTTAAGATTCTGCACTTCCAGTGTAAGGGGTATGGGTTCAATCCCTGGTCGGTAAACTAAGATCCCACATGCCTCAGAGTATGGCAAAAAAAAAAAAAAAGTAAAACAATAGTAAAAGTACATCAACAGTAAAATATAATGAATAACCTATATTATATGTAACTGCTATCATAGAGTGCATACACAATGTGATATTAATTCTGTGGAAATGTACTACTGAAATCAAATATTTATGTGACCACTCTATGCTATTAATATTACTATGAAATTCTCAGATTTAAAATTTTTGTTTGAATTAAACCAAGTAGTCATCCAAAATAATTATGAAAACAACAAATAACTTTCATATCATATTATATCAATGCAGTTAGTATTTATTTTGATTATTATAAAACATTTTAGTAAATCTTAATAATCTTCCAGATACACAAGAGTTCACAAAAGTATCTATTTGTTTCTGTCAAAAGTAATTAAAAAAAACCTCAATAGTCAAAGGTATATATTAAGATGATGAAAAAAAGTAGATGATACTTAATACTAATTGTGTAAATGATTTAAAAAGTGGGTAAGGTACTGAATACCTATCAGTGACATGATCTAAAGGGAAGTGAGAAAGACTAGGAGCAGGAAGTTGGCATTTGGATATAAATTCTGCTTCTTGCAGCCCCATTAGATGAATTATTCATAGGAAGAGAACAGATGGTGGAATAGGAGGATGGGGAAACTCTCTCCCCTAATGAATGCACAAAAATTATATCTACATGTGGAACAATTCTTACTGGAAACTAACTGGAGACTGGGAGAAAGACTCCTGTACAACCAAGGCTATAAGAAATATCCACATGGAAGCCAGTTAGGAAGAGAAGCAGTAGGTCAGGACCCGTACCCTTGGGATGGGACTCAGAAGAAAAGAGAGATTACATGGGCAGAGATCCTCCCCAGGGAGTGAGTGGTTCCAGCCAGATACTGGGCACCCCAGTTCTGTGTTCCTTGACAGAGAAGATGAGCCCCTTTGACTGATTGGAGGACTTGTGAGATTAAGAGAAGGGCTGTGGGAAGCTTGGACTCCACTCCTTAGGAGCCGTGCACACTTGCTTGCTCCTAAAGCAGTGAGGAGAGAGAGGATTGAAAACGGCATGAGTGACTGAGCAGTTTCCCAAGACTGCCCCCCAGGCTCATGTCCCAGCCTGAGCCTAGGGAACCCTCCAACTCTGCTTGCTTCAAGATCCAGCTCCACATTTCCATATTCCATACTCTCCTCTCTCTCTCCTCTTTCTGGGATCCCTATAAGGTGAATGTTGGTACCCTTGATGTTGTCCTAGAGATTCCTTAAATTGTTTTCATTTTTAAAGAGAAAGGCGTTTCACTATTTATTTAACATTTAAGTCCTTACACTATTTTTACAAGCTGGTGAATATTGACAAATTATTTCTCTCACAGAACTATAACCACATGTTCCCAGACAGTATAAATATATGGTTTTAATCAATTACATAATAAAACAAATTGTCAAGTATCAAATATTAAGTTACCCAGCTCCAAAGGCATATAAAATATTAAATGTCTGCTCAATTCATTAGCAGAAACCACTTTTTTTGTGTGTGTGTGTGAAAGAGGTTGGGAATCACACTTCAAACAAAAATAAGTTGGTAAACAACTTCGGACAAGTATGGGAAAATTACAAGAATTTCAGAAATTTTATGATTAAGAATTGTTTTAGCCAGAAGTATTTTTTAATGAATAAAATTCCTTTTAATTTCACATAAATTACACCCACCTTGAAAGTGAAAGTCGTGCTCAACTCTTTGTAATCCCATGGACTGCAGTCCACTAGGCTCCTCTGTCCATGAGATTTTCCAGGCAAAGATACTGGAGTGGTTTGCCCTTTCCTTTTCCAAGGGATCTTCCTGCCCCAGGGATGGATCCTGAGTCTCCTGCACTGCAGGCAGATTCTTTACCAACTAAGCTACCAGGGAACACCCACCTTATTTCTCTCTATATGGTTCTGATTCAAAGTTAGAGTTATTATAGATATTTCCTTTCTAAAAGGTTATTCCTTGTATTTTCTAAGGAATTTATTCAACTAATATTTATTTAAAAAGTAACACTAATCATTGGTTTTTCAGGGATTCATACGCACACACTAAAGACATAATGGTAGACTTGACACAAAATAGATAGGGAATTCATTAAATACAGGGGAAGAGTAGTGTCTGTTGAAGATGGTTAGCAAAAATAGCTACCTTTTTCTCTCTCCACACCCTCTGCAATGTGTATGATTAAGTGCACATGCATAAGTGATATGTTAGTGTTTCTCAAGTGTTTCCTCCCTTGAATTTTTGCTGGTCCTGTGACTTGCTTGGCTAATAGAACGTGTGTGGTAGAAGGGATATTGTGCTGGACTTCAGAAGTGTTGCATGCTTCCACTCTCTCCCTTGGATCCCCATGATCTTACCATGTGAACAAGTGTTAGCTAAAAGATAAAGCACTATCTGAAAGGGGGTTCATTTACCTTAGTAAGGAGTCATTCAACTTCTGAATTTATGAACGAGTCCTTACTATTCAGCACCACCGTCAAAAGGCCAGCTGAGATCACAGATGCCTTCTTTCTCAAGAATAGTGTTGTAAGTTTCTTCACACACTCTTATTATTGTGGTAACTTCACATACTCTTATAATTGTAGTAACACTTTGCTGACAATGGTCTGTATAGTCAAAGCTGTGGTTTTTTCAGTAGTCATGTATTGATGTTAGAGTTAGACCATAAAAAAAGAATGAGTGCAGAAGAATTAATGCTTTTGAATTGAGGTACTGGAGAAGACTCTTAAAGTCCCTTGGACAGCAAGGAGATCGAGCCAGTCAATCCTAAAGGAAATCATCCCTGACTATTCACTGAAAGGACTGATACTGAGGCTCCAATATTTTGGCCACCCAATGCGAAGAGCTGACTCATTGGAAAAGACCCTCATGCTGGGAAAGACTGAGGGCAGGATGAGAAAGGAGCCACAGAGGATGAGATGGCTGGATGGCATCATTGACTCAGTGGAAATGAGTTTGAGAAACCTCCATGAGATAGTGAAGGACTCTGATGCTGGAAAGGTTGAAGGCGGGAGGAGAAGGGGATGACAGAGGATGAGATGGTTGGATGGCATCACCAACTCAATGGACTTGAGTTTGAGTAAACTCTGGGAGTTGGTGATGGCCAGGGAAGCCTGGCATGCTGCAGTCCACGGCGTTGCAAAGAGTCGGACAGGACTGAGCGAATGAACAACACATACTCTTATTATTGTGGTACTTCTTAAGTTCCTCTATACAGTTGTTTAAGTTTGCATTAATTTGATTGTGTGTAATAAGAAATCTCATGTTCTTGTATATGAGTTCCATAGGATCTTGGTGGTTCATTTGAAGAATGTCAATTTAGTTAAAAAATGCTCGATTATGAAAAAATTTAAAAATTGAATAACAGAAATGATGGAAAGAAACTGAATCTACTTCAATATACTCCACTTGAAATACTCAGTGCTTTAGAGTATGAAGTTGAGAGGAATGGGAAATGAAATGACCCTCCTAACAAGAAGCAACAATTCTTTGGTCCAGTAATACTAAGGTGATAGAAATGAAGTGTGCTGAGGTTTACTCCATCCAGGTCAGAAGTCTTGTAAAAAATGCTCTGTGAATTTCAGTTCAGTTCTTCTGTGTCCAGGTTACTCACTGGGAGCTTCTTATTGGAGTGGTAGTGGATTTCTACAAATCACTTTTCTGCATAGAGGTCGTGCTGTGCCTCGCAATAGTCTCCACTGCCCTTCAGAAACTTCATAAATGTGTGATGAAGAACACCACAGAACTGAGGAATATGTCTCCTCACTGAAGGCTGTGGCCTAACTATACATCCTGTCCCCAGGTGGTGGTGACACAGGTGGTGGCGGTGGCAGGTCAGGGAGGAGGTTGTTGTCACAGGGTGGTGGTGGAGTTTTTGGCTTTGACAGGGGTGTTGGACTCCATCCTGCAGTGAGCAGCAGCGAGAAGTTCATTTTTTGAAATTCTGTTTTCTTTTTGCTAGTCTCATTTGGTGATTTTAAAGTAATCTTTCAAATCCCTTATGTATTTTTCTTTATCACCTAGTCTGCTGTTTGTTTCTTCTGCTGCTGCTGCTAAGTCACTTCAGTCATGTCCGACTCTGTGCGACCCCATAGACAGCAGCCCACCAGGCTCCCCTGTCCCTGGGATTCTCCAGGCAAGAACACTGGAGTGGCTTGCCATTTCCTCCTCCAATGCATGAAAGTGAAAAGTGAAAAGTGAAAGTGAAGTCGCTCAGGTTGTCTACTTGAAAGTTGTACAGTCGTGTCCAACTCCTAGCGACCCCATGGACTGCAGTCTACCAGGCTCCTCCATCCATGGGATTTTCCAGGCAAGAGTACTGGAGTGGGGTGCCATTGCCTTCTCTGGTTTGTTCCTCCTAGTGTGTTTTAAATTTTAGTTATTGTATGCTACAGTTCAGACTTGTTCTTTTAAATTTTTCTATTTTCTTGGTAAAATTCTTACAGTTTTCATCTATTCTTTTCATCCATTTTTCATCTCATGCTTTCCATTTATTCAGTTAGCATTTTTATCACTAATGCTTCCAACGTTTTTGTTGTTGTTCAGTTGCTCAGTCATGTCTGACTCTTTGCAACCCCATGGACGACAGCAAGGCATTGTCCTGTCCTTCACCGTATCCCGGAGCTTGCTCAAACTCATGTCCATTGAGTTGGTGATGCCATACAACCATCTCATCCTCTGTCATCCCCTTTTCCTTCTGCCTTCAATCGTTCCCAGCATCAGGGTCTTTTCTAATGAGTCGGCTCTTCGCATCAGGTGGCCAAAGTATTGGAGCTTCAGCTTCAGCCTCAGTCCTTCCAATGAGTATTCAGTATTCAGGGTTGATTTCCTTTAGGTTTGACTGGTTTGATCTCCTTGCAGTCCAAGGAACTCTCAAGAGTCTTCTCCAAAACCACAGTTCAGAAGCATCAGTTCTTCAGTGCTCAGCCTTCTTTATGGTTCAACTCTCACATCCATACATGACTACCAGAAAAACCTTAGCTTTGACTAGATGGACCTTTGTTGGCAGTAACATCTCGGCTTTTTAATATGCTGTCTAGGTTGGCCATAGCTTTTCTTCCAAGAAGCAAGCATCTTTAATTTCATGGCTGCAGTCACCATCTGCAGTGATTTAGGAGCCCAAGAAAATAAAGCTTGTCACTGTTTCCATTGTTTCCGCATCTATTTGCCATGAAGTGATGGGACTGGATGCCATGATCTTAGTTTTTTGAACGTTAAGTTTTAAGCCAACTTTTTCACTGTCTTCTTTCACTTTCATCAAGAGGCTCTTTAGTTCCTTTTGACTTTCTACCACAAGGGTGATGTCATCTGCATAACTGAGGTTATTCAATTCTTTAGTAAATTGTTTATTTCATCTCATTAGTCCACCCCCCCCCCCAGGAGTGTTCTCTTGCTTTTTCAACTGAGAAAAATTACTCTGTCTTCTCATTTTGCTTAACTTCCTCTGTTTTTATGAAATTAGGTGAAACAGTTATCACTGGCAATCTTGAAATAGTGTACAGATTTGGCAGTGTCCCTGTACAATTCGTGTGGTGCAGTGGCTTTGGGGGAAAAGCTGAGTTTGATTTGAATACAAGACAGATATTTCTTCAGAGTGTGCTGGCAGGTACCACCTGGTTAGGAGGTGGGGTTAGAGATGAAGGGGCTAGGGCCAGAGCCAGGTGTGAGCCAAGACATCCTCTCTGCTCAATTGCTATCACCACCCTATTTAAGGCAAGGGTGGGTCCCACGTTGCTGGAACAGAAGCCCTGAGGGTTGAGTCAGTTGGCTCCCTTCCCTTATAGTGTGTGTTCTTCTCCCTTCCAGCACTGGCCCCCTCAGCCCCAGAGGGGAGCAGTGCTGGAGTAAGAGAGGCTGGGGATGTTTATTTGGCGATAGTCAGTGTATTGGGTGTGGTGGTCTGGCTGCCATCAGAGATCTGTTCTGTTCATGATGTGCTGCCTGTGTAAGTGCCCATAATGGCTGCCCCCTCCCTGCTCAGAGGCCATTTGGTTTTTCAGCTGCCGCAGCATTCCACACTCAACTTTTCCCTCTGTCATGGCAGCCCTCCCTCCAGTTTGCAGCTGTGAGTGTTTGCTCAGCTCAGAGTGGGGCTTGCAGAAGGGCATTCTAGGGAAACCAGTCAGCTAACTGGTGGTTTCAATTGGTCCTTTCCACCCTGCTTTGGGAGAAAGCAGGAAACTGTTCTAACCTAGGACAACTCCTTGAAGGGCATTAATTGCTACTTTGGGATTTATACTCCCAGTGGCCTCAGTCAGGGAAAACAAAACACAGTATTCTTTTGTTTCCATAAGGGCTCTGGTTGCTCTAGGAAAAGGGGTCCATTCCCTGACACAGTATATGCTCCAACTAGTTCCTCCTTCCAGATAAAATGAGATCTTTTTGGTAGACTCAGGATCCTTTCTTGTGTTGTAATGGTAATCATAGTTATTTTCAGTCTCTGCTTTCCTGTACTGATGTAGTAGATTAGAATATATGGTGTAGGCAGACATTTATATTGGTGATTTCAAAGAGATCATTGGCCCACAGATAAAGAGGCATGGATTGGGCAGACAAATACAGGGAATCCTCCATAATGTTGTATTTCAAAAATAGAGAAGAGATATTTCATTCTACAGCCTATGAAAGCAACCTTTGATGAGGTCTTTATTTTCCTTTCTTACTGTAAGTAGAAATTTAATCCTAAATTTCCTACCAGTTTTCTACTTACATCAATTTTTAAATTTTTTAAAAAAAATTTTGGTCTCATATCTTATTTTTAACTTCTATAAGAATACTGAACGATGGGTCATGCAACAGATAAATTTTTCTCAGAGCTGCTACTCTTTAAAATTAATGTATTATGTTATTCATGCAACTGTGTAAGGAAGAAGAAAATTATATCTGCATCAGAAGAAGCAACAAAAGCATCTGGGTTTATATTTCTCATGATATACTGTCTCATTCTAAAGAAATATTTAAAAATCTGAAATTTTCCTGCTGCTGCTGCTGTTGCTAAGTCGCTTCAGTTGTGTCCGACTCTGTGCAACCCCATAGATGGCAGCCCACGAGGCTCCCCCGTCCCTGGGATTCTCCAGGCAAGAACACGAGTGGCTTGCCATTTCCTTCTCCAATGCATGAAAGTGAAAAGTGAAGTCGCTCAGTCGTGTCCGACTCTTAGCGACCCCATGGACTGCAGCCTACCAGGCTCCTCCATCCATGGGATTTTCCAGGCAAGAGTACTGGAGTGGGGTGCCATTGCCTTCCTATTACCCCTCAAATGGCAGTGATCTCTAAGTGATGTATCTTTGTAATTCACTCTTGGACCATTGCTATATTTTGATTCAGCCACAGTTAAGTTCATCATCCAGGGGACGCAACCACACCCTCTTTGAGGAGGTCTGAACTGCAGCCTTGAGCAGGAAGTGCCTCTTTCCAAGCTTGTCCTTTCTTGGATACTGTCCTTTGGGCCAAGACATTATTTAGAGTTCTAACAACATTTAAAAAAAATAGTTCCTCTCCTTTTATAGCTTAATAATTCTTTATTATAAATCTTATGTTTAATTACAAAAAGTTTCTTTTAGGCAATGTGCTATCTGATTATCATCCATGGTTTCTGAGCTGTAGACAGTAGTCTAGCGTAACAGTTAGTTAAAGACTAAGAGTTTTAAAGCCTAAATCAGACTTACAAGTGTGAGGCTGACTGTTTTTAATGTGCCTGTTGAAATTCAAGTATTTGTCTACTGCTAACATCTTTTTCAGGAGTTGTACTTATAAAATACAAGCAATTAAAAGACCCCAAAAGAGGTAACTACAGGTGGCTCCAATGTGCTTTTTTTTTTTTTTTTTGCTTTTGCAGTATTTCTTTAAATTTCTAGGGTATATATGATACTTGCCTCAGATAACAAGTAATGAATGACCACGAGAAAAATGAATGCAACCTCTGAAGCCTACTTTGTTCTACTGGGGTTTTCTAATTGGCCTCATCTGGAAGTAGTTCTCTTTGTGGTTGTCTTGGTGTTCTACTTGATGACATTGACAGGCAACCTGTTCATCATTATCTTGTCATACTTGGATTCCCATCTCCACACTCCTATGTATTTTTTCCTCTCAAATCTCTCTTTTCTGGATCTCTGCTATACCACCAGCTTCATCCCTCAGTTGCTGGTCAACCTCTGGGGTCCAGGAAAAACCATCTCTTACACTGGTTGCATGATTCAGCTTTATTTTGTCCTCGCACTGGGATGCACAGAATGTGTGCTTCTGATGGTGATGTCCTATGACCGTTATGCAGCTGTGTGTAGACCCCTGCACTACTCTATCCTCATGCACCCTCGTTTCTGCCATCTGTTGGCTGTGGCTTCTTGGGTAAGTGGCTTTACCAACTCAGCACTTCATTCTTTCTTTACATTTTGGGTACCCCTGTGTGGACATCGCCAAGTGGACCATTTCTTCTGTGAAGTTCCAGCACTACTTCGACTGTCATGCATTGATACCCGTGCTAATGAGCTAACTCTCATGGTCACAAGCTCCATTTTTGTTCTCATACCTCTCATCCTCATTCTCAGCTCCTATGGTGCCATTGCCCGGGCAGTGCTGAGGATGCAGTCGACAACTGGACTCCAGAAAGTCTTTGGGACGTGTGGAGCCCATCTTATGGTCGTATCCCTCTTTTTCATTCCAGTCATGTGCATATACCTCCAGCCACCATCAGGAAATTCTCAAGATCAGGGCAAGTTCATTGCCCTCTTTTATACTGTTGTCACACCTAGCCTCAACCCTCTAATCTACACCCTCAGAAACAAAGATGTAAGAGGGGCCGTAAAGAGTCTAGTGGGGTGAGGATGGTCTGTTTATACTGGTGACATGAATGGTAAAATGGAATATCTCTTCACCAATGGTTTTTCCAGTCATCCACTCATCAATCTTTCATTCACTCAATTAGCACTTAATGAATGTGTACACTCACAAGGTCACAAAGTTCGTGGTAATAGATATGAATTAGACACAGTCTGTCTTAATACTAATCATTCTTTAGTGATGATGACAGCCATGTAAAAATGGATCAAACATGAATATTCAGGTTTTAGTGCACAAACATAATAAAAGTATAATTTTCTTAATTGAAAATGAAGTATAGAATTTATTATAAAAATTGACAAAATTCAGGTATAATTCCTTAAAAAAAACCTAGAATATATTGTTTAATTTCTTGCTTTGTAGGCAGAATTTGTTATTCAATTTGTCTTCCATCTTTGGTCTAACGAAAGACATTTTGAAAAACTTTACATGTTTTCTCCAACATTGTTATTCTTTTTTTGGATGCTAGTTAATATTGAGAGGAATTTTGGTCTGTATTCTATAATATCCCATTATCATTAGTAACAAAGTGACTTGCATGAGTCGTAACAAGAAGTGCTCTCAGTAATGCAGTGGAAGTAAGCGTCTCATATTTCTCTTTTTTTCAAGTTAGTGAGAAGTGTAAAGGAAGGGAAAATAAGTTTAAAGCTGTGCTATATAGCTCATAAAGTAATGGTCATCGTAGGTTAGGTATTGTTAAGTGAAATAAGTGCTTGTAGCACCTGCGTAACCCAAGAAGCAGTAAACAGTATCTAAAGCGACCAAGTGCTAGGCTCTGAAAAGTGTATTGATGAATCCAATGGGTATTCGAAGGAATTACTTGAAAATATATTGGAAAAATTTTATGATAAAAGCTATATGAAAATGGTAGTTTTTTCTTTTCTAAGCTCGATCTGATTTGAATATTTGTGGTTAGAAAGTTCTTATGAAAATTAGCATGTATTTTTCAAATAAATAAATGCACTCTTAATTAAAGTAATAGTGTTGTTTCCTATATTATTAATACCATCTCCATCTGAAGTAAATGTACTATGTATATAACATTTTAAACTGCACCATATTGAGATTATTGAGATAAAAAATGGAATAAGGAATAAAGTAAAATCTTGGCAACACCTGAGTTTTGTATGGTTCTTAAATGTCTGTTTTAGTTTTGGGGGCCTCTAAATTTTAGATATGATTGATTCAAGCCCTTTTCCCTAAATTATTAAAAAGAAAAATGTCCCACATCTTTGTCTCAACTTCTCGTGTGGCTCTCATGTACGTTGATTCTGATGTCTGTGTCTTTGCCTTTGTATGTCTGTGAGTTGTTTACTCTAACTAGCAATAAACAATAATATGGGGTATATACATTTGTCCTTAAGCTACTTTCCAAGAAATGAAGAATCAAGAATCATGTCTATAAAAGAACTTTTAGTAAATAATTGGGGCCACACAAAAGAACAGTCACAGAGCAAAAATCTTTTAAGAACTTACAAGATATAGTTTAGTTCTTTGAACCACCTTGTACTTATGGAATTCTTATTGTTTGCTATACCTCATACAGTACCAGAGTATCTCACTATCTAACTTGAAAAAGCTTTGAAATTTCCCATTTCTTCTTTTCCTTTTATGCTTGAAAAACACAGAAATATCTTTTTGTATGTGTAGACTATTTTTCTTGAAATGTATAAATTTAGTGTTTATGGTTTTGAATCCTAGCCATGTTACTGTAATATTTATTTGTAATCTAAAATAAAGATTACTTTCAAAAAATTCTCCCAAAGATCACCACAGATACTATTGTTTATATTGCTTGTATTTTCATACTTCTTACATGAAACTTTTTTTATCACAGGCAGGATATAAGTATGTTTTTTTCTCACCTTCTAGATGAGAAAACTGAAGAGAAGAAGATATGAGACTTACCTAAGCTTAAGTAACTTGTATATGACAAATCAGGTAACGACAATAGATTTTTACCTGAGTTCCCTTGTTATGGTCAACAACAACTAGATCTAAGACTCTATCATTGCCAACCTTAAACCTCCAACCAATATTTGGTAAATTGACATTTAAACAGCACACATGAATTTGGGTCACAGGCAACTTTACTGAAGAACTGATGATGAAAGCATTTTCTCAGCTAAGAATGGAAGCTAAATGCACTGAAGGATCATCTTCTTTTATCTTAGTAAAATTTTCCTCCTCTTCAGGACGATATCTCCCAATCTTTGCCCACTTCTCATACTGATTCCTGTGCAGCATATTCCCTAAACACATGCTCAATTGTTTGTTCTTAGTATATCTCAGCAGTGCAGGATTATTGGCACAAATATGCCATCAGATAGTTACAGAAACTAGCTCTGGCTTCCAGTTCAGATTCACTCATTCTCTACTATTTTATTAGCCTCATTGCCATACATTGTATTCTTTTTACAAATATGAAGCTGAAAGGTCACTGGTTATCATATGCTATGACAGCATCAAGTGATTTCAAGCATAATAATTTCAAATACAAATACACCATATTCAAATTACAATTCAACAACAGTAAAACTTCCAGAAAAGAAAATAGTGCAGATTTAGACCTCCACCAGATTTCATAGTGTTAATGTTTCACCACGGGTGCTTTGCCATTCTGTCTATAATTATATAATATTAATATGAATTTAAATATTTTTCTGAAATAGTATATATGCTGACCCATCCCTAACTGTTCCTGAGAGTATTTCCTAAAGTGAAGAGCTAATTCAGGATAACAAATTAGATTTAGGTGTTATGTCTCTTAGTGTCCTTTAATCTAAAACCATTTTTCAGTTTTTCTTTGCTTTTAATAGCTAAATATTTCTGAAGAGTATAGGCCATTTATTTTATACAATGTTTTTCAATTTATAGTTGCCTAGTGTTTATGCAGAATTAGAATTTTCCTTTTTGACAATAAGACTCCACAAAACTGATATTGTGTCACCTGAGCTGCATCTTATTAGAAGGAACCTGGTATTTACTTATTCTATTACTGATGATATGAGCTGTGAACACTTGGATAACATGGTGTCTTTTAGGCTTCTCTACTATAAAGTTACTATGTTTATTTGGTAGTTCACAAGAACCTGGTGGGGAGAAGGTCGAAAATTAGGTGGAATTCCAATTTCCTTTAATTTTCATCCATAATTTTTATGTATTTATATTTTTATTTTTCCTCCAGCTTTATTGAGGCATCATTGACATACAATATGTTCAAGTTCAAGGTGTACATTGTGATGATTTATACATGTACATATTGCAGATATTTACCAAAAAATAGTTAACCCATCTGTTCTCCCATTTATTATACATTTTTTTTTTGTAGTGAGAATATTTAAGATCTACTCTTTTAGTAAATTTGAAGTATATAATACAGTAGGTTGCACTAGTGGTAAAGAACCTGCCTGGCAATGCAGGAGACTTAAGAGACTAGTGTTTGATTACTGGATGGAGAAGATCCCCTGGAGGAGGGCATGGTTGCCCACTCCAGTTTTCTTGCCTGGAGAATTCCACAGACAGAGGAGCATGGTGGGCTACAGTCCCTGGACTTGCAAAGACTGAAGCGACTTAACACGCACATATTGTTATAGTCACCAGTGTAAATTAAATCTCCAGAAAGTATTTTAGTGCTGAGAATTTGTACTCTATAACCAACATTTTCTGTTCTCCCAAGCAGCCCCTAGTAACCATTCTTTTACTAGCTATTTTTTTGTTTGCCTTTTATTTATTTTTAAATTTCACATAAAAGTGAGAACGTACTTGTTTTTGTCTTTCTAATTTATTTTACTTAGCATAACACCCTCAAGTTTCATCTATATTTTTGCACAAGGCAAGATTTTCTTCTTTCTCAAGGTTGAAGGATATTTCACTGTATGTAAGCTATTCTTTATCCATTCATCTTTTGATAGATTCTTAACTATTGTGAATAAAGCTGCTCTCTCTGTTTTTCTGTGCTAATCTTGCTAAAGGTTTGTCAGGTTCATCTTTCAAATAAACCAACTCTTAGTTTTGTTGGTCTTTTCTGTTGTTTTTCTTGTATCTCTATCATTTATTTCTGCTCTTTGTTATTTTCTTTCTTGTTTCTAACTTTGGGCTTTGTTTCTTTTTCTAGTTACTTGAGATAAAGATAGATTGCTTTTTGTAATTTTTTCTTTTTATCTTTATAAACTTGCCTATTAGAATTGCTTTTGCTGCATCTTGCAAGTTTTGGTATTTTGTATTTCCATCTTCATTTGTCTTAAGATATTTTTGGTCCCCCCCCCCCCATTTTTTTGACCAATGGTTGTTCAGGAGTATGTTGTTTAGTTTCCATTAGTTTGTAATTTTCCAATTGTCATCCTGTAATTGACATCTAATTTCTTATGTTTCTGGTAAGAAAAGATACTTGATATGAATTCAGTCTTCTTACATTAGCTAAGGCTTGTTTTGCAACTTAACATACGTTCTATGCTGAAGAATAATCTGTGTCCACTTGAAAAGAATGTGTGCACTGCTGCTGTTGGATGAAAATTTAATCTACCAACTGTCTAACAAAGAATTCAAATAATCCTTTAAAAAATTCAGTGAAGTACAAGAAAACAGAAGTATACAACTAAATAAAATTAGGAAAATATTATATGAACAAAATAAAGTTCAACAAAAAATGGTATGGAATTGGATATTAATAATAGGATGAGAATTTAGAAGTTGGCATTTCTTTACAGTATGTATTGTGTTTGGTGGTATCATACCTTCTTGATTACTCATGATGTTTGTGGTCTTGCCTTGGTATCTGTGCATCTGAGGATGTAGGTTCCTGTACTAGTCTTTATAAATCTGCTTTGGCAGGCAAAGGCCTCTACCAGTCAGTTTGTCTAGGGAGTCTATGTGTGCATTCTGGTGGCATCCATGGTCAACTGCTGCTGGAGTATTTTGGTGACCTGGTGCTGGGGTGCATCAAAAGCCTGAAATAGGAGTCAACCTGGTACTGGGGCCCTACAATATCATGAGTTAACAAGTGCTCTCTAGACCCTGGTTTGTGGTCACTGATTGGAAGCCTAAGACCAGAGGAGATATCCTGGACTGTGGGAGTTGGCCAGGGCAGAAATATGCCAGAAGCCTGGGTGTGCTGGCCTGCTGGGAGCCTGTTACTTAGGAGATGCCCATGGTCGTGGGAGCTGGTCAGAAACTTGATGCCATGGGTGTTGGTTGGTGTCCTGCTTGATTGGGAGCCTGGGTTCACAGGATCTCTTTATTTATTTATTTTTTTATCAATAAAAGGTTTATTTTCTTCTAATCTTATAAATATTAGGCTCTTCTTTACAACAGATTTCATAATAGGCAGCACCCAGAAGACAATGTTGGTATAAGTTGTTTTGGAACATCAACTTATATGCCATTCTTTCAATGCTGGAACAGCCACTGTTTCTTTTATGTTACCTTAGAAGTTTATTATCTAACCCCCTGCTGCTGCTAAGTCGCTTTAGTCATGTCCGACTCTGCGCAACCCCATAGACAGCAGCCCACCAGGCCCCGCCGTCCCTGGGATTCTCCAGGCAAGAACACTGGAGTGGGTTGCCATTTCTTCCTCCAATGCATGAAAGTGAAAAGTGAAAGTGAAGTCACTCAGTCGCGTCCGACTCTTATCGACCCCATAGACTACAGCCCACCAGGCTCCTCTCTCCATGGGATTTTCCAGGCAAGAGTACTTGAGTGGGGTGCCATTGCCTTCTCCCACACAGGATCTCTTTAGAATCTTGGAGCAAATGAAGCTTCCTCTAGCCAAGGGAAACTTCTGGGGCCACCGAGTTACTTGTGACTACTGGAAGTGACTAGCACTCAGGTGGTCAGGAAGCTTAGGTTTGCAGGGCCCTCTGAGAGCCTGAAGCCATCACCCACTGGTCTTATTATCAAGCACCCTTTATTAATTCTTCCAAGAAACAGTGATTGTTATTTTGCACAAAATGGTGATTTTTAGAGTTCATTTATTCTTGTGCAGAAAAGGGAACATTTGTGTACTGTTGCAGAGATTGTAAATTGATGCAGTCACTATGGAAAACAGAATGTGGAGGTTCCTCACAAAATGAAAAATAGAAGTACCATCAGTTCAGTTCAGTCCAGTCCCTCAGTCCTGTCTGACTCTTTGCAACCCCATGGATTGCAGCACAACAGGCATCCTTGTCCATCATCAACCCCCGGAGCTTGCTCAAACTCATGTCCATCGAGTCGATGATGCCATCCAACCATCTCATCCTCTGTCATCGCCTTCTCCTCCTGCCTTCAATCTTTCCCAGCATCAAGGTCTTTCCCAATGAGTCAGTTCTTCGAATCAGGTGGCCAAAGTATTGGAGCTTCAGCTTCAGCCTCAGTCCCTCCAATGAATATTCAGTATTCAGGGTTGATTTCCTTTAGGTTTGACTGGTTTGATCTCCTCGCAGTCCAAGGGACTCTCAAGAGTCTTCTCCAACACCACAGTTCAGAAGCATCAGTTCTTCAGTGCTCAGCCTTCTTTATGGTCCAACTCTCACATCCATACATGACTAATGGAAAAACCATAACCTTTGACTAGACGGACCTTTGCTGGCAAAGAACTACCATATGATCCAGCAATTTCTCTTTTGGGTATTTACCAGAAGAAGACAAAACCACTAATTTGAAAGAATATAAGCACACCAAAGTTCATTGTGGCATTACTAATAGCCAAGATATGGAATCAATCTAAGTGTTCATCAATAGAGGAATAAAGAAGACATATATATACATTGGGCTTCCCAGGTGGCTCCGTGGTAAAGAACCCACCTGTCAATGCAAGAGATGGAAGAGATGTGAGTTTGATCCCTGGATCGGGAAGATCCCCTGGAGTAGGACATGGCAACCCACTCCGATATTTCTTGCCTGGAAAATTACATAGACAGAGGAACCTGGGGGACTACAGTCCATGGGATCACAAAGAGTCAGAAAAGACTGAGTGACTGAGCATGCATGCATGCTCAGTAATGGAATATTACTCAGCCATAAAGAGGTATGAAATCTGCCATTTACTTCAACATGAATAGATCTATAAGATATTATGCTAAGTGAAATAATAAAGAGAAAGACAAATATCATATAATCTCACTTATGTATAGAATATAAAAAATAAAGCAAGCAAGCAAATAAAACAAAACAAACACTCATAGATACAGAGAACAAGTAGATGGTTTCCAGAGGGGGTATAAAATATGAAATGGGATTAATACATACAAACTTTTTTTTTGGTTTTATTTATTTATTATTATTATTATTATTTTTACTTTATAATATTGTATTGGTTTTGCTATACAAACTTTCATTTAGAAAATAAGTAAGTCTTAGGAATGTAGTATACAACATAAGGAATATTGTCAGTTCCCCATTATACTGCATGGGGACAGATGGTTACTAGACTTATTGTGGTGATCATTTCATGGTGCCTGCAAATGCCAAATCACTACATAGTACACCCGAAATGAACATAATTGTTCAGTTGCTCAGTTGTGTCCAACTGTTTGCGATCCCATGGACTGCAGCATGCCAGGCTTCCCAGTTCCCACCGTTCCCCTGAGTTGCTCAAACTCATGTCCATATCTGCTATATTTCAATAAAAAAGAAAAAGTTACATTATTTCTTGTACATTTATTACTTAATTTGGTATGTAAATAATGCCTTGTTGTTCTTTTTTCTCAAATTGTTCACATCCCAATCCCTGGAACCCGTGATTATACATTGTCTTTCACAGTATAAGAATTTTTACAGATAAAAATAAATCAAGGAAATTGAGATGGGGAGATTAACCTGAATTACCCAAGTGGTCCCATATAATTACAAAGCTTCTTATAAGAGGAGGCAGGAGTTAGGGAGGAGACAGGATATTATGCTTCTGACTTTAAAGATGGAGAAAAGGATTATCGGTGGCCTCTAGAAGTTGGAAAAGACCAGTAAATAGATTCTCTCCTAATGTCTGCAGAAGGACACAACCCTGTTGACCTATTTTAGCCTCCTCATCTCCAGAACTCTAAGGTACTAAATGTTTGTGTTATTTTAAGCCATTAAGTATATGGCAATATGTCATAGCAATGATGGGAAACTAGCACAGTTGTCATTCTACTGGAAGGAAAAGTTTTTTTTACCATATATGTTTATATATACTGTATCATATATCATTTTTAATAAGATGATCTTGACTAGTCTCAGATTTTCCTTTGGGATAGAAAGACTAATTTACCTGTTTTGGTCATATGACCACTCCTGTTACCACAGAGGTGAAGTTTCCTAATGAGCAGTTCACGGGAAATGCATGGAGTGGACCAAATCAAGAGTAAAGAGTGTCTTGATGAAGGTGAAAGAGGAGAGTGAAAAAGCTGGCTTAAAACTCAACATTCAGAAAACAAAGATCATGACATCTGGTCCCATCAGTTCATGGCAAATAGATGAGGAAACAAAGGAAACAGTGAGAGACTTAATTTTCTTGGGCTCCAAAATCACTGCAGATGGTGACTGCAACCATGAAATTAAAAGACGCTTGCTCCTTGGAAGAAAAGCTATGACAAACCAAGACAACATATGAAAAAGCAGAGACATTACTTTGCCAACAAAGGTCCATTAGTCAAAGCTATGGTTTTTCCAGTAGTCGTGTAAGGATGTGATATTTGGACCATAAAGAAGGCTGAACTTGTAAGACTTGGTGCTTTTGAACTGTGGTGTTGGAGAAGACTCTTGAGAGTCCCTTGGACTGCAAGGAGATCAAACTAGTCAAACCTAAAGTAAATCAACCCTGAATACTCAATGGAAGGACTGATGCTGAAGTTGAAGCTCCAATACTTTGGCCACCTGATGTGAAGAACCAACTCATTGGAAAAGACCCTGATGCTAGGAAAGATTGAAGGCAGGAGGAGAAGGGTACAACAGAGGACAAGATGGTTGTATGGTATCAATGACTCACTGGACATGAGTTTGTATAAGCTCCAGGAGATGGTGATAGACAGGGAAGCCTGGTGTGCTGCAGTCCTTGGGGTTGTAAAGAGTCAGACACGACTGAACGACTGAACAACAACAAAGATCAAATCAAGACATGGCACTACTGTTGACAACATTTATTAGTTATTCTTTTCTTTCTTCTGAGAAATAGAATTTTTCTATTGTGTTTGAGAATGAGGCAACACTGGTATGGGTTTGGAGAGTCATTTATGGCAGGACTGTAAATCCTTGAAATTGAAGACTTTCCAGGTTAACTTGATTCTTTAAGACTTCTTAAATTTGAAGTTCAGGCTGATAAGTTAACAACAATTTGAATTCAACTCTGCATGACTACACTTGTGATCTAACCAAAAATGAAACAGGGGGAACATGTGTACACCTGTGGCGGATTCATGTTGATATATGGCAAAACCAATACAATATTGTAAAGTAATTAGCCTCCAGTTAAAATAAATGAATTTAAATTAAAAAAAATGAAACAGGGATTGGTTATTGAAGGCGAGAAAATGATCTTTTAAAAATATTAGGCCCTGTGCTCCCAGAAAGATAAGCTTAGTTTAAGAGAACATTGACTATTAATGTGGACATGTAAATTTGTAATCTCCAAGCTTCTGAAACAGTGATCCTTGTACTATACATGTGTGAAAAGGCCTTTATCCTCTCAGACTTTGCAGTTACTAATTAGGGCCTGGGAAGGACAGAGTCACTGTAGTCAGTGTCTTCTTAGACTTGTACATTTCCACCTTATGTTGGCATTGGTGGAAACCAATAAAATGAAGACATTTGGTAATGTTTGTTAATTCTCCCCCACTGCTACCCCACTGATGGTTTCTCCTGGTTTTTAGGTGCTGATTTATCTTCCAAGCAGGACCTTCTTGATGTTCTTTGCAATTTGTTGTATAATAGAAAAGTCCTGGAAGCTTGAGGCAGATCTGTTGCTGTGGTAAACATGCTTAGTGCTACAGATTTCTACTTATGCAAGTCCTGGAGAAGCTGAGGCCCGCCATGTCAGTGTTGCTAGAAGCCAGGACACTCACACAGGATCAGAAGGCTTCACCTAGAGTTGGTGTTAAGCCTAGGTTTATTTGGGCTTCCCAGGTGGTGCTAGTGGTAAAAACTTGCCTGCCAATGCAAGATATGTAAGATGTGGGTTCAGTCCCTGGATTGGGAAGATCCCCTGCAGGAGGGCCTGGCAACCCAGGAGGGCACGGTAACCCACTCCAATGTTCTTACCTGTTGAATCCCATGGACAGAGGAGCGAGGAGCCTGGTGGGCTACCATCCGTAGGGTTGCAAAAACTCAGAAATGACTGAAGTGACTTAGCAGGCACACACTAGCTTTATTTATCTATGTATTTTTATTAAAAGTTCACTCTATGCAAATAAGAAAAAAAAGTTTATCATAAGATTTTCTTCTCCCGTGAAAGCAAATATAAGGTTCCTGATAAATTAGTCTGATTAAAAAAATAATATAAAGGCCTAACTTAATGGAATCTATTCTTGAGAAAAAGGCATCAAGTGCTCTAAGTCTAAAGGAACTTTGAGGAGCAGAAAACAGTCGGTGGAGGGGTACAAAGATGCAGAGCAATAAAACTTTTAACTTGGAGAAACAAAACCACACTCCAAGGAAGCATCATCAACATCAGCAGCACCACCAGCAGCAACAGCAGCAGCTACCACCTCCACCAATGCCTGCAAATGGGCAGCAAGTCAGCAGCCAGAATGAAGGCTTGACTATTGACCTGAAGAATTTTAGGAAGCCAGGAGAGAAGACCTTCACCCAGCGTAGCCGGCTCTTTGTGGGCAATCTTCCTCCTGACATCACTGAGGAGGAAATGAGGAAACTGAGAAATATGGGAAGGCAGGCGAAGTCTTCATTCATGAGGACAAGGACTTTGGCTTTATCCGCTTGGAAACACGAACCCTAGTGGAGATTGCCAAAGTAGAACTGGACAACATGCCACTCCATGGAAAGCAGCTGCGTGTGCGCTTTGCCTGCCATAGTGCATCCCTTACAGTCCGAAACCTTCCTCAGTATGTGTCCAATGAACTGCTGGAGGAGGCCTTTTCTGTGTTCAGCCAGGTGGAGAGGGCTGTAGTCATTGTGGATGATCCAGGCAGGCCCTCAGGAAAAGGCATTGTTGAATTCTCAGGGAAGCCAGCTGCTCGGAAAGCTCTGGACAGATGCAGTGAAGGCTCCTTCCTGCTAACCACATTTCCTCGACCTGTGACTGTGGAGCCCATGGACCAGTTAGATGATGAGGAGGGACTCCCAGAGAAGCTGGTTATAAAGAATCAGCAATTTCACAAAGAGCGAGAGCAGCCACCCAGATTTGCACAGCCTGGCTCCTTTGAGTATGAGTATGCCATGCGCTGGAAGGCACTTATTGAGATGGAAAAGCAGCAGCAGGACCAAGTGGACCGAAACATCAAGGCAGCTCGTGAGAAGCTGGAGATGGAGATGGAGGCTGCTCGCCATGAGCACCAGGTCATGCTAATGAGGCAGGATTTGATGAGGCGTCAAGAAGAACTTCGGAGGATGGAAGAGCTGCACAATCAAGAAGTGCAAAAATGAAAGCAGCTGGAGCTCAGGCAGGAGGAGGAGCACAGGTGCCGTGAGGAAGAGATGCGGCGGCAACAAGAAGAAATGATGTGACGACAGCAGGAAGGATTCAAGGGAACCTTCCCTGATGCGAGAGAGCAAGAGATACGGATGGGTCAGATGGCTATGGGAGGTGCTATGGGCATAAACAACAGAGGTGCCATGCCCCCTGCTCCTGTGCCAGCTGGTACCCCAGCTCCTCCAGGACCAGCCACTATGATGCCAGATGGAACCTTGGGATTGACCCCACCAACAACTGAACGCTTTGGCCAAGCTGCTACAATGGAAGGAATTGGGGCAATTGGTGGAACCCCTCCTGCATTCAACCGTGCAGATCCTGGAGCTGAATTTGCTCCAAACAAACGTCACCGATACTAATAAAATTGCAGTGTCTAGTTTCCTAAAACCCTTAAAAGAAGGACCCTTTTTGGACTTAGCTGAATTCTACTCTGGAAAAGTGTTAGGGATTCCTCCCAATAGTTTAGGTCTTCCCTGCCTGTAGTACTCTAGGGAGTATGTTGGAGGCAGAGGGTAAGGGAGGGGTGATATTTAACAAATCAGTTCTATGTGGTATATCCTTTCACTAATCAATTCTGTGTGGTGCATTCCTAAAATCTCATGTGATTGTTGAGAGCCTGTGAGGGCCAGGGAGCCATGGCAAAATGGATCCAGTTAGAGCCCCCATTAATCTTAATCATTCCACTCTTTGTCCACCCTGTTCTATTTGCTTTCTTGTTCTTACACCACCACCCCGCCCCCCCCGCCCCCGCCACCCCAGTCGGTAAAGAATCTGCCTGCAGATCCTCTATGACCCACCTCCCAGAATATTGGAAATAAAAGCAAAAATAAACAAATGGGACCTAATTAACCTTAAAAGCTTCTGCACATCAAAGGAAACTATTAGCAAGGTGAAAAGACAGCCTTCAGAATGGGAGAAAATAATTGCAAATGAAGCAACTGACAAACAACTAATCTCAAAAATATAAAAGCAACTCCTACAGCTCAACTCCAGAAAAATAAATGACCCAATCAAAAAATGGGCCAAAGAACTAAATAGACATTTCTCCAAAGAAGACATACAGATGGCTAACAAACACATGAAAAGATGCTCAACATCACTCATTATCAGAGAAATGCAAATCAAAACCACTATGAGGTACCATTTCACACCAGTCAGAATGGCTGCGATCCAAAAGTCTACAAATAATAAATGCTGGAGAGGGTGTGGAGAAAAGGGAACCCTCTTACACTGTTGGTGGGAATGCAAACTAGTACAGCCACTATGGACAACAGTGTGGAGATTCCTTAAAAAACTGGAAATAGAACTGCCTTATGATCCAGCAATCCCACTGCTGGGCATACACACTGAGGAAACCAGAAGGGAAAGAGACACGTGTACCCCAATGTTCATCGCAGCACTGTTTATAATAGCCAGGACATGGAAGCAACCTAGATGTCCATCAGCAGATGAATGGATAAGAAAGCAGTGGTACATATACACAATGGAGTATTACTCAGCCATTAAAAAGAATACATTTGAATCAGTTCTAATGAGGTGGATGAAACTGGAGCCTATTATACAGAGTGAAGTAAGCCAGAAGGAAAAACATAAATACAGTATACTAACGCATATATATGGAATTTAGAAAGATGGTAACAATAACCTGGTGTACGAGATAGCAAAAGAGACACTGATGTATAGAACAGTCTTATGGACTCTGTGGGAGAGGGAGAGGGTGGGAAGATTTGGGAGAGTGACATTGAAACATGTAGAATATCATGTAAGAAACGAGTTGCCAGTCCAGGTTCGATGCGCGATACTGGATGCTTGGGGCTGGTGCACTGGGACGACCCAGAGGGATGGTGTGGGGAGGGAGGAGGGAGGAGGGTTCAGGATGGGGAACACATGTATACCTGTGGCGGATTCATTTTGATATTTGGAAAAACTAATACAATTATGTAAAGTTTAAAAATAAAATAAAATTTAAAAGAAAAAAAAAAAGAATCTGCCTGCAGTGCTGGAGACCTGGGTTCGATTCCTGGGTTGGGAAGATCCCCTGGAGAAGGAAATGGCAACCCACTCCAGTATTCTTGCCTGGAGAATCCCATAGACAGAGGAGCCTGGCAGGCTACAGTCCATGGGGTCGCAAGAGTTGGACACGACTTAGTGCACTGTCTCACCCCAGAGATCCTGCCACAAATACCACAAAAACCAAACATCCCCCAATGACCTTGGCCCCACTGTTCCAATCACTCCCAGGTGGGAATTCAGGCACATGTCCACAGAGGTCACAGACAACATACATACGGTTCTGTTATGTCCCATATATTACCCTTTCATGTCCCAAGGAAGACATTTTCTCTTAGAGATTTTCATTTAGTGTATCTTTAAAAAATCTCGTGTTAAACTTGCCTCCACCTTTTTCTTGGGTAAGGACAACCCAGAAATGGCCCTTTTGTGTCTGTGATGTTGCCATTCACAGCTTTCTTGATAGGCCTAGTACAATCTTGAGAACAGGGTTGCTGTATGCTGAGTGTCAGACGGTAGCTCTTAGCTTTGCCTATCTTAGGTAGTTATGCTGTGCATTTTTTATTGGTGTACCATGTTTGATTTGTCCCTAATACCTTTGAAGTTTTTCTGAGAAATGAATAATGCAACATGAACTTATTAAAATACATTTTAAGCCTTTAAAAAAAATAAAGGAACTTTGAGTTTAAAATATAAACTTAAAAAGAGTGGAGAGGAAGGACTTTTTTTTTTTCATGTATCTATTCTTTTTCAAATTCTCTTCCCATTTAGGTTATTACAGAGTATCGAACACAGTTCCTTATGCTATACAGTAGGTCCTCATTGGTTATATATTTTAAATATAGCAGTGTGTACATGTCAATCCCAAACTCTATCCCTTCCCCCCAGCCTTCTCCCTTAGTAACTGCAAGTTTATTCTCTAAGTCTGTGGGTCTTTCTGTTTTGTAAATAGGTTAGTTTGTATCATGCTTTTAGATTCCACATATAAGTGATATCATATATTAGTCTTGTCTGTCTGACTTACTTCACTTAGTATGATAATCTCCACATCCATCCATGTCACTGCAAATGTCATTATTTCATTCTTTTTGATGACTGAGTAATGTTCCACTCTCTCTCTCTATATATATATATATATTCCATTGTATATATGTATGTATATGTATATGTATATATACTTCAGTTCAGTTCAGTCGCTTAGTTGTGTCCGACTCTTTGCGACCCCATGAATCACAGCACGCCAGGCCTCCCTGTCCATTACCAACTCCCGGAGTTCACTCAGACTCACGTCCATCGAATCAGTGATGCCATCCAACCATCTCATCCTCTGTCGTCCCCTTCTCCTCCTGCCCCCAATCCCTCCCAGCATCAGAGTCTTTTCCAATGAGTCAATTCTTTGCATGAGGTGGCCAAAGTACTGGAGTTTCAGCTTTAGCATCATTCCTTCCAAAGAAATCCCAGGGCTGATCTCCTTCATTATGGACTGGTTGGATCTCCTTGCAGTGAATGTATATATACAATGGAATATTGTCGTATATGTATACATATGTATACTACATCTTGTTTATCCTTTCATCTGTCAATGGATATTTCTGTTGGTTCAATATTTTGGTTGCTTCCATATCCTGGTTATTGTAAAGAGAGTTTCAATGAACATTGAGGTGCATGTATATTTTCAAACCAAGTTTGTCTCTGGATATATGTCCTGGAATGGCATTGCTGCTGCTGCTGCTGCTAAGTGTCTTCAGTTGTGTCTGACTCCATGCAACCCCACAGAGCCTGTGCTGCTGCCCAGCAGGCTCTTCCATCCCTGGGATTCTCCAGGCAAGAATACTGGAATGGGTTACCATTCCCTTCTCCAGGGGAATGAGTACCAATAATTGTTCTTGTGCATATGGAATGTATTAGACAGAAAATAATCAGAATTAAGATATTCATTAATTTGTAAATAAACAACACAAGAAGGCTATACTAAGAGGTACATTGATGTACCTTGCCAGCAATCAGAATCAGTTAATAGCCCTAGTAATGTTACCTTTCTGGTGTGCCTTTTCTGTTTAGACTCATTTAGTAAACTTGGATTCAGCAGTAGTTTGTACCATCTCTTTTTGCGCTGTAAATTGTCTTGCATAACTACTTCATTTAAACTGGGCAATTGATTTTTCTTGTTAAAATTTAATTATCTATGTTGTAGGAATTTTTCTTTATTGAGTGGGATTATCTTATTTTTGTGTAAGAGTTTGGACAGTTATCAGTGATTTACTTAATTTTATGTAGCTACGAAGACAGACTTTGGGTCCAGGAGAAAAATCTTTTTCCAATTTAGGATCAGAGACATTGGTTTAGGGGCAACAGACTATATTTGTAGGGTTGCAAAGCACAGTTTTCTTTTTTTTTTCCCCACAGTTTTCATATTCTCTGTTTAATTAAATCCTCAAAGCTATCCTGGGAAATGTCACACAAAATTTCTCAGGGATAAGATGTCACTATGGCCCTTTGATTCCACACTACACCTAAGTCAGATGAGTGTAATACAAAAATAAAACAATAATTCCAACTAATTCTGAATGAGCCTGGTGTGCCAAACACTACAGGAAGCATTTTACACCCATTAAATAATTTAATTAATTAATGATTAAATCGTTAAATCACTGATCCCCAAATGCTTTGACAAAGGAAACTTTAGTATTCCCATCTTAAGATATTGTTAATAATTCATCCCAATTGTATGCTAATAACTAGGAAATTTTTTAAGGATCAAAAATCAATACATTTTTTCAATGAAGTAGAGAGATAATGAGAGTATAAATTCAGATTTCTACATTCCAAAAATGTATATTCAAGTGCTATAATTCTACCCTAGATCTCTAATTTTTCCCATATCAATCTCATGATATTTCATTACTTCTAACTCTTGCATACCATGGCATTTTAATCCAATTTTTGATCTACTTTCAGTGATTTTCTGTCACTGTTTAACCATAGTAATTTAGTCGTTAAGTCATGTCTGACTCTTTCGACCCCATGGACTGTATCTGCCAGGCTCCTCTGTCCATGGGATTCTCCAGACAGAGTACTGGAGTGGGTTGCCATTTCCTTCTCCAGGGGATCTTCCTGACCCAGGGATTGAAGCCAGGTCTCCTGCATTGTAGGCAGATTTTTTTACCAACTGAGCTACAAAGAAAGCCCATAGGCTTATGGTTTAACCATATAGGGATCTATTGATCTGTGAAGGTTTAAAGTTCTTTGTCTCTCCACTAAATTATCATTCTAGTGTATCTTTTTATATATAATTTTCTTTATACAGTATTTTCTTTATATTTAAAGTGGTTTTAAAGTTATGTGAGGGAAAATATTTTTTATTTTAAAATATTTATACATTGAAATGGTCACAGTAAATCTAATTACCATTGGTTATTATACAAAGTTACAATTTTTCTTTGTGATGAGATCTTTTAAGATTTATTTTCTAAGCAATTAAGAAATTGCTAAGAAAGAAAATATTTTTATCTGACTTCAAAACATCTGGATGAAATATGTGGACAAGTTGTCTATCAGATTTTTATTATGCTACACGTTAAAAATGTTCATATGATTGTATGAAGGTTACACACTTCATTCAGGTATTTAATATCTGTCAGATATAGTGTTTACTAAAATTTACATGTTTTTAAGGTCGGTTCAACTGAGAAACTGAGTTGATTACAATGAAAAATCTCATTTCTTTCTATAGGTACCACACTAGTTATTTCCAATGTTTAGAGAAGGCTCCCAGGAATGAAATACTTTCCAATTTCCTTATGAATATTTGTCACTATGATGTACACACATTCCAACCTTCTCTAAGAATGGATAGCTTTTAAAGCAAAAGTCTTACTTATTTTAGATAAACATCACTTAAGAAAAAGGAAGTGTGACAGAACATACTTGAATTTTTCAAATTTTCAGAAAAGGACAAAGAAACTGTAGTTTGCAGATGAGTACTTAAGAAATATCTTCAGAAATATGAGTTTTCTATTTGATAAAATGCTGTCAGAAAGAAAAAAAGCCCATATTCAAAAGACCTTAGTAGATATTAATAATATCAAGAGTGCTTTGTGGTGTGCTATTTTTTTTTTAATATTCCTGAGCCCCTTGAACATTATTTTCAGCAGCCCATTTATGGTTATCCCAGATGAGCTAGCAGAAAAAGTTCCATGGGGCAGAGTTCTCCGTGGAAATGTTCCTTATGTATAATTAGTTACCTACTGAATTGAGGTTGGTATCATCTCCTCTATTGCTAGATTTGTCTTAAAATAGACTCATTTGGTTTTCAACATACTGGAAACTAATTTTGTTTTATTCATTTATTTTCCTTTTTAGTGTGTCTTTTAAAAAATTTATTTATTTATTTATTTTACTTTACAATATTGTATTGGTTTTGCCATTCATTGACTTGCTTTTGCATTATATGACGTAATGATTTGATACTTGTATACATTTTGAAATGATCACAGTACATCTAATTACCATTGGTTATTATGCAAAGTTACAGTTTTTCTTTGTGATGAGATCTTTTAAGATTTATTTTCTTAGCAGTTTTTAAGTTTTCAATGTAATATTATTGACTATATTCATCATGCTGTAGATTACACCCCCATGACCAATTTATTTTTATCTGGATATTATACTGCTTGATTCCCGTTACCCCCTCTCCCTTGCCTCAACCCTCCTCCCCTCTGACAAACACCAGTCTTTTCTCTATAAATCTTGTTTGGTTTGTTCATTTGCTTTATTAAAAAAGTATCCCTCATATAGTTGAAATCATATGGTATGTATCTTTGTGTGACTTATTTCCTTAGCGTAATACCCTCAAGGTCCATCCGTGTTGTTGCAAATGACAAAATTTCATTCTTTTCTTATAGCTGAGTAGGACTGCATTGTTTTATAACACACCTTCTTTATCCATTCATCCATCCATGGACACCTGGTCTGTTTCCATATCTTGGCTCTTGTAAATAATATTGCAAATGAGCATATATGTGCACATATCATTTTGAATGACTGTTTTTGGTGTCTCCAGATAAATAACAAGAATATGAATTGCTGCATCACATGATAGTTCTATTTTTAAGTTTTTTGAGGAACCTCCATATTATTTTCCATAATGTCTGCACCAGTTTTCAGTTCCATGAATCAAGCATATGTTCCCTTTCTCCATATTTTTTGCCAACACATTATTTCTTGTCCTTTTGATAAAAGCCACTGTGACAAGTGTGAGGTGATTTTTTTTTGGTTTTAATTTGCATTTCTCTAATAATCATGTTGACAACTTTTCATGTGTGAAGTGGTGACATGGACTATTTGTATTTCAGTACATATGTGACATGTATATTGTAACATCTCCTTTATCTCCTTTATCCATTAAGATTGCTCCCATATGTTGGCTATTATAAATAATGCTGCTATGAACATTGGATTCTATGTATCTTTTCAAATTAGTGTTTTTTTTTTTTTCTTCAGATCTATATCCAGGATTGGTAGTTGTATTTTTTTTTTTTTTGGAGAAACCTCCATAATGTTTTCCATTAGTGGCTGCACCAGTTTACATTCCTATCAAGAAGAATTTCCTTTCCTTTTCTCCACATACTTGCCAAAATTTATTGCTCAAAGATTTCTTTTTTTTGATAGCCATTCTGATAGCTGTGAGGGTGATATCTCTTTCTGTTTTTTTTTTTTTTTTTGCAGTTCTCTAATAATTAGTGATGTTGATCATTTTTTAATGTGCCTGTTGGTCATCTATATGTCTTCTTTGGAAAAATGTCTATTCATGCCTTCTGCCCATTTTTTGACTGAGTCGTTTGGTTTTCTGAATACTGAGTTGAGTGAGCTATTTATATATTTTGAGTAGTAACCCCTTATCAAGCATATCATTTGCAAATATTTTCTCACATTCAGTAGGTTGACCTTTGGTTATTTATAGATTGTTTTCTTTGCCGTCAAAGGCCTTTAACCTTAATTAAGTCCAATTTGTTTGGTTTTGCTTTTATATCTTTTGCATTAGCATACAGATCCAAAAAGATTGCTGTGATTTATCTCAAAAAGTGTTCTATGTTCACTCCTAGGAGTTTTATGGTTTCTAGTCTTGCTATTACTTTTAGGTCTTTAATCTATTTCTTGAGTCTATTTCTTGAGTTTATGGTTAGAAGAAATGTAGTTTTATTTTTTACATGTAACTGACCAGCTTTTGATCATTTCAAACGTGTAAAACTTTTCAAAATTAGTAAATGAAACAAAAATGATTATGCTACCTAAATTGTTCCTAACTTGCTTTAATTTTTAATATCATTTATTTTTTAGATTAATAAACACTTATAAATAATAATATCTAATGCCTACAGATAATTCCTGCCCATTTTTATAGGATAATTTTTAAATAGTTATTTTTGCATGCTTAGTTTATTTCCATTCTTCATTGACTACATACAAATAAAAATACCAATAGAAACCATAATATGCTGTTCTGGTCCTAAATGAATTTATTAGGTTTTGGGAAAAACAGCATATGTGGCAAAATACATCTTGGTCATTAGTGAGCATCACTACCATCCCCTGATTGTAACATTATTATAACATTTTTTTCTTCTTCATCTTTATCAAGACAAAACTGACAAAATTGTCAAGAGTTACGACTTAAGGTATATAAGGTGATGACTTTATGTATGTGCACATTGTGAAATGATTGCCACAATCAAGTACATACTGATAACATATATTAGTATAACATATTAATTATTTTCAACTCAACTTTCTTCTTCTATCCTTAAATTTAAGTATTATTATTTTTAAAATTTTTACTATGAGGACTCTTGGCAAAAATTTCTCATATTATTCTGCAACAAACACCTCTGAATTTTAAGAGTTTGCTTTTTTATGTTTATACATTTTTATATACTCACAACTCAAAAGAGAATCATTCAGTTCTATATTATGTACCAGTAACTGAGAATGAAGAATTTTAAAACATTTTTATGGAAGGAAATAATTCACATCATAGTTATTGCGGAACTGAGAGTCATATGAGACAAACATATGTGGGGGAACTACCCCAGTGACCAGTGCAGATGTCATAGAGACCTCTCAGGGGATAGAAAATGCATAAGAGGATAGAGTGAGAATTTCTGAGGCTTCCGAGGATAAATCTGGTAATTTATACTCCAAGCCTGTACTTTAGCCTAAAATGAAATATTCTGGAAAACCAGTCTAGTGTTGACTTCACCTTTAAAATTCTTTGCTAGCCAACTTCCTTCCAAACTTGGCAGTCAGAACTTTAGCTATAAGAAGAGAGCTGTCTTCAAAATTACAATCACTGTTACAGTCACTGTTATAAAAGAAGCTTCTTATAAAACACACTGACAAGTACAGTGTTTTCTTCCTTCCTTTCTTCCTTCTTTCCTCCCTCCTTTTCTCCTTCCTCCCTCTCTCCCTGCTTTCTTCCTCCCTTTCCTTCTTTCCTCTTAGGTTGAGTGTGCATCTTTTTCAAAGAGGAATTTAGTTGTTCCCCTAGTATCTTACCCATGAAATCTGTAGAATAGACTCCTCTAAATGAAGTTGCTTTTCTTGCCCAGAGTTCTCCGAAGAGCTGTCTTGACTTCCTTGTTCCGTAAGCTGTAGATGATAGGGTTGAGCATGGATGTCACCACAGTATAGAAGAGGGCCAGGAGTTTATCCACCCCAGGTGAATGACTAGCCTTGGGTCTCAAGTAGGTGACAGATCCTGAGCCATAGAAGAGTGTTACTACCAGTAGGTGGGAAGAACAGGTGGAAAGAGCTTTTTGACGGCCTTCAGGGGAGGGCATGACCAATACAGCAGCTAGAATTCTGCCATAAGAAGCAATGATTAATAAAAATGGACTGGAAATGCAAAGAATGGCTGCAACAAAGACTGCAGCCTCATTATGGGATGTATCCCCACAGGCTAGTGCCAGGATAGGCAAGAGGTCACAGAAGAAGTGGTCTATTTCACAGGGGCCACAGAAGTCTAAAGAGAAAATATAGTTGGTTTGGCCCAAGCTTACTATGCAACCTACTCCCCAAGAAACCATTGCTAAATGGACACACACTCCACGACTCATTCGTGTTGCATAGTGAAGTGGGGAGCATATGGCCATATAGCGATCAAAAGCCATGGCTGCCAAAAGACAGCACTCACTGATACCAAATAATGTAAAGAAAAACATCTGTGTAGCACAGCCCTCCCGAGAGATTCCTCGGGCCTCACTCACAAGGTTCTGCAGCATCTTGGGTATAGTAGAGCAAGTGTATCCAATCTCCAAGAGAGACAAGTTGGCCAGGAAGAAGTACATGGGGGTATGGAGGGCTGGATTGGTCCAGATGGCAAGAGCTATGAGAACATTGCCTGTCAGTGATACTAAGAACATGAATAGGATGAGGGTAAATAAAAGGAAGCACTGTTCGGTGGCCTCAGAGAATTTGACAAATGCAAAGTGTTTCACAGACATGCTGTTGTCCTGCCACAAAGAACAATTGATGCTCATGACCTGAATAAAAGAAAGGTGAAGTCATCAGAAAGATTCTTTCAGATAGAAATATAAATCCTTATTATATTACTCTTAACAAGCTCTTAAAAGATGCTTAAAATAAAAAGACGCTTACTCCTTGGAAGAAAAGTTATGACCAACCTAGACAGCATATTTTTGGACTCTGTGGGAGACGGAGATGGTGGGATGATTTGGGAGAATGGCACTGAAACATGTATAATATCATATATGAAACGAGTCTCCAGTCCAGGTTCGATGCACGATACTGGATGCTTGGGGCTGGTGCACTGGGATGACCCAGAGGGATGGTATGGGAAGGAAAGAGGGAGGAGGGTTCAGGGAACATGTGTATACCTGTGGTGGATTCATGTTGATATATGGCAAAACCAATACAATATTGTAAAGTTAAAAAATAATAAAATTTTAAAAAAGATAAATAAAAAATAAAAAGCAGATACATTGTCAACAAAGGTCTGTCTAATCAAGGCTATGGTTTTTCCAGTAGTCATGTATGAAAGTGAAAGCTGGACTATAAAGAAAGCCGAGCACCAAAGAATTGATGCTTTTGAACCATGGTGTTGGAGAAGAGTCTTGAGAGTCTGTTGGACTGCAAGGAGATCCAACCAGTCCATCCTAAAGGAAATCAGTCCTGAATGTTCATTGGAAGGACTGATGTTGAAGCTGAAACTCCAATACTTTGGCCACTTGATGCAAAGAGCTGACTCATTTGAAAAGACCCTGATGCTGGGAAAGATTGAAGGTGAGAGGAGAACAGGACGACAGAGGATGAGATGGTTGGATGGCATCCCTGACTCAACGGACATGAGTTTGAGTAAACTCCATGAGTTGGTGATGGACAGGGAGGCCTGGCGTGCTGCGGTCCATGGGGTCGCAAAGAGTCAGACATGACTGAGCGACTGAACTGAACTGAACTGAACTGAGCAAGCTCTAGTGAGTCAAAGACATAAATTTCTTACCTATAATTTAAAATATATGAAGTTTGGAAGTTAGAAGTTAGACTCATCCTGAAACTGAATCCTACTTTATGTTCACTATCTCAGTTGATTTGTCAAAGATATATCTACTCAGCAGGCATAAAATGGAAAAGAAATTTCTGCACAATTCTGTTTCATTCCTTCATTTTATCAAATAAAGTTCTTCTCATACCTATTTATTTCCTAATCTTTTGCCACTGACTTGCTTTCTTCACTCATTCAGTCAACAAGTATTTATTGAACACAGAGTATTTTCAAGTATTTTTCAGTTACTGTTGTAGGTCCTAGGATTAAACAATGTAAAATAAGATAGAAACAAGTGGACTCTTTCAAAATTCTGTTAAATATGGACTAACAAGTCAGCACGATTATAGGAACCCTTTATAGATATAATTGTTGAAAATTTTTCACACATCAAATATTCTATTATAATGCATTTACCCTTGGACTGCAAGGAAATCCAACCAGTCTATTCTAAAGGAGATCAGTCCTGGGTGTTCTTTGAAAGGAATGATGCTAAAGCTGAAACTCCAGCACTTTGGCCACCTCATGAAAAGAGTTGACTCATTGGAAAAGTCTCTGATGCTAGGAGGGATTGGGGGCAGGAGGAGAAGGGGATGACAGAGGATGAGATGGCTGGATGGCATCACTGACTCGATGGACGTGAGTCTGAGTGTACTCCGGGAGCTGGTGATGGACAGGGGGCCTGGCGTGCTGCAGTTCATGGGGTCGCAGAGTTGGACATGACTGAGCGACTGAACTGAACTGAACTGAACTGAATGCATTTACACTTGTAGCATTTATAAACATTTACCTTGCATTCTGTCAAATTAAATTAATTAATATAATTTAGTATCTGTATTCCTCATGTAGGAACACATTTCAGTGAACATTTTGGCAAAGAAAACAGACAATAGTTTACTTATCTTTTTTAAAAACCCAAAATATTTTCTTAAATATCATCAGTTCACAATAATAACCTATGCAGTTACTTAAAAATTCTGGATGTGGAGATGTTTTCATTCTTCTTGTCATTTAAATACTCAAATATTTTTCAAACTAATTTTATCTTCCTGCATCTGAAAGGAACTGCAATTTCCTCAGTGACAATGATGGAGGAACCAAGGTGGAAATCCCAACCAGAAAAGGAGAATGCCTGACTCTTAAGTCGTGACATTGTAAGGATTTTATTTCATAAATATCCTTGTCCCATTTGGACTGTAGACTGTAAATGCAAATGCCTGTGTTGGGGGTGAGAGTCAGGGGATGTGAGGAATGGGAGAAACCTACTGGTAGATGGCACATGGTGAGGGCTGAGTGCACAGAGGCTAATGCATGCTGTTAGTCATTTAATATTCTTAGACCCACAAGATGAATTAAAGAATCATCCTGTGGTAAATACTTTTTAAAACCTTACAAAGTTCAAAGATGAAAAAAATTACCTGTCCAAGAGAGTGAAGATCTGTGAGTGCTTCTAAGTATTTAAACTGACAAAGAATTATACTTTGTCTAGAAATAAAAATTAAATCATATAGAAATAAATGCATATACCCACTTGGAAGTGAGAATACAGACAAACAGTCAAAATCTCTTCTCCATTCCTGTCACCAGGAATAATTCTACATCATGTAAAATCTGATTTTTTCATTATCCTTTCTATTGTTTTCAGGATTTAATCTATTGACCTTTGTCCAGGGACCCTGAGTTCCATGTAGTAGAGGTCAGTCTTATGTACATACCAAGAAAGTTTAATTTTAATCATTGTCTATAGAAAGAGAGTGAGTTGCTCAACAGCAGGATGTCAGGAGTCTGCAGAAAGAGCATCACGGGCAGTACAAAAATTTGGGACATTCTTCTGTCTCTCACCTGATATATTTTCTTCACAAAGTTTCTGATCCATTATTTCTGTGTAAAGGAAGGATGATGAAGCCCTTCCTATCTTTACTGAGGAGTTGTTTTGAGGTAAAATGGAAACACAGAAGCAAACCACAACTGAAAAATCAAGAACTAAACTACTTTATCAGTCTCAAAACCTACTTTTTAAAAGCCTCATGTTAATGATCTCATAGAATGTTGCCTACAATATTCCCTATTATTACCAAGCTATCAAAATCACCTATATTCAGTGCCAATCATCAAGCAAATGTGCACTGTGATATTAATCTAAAGATACAGAAGTTTAATGCTCAATGGCAAATTGAATTTTTCTATTCCTACTCAATATAATAAAAGATTAAGTGACCATTGGACATTGACAAGGTTCTAACAGTTTGAATCTTGAGATGGAGTTTCAGTGACAGTTGGGTATATGAAATAAACAGAGGAAGGACACAAGACAATTTTAATACCTCAGTGGCTTGACTTCATGTGCCACCTTACCCAGCCTCAAGATCCAAGACAGGTGCATTCTATATAGTTCTGCATTGGAAATAATCCAGCATAAGTGTTTAATTTTGGGTCAGTGCCACATAATTAGAAGTTATCTTTCACTGATTCAGTTCCTTATTAATCTCTGTTCTCATAATGAAATATTTCTTTGTTTCCTAACAGCTAAAGGGAAACATCTGAGACATTATTAAAATTTCACCTTAAACAGTACAGTGCCTAGCATACAAGGGAAACTCAATAAATATTAATGTGTTATTCTGAAATTGTCACCTCTAAAATGCTTGAATAGTAGATACAATTTATGTAAATCGATCATTAAATTTTGTAGAGATGATTCACCCATAACCATTTTATCGAGCACCTAATATTTAGCTGGGTGATGCTTCAACATAACCCAGCAGAAACTATCATTTGATTGGAGTAACATGTACAGGATAATCTAGGCATTTCTATTACCCCCAAATAAGAGATATATCTATTTCCTGAGAAGTAATTATTTTGGAACACCTTATAGCAGTTTTAAGACAGGGATCCTGGCAAAATGAGTAAATTATTATACTACTCAGAGAAGGAAAAAGAACTGATTAAAATAATGTTCAGAACTGAATAATGATTTTGGTGTTGTCTATCCATTTTCACATTTTAATCTACCATTTAATGTAGGCTTCTTTTTTAAGGCATCAGTTATACCACATACCTTTGATCCTAATATTTGAGGAAAAAAGTAGATGGAATTTTCTTCTGATGAGCCACTGCCGAATTTTGTCAGAACATTCTCGATATAACCTCCCCAAATTTAGAGAATGTAAATCGCCCCAATCTTCTAAGACCATGCACTGAGAAGTTTTGTTGTAGTTAGGACCATGTCTGAACCCAGACAAGATTGTGTGTCTTCTCTGATAGCATTATATTCTTCCTAGCAATGCCATCAGCTAAACATACACACACACACACACACACACACACACAGCATGCTTGGCTGTGCTGTTTACATGATGATGTATTTGAACCGTTCTTGCCTTGAAAAAAAATGGTATATGAATAGTTGTACTTCATTTCTTCTCCTTGTTCTGAATCCTTATCCTGCCTCCCTTCCCCAGGAGACATATTCTTCTCACTAGAGTATGTCAGGAAGCAGTTTGATTTTATCTCTCAGGAATTCTCTCTCTCAAGTCAGTCTGTATTTATGGTAAACATGAATATATAGAAAGCAAAATGATAAATATAGAAGGTAATATAGGGACTTCCATGGCAGTGCAGTGGTTAAGACTTGCATTCCAGTGCTTGAGGCACTGGTTCCTTCCCTGGTCAGACAACTTAAGTTCCCGCATGCTGCAATGTGGGCAAAAAAAAAAAAAATTACTGTAGAACAAAATAGAGTGAATCAACAGTAAAATATAACAACCTATCATTACCAGTAAAATAATATAATCTATCATTTAGGTAACTGCTATCATAGACTCGGTACACAATGAGATTAACTCAAGAGAAATGTACTACTGGAATCAAATATTTATGTGACCACTCTATATTATTAAGATGAAATACTCAAAAAATATTTATAATTTTTGTTTGAATTAAACCAAGTAGTCATCAAAATATTATGAAAATGGCATAAATAACTTTCATATCATCTTATATTGAAGCAATTATTATTTATTCTGATTACCATAAGATACTCTAATAAATAATAATAATCTTCTAATTACAACTGAGTTTGACAAAGTACCTATTTGTGTCTATCAAAAGTAATAAAAAAGAACCGAGAATCAGAGAGATATATATAGGGTGATGAACAAAACTGTATGACACAATATTTATTGTTTCGTGATATTAAAAAGTAAATAAGGTACAAGGTACTGATTACCTAATATTGAATATATCGTTGACATGATGTAAAGGCAAAGGAGAAAGACTAGGGAAGAGAAAGTTGTTTAAATAGAAAACGCCCCTCACCAAAGCCCCATTAGATGCAATATGCACTAGAAGAGAACAGATGGTGGAGTAGCAGGATGGGGAACTCCCTTCGCTAATGAACACAGCAAAAATACATCTACATGTGGAACAGTTCTTACTGGAAATGACCTGGAGACTGGGAGAAAGACTCCTGTACAACCAAGGCTGTAAGAAATATCCACATGAAATCCAGTAGGAAGAAAAGTGTCAGGTCAGGACCTGTGCCCTGGTAGGGGACTCAGAGGAAAAGAGAGATTACATGGGCAGAGATCCTCCCCAGGGAGTGAGTGGTTCCAGCCAGATACTGGGCACACCAGCCCTGGGGTCCTGCACAGGGAAGATGAACCCCATAGGCTGGTTGGACAGCTAGTCGGACTAACAGAAGGGCTGTGGGAAGCTTGGACTCCACTCTTTAGGAACACATGCACACTTGCTTGCTCCTGAAACAGTGAGGAGAGGGAGAACTGAAAACTGCACAAGGGGCTGGCCAGTTTCCCAAGACTGCCCTAGGCCCATGTTCCAGCCTGAGCCTCGGGATTGCGCCAGCCCTACGTGGTTCAAGATGCAGCTCCACGTTTACATTTTCCACACTCTTCTCTCTCTTTTCTCTTTCTGGGAGCCCTATAAGGTGAGTGTTGGTACCCTTGATGTTGTCCCAGAAATTCCTTAAATTGTTTTCATTTTTTTAAAAAAATGTGCTTCATTATTTATTTCATGTTTAAGCTTCCCTGGTGGTTCAATGATGAAGAACTTGCCTGTCAATGCAGGAGATGTGGGCTCAATCCCTGGGTCAGGATGGTTCCCTGGAAAAGGGAATGGCAACCCACTCCAGGATTCTTGCCTGGAGAATCCCATGGACAGAAGGAGCCTGGTGGGCTGTAGTCCATGGGATTGTAAAAGAGTCGGACATGACTTAGCGATTAAACAGCAGCAACTATAAGCTCTCCTACCGGATTTTAAAAAGATGATGAACACTGACAAATTATTTACCCCACAGAACTATAATCACATGTTCTCAGGTCGTGTAAATATATGGTTAAGCTAACATTAATATATTTCACTATTTTATCAATCACGTAATAGAACAACTTGTTAAGTATCAAAATACTAGGTCACACAGCTCAAAATGCATATAAAACATTAATTGTCTGCTCAATTCATTAGCAGAAACCCACTTCTTTATTTTATTTTTTTGCAAGAGAGGTTGGGAATCACACTTCAAACAAAAATAATAAGTTGGTAAACAACTTCAATTAAGTGTGAAGAAATTGCAAGAATTTCAGAAATTTTATGATTAAGAATTGTTTTAGCTACAATAACAAAGTATTTCTACCTTTAAAAACATTTACTCAATTAAAGTGTATAGTCTACATGTTCTACAAGAGACAGAGGCAATATTTTACTAAAAATACTTAATAACCCTTCCCATTCTTTTTCATGCCCTCCTTGAAAGTTGCATCTAGAAGTGCAAACATTAAAATGAACTGTAAGGCTTTTTTTGTTTGGAAACATTAAAGACAAGATTCTGTACAATGTAGATTTTCAGAATGGAGGTTTCTATAATAGAAAAAATGAGTTTTATATGGATGAAACTGGAGCCTATTATACAGAGTGAAGTAAGCCAGAAAGAAAAACACCAATACAGTATACTAACGTATATATATGGAATTTAGAAAGATGGTAACAATAACCCTGTATACGAGACAGCAAAAGAGACACTGATGTATAGAACAGCCTTTTGGACTCTGTGGGAGAGGGAGAGGGTGGGATGATTTGGGAGAATGGCATTAAGATATGTTTAATATCATATATGGAATGAGTCGCCAGTCCAGGTTCGATGCACGATACTGGATGCTTGGGGTTAGTGCACTGGGACGACCCAGAGGGATGGTATGGGGAAAGAGGAGGGAGGAGGGTTCAGGATGGGGAACACATGTATACCTGTGGCAGATTCATTTTGATATTTGGCAAAACCAATACAATATTGTAAAGTTTAAAAATAAAATAAAATTAAAAAAATAAATAAAAATAAAAGTGCAAACATTAAAATGAGCTGTAAGGCTTTTTCTGTTTGGAAACATTAAAGACAAGCTTCTGTACAATGTAGATTTTCAGAATGGAGGTTTTCTATAATAGTAAAAAATGAGTTTTATATAAAGACTTTAAATAATCACTGTAAAAGAAAAAGGAGCAAATCTGATATATAATGGTGTGAATGTGGGAGATGTAAATATACTGTTTGTAAATATCCTTACAGGCCCTACTTTCCATGTTTAAAATGGTGGAAGGAATAAACCTCATATAGTCCAGAGTGTTCATAGTTTCTGAGATTTTAGTTCTATATGATACTAAAAATACTAATATGCAAGTATTGTGCTGAGTTATCTTGGCCCCGAGTCTTTCTAAATTTTTTATAAGAAACATTGATAAGAGTCTGGCATGGAAACAAATTTAAAGACGTAACTCAATACTGCATGATTCACAAAAGGTCAATTTGTACAAACAATAAGCACATTTGGAAAGCTGAACAGTAAGAATCCTTTGCTAAGTGTCTGCATAGGTTGATTACAACCCCAACATAGAGGCTGCAGTTCTGCCAGGCTTGTGGCTTGGTAAAATGGCTTTTCAATACACTTATGGAAACTTCATCAGATTTATCCACCAAGCCAATGTATTGGCTACTATATATGACAAATTTGGTTCCATCTCAGCTTCTACCTCCCAAGCAATGGCACCAGGCAACCCAGTTTTATTGAACGCAACAGTTGTTTCAATGACCATTGGAGTGTTTGAGGTGCAGCTGCATGTTAGGATGTTGTTGCTGTTGTTTAGTTGCTAAGTCATATCTGACTCTTTATGACCACGTGAACTGCAGCATGCCAGGCTCCCTTGTTCTTCACCAACGTCCTGGAGTTTGCTCAAACTCATTTCCATTGAGTTGGTGATGTCATCCAACCATCTCATCCTCTGTCATCCCCTTCTTCTCCTGCCCTCAATCATTCCTAGCATCAGGGTCTTTTCCAATGAGTTGACTGTTTGCATCAGGTGAAAAAAGTATTGAAGCTTTAGCTTCATAATCAGTCCTTAAATGAATGATACAGGTTGTGGATTCAGGGCAGGGCAGCAGTAGTCCTCATAGGAGGTGGCAGCTTCATGGGCTGCGGCAGAGGCACAGACTCAGTTGTGCAGCAAGCAACTCTGGGAAGCTCATTTTTAAAAATTCCTTGTATGGAAAAAGTAACATGGAAACTTACATTACCATATGTAAAATAGATAGCCAATAAGAATTTGCTGTATGGCTCAGGAAACTCAAACAGGGGCTCTGTATCAACCTAGAGGGGTGGGATGTGGAGAGAGATGGGAGGGAGTTAAAGAAGGGAGGGGAGATATATGTATACCTATGGCTGATTCATGTTGAGGTTTGACAGAAAACAGCAAAATTCTGTAAAGCAATTATCCTTCAATAAAAAATAAATTGATTAAAAATTTTGTTTTTTCTTTATGTTAGTCTCACTCGGTGATTTCCATTAATCTGTCTTTCAGATAATTTATGCATTCTTCTTTATCACCTGGTCTGCTGTTCATTCCTTCTATTGTGTTTTTCATTTTTGTTATTGTATGCTACAGTTCTGACTGGTTCTTTCTTATAATTTCTAGTTCCTTGTTAAGATCTCACTGTGTGCATCTATTCTTTTCCCTAATTCAGTTATTATTCACACTACTAATGCTTATAATTTTTTGTCTAGTAAATTGTTTATTTTTGTCTCATTAGTTGCTTTTTCAGAAATTTTCTCTTGCCATTTCAGTTGGGACAAGTTACTCTGTCTTTTCATTTTACTGAACTTTGTGTGTCTCTATGAAACTCAATGGAAAAGTTACCTATGGTGGGCTTGAGGAGGTATCTTTATATGGGAGCATCCTTATACCATCTGCATGGGGCCAGTGACTTTGATAGCAGAGCTGGATTTGACTTGAACACAAGTCATGTCTTTCCTCAGGGTGTGCTGTCAGCTATCATCTTGTTAGGAGGTGGGGTTAGAGATGAGGGGCCAGAGCCAGGTGTGAGCCAGGGCTTCCCCTCTGCTCAGTGACCATCACGGTCCTTTTAGGGCATGGGTGAGTCCCAAGTTGCTGGAGCAGAAGCCCTGAGAGTTGGGTCAAGTTGGCTCCATTCCCTTATAGTATGTGTTCTTCTCTCTCCCAGCACTGGCCCCTTCAGCCCCAGAGGGGAGCAGTGCTGGAGCAAGGAGCCAAGGTGTTTATTTGGCAATAGTCAGTGTAATGGGTGTGGTGGTCAGGCTGCCCTCAGAGACCTGGTCTGCTTGTGATGTGCTGCCTGTGTAAGTGGCAGTAATGGCTGCCCTCTCCCTGCAGCCATGAAATTAAAAGACACTTTCTCCTTGGAAGAAAAGTATGACAAACGTAGACAGCATATTAAAAGCAGAGACATCACTTTTTTGACAAAGGTCCATATGGTCAAAGCTATGGTCTTTCCAGTAGTCATGTACGGATATTAGAGTTGGACCATAAAAAAGGCTGAGCACTGAAGAATTGATGCTTTTGAACTACAGTGCTAGAGAAAACTCTTGAGAATCCCTTGGACAGCAATGGGATTGAACCATCCAATCCTGAAGGAAATCAATCCTCAATATTCATTGAAAGGACTGATACAGAAACTAAAGCTCCAATACTTTGGCCACCTGATGTGAAGAGTGGATTCATTGGAAAAGACCCTGAGGCTGGGAATGATTGAGGGCAGGAGGAAATGGGGACAACAGAGGATGAGATGGTTGGGCGGCATCATGGACTCAATGGATTTGAGTTTAAGCAAGCTCTGAGAGATGGTGAAGGACAGGGAAGCCTGGCATGCTGCTTTCCATGGGATCACAAAGAGTCGGACATGACTGAGTGACTGAACAACAACTCCCTGCTCAGAGTTGGCGCTGCCTTAACATCTCACAGTGAGATTTTTTCATGGTCTGCACTGCTCTCCCTCCAGTGTAGAACTGTGAGCGTTTGCTCAGCTCAGAGTGGGGAAGCACCAGGACAGTATCGTGAAACCAGTTAGCTAGCTGCACAGTTTCATTTGGCCCTTTCCACCCTGCTTTGAGAGAAAGAAACTGTTCTAACTACGACAACTCCTTGAAGGGCATTAATTGCCACATTGGGATTTACTCTCCCAGTGGCCTCATTCAAGGAAAACATAGCACAGTATTCTTTTGTTTCCATAAAGGCACTACTTGCTCTAGGAAAAGAGGTCTATCCCTGGACACACTACGTGCTCTAATGAGTTCCTCCTTCCAGTTAAAGCTGGATCTTTTTGGTAGACTCAGGAGTCTACCAAATTGTGTAGCAAGGACAATCATAGTAATTTTCAGACTCTGCTTTCCTATACTGATGTAGTAGATTAGAATATATGGTGTAGGTAGCCATTTATGTTGGTGATTTCAAAGAGGTGAAAACCAGAGATCAGATTGGTCCACACATAAAGAGGCGTAGATTGAGCAGACATATACAAAGCACTTGGACAGACACAGAAGGGATAGACATGAAAGGAGTTATGTGAATACTACTTAAGCACTAGATAAGAGTATTAAGGATTAAAGCTGACCAGTGATATAGTGATGGAGAAGAGAAGCTCATGTCCACCAGTATTTCCTCCATAATGTCTTATTTTGAAAATAGAGAAGAGATAATTCATTCAACAGTCCATGAAAGCAACCTTTGTTAAGGCCTTTATTTACTTCTCTGGTAAGAAGAAATTTAACCCTAAAGTCTACCTTTTTTCTACTTCTATCTTTTTTTTGGGGGGTCTCTTATATCTCTTTATAATGTGTATAAGAAGGCTTAAAGATGTGTCATGCAAAAGATAAATATATCTCAGAGCTGCTGCTTTGTTGTAATTAATGTATCAATATGAAGTTACTCATGCAACTGTATAAGGAGGAAGAAAATTATATCTGCTTCAGAAGAAGCAACGAGAGCATTTGGGTTTATACATCTCATGATGTACTATCTCCTATTCTAGGAAAATGCTTAAAAATCTTGAAATTTTCCTATTATCCTAAAAATGGCAGTGACCTCTAAATGAAATCATCTTCATAATGTACTATTCAACCATTGCTATTATTTGATTCAGCCATGGTGAACTTCTTTACCATCCAGTGGGCTCAACCACACCTTCTCTGGTGAGGTCTGAGCTGTAGCCTTGAGCAAGTCTTTCCAAGCTTGTCCTCTCTTGGATACTCTGTCTTGGTCCAAGTTATCATTTAGAGTTCTAGTTACATCTTTATAGTTACTTTCCTTCTATAGTTTAATAATACTTTAATCTTCTATTTAATTACAAAAAATTTCTTTTAAGCAATGTACTGGCTTATAATCCTGCATGGTTTCTGAGCTATAGAAAGTAGTCTAGTTAATGATTCATCATTAGCAATTAGTTAAAGATAAGAGTTTTAAGGCCTGAATTAGTCTTAAAAATATGAGGCTACATTCTCTCTAATATTCCTGCTGAAATTCCACCATTTATCTACTGCTAGTATCTTTTCGAGAGTTGTACTAATAAAAATGTGAGCAATTAAAAGACCTCAAAAGAGGTAACCACAGGTGGCTCTTCTGTGATTTCTTTCTTTTTTTTCTTTTTGCCATAGCTTATTAGGAAGCATGAGAAAACAAATTGTGGAAAGAGGAAGCAGAAGTGATATGGCAATGGAATGAGGATGAGGCAAAGCAATTACAGAGAGGAGAGGCATATTTAAATGTTGGTTATTATGCCTTATCAGGGTTAACTGTATAAAAAAAGGTGGTATTAATCTTTCATATGAAGGACTGAAACCCATAAGAGAAAAAGAATCACTTAAGATTTATAGCTATTTGTGAAATGTACTTCATTTTTTTAACCAAAAAGAAATACAGGATTCTCTAGGCACAATATCTTAAATGATAAAGTCATTTAATGGTTTCAGTAAATAGAATTCTTCACTAAGTTGGAGAATAAAAATATATGTAGACATTAAAATTTATGAATAGAAAAAAATTATGATTAGAATTTAAATATGGTCTCAGTTATTGTCCTAATGAAAAAGAAATACTTTAGAAACCACCTCAGGCCCTGTGTTCGTGTTTCTCAGCTCTGTGGTACACATCTGTACATTTTCAACTTGAAGCACTGTAATCTGGTTCCTCTCCATCATCCTCCATTTTCACACCCTTCCTTACTTCTTTGTTCTTTCAATGACTTTATATCTTCCTTTTCCTAAAAATTTCTCTTTTCAAATCAGTTATATTCATATGTTCTTTGGGAGGCTTTTTATCACTGTTCTCCCCATCTATTTCAGAGTCAAATCATAAGGACTGTGATTGTAAGTTTTGTTTGTAAGCTGATATGCATGTGTTTCATGTCTCTTTTTTTGGTATCTCTATTTGGGTTTCAGTTTAGAAATAAGCTGTGAGTGCAAGTAAACAAATAAGAAGGAAAAGTTTTTCTATAAGAATATATAATTGAAACAATATTTTTCACACTATGTAAACATCTTGAAATCATAAATAAATTTGATATCATTCATCATATCTCTTATTCTATATGTAAGATTATTGAGCTTGCAATTATTCTGTTTTCTATAATCACATAAATGGAAATTGTCTGAAAATGCTGAGAAGAAAATTAAAACTGTTTAAAGAAAAGATTATTTGTTTCATGGAGATTTTCTTCTTTCATTATGTTAGAAATTTTCAAGTTGCTATTTACCCTGATGTCATCCTTGGATGAGTGAGAAAAACTTAATAGTTAAGTTATTTTTCTATAATAGGACAAATATTTGGATGAAATATAAAAGTAAAGAAAAGCATTTAATTTACTTTCTGGAGTTTTTTATTCTGGTAAAATATAAAATTTGTAGAAAAGTTGTAAAACGGTACAGAAAACTGCTATTAACCTTTTAACCAGATTCAACAATAGTCTACACTCTGCCTGAAAAGATTTATTTTATCACCTATCCTCTCTCTCATCTGTTTCTATGTCTGTCATATATGTATCTATGTATTTATCCTCTATCTTCATTTCAAACTCTTTCTTGAATTTGGTGTTTTTAAAGAGTGCAGGTCAGCTATTTTACCCATCTTGTCTCCATGTGAGTATATTTCATGCCTTTTCATTATTAGCCTCAAGCTATGCATGTTTTGGCTTGAACAAGACTGAAGTGACACTATGCCCTGGTTCAGAGCATTGTATCGGTGGTCACATGATCTTGGTTTGTAACAACATTAATGATGTTAACACTGATTATGTTGTTATGGTGCTCTACTAGGTTTTTCTGTTGTAAAGTCTACTATATATTTTATAATTAACAAGTAACTTGTGGGGAGATATTTTAGACTATGTCCATGGCTCAACATTTCTTCATTCACTCATTTTTAGCATATATTTAAGTTTTTCTAACTCCACCATTCCTTCTATATTTACTATTTAGTATCCAGCCAACAGGAACAGCCTTCTGTTCGCCACTATAAATTTACTCTTTTTTAAGTTTATCAGTATTAGCTTGTGGGTTCTTATTTCTTTCAATTCGTTGGTACCACAGTTTCTCTTAATGCCCAAATTGTCCTACAATTGAGCAGTGGTATGCCCTTGAAACTGGTTTTTTAAATTTCCTGTGTCTCTTTGATTCTCGGAGTCATTCCCTACATTTTTAGGATGTATGTAATTCTTTCCTCAGGTAACAAGATATGAATGATGATGGAAAAAAGAATGCAACCTCTGAAGCCCAGTTTGTTCTATTGGGTTTTTCTGATTGGCCTCAGCTTGAGTTAGTTCTCTTTGTGGTTATCTTGATGTTCTACCTGATGACATTGATAGGCAACCTGTTCATCATTATCTTGTCATACCTGGACTCCCATCTCCACACTCCCATGTACTTCTTCCTCTCAAATCTCTCTTTCCTGGATCTCTGCTACACCACCAGTTCTATCCCTCAACTGCTGGTCAACCTCTGGGGCCCAGAAAAAACCATCTCTTACAATGGTTGTATGATTCAACTTTATTTTGTCCTCGCACTGGGATCTACAGAATGTGTGCTACTGATGGTGATGTCCTATGACCGTTATGCAGCTGTGTGTAGACCCCTGCATTACACTGTCCTCATGCATCCTAGTTTCTGCCAACTGTTGGCTGTGGCTTCTTGGGTAAGTGGCTTTACCAACTCAGCACTTCATTCCTTCTTTACATTTTGGGTACCCCTGTGTGGACATCGCCAAGTGGACCATTTCTTCTGTGAAGTTCCAGCACTGCTTCGACTGTCATGCATTGATACCCATGCCAATGAGCTAACCCTCATGATCACGAGCTCCATTTTTGTTCTCATACCTCTCATCCTCATTCTCAGCTCCTATGGTGCCATTGCCCGGGCAGTGCTGAGGATGCAGTCGACAACTGGACTCCAGAAAGTCTTTGGGACGTGTGGAGCCCATCTTATGGTCGTATCCCTTTTTTTCATCCCAGCCATGTGCATATACCTCCAGCCACCATCAGGAAATTCTCAAGATCAGGGCAAGTTCATTGCCCTCTTCTATACTGTTGTCACACCTAGCCTCAACCCTCTAATCTACACCCTCAGAAACAGAGATGTAAGAGGTGCTGTAAAGAGACTAGTGGGGTGAGTATGATCTGGTATACTTGTGACATTAATGATGAAATGGAGCATCTCTTCACCAATGGTTCTTTAACCTATCCACTCATTACTCTTTCATTCACTCACTCTATTAGCACTTTTTGAATGTGTACTCTCACAAGGACAGAGTTCATGGTTGCAGATATGATTAAACACAGTTTGCCTAAATAGTAATCACTCCTCAGTGGCAGTAACAGCCATGTAAAATATGGATCAAACATCAATATTAATTTTTTTAGTGCACAAATCTAATAAAATAAAGTATCATTTTCTCAATTAAAAATGAAGCATAGAATTTGTTGTAAAAATTAATAAAATTCAGATATAATTCTATGGAGAGATGCTATTCTTAATTTAAAAAGCCTAGAATATGTCATTTAATTTCTTGCTTTTTAGGCAGAATTTGTCATAAACTTTGTCTTCTATCTTTGGTCTAATGAAAGCTATATATGACAAACCCACAGCAAACATTATCCTCAATGGTGAAAAATTGAAAGCATTTCCTCTAAAGTCAGGAACAAGACAAGGGTGTCCACTTTCACCATTACTATTCAACATAGTTTTGGAAGTTTTGGCCACAGCAATCAGAGCAGAAAAAGAAATAAAAGGAATCCAAATTGGAAAAGAAGAAGTAAAACTCTCACTATTTGCAGATGACATGATCCTCTACATAGAAAACCCTAAAGATTCCACCAGAAAATTACTAGAAATAATCAATGACTATAATAAAGTTGCAGGATATAAAATCAACACAGAGAAATCCCTTGCATTCCTATACACTAATAATGAGAAAACTGAAAGAGAAATTAAAGAAACAATTCCATTCACCATTGCAACGGAAAGAATAAAATACTTAGGAATATATCTATCTAAAGAAACTAAAGACCTATATATAGAAAACTATAAAACACTGGTGAAAGAAATCAAAGAAGACACTAATAGATGGAGAAATATACCATGTTCATGGATTGGAAGAATCAATATAGTGAAAATGAGTATACTACCCAAAGCAATTTATAGATTCAACGCAATCCCTATCAAGCTACCAACAGTATTCTTCACAGAGCTAGAACAAATAATTTCACAATTTGTATGGAAATACAAAAAACCTCGAATAGCCAAAGCGATCTTGAGAAAGAAGAATGGAACTGGAGGAATCAACCTACCTGACTTCAAGCTCTACTACAAAGCCACAGTTATCAAGACAGTATGGTACTGGCACAAAGACAGAAATACTGATCAATGGAATAAAATAGAAAGCCCAGAGATAAATCCACGCACATATGGACACCTTATCTTTGACAAAGGAGGCAAGAATATACAATGGATTAAAGACAATCTCTTTAACAAGTGGTGCTGGGAAATCTGGTCAACCACTTGTAAAAGAATGAAACTAGACCACTTTCTAACACCATACACAAAAATAAACTCAAAATGGATTAAAGATCTAAACGTAAGACCAGAAACTATAAAACTCCTAGAGAAGAACATAGGCAAAACACTCTCCGACATACATCACAGCGGGATCCTCTATGACCCACCTCCCAGAATATTGGAAATAAAAGCAAAAATAAACAAATGGGACCTAATTAACCTTAAAAGCTTCTGCACATCAAAGGAAACTATTAGCAAGGTGAAAAGACAGCCTTCAGAATGGGAGAAAATAATAGCAAATGAAGCAGCTGACAAACAACTAATCTCAAAAATATACAAGCAACTCCTACAGCTCAACTCCAGAAAAATAAACGACCCAATCAAAAAATGGGCCAAAGAACTAAATAGACGTTTCTCCAAAGAAGACATACAGATGGCTAACAAACACATGAAAAGATGCTCAACATCACTCATTATCAGAGAAATGCAAATCAAGACCACTATGAGGTACCATTTCACACCAGTCAGAATGGCTGTGATCCAAAAGTCTACAAATAATAAATGCTGGAGAGGAGAAAAGGGAACCCTCTTACACTGTTGGTGGGAATGCAAACTAGTACAGCCACTATGGACAACAGTGTGGAGATTCCTTAAAAAACTGGAAATAGAACTGCCTTATGATCCAGCAATCCCACTGCTGGGCATACACACTGAGGAAACCAGAAGGGAAAGAGACACGTGTACCCCAATGTTCATCACAGCACTGTTTATAATAGCCAGGACATGGAAGCAACCTAGATGTCCATCAGCAGATGAATGGATAAGAAAGCAGTGGTACATATACACAATGGAGTATTACTCAGCCATTAAAAAGAATACATTTGAATCAGTTCTAATGAGGTGGATGAAACTGGAGCCTATTATACAGAGTGAAGTAAGCCAGAAGGAAAAACATAAATACAGTATACTAACGCATATATATGGAATTTAGGAAGATGGTAACAATAACCTGGTGTATGAGACAGCAAAAGAGACACTGATGTATAGAACAGTCTTATGGACTCTGTGGGAGAGGGAGAGGGTGGGAAGATTTGGGAGAGTGACATTGAAACATGTAGAATATCATGTAAGAAACGAGATGCCAGTCCAGGTTCGATGTGCGATACTGGATGCTTGGGGCTGGTGCACTGGGACGACCCAGAGGGATGGTGTGGGGAGGGAGGAGGGAGGAGGGTTCAGGATGGGGAACACATGTATACCTGTGGCGGATTCATTTTGATATTTGGCAAAACTAATACAATTATGTAAAGTTTAAAAATAAAATAAAATTAGAAAAAAAAGAAAGTAAATAAATAAATAAAATTAGATAATATATATAAAAAAATGAAAGACATTTTGAAACACTTTAAATATTTTTTCCAACGTTGTTATCCTTTTTGAATGCTAGTTAATATTGAGAGAAATTTTAGCCCGTAGTCTTTAATATAACATTATCATTGGTCAGAAAAAACCTTTTTTGAGTCATGGGAAGAAGTGCTCTCAGTAATGCAGCAGAAGTAAGCATCTCATATTTCCCTTTTTCTTCAAGTCAGTGGGAAGTGTAAAGGAAGTAGAAATAAGTTGTAAAGCTGTGCTATATAACTATAAAGTCATGGTCGTCACAGGCTAGGTATTGTTAGGTAAAGTAAGAGCATAGCACTCCTGCAAAACCTAAGAAGAAATAAAGAATACCTGAGGTGACCAAATACTAGGCTCTGAAAAATGTGTTGATGAATCTGATGGATATTTGAAAGAATTACTTGAAATGTGTTTGAAAATATTATGATAAAAGTTGTATGATATATTAATTTTTTACTTTTAAGCTTGATGTGATTTGAATATTTGTGGTTTAAAAGTTCACTATGAAAATCAACATATATTTTTTAAATAAAGAGATGAATTTTTATTTAAGTAATAGTTTTGTTCTCTATATTATTGATACCACCTCCATATAAAGTAGGTGTCCTAGGGATATAACACTTTTTTTTTTTTTTTGGTATATAACACTTTAAACTGCACCCATATTGAGCCAAAATGGAGTAAGGAATAAAGTAAAATCTTGGCAACACCTGACTTTTGTATGGTAGCTTAACTGTCAGTTTTACTTTAACACAGATTCAATCCCTGAGTTGAGAAGATCCCTTGGAGAAGAAATGGCAACCCACACCAGTATTCTTGCTTGAAAAATCCCACAGTCAGAGGAGCCTAGTGGGCTACAGTACAAATGATTGCAGAGTCAGACATGACTGAGCGACTAAGCAAAAGCTAAAGCACAAGCACAAAGTTTAGGTATGATATTCAAATGCTGATTCCTAAATTATTAAAATGAAAAACACATCTGAAACCTTCTCCTCAATTTCCTGTGTGGCTTGCAGCTGCATTGATTCTGATGTCTTTGTCTTCCCCTTTGTGTGTCTGTGATTCATTATTTCCAACAAGGCATAAACAATAATATGGGGTATATGCATTTGTCCTTAAGCTCCATTCCAAGAAATGAAGAACAAGTAATCATGTCTATAAAAGAAGTTTTAGTAAATAATTGGGGCCACACAGAGTGAATCATTACAGAGCAAAAAATCTTTAAAACACTTGAAAGACATAGCTTAGTTCTTTGAATCATTTTGTGGAAATCTTACTGTTTGGGATACCTCATGTAATTCCCAAGTCTCTGACTATGTAACTTAAAAAATTTTGAAATTTCCAATTTCTTCTTTTCCTTTTCTGTGTGAAAAGCATACATTCATCCTTTTGTACATGTAGAATATTTTTCTGGGAATACATAATTTTAGCATTTATGCTTTTTGAATCCTAGCCACACTACTATAATATTTTTTTAATTTGTAATCTAAAACAAAGATTAGTTGCAAAAAATTCTCCCAAAGATGACCACAGATACTATTGATTTTATTGCTTTGTAATTTTCAAACTACTTACATGAACCTCATGCAATTTTATAGCAGGCAGGATATAGGAATGTATTTTCTCACTTTGTAGATGAGAAAATAGAAGGGAAGAAGATATGTGACTTACTGAAGCTTAAACAACTTTATGTGACAAATAAAGTAATGAAAATAGATTTTTACTTGAGTTCCCTTGTTATGGTCAAGAACAACTAGAATGTCTGAGACCCTGCCACTGTTAACCCCAACCATTTACACAGCACACATGAATTTGTGTCACAGGCAATTTTGTTGAAAAACTACCAGTGAAATCAGCCTTTTCTCAGCTAAGAATGGAAGTGAAATGCACTGAAGGACCAACTTCTTCTTTATCTCAGTAAATTTTTCCTCCCCATTGGGACCATATCTCCCAATCTTTGTCCAATTCATCTCATACTTGTTCCTGTGCAGCATATTCCCCAGACGCATGCTCAGGGATTTCTCTTAATATATCTCAGCAGTGTGGGATTATTGGCACAAATATGCCATCAGATAGCTACAGAAACTAGCTCTGGCTTCCAGTCCAGATTCTCTCATTCTCTACACTTTCTTTGGCATCAGTGTCACATACTATATCTCTTTTTACGAAAGTGATGCTGAAAGGTCACTGGTTATCATATGCTATGACAATATCAAGTGATTTCAAGCATAATAAAGTTTCAAATACAAATTCACCATATTCCAATTATAATTCAGCAACAATAAAACTTTATGATCAAACTCTCACATCCGTAAAGAAGGCTGAATGCCGAAGAATTGATGTTTTCGAATTGTGGTACTGCAGAAGACTCGGGAGTCCCTTGGACAGCAAGGAGGTCAAACTATCCAATCTTAAAGGAAATCAATTCTAAATATTCATAGGAAGGAGTGATGCTGAAGCTGAAGCTCCAATACATCAGCCACCTGATGTGAAGAGTCATCTCATTGGAAAGGACCTTGGTGCTGGGAAAGATTGAGGGCAGGAGGAGAAGGGTGTTACAGAGGATGAGGTGGTTGGATGGCATCATTGTCTCAATGGACATGAGTTTGAGCAAATTCTGCGAGATGGTGAAGGACAGGGAAGCCTGGCTTGCTGCAGTCCATGGGGTCACAAAGAGTTGAACACAACTGAGTGACTGAACAAGACAATATAACTTAGAAAAGAAAAATAATATGAATTTGCAATAAGCCTTCACTAGATTTCACAATATTATTTCACAAAGCCATTGGTGCTTTGTTGTTCTGTCAATAATAATATATTAATATGCAGTTAAATAATTTTCTGAAATATTATAGAGTATAATGCATGCCCATCTCTAACTGTTCCTGAGAGTATTTCCTAAAGATATAATCCAGTATAACAAATTAGATTTCTGTGTTATGTCCTTAGTATCCCTTAATCCAAAACTATTTTTCAGTTTTTCTTTGCCTTTAATTAACTAAATATTTCTAAAGAGTATAGATCATTTATTCCCAATCAAAAAATGGGCCAAAAAACTAAACAGACATTTCTCCAAAGAAGATATACAGATGGCTAACAAACACATGAAAAGATGTTCAACATCACTCATTATCAGAGAAATGCAAATCAAAACCACAGTGAGGTACCATCTCATGCCAGTCAGAATGGCTGCTATCAAAAAGTCTGCTGCTGCTGCTGCTGCTGCTAAGTCGCTTCAGTCATGTCTGACTCTGTGCGACCCCATAGACGGCAGCCCACCAGGCTCCCCGTCCCTGGGATTCTCCAGGCAAGAACACTGGAGTGGGTTGCCATTTCCTTCTCCAATGCATGAAAGTGAAAAGTGAAAGTGAAGTCGCTCAGTCTTATCTGACTCTTCACGACCCCATGGACTGCAGCTTACCAGGCTCCTCTGTCCATGGGATTTTCCAGGCAAGAGTAGTGGAGTGGGGTGCCATTGCCTTCTCCAATCAAAAAGTCTACAGACAACAAATGCTGGAGAGGATGTGGAGAAAAGGGAACTCTCTTACAGTCTTGGTGGGAATGCAAACTAGTATGGCCACTGTGGAGAACAGTGTGGGATTCCTTAAAAAACTGAAAATAGAACTGCTGTATGACCCAGCAATCCCACTGCTGGGCATACACACTGAGGAAACCAGAAGTGAAAGAGACACATGTACCCCAATGTTCATCGCAGCACTGTTTACAATAGCCAGGACATGGAAGCAACCTAGATGTCCATCTGCAGATGAATGGATAAGAAAGCCATGGTACATATACACAATGGAATATTACTCAGCTATTAAAAAGAATGCATGTGAATCAGTTCTAATGAGGTGGATGAAACTGGAGCCTATTATACAGAGTGAAGTAAGTCAGAAAGAAAAACACCAATACAGTATACTAATGCATATATATCGAATTTAGAAAGATGGAAATGATGACCTTACATGTGAGACAGCAAAAGAGACACAGATGTATAGAACAGTCTTTTGGTCTCTGTGGAGGAAGGAGAGGGTGGGATGATTTGAGAAAATAGCATTGAAACATGTATATTATCATATGTGAAACAGATCTCCAGTCCAGGTTCGATGCATGAGACAGGGTGCTCAGGGCTGGTGCACTGGGATGACCCTGAGGGATGAGATGGGGAGGGAGGTGGCAGGGGTGTTCAGGATGGGGAACACACATACACCCATGGCTGATTCATGTCAATGTATGGCAAAAACCACTATAATAAAACTATAATTTTATTTAGTTGTGTCCCTCTGTTTTCTTGTACCTTGCCAAATTTTTTAAATAAATTTATTTTTTATTGAAGAATAAGTACTTTACAGAATTTTGCTGTTTTCTGTCAAATCTCAACATGAATCAGCCATCAGATCAGATCAGATCAGTCACTCAGTCGTGTCCGACTCTTTGCGACCCCATGAATTGCAGCACGCCAGGCCTCCCTGTCCATCACCAACTCCCGGAGTTCACTCAGACTCACGTCCATCGAGTCAGTGATGCCATCCAGCCATCTCATCCTCTGTCGTCCCCTTCTCCTCCTGCCCCCAATCCCTCCCAGCATCAGAGTCTTTTCCAATGAGTCAACTCTTCACATGAGGTGGCCAAAGTACTGGAGTTTCAGCTTTAGCATCATTCTTTCCAAAGAAATCCCAGGGCTGATCTCCTTCAGAATGGACTGGTTGGATCTCCTTGCAGTCCAAGGGACTCTCAAGAGTCTTCTCCAACACCACAGTTCAAAAGCATCAATTCTTTGGCGCTCAGCCTTCTTCACAGTCCAACTCTCACATCCATACATGACCACAGGAAAAACCATAGTCTTGACTAGACGAACCTTTGTTGGCAAAGTAATGTCTCTGCTTTTGAATATGCTATCTAGGTTGGTCATAACTTTCCTTCCAAGGTGTAAGCGTCTTTTAATTTCATGGCTGCAGTCACCATCTGTAGTGATTTTGGAGCCTGAATCAGCCATAGGTATACATATATCCCCTCCCTTTTGAAACTCCCTCTCATCTCCCTCCCCATCCCACCACTCTAGGTTGATATACAGCCCCTGTTTGAGTTTCCTGAACCATGCTCTTTTAAAAGGGATTATTTGAATTCTTTGCTAGACAGTTCATAGATCTGTAAATTAAGCATTGGATTTTATTACTACCCTTTTGTGGTTTCATGCTTCCTTGATTAGTCATGATATTTGTGGTCTTGCCTTGGTATCTGTGCATTTAAGAATGTAGGTACCTTTTCTAGTCCTTATAGACTGCCTTTGCCAGGCAAAGCCCTTCACTAGTCTACTTGTGCAGAGAATCTATATGGGCATTCTTGTGGCATCCATGATAAACTGCTATTGGAGTATTTTGGTGACTTGGTGTTGAAGTGAAGTGAAGTCACTCAGTCATATCTGACTCTTTGCGACCCCATGGACTGTAGTCTACCAGGCTCCTCAATCCATGGGCTTTTCCAAGCAAGAGTCCTGGAGTGGGTTGCCATTTCCTTCTCCAGGGGATCTTCCCGACCCAGGGATTGAACCCGGGTCTCCCGCATTGTAGGCAGATGCTTTACCATCTGAGCTACCAGGGAAGACTTGGTGTTGGGGTACATCAAAAGCCTGGAATAGCAGTCAACCTGGCACTGGGGCCCTCCAGCATCAGGAGTTAACAGGTGCCCTCTAGACACTGGTTTGTGGTCATTGATTGGATGTCTAAGACCAATTAAGATATCCTGGACTGTGGGAGTTGGCCAGTGCAGGAATATGACAGAAGTATGGGTTGTCCTGGCCCATTGGGAGCCTGGTACTTGGGAGTTGCCATGGCCATGGGAGCTGGTCAGGAACTTGATGCCATGGGTGTTGGTTGGTGCTCTGTTTGGCTGGGAGCCTGGGTTCACAGGAGCCATTTAGGATCTTGAAGCCAATGAGCTTCCTCCAGTCAAGGGAGGTTTCTGGGACCACTGAGCTACTTGTGACTACTTGAGGTGGCTGGCACTCAGGTGGGTGGGAAACCTAGATTTACAGTGCCCTCTGAGAGCCTGCAGCCATCACCCACCAGCCTCATTATCAAGCATCCTTTATTAATTCTTCCAAGGAACAGTGATTGCTATTTTGCTTCACGGAATGGTTGTTTTTAAAGTTCCATTATTCTTGTGCAGAAAAGGGAAGATTTGCCTACTGTTGGAGGGACTGTAAATTGGTACAGCCACTATGGAAAACAGGATGTGTAGGTTCCTCAAAAAATGAAAAACAGAAATGTCACATGATTCAGTAATTTCTCTCCTGGATATTTACCTAAGGAGAACAAAAACACTAATTTGAAAAGATATATGCACACCAACGTTCATTGTGGCATTACTAATAGCCAAGATATGGAAGCAATATAAGTGTCTATCAACAGAGGAATAAAGAAGATGTGCCACATATATACAATGGAATATTACTCAGCAATAAAAAGAAATGAAATGTTGTCATTTACTTCAACATGAAGAGGTCTAGAGCATATTATGTTATGTGAAATGAATTAGAAAGTGAAAGACAAATACCATATGATCTCACTTACATGTGGAATATAAAAAACTTTAATTCTTCCTCTTATTTGGGAATTTAATTAGTTTTCTCCCTCTATTCAGATTCATATTCCTTTAAAAATATGAATTACAAAAAGTTGAATAAATTGATGTATGCATTTTGATGAATTTGAACATATGGCTATGTATATGATACTGTCATCACAAACAACATAATCTGTCACCTCCAAAAGACTTCCTGTGCTTCTTGCTCTTTTTGTTTGTTTGATTTTTGAGAAAAGCACTGGTCATGAGTTTGTGCACTTTAGAATTTAAGAGGGCAGAAGCCCATTCTTGAGGGTGTATTTTGTCACTATTGCTTTCTGTGTGGAAGATACAATTCTGAAATAAATTGTCTTTAGAGGCCTGAAAGATAAAGAAGTAATCTGAACAGTTCTAAACAGTCTCTTTAGCTAAGCTTTTGACAAATCTTGTTGGGTTTTTCCCTCCAAACTAAGGTTGTCTTAACTAATAAAAATGATCAGAGATATTATGTAACATCACAGAAGTTTTATTTTCCTTGCGTTGCGTGTGTATATCTGTGTGTGTGTCAAATTTAAAAATATTTTATCGTAAATCATCCCCCAATCAAATTTTCAAGTTGTTCTAGAAATTTTTCCAAATATACCAAATTTTTCTAAATATACCAAAGTCAATTTGTCTCAAGAACTGGATGAAGCACGAAGATGGTCATTTCTATTTCAAAAAATGGATCTGGGTTGCAGTTGATTCAGTTCAGTTCAGTTGCTCAGTCATGTCTGACTCTTTTTGACCCCATGGACTACAGCACGCCAGGCTTTCCTGTCCATCACCAACTTCCAAGCTTGCTCAAACTCATGTCCATTGAGTTGGTGATGCCATCCAACCATCTCATCCTCTGTCGTCCCCTTCTCCTCCTGCCTTCAATCTTTCCCAGCATCAGTGTCTTTTCCAAGGAGTCAGTTCTTCGTGTCACATGACAAAAGTATTGGAGCTTCAGCTTCAACATCAGTCCTTGCAATGAATACTCAGGACTGATTTCCTTTAGAATTGACTGGTTTGATCTTGCAGTTCAAGGTACTCTCAAGAGTCTTCTCCAACACCATAGTAAAAAAGCATCAGTTCTTTGGTGCTCAGCCTTCTTCATGGTCCAACTCTCACATCTATACATGACTACTGGAAAAACCATAGCTTTGACTAGACAGACCTTTTTTAATATGCTCTGCTTTTAATATGCTCTTAATATTCTCTGTCTCTGCTTTTTAATATGCTGTCTAGATTTGTCATAGCTTTTCTTCCAAGGAGCAAGCTTCTTTTAATTTCATGGCTGCAGTCACCATCTGCAGTGATTTTGGAGCCCCCCAAAATAGTCTCTCACTGTTTCCATTGTTTCCCCATCTATTTTCCATGAAGTGGTGGGACTGGATGCCATGATTTTACTTTTTTGAATGTTGAAATGTTGAGTTCTAAGCCAGGTTTTTCACTCTCCTCTTTCACTTTCATCAAAAATCTCCTTAATTTCTCTTCATTTTCTGCCATAAAGCTGTTGTCATCTGTATATCTGAGGTTATTGATATTTCTCCTGGCAATCTTGATTCCAGTTTGTGCTTCATCCAGCCTGGCATTTCTCATGATGTATTCTGCATATAAGTTAAATAAACAGGGTGACAATATACAGCCTTGATGTACTCCTTTCCCTATTTGGAACCAGTCTATTGTTCCGTGTCTGGTTCTAACTTGCTTCTTGATCTGCATACAGATTTCTCAGGAGGCAGGTAAGGTGGTCTGGTATTCCCATCTCTTTCAGAATTTTCCACAGTTTGTTGTGATCCACACAGTGAAAGGCTTTGGTGGAGTCAATAAAGCAGAAGTAGATGTTTTTCTGGAACTCTCTTGGTTTTTCTATGAACCAATGAATGTTGGCAATTTAATCTCTGGTTCCTCTGTCTTTTCTAAATCTATCTTGAATATCTGGAAGTTTTTGGTTCACATACTGTTGAAGCCTGGCTTGGAGAATTTTGAGCATTACTTTGCTAACATATGAGATGAGTGCAATTGTGCAGTAGCTTGAACATTTTTTGACACTGTCTTTCTTTGGGATTGGAATGAAAACTGACCTTTTCCAGTCCTGTGGCCACTGCTGAGTTTTCCAAATTTGCTGGCATGTTGAGTGCAGCACTTTCACAGCATCATCTTTTATGATTTGAAATCACTCAGCTGGAATTCCATCACCTCCACTAGCTTTGTTCATAGTGATGCTTTCTAAGGCCCACTTGACTTTGCATTCCAGGATGTCTGGCTCTAGGTCAGTGATCACACCATTGTGGTTATCTGGGTCATAAAGATCTTTTTTGTATAGTTCTTCTGTGTATTCTTGCTACCTCATCTTAATATCTTCTGCTTCTATTAAGTCCATACTGTTTCTGTCCTTTATTGTGCCCAGCTTTGCATGAAATGTTCCCTTGGTATCTCATATTTTCTTGAAGGAATTGCTAGTCTTTCCCATTCTGTTGTTTTCCTCTATTTCTTTGCACTGATCACAGAGGAAGGCTTTCTTATCTCTCCTTGCTCCTCTTTGAAACTCTGCATTCAGATTGATATATCTTTCATTTTCTCCTTTTTCTTCAATTTCTCTTCATTTCTCAGCTGTTTTTAAGGCCTCCTCAGATAATCATTTTGCCTTTTTGCATTTCTCTTTCTTGGGGATGATTTTGATCACTCCTCCTGTACAATGTCACAAATCTCCATCCATAGTTCTTCAGGCACTCTGTCTATCAGATCTAATTCCTTGAATCTATTTGTTCCTTTTACTGCATTATTGTAATGGATTTAATTTAGGTCATACCTGAATGGTCTAGTGGTTTTCTCTACTTTCTTCAATTTAAGTCTGAATTTTGCAATAAAGTGTTCACTATCTGAGCCACAGTTAGTTCCTGGTCTTGTTTTTCTGACTGTATAGAACTTCTCCGTCTTTGGCTGCAAAGAATATAATCAATCTGACTTCAGTATTGACCATCTGGTGATGTCCATGTATAGAGTAGTCTCTTGTGTTGTTGGAAGAGGGTGTTTGCTATGACCAGTGCATTCTCTTGGCAAAACTCTCTTAGCCTTTGTCCTGCTTCATTTTATACTACAAGGCCACACTTGCCTGTTACTCTGGGTATCTCTTGACTTCCTATTTTTGCATTCTAGTCCCCTATGATGAAAAGTACTTTTTTTTTTTTTTTTGGTGTTAGTTCTAGAAGGTCTTATAGATCTTCATAGATCTGTTCAATGTCAGCTTCTTTAGATTAGTGGTTGGGCATTGATTTGGATTACTGTGACACTGAATAGTTTGCCTTGGAAATGAACAGAGAGTATTCTGTCGTTTTTGAGATTTCACCCAAGTACTGAGCTCTTGACTCTTCTGTGGTCTGTGATGGCCACTTCATTTCTTCTAAGGGATTCTTGCACACAGTAGTAGATATAATGGTCATCTGGATTAAATTCACCCATTCTGGTTCATTTTAGTTCACTGATTCCTAAAATGTCAGTGTTCACTCTTGCCTTCTCCTGTTGACCACTTTTAATTTACCTTGATTCATGGACCTAACATTCCAGGCTCCTATGCAATATTATTCATTACAGCATCAGACTTTACTTCCATCACTCGTCACATTCACAACTGGGCTTTTTTTTTCTCTTTGCTTTGCCTCTGTCTCTTCATTCTTTCTGGAGCTGTTTCTCCACTCTTCTCCAGTAGCATATTGGGCACCTACTGACCTGGGGAGTTTCTTTCAGTATCATATCTTTTTGCCTTTCATACTGTTCATGGGGTTCTCAAGGCAAGAATACTGAGTTACTGAGATGGTAGAGTAGAAGTGGCCATCTTTTGCAAGAATTCCAAAATTGTAACTCATTGCTGAACAGTCATTGACAGAAGAATGTTGGATCCCACCAAAAAAAGATACCCCATCTCCAGGGGCAAAGGAGAAGAAGCCCCAAGACTATGGTAGGAGGGGCGAAATTGTGTTTAGAATCAAAACCCCATTCCTGCAAGAGATACTTGGAGGGCTCAAGTAAAACCTTGTTCAAGAAAGCATATACTTTATCATCCAATACTTTGCTTAAATCTTGATTTGCTAGACCAAAAGACATGCCAGAAAAGTCCAGTTCACTCTTGTTATTCTTACCTGTTAATTTTTCACTATACAACATTATGTTGATTTCTCACCATATTAGTTAAACACCAAATATATGTAAAATCCTTTAAGTTGCTTTAAAAAATGTGAGATTTTTCACAGAACTAGAACAAATAATTTCACAGTTTGTATGGAAATACAAAAACCTTGAATAGCCAAAGCAATCTTGAGAAAGAAGAATGGAACTGGGGGAATCAACCTGTCTGAATTCAGGCTCTACTACAAAGCGACAGTCATCAAGACAATGTGGTACTGACACAAAGACAGAAATATAGATCAATAGAATAAAATAGAAAGCCCAGAGATAAATGCACGCACATATGGACACCTTATCTATGACAAAGGAGGCAAGAATGTACAATGGATTAAAGACAACCTCTTTAACAAGGGGTGCTGGGAAAACTGGTCAACCACTTGTAAAAGAATGAAACTAGACCACTTTCTAATGCCATACACAAAAATAAACTCAAAATGGATTAAAGATCTAAATGTAAGGCCAGAAACTATAAAACTCTTAGAGGAAAACATAGGCAAAACACTCTCCAACATACATCACAGCAAGATCCTCTATGACCCACCTCCCAGAATATTGGAAATAAAAGCAAAAATAAACAAATGGGACCTAATTAAACTTAAAAGCTTCTGCACAACAAGGAAAACTATTAGCAAGGTGAAAAGACAGCCCTCAGAATGGGAGAAAATAATAACAAATGAAGCAACTGACAAAGAATTAATCTCAAAAATACACAAGTAACCCCTGAAGCTCAATTCCAGAAAAATAAATGACCCTATCAAAAAATGGGCCAAAGAACTAAATAGACAGTTCTCCAAAGAAGACATACAGATGGCTAACAAACACATGAAAAGATGCTCAACATCACTCATTATCAGAGAAATGCAAATCAAAACCACTATGAGGTACCATTTCATGCCAGTCAGAATGGCTGCTATCCAAAAGTCTACAAGCAATAAATGCTGGAGAGGGTGTGGAGAAAAGGGAACCCTCTTACACTGTTGGTGGGAATGCAAACTAGTACAGCCACTATGAAGAACAGTGTGGAGATTCCTTAAAAAACTGGAAATAGAACTGCCATATGACCCAGCAATCCCACTGTTGGGCATACACACCGAGGAAAGCAGAAGTGAAACAGACACGTGTACCCCAATGTTCATCGCAACACTGTTTACATTAGCCAGGACATGGAAGCAACCTAGATGTCCATGTGCAGACAAATGGATAAGAAAGCCATGGTAGTTTTTCTTCTGTAATTGAGATCTAATCTTACTGCATTGTGGTCAGAGAAGATGCCTGGAATGATTTCTATTTTTTTGAGTTTACCAAGGCTAGATTTATGGCCCAGGTCCAACATATGGAGGCTGAACAACACACTGCTGAATAACCAACAAATCACAGAAGAAATCAAAAAAAGAAATCAAAATTTGCATATAAACAAATGAAAATGAAAACACAACAACCCAAAACCTGTGGGACACTGTAAAAGCAGTCCTAAGGGGAAAGTTCATAGCAATACAGGCACACCTCAAGAAACAAGAAAAAAGTCAAATAAATAACCTAACTCTGCATCTAAAGCAACTAGAAAAGGAAGAAATGAAGAATCCCAGGGTTAGTAGAAGGAAAGAAATCTTAAAAATTAGGGCAGAAATAAATGCAAAAGAAACAAAAGAGACCATAGCAAAAATCAACAAAGCCAAAAGCTGGTTCTTTGAAAGGATAAATAACATTGACAAACCATTAGCCAGACTCATCAAGAAACAAAGGGAGAAAAATCATATCAATAAAATTAGAAATGAAAATGGAGAGATCACAACAGACAACACAGAAATTCAATGGATCATAAGAGACTACTATCAACAATTATATGCCAATAAAATGGACAACGTGGAAGAAATGGACAAATTCTTAGAAAAGTACAACTTTCCAAAACTGGACCAGGAAGAAATAGAAAATCTTAACAGACCCATCACAAGCACGGAAATTGAAACTGTAATCAAAAATCTTCCAGCAAACGAAATCCCAGGTCCAGAAGGCTTTACAGCTGAATTCTACCAAAAATTTAGAGAAGAGCTAACACCTATGCTACTCAAACTCTTCCAGAAAATTGCAGAGGAAGGTAAACTTCTAAACTTATTCTATGAGGCCAACATCACCCTAATACCAAAACCTGACAAAGATCCCACAAAAAAAGAAAACTACAGGCCAATATCACTGATGAACACAGATGCAAAAATCCTTAACAAAATTCTAGCAATCAGAATCCAACAACACATTAAAAAGATCATACACCATGACCAAGTGGGCTTTATCCCAGGGATGTGAGGATTCTTCAATATCCGCAAATCAATCAATGTAATACACCACATTAACAAATTGAAAAACAAAAACCATATGATTATCTCAATAGATGCAGAGAAAGCCTTTGATAAAATTCAACATCCACTTATGATAAAAACTCTCCAGAAAGCAGGAATAGAAGGAACATACCTCAACATAATAAAAGCTATATATGACAAACCCACAGCAAACATTATCCTCAATAGTGAAAAATTGAAAGCATTTCCTCTAAAGTCAGGAATAAGACAAGGGTGCCCACTTTCACCATTACTATTCAACATAGTTTTGGAAGTTTTGGCCACAGCAATCAGAGCAGAAAAAGAAATAAAAGGAATCCAAATTGGAAAAGAAGAAGTAAAACTCACTATTTGCAGATGACATGATCCTCTACATAGAAAACCCTAAAGACTCCACTAGAAAATTACTAGAACTAATCAATGATCATAGTAAAGTTGCAGGATATTAAATCAACACACAGAAATCCCTTGCATTCCTATACACTAATAATGAGAAAACTGAAAGAGAAATTAAGGAAACAATTCCATTCACCATTGCAACAGAAAGAATAAAATACTTAGGAATATATCTACCTAAAGAAACTAAAGACCTATGTATAGAAAACTATAAAACACTGGTGAAAGAAATCAAAGAGGACACCAATAGAAGGAGGAATATACCATGTTCATGGATTGGAAGAATCAATATAGTGAAAATGAGTATACTACCCAAAGCAATCTATAGATTCAGTGCAATCCCTATCAAGCTACCAACGGTATTCTTCACAGAGCTAGAACAAATAATTTCACAGTTTGTATGGAAATACAAAAAACCTCAAATAGCCAAAGCTATCTTGAGAAAGAAGAATGGAACTGGAGGAATCAACCTACCTGACTTCAGGCTGTACTACAAAGCCACAGTCATCAAGACAGTATGGTACTGGCACAAAGACAGAAATATAGATCAATGGAACAAAATAGAAAGCCCAGAGATAAATCCACGCACCTATGGACACCTTATCTTTGACAAAGGAGGCAAGAATATACAATGGATTAAAGACAACCTCTTTAACAAGTGGTGCTGGGAAATCTGGTCAACCACTTGTAAAAGAATGAAACTAGAACACTTTCTAACACCATACACAAAAATAAAATAAAAATGGATTAAAGATCTAAACCTAAGACCAGAAACTATAAAACTCCTAGAGGAGAACATAGGCAAGACACTCTCCAACATACATCACAGCAGGATCTTCTATGACCCACGTCCCAGAATATTGGAAATAAAAGCAAAAATAAACAAATGGGACCTAATTAAACTTAAAAGCTTCTGCACAACAAAGGAAACTATTAGCAAGGTGAAAAGACAGCCTTCAGAATGGGAGAAAATAATAGCAAATGAAGCAACGGACAAACAACTAATCTCAAAAATATACAAGCAACTCCTCCAGCTCAATTCCAGAAAAATAAATGACCCAATCAAAAAATGGGCCAAAGAACTAAATAGACAGTTCTCCAAAGAAGACATACAGATGGCTAACAAACACATGAAAAGATGCTCAACATCACTCATTATCAGAGAAATGCAAATCAAAACCACTATAAGGTACCATTTCACGCCAGTCAGAATGGCTTCGATCCAAAAGTCTACAAATAATAAATGCTGGAGAGGGTGTGGAGAAAAGGGAACCCTCTTACACTGTTGGTGGGAATGCAAACTAGTACAGCTACTATGAAGAACAGTGTGGAGATTCCTTAAAAAACTGGAAATAGAACTGCCATATGACCCAGCAATCCCACTGTTGGGCATACACACAGAGGAAAGCAGAAGTGAAACAGACACGTGTACCCCAATGTTCATCGCAACACTGTTTACATTAGCCAGGACATGGAAGCAACCTAGATGTCCAACAGCAGATGAATGGATAAGAAAGCAGTGGTACATATACACAATGGAGTATTGCTCAACCATTATAAAGAATACATGTGAATCAGTTCTAATGAGGTGGATGAAATTGGAGCCTATTATACAGAGTGAAGTAAGCCAGAAAGAAAAACACCAATACAGTATACTAACGCATATATATGGAATTTAGAAAGATGGTAACAATAACCCTGTGTATGAGACAGCAAAAGAGACACTGATGTATAGAACAGTCTTATGGACTCTATGAGAGAGGGAGAGGGTGGGAAGATTTGGGAGAATGACATTGAAACATATATAATATCATGTATGAAACGAGTCACCAGTCCAGGTTCGATGAATGATACTGGATGCTTGGGGCTGGTGCACTGGGATGACCCAAAGGGATGGTATGGGGATGGAGCAGGGAGGAGGGTTCAGGATGGGGAACACATGTATACCTGTGGCAGATTCATTTCAATATTTGGCAAAACCAATACAATATTGTAAAATTTAAAAATAAAAAAAAATTAAAGAAAGCCATGGTACATATACACAATGGAGTATTACTCAGCCATTAAAAAGAATACATTAGAATCAGTTCTAATGAGGTGGATGAAACTGGAGCCTATTATACAGAGTGAAATAAGCCAGAAAAAAAAACACCAGTACAGTGTTCAGTTCAGTTCAGTCGCTCAGTCGTGTCCAACTCTTTGCGACCCCATGAATTGCAGCACGCCAGGCCTCCCTGTCCATCACCAACTCCCGGAGTTCACTCAGACTCATGTCCATCGAGTCAGTGATGCCATCCAGCCATCTCGTCCTCTGTCGTCCCCTTCTCCTCCTGCCCCCAACCCCTCCCAGCATCAGAGTCTTTTCCAATGAGTCAACTCTTTGTATGAGGTGGCCAAAGTACTGGAGTTTCAGCTTTAGCATCATTCCTTCCAAAGAAATCCCAGGGCTGATCTCCTTCAGAAAGGACTGGTTGGATCTCCTAACAGTCCAAGGGACTCTCAAGAATCTTCTCCAACACCACAGTTCAAAAGCATAAATTCTTTGGTGCTCAGCCTTCTTCATAGTCCAACTCTCACATCCATACATGACTACAGGAAAAGCCATAGGCTTGACTAGATGGACCTTTGTTGGCAAAGAAATGTCTCTGCTTTTGAATATGCTATCTAAGTTGGCCATAACTTTCCTTCCAAGGCGTAAGTGCCTTTTAATTTCATGGCTGCAGTCACCATCTGCAGTGATTTTGGAGCCCAGAAAAATAAAGTCTGACACTGTTTCCACTGTTTCCCCATCTATTTCCCATGATGTGATGAAACTGGATGCCATGATCTTCGTTTTCTGAATGTTGAGTTTAAGCAAACTTTTTCACTCTCCCCTTTCACTTTCATCAAGAGGCTTTTTAGTTTCTCTTCACTTTCTGCCATGAGGGTGGTATCATCTGCATATCTGAGGTTATTGATATTTCTCCCGGCAATCTTGATTCCAGCTTGTGCTTCTTCCAGTCCAGCATTTCTCATGATGTACTCTGCATATAAGTTAAATAAGCAGAGTGACAATAAACAGCCTTGATGTACTCCTTTTCCTATTTGGAACCAGTCTGTTGTTCCATGTCCAGTTCTAACTGCTGCTTCCTGACCTGCATACAGATTTCTCAAGAGGCAGGTCAGGTGGTCTGGTATTCCCATCTCTTTCAGAATTTTCCACAGTCTATTGTGATCCACACAGTCAAAGGCTTTGGCATAGTCAATAAAGCAGAAATAGATGTTTTTCTGGAACTCTCTTGCTTTTTCCATGATCCAGCGGATGTTGGCAATGTGATCTCTGGTTCCTCTGCCTTTTCTAAAACCAGCTTTAACATCAGGAAGTTCATAGTTCACGTATTGCTGAAGACTGGCTTGGAGAATTTTGAGCATTACTTTACTAGCATGTGTGATGAGTGCAATTGTGCGGTAGTTTGAGCACTGTTTGGCATTGCCTTTCTTTGGGATTGGAACGAAAACTGACCTTTTCCAGTCCCGTGGCCACTGCCGAGTTTTCCAAATTTGCTGGCATATTGAGTGCAGCACTTTCACAGCATCATCTTTCAGAATTTGAAATAGCTCAACTGGAATAATACAGTATACTAATGCATTTATATTGAATCTAGAAAGATGGTAATGATAACCCTATATGCAAGACAGCAAAAGAGATACAGATGTATAGAACAGTCTTTTGGACTCTATGGGTGAGGGAGAGGGTGGGTTGATTTCGGAGAATGGCTTTGAAACATGTATATTATCATATGTGAAATGAATCCCCAGTCCAGGTCTGATGCATGAGACAGGGTGCTCGGGGCTGGTGCACTGGGATGACCCAGAGCGATGGTATGGGGAGGAAGGTGGGAGGGGGGGTTCAGGATGGGGAACACATGTACACCCGTGGCAGATCCATGTCCATATATGGCAAAACCACTACAATATTGTAAAGTAATTAGCCTCCAATTAAAATAAATAAATTTATAGAAAAACACCAATACAGTATACTAACGTATATATATGGAATTTAGAAAGATGGTAACAATAACCCTGTGTACGAGACAGCAAAAGAGACAGTGATGTATAGAACAATCTTATGGACTCTGTGGGAGAGGGAGAGGGTGGGAAGATTTGGGAGAATGGCATTGAAACATGTAAAATATCATGTATGAAACGAGATGCCAGTCCAGGTTCGATGCACGATACTGGATGCTTGGGGCTAGTGCACTGGGACGACCCAGAAGGATGGGATGGGGAGGGAGGAGGGAGGAGGGCTCAGGATGGGGAACACATGTATACCTGTGGTGGATTCATTTTGATATTTGGCAAAACTAATACAATTATGTAAAGTTTAAAAATTAAATAAAATTTAAAAAAATAACTCCAAAAAATAATAAAAAATGTGAGATTTTATGACAGAGTTTGAAGTTGGATAGGAATCTTAGAACTAATTTTAACAGTTTCAACTTTTATTGATACAGATTCTAAGCATCAAAACTATACTCACATTGTTAAAGTAATCAAGTTACTTTCCAGTCTAGAAATGCGAAGTTTTTTCTTTTTCATCCTGATTCTTACACAGTTTCAAAAAACATTCCTGGCTGTTCCCATTATGCATGAAAATGTTTCCGTGTTGTAATTCATTATTAATATTGCTTTCTTGTTCTGTCATGGATTCAGAAGGCTTTGATATATATGATGGTTTTTTGATATATATGAAGAACATTAAGAAATCCACACATTTTGTCCATATATTTTATTCATTTTAGCATTTAATGATACATTCATTGGCTAAAAATACAAAACATTGCAACCTTGTTTGTTAGAGTAACAATGTGTTGTTAAAGAATTAGTAGCAGGATTCCCTGGTGGCTCAGATGGTAAAACGTCTGCCTGCAATGTGGGAGACCCAGGTTCGATCCCTGGTTTGGGAAGAACCCCTGGAGAAGGAAGTGGCAACCCACTCCAGTACTCTTGCCTGGAAAATCCCACGAATGGAGGAGCCTGATAGGCTACAGTCCATGGGATTGCAAATAGTTGGACACGACTACGCGACTTCACTTTCTTTCTAGATAAATGGAGGTTGATAAACTTGTGATACTCATAGTTGGTCTAAGGTGTAGACAGCCTCAATACTGCATGCACAGTGGCACCATGCTGACCACTTAGATGTGCCCAGTCTTGCAGAGAGTGATGAAATGTTTCTTAGGTGCCATGGTCATAGGAAGTCCACTGATGAATGCTTGTCATGGTATTTTACGATTCACTTGAAATAATTAGTTTTTATTGTAATTCATAGTACATTTGTTTAATGTTTACAACTACTATTTCAGTATGTATCAACCAAAATAGAATGATTTTCTAATACATTTCCACAGAATGCCGTTACTGGTGAGTATAAGCCAAGAATTACCATTGTCTAGGAATATGAAGAACATGACATATTTTGCAAAAAGAACATCACATGATCTGTGGACATATGAGGCTAGAATGAGTTACTAAAGAAACCTCTATAAAACCTACCTCAATGGTTAAATAGTTTCATTTGATGTCTGCTAACTCTTACTTGCAAGTGAATACACTCCTCATGAGGTTGCCCAGTGCCCCCTTTACATCTTTATTCCTCAGAGTGTAGATGAAAGGGTTGAGTGTAGGAGTCACTACTCCATAGAAGAGAGCCATGAACTTGGGCTGGCCTCTTGAGATGGAAGAGGGGGGCTGAAGGTACATGCTAATGGCTGGACCATAAAATAAGAAAACTACTATGAGATGGGAGGAACATGTCCCAAAAGCTTTTTTCCTTCCCTCCAAAGATCTAATCTTAAATACAGCATGTCCAATGCAAGCATAGAAAATAAGAATTAAGCACAGTGGCACAGCTAAGAAAAAAATGCATACCACTGAGAGTGTGAGCTCATTAGCACCCTTTTCGCCACAGGCAGTCTTTATCAGAACAGGAATCTCACATACTAAGTGATCCAGGGTATTGTGACCACACAGTGGTAACTGTAAGGTGACAGTGGCCTCTGAGACAGCATAGGTCATTCCACTCAGCCACACGGTGGCCACTAATAAGATACAGACGCGCTGATTCATGATGAGGGTGTAGTGTAGAGGCTTGCAGATGGCCACGTAGCGATCAAAAGACATAACAGCCAAAAGCAGACATTCTGTGCCCCCCATTATGTGGAAGAAATAAAGCTGAACTGCACACCCCACATAGCTGATTGTCTTCTTAGACGTTCCCAGGTTAAAGAGCATCTGAGGGACAATGCTTGTGGTGTAGCACATGTCCAAAAAGGAGAGGTTGGTGAGGAAGAAATACATGGGGCTGTGCAGACGGGTGTCTAACTTGGACACCAGAATGATGGCTATGTTTCCCATCATAGCCATGGGGTATGTTATAAGCAGAATAATGAATAGAGGAAGCTCTAGCCAAGGACGGTCAGCAAAGCCTAGTAGAATAAACTCTTCAGGATGGCTTTTGTTAATTAGTTCCATTATCTTTAATTTGTTTCACCTATAGTAGGGAAATGGCAGGAAAGATAGAAATATTTTGAGAAATGACAAAGCACAGTTATGCAGTGTGCACAATTATGTATGTAGTCATAGGAGATTGGGTACAGTAACTTGGGAAGGGAGATAATTAAATGAATGTGACATCAGGTGACTTAATTACTTTTCATGACTCTACAAAATAAAGGCAACTACCTTAAACAAATAACCTCGCTGAAGGTCAGTTTCCTACTCTGTTTATTAAATATGGGAATAACTGTCTTTGGGCTCTGGTGAGGATTAAATAAGTGACTGTTGTTCCGAAACTCCAAAGTAATGGTTTTCATACTTTGCTTGTGAAAATTTTAGCTGAAGAGACTGTTAACATGATTCCTATCTCCAGGTGTCTGATAGAGTAGATGTGGCATGGAGTCCAGGAGTCAGATGGGTCATTATCAGAAACACTGCTGCAAGGCATTATTGAAATATTGAAAAGATTAAAAGCATTGACATAGATATAGGAGAAGACCAGACCAGAGACAACCTAGGAAGCATTATCAGGATAGCCTTGTTCAGAATTTATGGTTACCAGGGAGGGAAGAGTTGGTGGAAGGGATAGTTAGGGAATTGGGGTTTGACATGTACATACAGCTGTATTTAAAATGGATATTCAACAAGGACCTACTGTTTTAGCACAGGGAACTCTGCTCAATATTATGTAACAACCTAAACAAAAAAAAGCATTTGAAAAAGAATAGATATGTGAATATGTGTAACTGAATCACCTTGCTGTAGAGTAGAAACTAACACAACCTTGTAAATCATCTATAGTATAAATTAAAAAGCTAAAAAAGATAACCTTATTCAGATTCAGATATGTTATTATCGTTGAATAATTATATCTTTCCCATGGGAACTGGCGGAGAAGGCGATGGCACCCCACTTGAGTACTCTTGCCTGGAGAATCCCATGGATGGAGGAGCCTGGTGGGCTGCAGTCCATGGGGTCGCTAAGAGTCGGACACGACTGAGCGACTTCACTTTCACTTTTCACTTTCATGCATTGGAGAAGGAAATGGCAACCCACTCCAGTGTTCTTGCCTGGGGAATCCCAGGGACGGGGGAGCCTGGTGGGCTGCCGTCTATGGGGTCGCACAGAGTCGGACACGACTGAAGCGACTCAGCAGCGGCAGCATGGGAACTGGGCTTGCTTCCCTCCTGGCTCAGCTGGTAAAGAATCCACCTGCAATGCGAGAGACGGGGGTTCAATCCCTGGGCTGGGAAGATCCCCTGGAAAAGGGAAAGGCTACCCACTCCAGTATCCTGGCCTGGAGAATTCCATGGACTATATAGTCCATGGGGTCGCAAAGAGTCAGATACAACTGAGTGACTTTTACTTCACTTCACTTCATGGGAACTGAGAAGGCTTGTTTTATTCAAATCCGTCTTAGTAATTTAGAATTGAGCAAGAAATTTAAGCATGTCAATTTCCTGAAGTATATAATGAGAGAATTTTGCTATGTAGTGTTTTTCCATACTTAAAAATTTGTTTTTGAATGTAAATTTTCTTGCATACCTACTTAGTTCAAACTGGGCATTTGATTTTTCATGTTAAATTTTAATTATCTATCTTGTATTAATTTTTCTTCGGTGAGTGGACTTATCCTGTTTTTATCAGAGTTTGGATGGTTATCAATGATTCACTTAATTGCATATAACTACAAACATCCTTTAAGGCCAGAGAATTGATGTCTGGAGGAAATTCTTTATTCCAGTTCAGGATTGGAGACATTATTCATAGGCATAAAGTACTTCATATACTCACGACATGATGCCCTCCATTTCTTAAAGGTTTTGGCTGTGCTGTGCAACTTGGGAGATCTCCGTTCCCCCAACAGGGATTGAACCTGGACCACAGCAGTGAAAATGCCTTATCCTAAGCGCTATAACCGCTAGATCACCAAGGAACTTCTCCCTCTCTCTCTCTTTTTTATTTTTTTAAGCTATGAGGCACGTGTAACAACAAAATCAACTAGCTGAGTAAAGCAGTTTTTGAGAAAATTTAAAAAGTAAGTGAATTTTTGTTTATCCTTTTTTTCCTGTTTAGTGTTACATTGTGTTTCATGAAATCTATTATCTTCTGTAAGATGAAAAATAATCAGATAGGAAGTTGAGGTAGTGTATACCAGTGACAAAACTCCAAGTTACTCTGCCAATAAATTATTGATTCAAGGGAAACAGAATTATACTTGCAAAGCATAGATTTCCCATACTTTATTTCATCGAATCCTCAAAGCCATCTTGTGAGCTGTCACACAGAGCTACTCAGGGCCAAGATGTGAATATGGCCCTTTGTTTACACACTAACTCTAGATCAGATGTGTATAATATAGTAATAAAATAATAATTTCAACTCATCCTGAAAGGGTTCTATGCACCAAACACTACAGTAAGCACTTTGCACCCATTTAATCTTTAGTACCTAGCCCCAAACCCTATAACAAAGGAAGTTTTAGTACTCATATTTTAAGATGTTGTTAACCAATCATTCTTATTGAGGTTCTAAATATCAAAAAGTAATTAATTCCTTAAATGAGATAGTGAGATAATAAGACTGTAAATTTAGAGTTTTAAGATTCCAAAGAAAGCACATGCAGAGATATTTTCTAAGTGAATATGTTTGCTACAACTTATTCAACTCTGACATTATTTAAGGTATTAAAAGAACATTTCAAATGTAGGAATATATCTTGACCTAAGTTCTCTTTATGGTAAAAGTTCTTTGTGTAGATATATATGAAACAAAAGCATGATGTGAATTAATTTAGTTGTTAAAATAAATATTAAAAAAGGCAATTGCCCACATTAAAATAATTGCACCATATGACATCTATTGTCTATTTGGTTAACATTGTTATACTTACCTTTTTTATTTTTTTACCATGGTTCATCTTTCAATTTTTTTTAAAAGAGTAATTTTAGTCTTGATCCTCCAAAAATTCTTGCATAATTTTTTCTGACTCTCATGACAGTGTTCAGCCAAGTATAATCTCATCAATTGTATTAAATCTGCATTATTTGGAATTTTATATATATATTATTCACCTTAGCAAGTGCAGTTTTGTTTGTGAATGGTGATCATCCCAGAGCCTCCTTCATTTCTCCGTATATTTCCCTGGAGATTCTACAAAAAGTGTCCTAAATAATGCGATTCTCTTTTGATGTATATTTACACTGTGTAATTCTTTCTTAGGTAACTAATCCTTTTTGTATCATTCTCATGATATTTCATTATTTTTAATTCTTATATTCCAAGAATTTTTAGCCTACTTTTTGATCTACTTTCAGTGATTTTTCGTCACTAATTTCACTTGGAGATAAATAGGGATCTATTTAGCTTCCACTGTTTAAACCAGTGTTCAAAGTCACTTTACCAGAGTACCAATCTATTCCTTTTGACTTCTCCTTTAAATCTCCACTAAAGTTTTCATTCTGGTGTGTCTTATTTATGTATCATTTGTACACCACATTATTTTCTTTATATTTATAGTGATTTTTAAGTTTATATATAGGGAAAGATTGTAGAAGAAAGGAAAATTTATCTGATATCAAAGCATCTGGATGAAACATGTGGACAAGTCAATCTATCAAGTTCTGACTACATATTAAAAATGCTCACATGATTGAATGAAAGCTACATACTTCACTCAGGTGTTTAATATCTGTCAGATTAGTATTTATTAAAATTTACATGATTTTAAGGTTGGTTTAAGTCAAAGACTGAGTTTGATTTCAAAGATAAATCTAGTTGCTTTCTATAGGCATTAAACAATATATTTCCGAAGTTTAGAGAAGGCGCCTGGAAATGAAATGCTCTCTGCTTTTCCTACATATATTGGTTGCTTTGAAGTAAACACATTCCAATTTTCCCTAAGATGGGTAGTCTTTAAAACAAGTGTCTTTTTACTCACCTTATTTTGATAACTATAATTTAATAAAAAGGAATTATGGAGGCACACACGAATTTTCAGACTTTCAGATAAGGACAGAGAAACTATAGTATGCCAATGAGTGTCTAAGAATTACCTTCAGAAGTGTGAGTTTTTCATGTGACACAATGCTGCCAAAAAGGAAAAAAGCCCAGAATAGGAAGACAGTAGTAGATAATATGAAGAATGCTTTGCAGGTATGCTTTTTGTATTATATTCCTAAGACTCTTGGGCATTCTTTACAAACAGCTCATTTGTGCTTATCTCAGATGAGTTAGCAAACAAAGTTCTTTGGGGACTGAGTTCTCCATGGAAATGTGTCTTACGTATAATTAGTTATCTACTAAATTGGGGTTGGTAGCAAGAGTCCTCTACTACTAGATTTGTTTTAAAATAAACTCATTTCCTGACACACTGGAAACTACTTTTATGTTATTTTATTTTTTTAATTTTATTGTTATGATTTTTAATTGAAGCACAATTGACAGCAACATTACAGTATTTTCAGTTGCACAACATACTGATTTGATATTTGTATATGTTGCAAAATGATCACAGTAAGTCTAATTACTATTTGTCACTATGCGTGCATGTTAAATCACTTCAGTCATGTCTGACTCTGCAATCCTATGGACTGTAGCTTGCCAGGCCCCTCTGTCCGTGGGTTTTTTCAGGCAAAAATATTGGAGTGGATTGCCATGCCCTCTTTCAGTGGATCTTCCCGACCCAGGGATGGAAGCTGCATCTCTTGCATCTCTTGCATTGGCAGGTGGGTTCTTTAGCACTAGTGCCAGCTGGGAAGCCCCTTTGTCACTATGCAAGGTTACATATTTACCCCAGAATTTTTAAGATTTACTTTCGTAGCAATTTACTTACAGATTTGTAATGCAATATTATTAACTATAGTCACCATGGTATAATAGTGGTGCATTACGTTTTTCTTGTTTGTTTTTTTTTCATTTGTTTCTTGATTCCATATGTAAGTAAAATCATATGGTATATGTCTTTGTCTAACTTATTTCATTTATCATAATGTTCTCAAGTTCCACCCATGTTGTCTCAAATGGCAAGATTTCATTTTTTGTTACTTCATTGTCCTCTTTATCCATTCATCCATCAACAGTTAACTTAGGCAATTTCCATATCTTGGCTATTGTAAACAATGCTGCAGTTAATACACAGGTGCATATCTTTTTGAATAGTGTTTTCATTTTCTCCAGATAAATATTAAGAAGTGGAATTGCTGGATCATATGATAGTTATATCTTTACTTTTTTGAGGAAACATCATACTATTTTCAGTAATGGCTACTCCAATTTTTATTCCCATGAATAGTGCACTGCTGCTGCTGCTGCTAAGTCGCTTCAGACGTGTCCGACTCTGTGCAACCCCATAGACGGCAGCCCACCAGGCTCCTCCATCCATGGGACTTTCCAGGCAAGAGTACTGGAGTGGGGTGCCATTGCCTTCTCCGAATAGTGCACTAGGGTTCCTGCCGGGGACCAGCCCTGGCTGATCCAGGGTATTCGAAGGAGAGACGGCTTAGGCGACCTATTCAAATGTTAATTTGAGATATAAACAGTAATAGAATGAGGATAGCTCAGTAGGAAAATTCAGTGGAGAAAAGAAGCTGAGTAGCTTGGTTTACGTGGAATATCAATATAACCCGTGACACCAGGTTAGCTCTGACCACGGAGGCCGCAGGCGCCCTCTCGAATAGCGGAAGGTGCCCCACCTTAGACACCTTCTAGAGTGGGTCTTAGAAGCCCAGGCAAATAAATGGTCGCAGAGGATATCCACGCTCCAGATGGAGACTCAGCTGGAAGTTAAGGAGTAAAATGACATGGGGAGACCAAGCGTTGGTGGGCAAGGCCCATAGCTTTATTTTTAACAGGGGCTTATATACCCTAAGTTACACATAGAGGATAATAGGGGATGCAAAGTCAGCAGTCTTTGACCCTTATAAAAAACCAGGGTTTCTTTCCTGCAAATTTATCGTATACAAATGGTTTAGGTGATTTACATCATCTTCTGGCCAGAAGGCCTATTAACATTTTATGACTCTTGACAAGGACTTATCAACAAAGACTTATTTTTTCTAAGAGTAATTATTTTAAGGTTTGCCGCCATCTTCCAAAGATAAAATTGCATTCCTATAGGGCGGATGTGTAATGGGTTTACAACAAAGGAAAGAATTTATTACCTTAAGGGTCTAAAGTTACTAACACCAAGGCCACTACTTATTTTTTCTACATACCAACTATTAATTAATACACATTCAAGGATACAATACAGGGGATGTGAAAACTTGGCAACAAGCATTGGCTCATCAATGAAATCTTTTACTAGTTTTATTCTGACAGTTTCTAACTCTCTGAGAGGCTCTAAGCTATTTGAATATCTTAAGCTTCCCGTGCCTCTCGAGGCTGGGAGACTGTAAACAATCGTATGCATAGCTGTAGGAGTCCGGGTAAATTTGTCAGGCGAGTTAGAGAACTATCTGAGGGGTTTGGATTTAAACACTCCTAATTGCCCAGGAACTTTATTAATTGGAGGCGTAAGTTAACTCTTTGACAGAGAGAGCGAGATGGTGGTGGGGGACAGCCCCCAGTAAAGTCAGAGGTGAGAGCACAAAGCAATAAAGTAGGCAGACTCTGTTTTTTTGAGGGGGGGGGGGAGGTAGATGCTCGAGAATATCCAGGGGGACTCCTGAGACTCATCCCGCCTTTGCGTATGCCGAGCCTCCTTCCTCATGACCTTTGTCACGAGTGGAATGTCTCTCGCCGGCTCCCGGCAGGTTCCCTTTTTTCCACCTCCTTACTAATACTTGTTATTTTTAATCCAATTGATAATAGCTGTTCTGATATGAGAGGTGATATCTCATTGTAGTTTTGATAGGCATTTCCTTAATTGTTAGTGATGTTGAACATTTTTTCATGTGGCTGTATACCATCTCTATGTCTTCTTTAGAAAAAGATCTATTTAGCACTTCTGCCCATTTTGCAATCTAATTGTATGAATTCTTTGTTTATTCTGGATATTAACCCCTTATTAAATATAAAATTTGAAAACATATTATCCCATTGTGTAGGTTGCCTTTTTATGTTATTCATGGTTTTCTTTGCTGTGCAGAAGCTTTTTAATTTGATGTAATCTTATTTGTTTATTTTTGCTTCTCTTGTCATTACCTTTGAAGTTAGAACCCCCCAAAATCACCAGTGACAATATCAAGGATTATTTCTTTTTAGCTCTGCTATTGCTTTTTGTAAGGATTACATTAAATTTGTAAATTGCCTTGTGTAATGTGGACATTTTAACAATATTCTCCCAATCTATAAGCACGGAATATTGAAAGGTTGTTGTTAAATCACGCAAAGACACTGGGATTCTTGGCCCCCAGAGGAGAAGAATTCAATCCGGGGCCAGAGACGAGGCTTGATCACTCAGAGCTTTTGTGTAATAACGTTTTATTAAAGTATAAAGGAGATAGAGAAAGCTTCTAACATAGGCATCAGAAGGGGGCAGAAGAGTACCCGCCTGCTAGTCTTCAGCTGGATGTTATATAGCTGAAAGAAAGGAATGTCTTAAAATTCAGAATGGCACCAGGCCCCTCACCCATAAGATGCATTTTGGGATAATCTTGGCACCAAATGGTTTATCCTGGGCCATAAAATGATTAACTTGAATCTTGAAGAAGGGCAGACCACCATACAAATAGTTTCATTTACATAGATTAGGGGAACAATATCTGAATATAACATACTGGTTTGTCAAGTAGGGTCTGAGCCAAGAGGCAGAACAGACGAAGACGGAGTTTGGGGGTAAATGCATAGCACATTAGCATAGCTTAAGACAAACATTTCCATAAGAAAAAGGCATTGGTTAACTTCAGGTGAAACCAGATGTCATTATGGCAACACATTATGGCAATTTTAAGCAAAACCTCCTTTTAAATTTGTATAGAGAAGGAAAAAAATATCACCAGTTTCTTTCCTCCTGCCACTTAAGAGAGATAAAAATGTCTGACACTTGCAGGGTATTTCCTCCATTTGGAGACCCCTGGCCTTCCTTCCTGTTACCCTCTCAATATCTTTTCATCTATTTGTATCTTCTTCAGTTTTTTCATTAGTGTTTTATAGTTTTCATTATAAGTCTTTTACCTTCTTAGTTAAATTTATTTCTAGGCATTTTATTCTTTTGATGCAATTGTAAATGGAATTGTTTTCTTGATTTCTTTTTCTGATAGTTTGTTGTTGGATAATAAATTTAAATAAGATACTATTAGTACAAAACTAGCTTGAATAAGTGATTCTAGAGAATTTATATCTGAGTTCTTTGAATATCTTACTTTGTTCATTTGTAGACTATCTTACATAAGATTTAATTATTTCTGGCCATGAAATAAAGGAGCATAAAAATCAGTTGAAGAGAGAAGAAAAAGAAAATCATTAAGTAGTCTTTCATGTGAGGAGAAATCAAGTGATACTTAAAAAATACCTTCAGGAGATCAAGACGGTGGAGTGGGAGGGCACGGGGCTCACCTTTCTGAGAAACACATCAAAACTATAATGACATATGCAGGGACACTTGCTCAAATTTACCTGGGGACAGCAGAACTACTCTACTATAACCAAAGCTGTAATGAAAGATTCATATGCAATTGGGTAGGAAGAGAGAAACAGTTTGGTTGGGACTCACATCCCTAGGAGGAGACACAAAAGAAGAGGGGGATATCACAGGCTTGGGTATCCTCTCTGGGGAGCAAGGTATTAAGGCCCATATTAGACACCTCAACCCTGGAGTCTGACACCAGGAATAGGAGACCCCTCAGCTGGTTTGAAAACCAGTGGAGCTTACTGGAGTAAGAAACTGCGACTCTGCTCTTGAAGAGTGCAGACACAATCATGCTTACTCATGATCAAGAGCAGAGACTGCATATTGAAAGATTTCTGTGCTCTGGCTGACTTGTCAGAACCACCCCAGCATGTGCAAGAGCCTACACTGGGTTCCTGCACCAGGCCTTTTTATTCCAGTGATATTCCCCACTAAGGAGGTGATATCTATTGGCAATGAGAGTGAACACACTTGATGGGAGCTGAGACATCTCGATTCACTGGCCCGGCCTGTAAGCAGAGTAGAGGCAGCCATTACCAGCTTGCAAGTCCCTGGGGGAAGATGAAGCTACCTTCAGACTAATTTCAGACCCAGCTCTCCCAGCAAAGACACTGGGCACACACAAGCTGCCTAGGGATGCTCCCATACAAGCACGGTCAAAGACCAGGATAGGTAACGATTTCATTTAATTTTGAAGAGACAGAGAAAGTTAAAATGAGAAGACAGAATATGTTTCAAATAAGAGAACAAGAAGCAACTGAAAAGACCCTAATGAAACAGATAACTTACCTGATAAAGTTTCAAAGCATTTGCAGTAAGAATGCTAACTGCACTGGGGAAAAATTGATGAACACAGTGAAAATTTTACCAAACTAGAAAATAGGAAAAGCCTTCGTTATAATGTCCATTTTGTCTGACATGAATATTGCTACCCCTTCTTTCTTGTTTCCATTTGCATGAAATATCTTTTTCCATTCCCTCACTTTCAATCTGTGTGTGTCTTTAGCTCTGAAGTTAGTCTCTTGTAGGCAGCATGTACCTGGGTCTTGTTTTTTTATCCAGTCATCCATCATATGTTTTATCACTGGATCACTTAGTCCATTGACATTTAAAGTAATTATTGATGGGTATGTACTTATTGCTATTTTATTATTTTCTGGTCGTTTTGGTAGTTATTCTCTGTTCTTTTCTTCTTTTATTATTTTCTATTGATTTCTTAGCTAGTATTCTTCTGTTCTTTACTCCCTCGTTTTTGTGTATCTATTGTAGGTTTTTGATTTGTCATTACTATGGCTTGTATATCTATATCTATATCTACTTGTTTTAAACTGGTAGTCATTTAAGTTCAAACACATTCTGAAAGATCTACAGTTTTTACTCCTTTTCTCCTTATTTTGTATTTTGGATATTATATTTTATATCTTCATGTTAATCATGTGTTGTTTATTGTAGTTGCAGTTATTTTATAATTTTTTGTCTTTTAATCTCTATATGTAAGTAGTTAATCTTCTGCTTTTAGTATATAATTGCCTTTCTTATTGGGATTTTCTCTTCCCTATAGATTCCTATTGTTTTCCACTCAGAAATGACCCTTTTAACATTTCTTTTAGGATAGATTTAGTTGTGATAAACTCTTTACTTATCTGAGAAGTTCTTTATCTCTCCTTCAACTCTAAATGACAATCTTGCACAGTAGAATATCCTAGTTGTAGGTCTTTCCCTTTCAGCATTTCGAATATGTCATACCACTTCCTCTGACCTGCAAAGTTTCTGCAGAGAAACCAACTGAGAACCCATAAGGATTCTCTTGTATATTACTCTTTTTCCCCCCCTCTGACTGTATTTGTAATACAGTTCTCTCTTTTTCTTTATCCTTTGCCATTTTAATTATAATATGTCTTGGTATGGGTCTGTTTGAGTTCAACTTTTTTGAATCCTTTGTCCTTTCTGTATCTGAATATTTGTTTCCTTCTTCATATTTTGGCAATTTTTATCAATAATCTCATCAGATACATTTTAAGGTCCCCCCTTTTCCTTCTGTGAACCCTATAATGTGAATATTGATAATGTTGTCTCATTGATAATGTTGTCTCAGAGAGCTTTTAAACTGTTCTCAGTTTTTAAAATTTTCTTTTTTTTTTTTTTCTGTTCTGATCGAGTGATTTCCATTATCCCTATCTTCCAGATCACTTATGAGTTCTTCTGTATCAATTAGCCACCTATTCATTCCTTTGACTGTTTTTTTTTTTAATTTCATCTCTTGAATTCATTTCTGATTGAGTATATTTTATGTTTCTAGTTCCCTGTTAAAATTCTTACTGTGTTCATCTATTCTTTTCCTTAATTCAGTTAACATTGTTATTACTAGTGCTTTGAATTATTTATCTGGTAAATTGTTTATCTCTGTTTCATTACTTCTTCCGGGTTTTCTCTTGCTCTTTTAATTGAAACCAGTTCCTCTGCCTTTTCATCTTGCTTTACTTTCTCAACCTCTAGGAATTTAGATAAAACAGTTACCTTTTGTGGTCTTACGTGAGTGTCACTCTGTGGGAATGTCCTTGTATGGATTGCATGTGCCTGATTTCTTTGGTAGGAGAACTGGATTTGACATGGATACATGTCACTTCTTTCCTCAGGATGTACTAACAGCCATCACCTTAGTAGAAGATGGAGGGACTGAAACTGAGCTGGGTGTGAAATGGGATTTCCCCTCTGCTCATGACTGTCACCTCCTAGTTGGGAGTGGGTTTTGATCCCAGGTTGCTGGAGCAGAACCCCTGAGGGCTGGGCCCAAGTTGGCTCTTTTCCCTTTAAGAGTGTGCTTTTTCCTCTCCCGCACCAGGACCTTTGCCCCATAGTGGGGTAGTGCTGAAGCAAGGGAGGGCCCAAGCAGGCTCTTAGCTTGTGTTGGCAGTAGACAGATCCAAACTGTCCCTGGTGCACTTCTTGAGCAGGGGCCAGCAAATATTTCCTTCACTCTGCTCAGATGCAGTCTTGGATCCAAGTCCCCTTTGTCTCTCATAGCCGATTATTCCCCCCAACCTCTGCCACTTTACCCTTTTATGGAACCACACCACAGGGAAGGCAGGCCTCACCTGGACACTTGGCATGTATCAGTGTGTGAACTGTGGCAAACTGGCTACTGTCAGAGTTCTGGGTTGTTTCCAGTGTGATGCTTGAGTAAGCTCCAATAATGGCCACCACCTGACCCAGATGCCAACCTGGGACTGAGTCAACTCTGTGTCCCATTTTTGAGCATTCTTCTTGGTCATGACACACCCAGATCCAGTGCTGCACTACAATGTGAATTAAGTGATACTGAAGTTTTTGCTTGGCTTGGGTCAGGGCATGTGCAGAGGCTTTCTCCAGAAACCCTGGAGCCACTGGAGTAGTCTTCACTCCACCATCTTTGCCCTGCCTTGAGGGTAAGCTAGTGATGTGCACTCATCACCAGCAGAGTCAAGCTTCCCACAGCCCTCCTGTTAGTCCCAGTGATCCTCTGGTCAGACAAGAGGACTCATCCGCCCTGTGTAGGACCCCAGGATTGGGTCACTCAATCTGTAGCACCAGTGTCTCACTCCCTAGGACATATCTCTGCCCATGTATTCTCCTTTTTTCCCCTCTGAGTCCCCATCTGGGGCAGCCATCTCAAACTTGATTGATCTGCTTTGAACTCTTTGTCAGGTGAATTATCTAGTTTCATTAGGGTTTTTTTCAGGTATGTTCTTTGTTTGAAACATATTACTTTGTCTTCTCATTTTGTTTAACATTCTCTGTCTTTATCAAATTAGGTGAAATAGTTACCTATCCTAGTCTTGAGGCATACTTAAGCATTCTGTGTGTGCCCAGGGGCTTTAGCAGGAGAGCTGGATCTAAAGTGAGCATGGGCTGCATCTTCTCTCCGTGTGTTCTGGCAGCCACCACCTTGGTGTGAGATATGGCTAGTGTAGGAGGGGCTTGAGTCAGAGTCAGGTGGGAGTGAGCACCTCTCTTGTGCTCATCATCCTTTTGGAGGTGGGTTCAGGGCCCAAGGGGCTAGACAAGGAACCCTGACAGAGTTGGGTTTCTCCTGGGTATGATGGTTGTCTCTACCTTGGTTGAGCCCTTGCCTGGGCCTAAGGGCATGAGTTTGCACTCTTGGGCTGGTTTCACTTTTCCCCCAGTATGTATGCCTTGGTTAGAAGCTGGGTTGGGGCGAGAGCGGTTGGTGCCATGCCAGTAAGGTGGCCTCTTGCCCACCAGTGATAGTGTTCTCCTCCCTAGTTTTTGCTCCTCTCATATGTGAGCATGGACACATACACTGGCAATGGCTGCCTTGGCCCTGGTCAGGGCACGACTGGGGTCCAAGCCAGCTCCTTTCCCTCTAAGTCTGGGTGTTCTCATTGGCAACGGCCTCTGCTACAGAGGAGAGCAATGCCACGGCGAGAGGGGCTGGAGCTGGAGGCTGGTGTGGGCTGGGGTCTTGCTGGTGCAGTCCTGGCAGGCTGACCAGAGCCCATGCAGTTTTCAGTTTGTAACTTCTGCGCCATGATCAAGAGTAAACACGACTGTGGGTGCTCTCTTTAAGAGTGGACTCTTAGTTTCTTATAGTTCTGATCTAAGCCCCATTGATTTTTTTTTTCATTTTATTTTATTTATTTATTTTTTTACTTTACAATATTGTACTGGTTTTGCCATACATCAACATGCATCCGCCACGGGTGTACACGTGTTCCCCATCCTGAACCCCCCTCCCACCTCCCTCCCCATACCATCCCTCTGAGTCATCCCAGTGCACCAGCCCCAAGCTTCCTGTATCCTGCATTGAACCTGGACTGGTGATTCATTTCTTATATGATATTATACATGTTTTAATGCCATTCTCTCAAATCATCACCCCCCTCCCTCTCCTACAGAGTCCAAAAGACTGTTCTATACATCTGTGTCTCTTTTGCTGTCTCACATACAGGGTTGTCATTATCATCTTTCTAAATTCCATATATATGCGTTAGTATACGGTATTGGTGTTTTTCTTTCTGGCTTACTTCACTCTGTATAATAGGCTCCAGTTTCATCCACCTCATTAGAACTGATTCAAATGTATTCTTTTTAATGGCTGAGTAATACTCCATTGTCTATATGTACCACTGCTTTCTTATCCATTCATCTGCTGTTGGACATCTAGGTTACTTCCATGTCCTGGCTATTATAAACAGTGCTGCGATGAACACTGGGGTACACATGTCTCTTTCACTTCTGGTTTCCTCAGTGTGTATGCCCAGCAGTGGGATTGCTGTGTCGTATGGCAGTTCTATTTCCAGTTTTTTAAGGAATCTCCACACTATTCTCCATAGTGGCTGTACTAGTTTGCATTCCCACCAACAGTGTAAGAGGGTTCCCTTTTCTCCACACCCTCTCCAGCATTTATTGCTTGTAGACTTTTGGATTGCAGCCATTCTGACTGGCGTGAAATGGTACCTCATAGTGGTTTTGATTTGCATTTCTCTGATAATGAGTGATGTTGAGCATCTTTTCATGTGTTTGTTAGCCATCTGTATGTCTTCTTTGGAGAACTGTCTATTTAGTTCTTTGGCCCATGTTTTGATTGGGTCGTTTATTTTTTTGGAATTGAGCTGTAGGAGTTGCTTGTATATTTTTTAGATTAGTTGTTCGTCAGTTGCTTCATTTGCTATTATTTTCTCCCATTCTGAAGGCTGTCTTTTCACCTTGCTTATAGTTTCTTTTGTTGTGCAGAAGCTTTTAATTTTAATTAGATCCCATTTGTACAGGCCAGTATCAATGATGAACATAGATGCAAAAGTCCTTAATAAAATTCTAGCAATCAGAATCCAACAACACATTAAAAAGATCATACACCATGACCAAGCAGGCTTTATCCTAGGGATGCAAGGATTCTTCAATATCCACAAATCAATCAATGTAATACACCACATTAACAAATTGAAAAATAAAAGCCATATGGTTATCTCAATAGATGCAGAGAAACCCTTTGATAAAATTCAACATCCATTTATGATAAAAACTCTCCAGAAAGCAGGAATAGAAGGAACATACCTCAACATAATAAAAGCTATATATGACAAACCCACAGCAAACATTATCCTCGATGGTGAAAAATTGAAAGCATTTCCCCTAAAGTCAGGAACAAGACAAGGGTGCCCACTCTCACCACTACTATTCAACATAGTTTTGGAAATTTTGGCCACAGCAATCAGAGCAGAAAAGAAATAAAAGGAATCCAAATTGGAAAAGAAGAAGTAAAACTCTCACTGTTTGCAGATGACATGATCCTCTACATAGAAAACCCTAAAGACTCCACCAGAAAATTACTAGAGCTAATCAATGATTATAGTAAAGTTGCAGGATATAAAATCAACACACAGAAATCCCTTGCATTCCTATACATTAATAATGAGAAAATAGAAAGAGAAATTAAGGAAACAATTCCATTCACCATTGCAACGAAAAGAATAAAACACCTAGGAATGTATCTACCTAAAAAAACTAAAGACCTATATATAGAAAACTATAAAACACTGGTGAAAGAAATCAAAGAAGCCCCATTGGTTTTCAAACTGGCTAACGGGGGTTATTTTCCCGGTGTCAGACCCCAGGGCTGGAGTGCCTAATGTATGGCTGGAACCTCTCTTTCCCGGGGAATTTTCTGACTATTTACTTAGTTATTTCTCCTCAATCTATTGTTTTCATTCAACTACCATTCCTGTTGTTTATATTTAGTTTCATGTGTCCATTCTCTAAATCATATGTTTTCTTGCATAATTTCTTATGGTTTCTTCTTTTTGTTTTTGGTTTGTTTGAGATAGTTTTAAATATTTACTTACCCATACTGATAATTTAGTAATCAACAGTAACAATTCAGTTGTCAATTCTTCATTGTATAGTTTTAGGAAACCAATTTTGAAAAATTTTATTGCACATAAATGAGAGTTTCACTACTGATTGGAGTACTTAGCTGAATTTCATAGAATATCTAATTTTAAGAAAATCATATTGTCTAGGTATTCAATTTGGTATTGTTGCATTTGCCTTAGTGTTTGCTAGGGGTTGTGTTTTTAATTTTTCTGCTGATGCATTTACATCTTTTTTTAAAAGCGTGGAGCATTTGAAATTCTTCAATCTTTTGGCAAATTGTCACCTATATTGGAGGGGAAGGGTCAGCTTATACCTTGTCCCGTATTTGAGATCCCTTCTGACCTCTGTCTCTAATGGATATCTCAATTTGTTTTTTCGATGATGGTCCTCACAGATTCTGCATGTACTTCAAAGTTAACTGAGGCAGTTTCAAAAAATAATTTTCTGGACATGATTTCTTAAAATTCTGATATAGAAGGTCTGTAGAAGAGTCAGTCCTTATAAGTTTAAGGATTGTAATGTGTGCCAAAGCTGAAAAACAGCCCTCTAGCAAGTACAACCATGTGCATCAAATATGCCTACACATGAGAAGATTTGTCACATAGAGATATTTTAAAAACATGTCTTTCAATATTTTCTAAGACACAATTTATATGTGTCTTATGAATTTTAATATTTTTATAAATTTCATCTAAAATGTTGTACCACATGTTTATTTTATTTATTATGATAGCCAACAAAGGTCCGTCTAGTCAAAGCTATGGTTTTTCCAGTAGTCATGTTTGGATGTGAGAGTTGGACTGTGAAGAAGGCTGAGTGCCGAAGAATTGATGCTTTTGAACTGTGGTGTTGGACAAGACTCTTGAGAGTCCCTTGGACAGCAAGGAGATCCAACCAGTCCATTCTGAAGGAGATCAGCCCTGGGTGTTCTTTGGAAGGAATGATGCTAAAGCTGAAACTCCAGTACTTTGGCCACCTCATGCAAAGAGTTGACTCATTGGAAAAGACTCTGATGCTGAGAGGGATTGGGGACAGGAGGAGAAGGGGACGACAGAGGATGAGATGGCTGGATGGCATCACTGACTCGATGGATGTGAGTCAGAGTGAACTCCGGGAGTTGGTGATGGACAGGGAGGCCTGGCGTGCTGCAATTCATGGGGTCACAAAGAGTCAGACATGACTGAGTGACTGAACTGAACTGAACATATTGAAAAGCTACATTTTAGGGAGAATGTTGAGAGGAGGTAAAATCAGAAGTGCTTTTAGAACAGGGGCTCTTCCAAGCCCTATATGGAGAGTATGAAGCACAAAAATAGCTATGTTTATTCTCTTCTTTGATGGTACAATAAGACAAGAAGACTTGTCATTGCCCTTTTCATGTCTTTGTTCCTTAAAGTATAAATAAAAGGATTAAGCATAGGAGTTACCAAACTGTAGGAAAGGGACATTAGTTTGTTCTTATCCTGGGAATTAGTAGAAGGTTGCACATACATGCTAATTACCGGTCCATAGAAGAGAGATACAACAATAACATGAGAACTACATGTGTTAAAGGCCTTCTTCTTTCCCTCTGAGGACTGAATTCTGAGCACTGTAGCTACAATGAACCCGTAGGAGACAAGAATAAGTGACAAGGGAACCAGGGAATAGAAAGTGCCCACAATAGAGAGCATAGCTACATTGAATGTGGTGTCAGCACATGACATCTTGATCATCACTGGGACCTCACACAGGAAGTCATCTACCTTGTTGTTGCCACAAAGTGGCAGCTGGATGGTGAGGGATGACTGAAGCAAGGAGTTAGCCAAACCACTTAGCCATGCCATGACCACTAGGAAGATACAGAGTTGCTGTTGCATGATAACTGGGTACCTCAAAGGCTTGCAGATGGCCACGTAACGATCCAAGGACATCATAGCTAAGAGGATGCATTCAGTGGCTCCCAGGAAGTGAAATACATAAAACTGGGTCACACAGCCTCCATAAGTGATAGACTTATCTGGGCCCCAGAGGTTCAGCAGCAGTTGAGGGGTGGTGGTTGTAGTAAAACAAACGTCCAGGAAGGAGAGGTTGGAAAGGAAGAAGTACATGGGGCTGTCAAGTTGAGGATCTACCCTGGATACCACAATAATCGAGATGTTTCCCACTAGTGTGCAGATGTAAGCAGCAAGAACTACTGTGAAGAGTGGCATTTCCAACCAGGGATGGTCAGAGAAACCCAAGAGAATGAAAAACTTTGGCGTGCTTGCATTGCCTGCATTCATGACTGTTGCTCTTGTTTGTGGATTTAAGTCAAAGGAAGATTTGCATTTCAGTATTAAATACTCTTGATGGTCAATTTATTCAGTTAAATAACATGAGTTATGAAGGGATTTTTCTCTGTGGTGAAACTCCAGTGATGTGATTTGATATTTGCAAGGTAAAATTTATGAGACAAAATGCCCCAAATAATGATTTTGTAGTATATCTAAAAGGAAGACTAACAAATCTTGATATTTTACCTAGGAAATGAAATATAGCAAATTTTCATAGTTTAATTATTAGAGAAAAGGGGACTCACAATTGCTCTTATATTAGAGAAAATAACAAAATACAAGACAGTTTCCCAAGAACCACCCATGCTAACTTACTGCCTGTGTTCATTTCCTTCATCCTTACTCAGTTGAGCTTCATCATTCTCTGGTTGAATTTTTGAGTTGTTTTCTGGGTAATTTCAGAATTCACTGGGCTCCAGCTGGATTCATCTGCTTTACACAGAAATAAGACAGAGTGCTTTTCCTTAATCCTATGCCTCAAATCCTAAAATGACTTTTGCCAAAGTAAATTTTTATCATAAAAAGAAACATACACCTAAAAGAAAATGATTCTTTGCAACATGTTCAGAACTTAAAAAAACAAGATAGGCAATAATTGATTGTACAGACTGGCTATATAAGATTATTAAAGGTATCAGTTCTTAAAAATACAGTATGATATATATTAGTGCTTTTCATACTGTGAATTGTAATCTATCACACATTTAACAGTTATATACCATTTTATTGATTTTATAATATTTGTTTCCATTACAAGTGTGAGTATATGTATACATGTGTGACTGGGCTTATTATATAAAATATAAAACTTGCTTTAGGCAGTGGTAAAATGTTTGAAAAAGCACTGGTGTAGTAGGATATGGAATCAGAAAACTGGATCCACTTCACTGTAATGATTAACAAACATATCTTTTATGCATTACTTAAATGTTTGGAACCTCCCTTATCTACCTTGCTGTGCTATTAGGATTAACCAATCCAATATGTGTGGCTATACTTTTGTAAGTAATACTTAATGTTTGGTTAGTTATTTTCATGAAATATAGTGTCCAGGTTGATTAGGAGTCTCTATCTTCTAATCAATTTTTCTTAGGTTATATCTAAATATTAACACTGTACTTATCTCCACCGAAAGAAGTCTCATAAGATTTGCATTTTCTTCCCTTTCATTTCCACAAATTACTCATATCCCTTGGCTTTAACATGATGTTAATGATTTTAAGATTTTATGTCAGCACACATATATTTAAATTATTGAAAATGACCGCTAACACAAACAGTATCTCTAGATTTATTTTTCCAAAATAGGAGCATTTCAATACTATTAATACTAAAGGTGCCAATTTACTTACACATTTTTTTAGTGTGCAGCTTTGCACAAAAACTTGTACAAAATGATATAAATGAATCAAGTTAAACAGATCACAATCACTTACATATAATACTTACTTTAAATTAATGTTGATATTCAATGGTAATACTTCCCTTTATTGACATTGATATTTACTTTCCATTAGGATTAATTGGAGATAAGGAATGTATTTTCTCTCTGTGTTCAGTATGTTTACTTCTTATTGTAGGTCTTTATTTCTTATTGTAGGTCCTTAACATTATATGTATATTTGATTTGAAGCATCTTAAATATGTTTAGATAAGAAAACCCATTTTACTCTAAAATAATTGCTCAGGAAAGGTTCTTCCTCTTTATATAAAGCTGTGGGACATTTTCTCCCTACAGGCAATAAACCTCAGTGGAAATCTCTTGTTAAGAAGCATGACAGAAATTCCCTAGTGGGTATACTACTTTCTTTCTTCTTGCCATAGTAAAATGAAATGATAAATTTTGGCATTTTTTTTGTTGAATGAGTTTAGGAAAATGAATTTATGGGAATGCAAATTAGTATAGCCACTATGGAGAACAGTGTGGAGATTCCTTAAAAAACTGGAAATAGGACTGCCTTATGACCCAGCAATCCCACTGCTGGGCATACACACCGAGGAAACCAGAAGTGAAACAGACACGTGTACCCCAATGTTCATCGCAGCACTGCTTATAATAGCCAGGACATGGAAGCAACCTAGATGTCCATCAGCAGATGAATGGATAAGAAAGCAGTGGTACATATAGACAATGGAGTATTACTCAGCCATTAAAAAGAATACATTTGAATCAGTTCTAATGAGGTGGATGAAACTGGAGCCTATTATACAGAGTGAAGTAAGCCAGAAAGAAAAACACCAATACAGTATACTAATGCATATATATGGAATTTAGAAAGATGGTAATGATAACCCTATATGCGAGACAGCAAAAGAGACACAGATGTATAGAACAGTCTTTTGGACTCTGTGGGAGAGGGAGAGGGTGGGATGATTTGGGGGAATATCATGGAAACATGTATAATATCATATGTGAAACGGATCACCAGTACAGGTTCGATGCATGATATAGAATGCTTGGGGCTGGTGCACTGGGATGACCCAGAGGGAGGGTACGGGGAGGGAGGTGGGAGGGGGGTTCAGGATGGGGACACGTGTGCACCTGTGGCAGATTCATGTTCAAGTGTGGCAGAACCAATACAATATTGTAAAGTAATTAGCCTCCAATTAAAATAAATAAATTTAAATTTTAAAAAAAGGACTAAGAATCCTAGAAAATGCAATCTACCTAAAAAATTTCATGGAAAATCTTGAATAACAAAGAAAATTTAAGACAATTATTTTTGGGGTCAAGATGCAATTTTCTTTTATTTTTTTCCTCAGGGTATTATTTCTTGAGATTCCTGCAAATAATTTTATTTCTACACAGAGAGAGAAGAGGCAGTCACCTTCTAATATTATTTTTAAGGAACAAAAAGGTTTTTGTCTTCGAATATTTCTTCCACAGTAGCATGGTATAATATAGACTTTTAACCTGACCTAATGCGTGCTGCAATTCATGGGGTCACAAACAGTCGGACATGACTGAGCAACTGAACTGAACTGAATGCTGACTATGTTAAAGTTCCACATTTGGTTTAAACAATTAAAAATGTGTCAAGAAGAAATTAATGCTTCAGTGTTTCACTCATTTATTTAAGCAATAACTATTTGTTGAGTGCCTGCTATGTATCAGTCACTTTCCCTGTTGCTTCAAATATAACACTGACAAAATTACAGACAAAAATTTGCTATAATGAAACTTATTTGTAATAGAGAAGTAATAGATTGATGCTTATTTTCAGTATGTCGGTAAACTTGGCTCCAGAATGATTGAAATACTAGTGAAATACACAAAGGGCAAACTGATATGTGGCAAAACAAGATTTTCATTGATGGTTTTAAACAATCATATAATTTTCACGTGTACAACATTATACTTCGGCATCTGTATCCACTAGAAAGTAATCACCATCACAAGTCTACATGCCGTTCATCATCTTACAGTTGACCCCCCTCACCCATTTTACTCACGTCCCAATACACTTCCCTTCTGGTAACCACTCATTTATTCTTTGTACCTGTAAGTTTATTTTTGTTTTGTTTGTTTTATTTTTTAGATTCCACATATGAGTGAAATCTTACAATAGAAATCTCTGTGCTTCCTATATCTGAATATCTGTTTCCTTCTTTAGGTTCAGGGAGGTTTCAGCCCTAATTTCATCGAATACATTTTAACTCCTTTCTCTCTCTCCTTTTTCTGAGATCCCTATATTGTGGATGGTAATGTGAAGGATGTTGTCCCAGAGTTCTTATAAACTATTCTCATTTCAAACAAAATGGTTTTCTGTTTTTTTAATTATTTTCTGTCTAATTGGGTGATTTTCATTTTTCCAGATGGCCTATGCATTCTTCTATATTATTTAATCTGCTATTAATTTCTCCTCTTGAAGTTTCATTTCACATACTATATTCTTTAGCTCTGACTGGTCCTTTATTATATTTTCCAGTTCTTTGGTAAAATTCTCACTGTGTTGATCTATTTTTTACCCAGTTCAGTTAACATTCTTATTACTATTGCCTTAAACTTTTTATCAGGTAAATTATTTACCTGTTTCATTAGAGTTTTTTCAGGGGCTGTTGTTTCTTGGTCTTTTATTTGAAACATATTCTTTTGTCATCTTATTTTGTTACTCTCTCTGTCTCAGTGAAATTATGTGAAACTGTTACCTATCTCAGTATTGGAGGTGTGTCTTTGTGTGGGTTCATCCCTGTGCAGTCTGTGTCTGCCCAGGGTGTTTGGAGAAACAGCTGGACCTGAAGTGAGCACTGGCCATGTCTTCCCCAGGGCCTTTTTAGCAATAATAATTCTTCTAATCCATAAGCATCTGTTCAATTTCTTTCATCAGTGTCTTATAGTTTTCCAAGTACAGTGTACAGTTACTCAGAATAGCACATTTTCTTACATAGCTGCTATAGTTATCAAAACTGGAATATTTTATAGCAATATAACTGTACTATTATCTAATCTACAAGTTATATTCAAATCTTGTTGATTATCTCCAAAGTGTGCTTTATTTTGTTCCCCATGCAGGAGCCAATCATTACAGAAAGGTACATGAGGCTGGTTTGTCTTAACAGTTGATGCTGTTAAGTTCAGTCACTTGATTAAGGTGATGTCCCCCAAGTCTCTCCTATGACAAGTTATGATATTTTTTCCTTGGAAATTAAAATGTAATTAGAAGGGAAAGGCCAGAAATTATATAATATCTTGATCCTGATAAAATTTTAACCCATCAATTTTAACATCTATATTTTAATTTTTTTCAGTTTTATTGAGATATAATTGACATAGAGCATTGTATAAGTTTAAGTTGTACAGCATAATGATATATCATGAAATGATGACCACAGTAAATTTAGTGTACATTCATTATCTCACAAAGATACAAATTAAAAGAAATTAAAAAATATTTTTCCTTGTGCTGAGAACTCTAAGGATTTACTCTCAACAACTTTATATATAACATACAGCAATATTAATTATATTAATCCTGTTGTGCATTGTATCCCTATAACTTTTTATCTTATAATTGGAAATTTGTACATTTTGACCACTTTTATCCAGTTCTCTCCCACCCCATACCCTGCCTCTAATAACAACAAATCTGATCTATTTCTGTGAGTTTGTTGTTGAAGTATAATTGAACTACAACACTGAGTGAGTTCCTGGTACACAGCATATTTTTGTACATTTCAAAATGATCACCACAGTAAATCTAGTTACCATCTATCATCATATGAAGTTATTACACAGCTATTGACTATAGGCTTCACACTGTACATTTTATACCCATGATGCATTTATTTTATAACTGTACATTTGTGTCTGTTAATTTCCATCAGCTACTTTTTCCCCTTTCCAACCCCTTCCATCTATTTGTTCTCTGTATCTAGGACTCTGTTTCTGTTTAGTCATGTCTGTACATTTGTACTATTTTTAGATTCCACATGTCAGTGAAATCACACTGTTTTTCTCTATCTGACTTGTTTCACTTCTCATAATACCGTCTAGGCCCATCTATGTTGTCACAAATGGCAAGATTTCATTCTTTGTCTAAGTGATAGTCCATTGTATATATATTCCATTACCTATTTATCTACTCATCTACTGATGGGCATGTAGGTTGCTTCCATGTCTTGGCTATTGTAAATTAATCTGCAAATGAACATAAGAGTGCATATATCTTTTTTTTCGCGGGGGGTGGTTTGGAGGTACTTCTTTATGTTTTAATTTTTAATTTAACTTTTTTTGGATTTCCAATGCTGTGTTAGCTTCTGCTATACAGCGAAGTGAGTCAATTTTACATATATTTTTTTGAATTAGTGATTTTTTCCCTTTGGATAAATACCCAGGAGTGGAATTTCTGGATCATATGGTAGTTCTATTTATTTTCTGAGACAGTGTTTTGCTCTAGAATATTTTTTTAAATTTAATTTTTTAAAAAATATTTTGAGGAACCTCCATATGTTTTCCACTGTGCTAAATCAATTCCCACCAACAGTGCATGAGGGTTCCCTTTTTTCCACATCCTCGCCAACATTTGTTATTTGTTGTCCATCTGATAATAGCCATTCTGATAGGAGTGAGGAGATATCTCACTGTGGTTTTGACTTGCCTCTATCTGATGGCTAGTGGTTTTGAGCATCTTTTGAATGTAAGTCATCTGTATGGAATTTTCGGGAAAATGTCTATTTAGGTTCTCTGCCCATTTTTTAAGTCAGATTTTTTGAGTTATGCTTTCTTTGTATATTTTGAATATTAACTTCTTGTCAGATATATTGTTTGCAAATATTTTCTCCCATTCAGTAGGCAGTCTTTTTCTTTTGTTGATTGTTTCCTTTGCTGTGGAAAGGATTTTTTTGTTTGATGTAGTCCCCTTTTAAAAATTTTGCCTTCGTTTCCCTTGCTTGAGGAGATATAGCAAAAAGAATTAAAGTTTGCCATCTCCAGCAGTATGGATGGACTTGGAGGGCATTATTCTATGTGACATAGGTCAGATAGAGAAAGGCAAGTACTGTATGATATCACTTATGTGTGGGACCTAAAAAACACAAAAACTAGTGATTATAACAAAAAAGAAGCAGACTCACAGATCCAAAGGACAGGCTAGTGGTTATCAGTGGGGAGAGGAAAGTGGAAAGGGCAATGTAGGGGTAAGAAAAAAAGGTTTTATGGGACTTTATGAAATCATGTGTGTGAATCTTGAAAACTGTAAAGTGCTATAGAATATAAAGAATCTTTCACTTAATAAATAAGAACCTAGATATATTAGTAAGATATAATGCACGTGAAGAGAAACTATAACCTTTATTCCTAGAGGGATAAACTAATATGCCAGCAATGTTAAAGGATGATTTCTCTTCCATAAAACGATTTGCTTTTACTAAAATACAGTAATGCATTTATGTAATTTTAAAAAGAGAAATGATTACTAATTAATAACTATATGTGACAGTCACTAGATTTTCATTTTTACAGAGAAATTAAATTTCTTTAGCCTTTGAGAATTTGAGTTTATATCCCACCATGGAATTTTATAGGACCATTTTCCTCACCCCAGAGAGTTTTATATCTCTGAAAATTGTTTTAAAAGAATAAATGAAAATTTGTTTTTTAGCTAAAATTTTCCATAATTTTGACAACAGATATTTTAATTTTTGTCTCCAAAATTAAGTTTTTTGAGTATCTTGGTGAACAAAACCAAACTTTGCTCTTTGCTACAGTCTAGGAGAAGGCAATGGCACCCCATTCCAGTACTTTTGCCTAGAAAATCCCATGGACGGAGGAGCCTGGTAGGCTGCAGTCCATGGGGTCGCTAGGAGTCAGACACGACTGAGCGACTTCACTTTCACTTTTCACTTTCATGCATTGGAGAAGGAAATGGCAACCCACTCCAATGTTCTTGCCTGGAGAATCCCAGGGACGGGGAAGCCTGGTGGGCTGCCATCTATGGGGTCGCACAGAGTCGGACACGACTGAAGTGACTTAGCAGCAGCAGTAGTAGGTAAAGGCAATTATCAAATGATCACTTAGAAGGATAAATGCCATAAATGAGAGGTACATGGTGAGCAAGTAAATTTGTGGGTATTAGACTAAATCAGGGAGACCACAAAAAGATTTTCTAATAAATGATGAGGCCTGAGCAATTAGTAATTAGGTGGAAGGATTTGTTGTAGTTCAGTTGCTCAGTTGTGTCCGACTCTTTGTGACCCCATGGTCTGCAGCATGCCAGGTGTGGAAGGATAAGAATGCTCAAATATTCTGCGCTTTAAGGAAAAACGCTAAGTGCAAGACAGAAGGCTGTATGGCTGGAAAATACAGCCATATATTCCTCTTCCTTCGGAGAAGGAAATGGCAACCCACTCCAGTGGAATCCCAGGGACGGGGGAGCCTGGTGGGCTGCCGTCTATGGGGTCTCACAGAGTCGGAACGACTGAAGCGACTTAGCAGTAGCAGCAGAAAAAGAATATGGAACCAGGAGTATGAAGACAGAAAGGAATGGAGGGGTGGGAGGTACAAAAGAGGAATGACTGATTTGTCTTGGTAATGGTTTTGATATGGAAAATTATGCAGGGGATGGTTTAAGATATGGCTAACGGTTTCTGATTTGCAGATTCACAACAAGTGAATCAACTTACTAAAATAGTGAGCTTTAGAAGAGGACTTTGTGGTGAAGAGAGCAGGTAGGTGTTCAGCTTTTGATTGTGTTGAGTTGGAAATGTCTATCATATATTCAAAAAGAGATGGCAGTGGTACAAAATGGTTGGGAAATCTTAAAAATGGCACTTATACTGAGATATAATTGTATTCATTCATTTGCAGTGTCTTGAAATACTTATTGCTTTCTTTTTGTGCTAAACAAACATTTTAAACTCCATATATTTAAACTTTTCCCCTTTCCCATTTATTTGAAATGTCACATTTAGTAAACACATGCTTATTATATATTCTGCCATACTCTGTACTTACGTTTTTAGATAGTTTGTGCTTCTGCTACCTTCTGTGCTCTAAGTATTCTGCTTTCATAACTGGATAAAGTTCAAACTTTTCAGTTATCATCTTCAGCTACTTTTGTATGTGGTTTGCAACCTTTTCTCTGCTGCCTAAAATGTTGTCCCTTCTATGCTCTTACATTGCTAACTGCAAGTAATCATTTAAGTATCTGAGTTTAAGCGTCGTTTCCTCTGCGAACTAGAATATTTTTCAGTTGAGGAACTATGATTGTTTTCTCTCTGGGGTAGTGCTACCTAGTGATCAATAAATACTTACTGAGTGACTACCCAAATAAAGTGAATTAATTCAGATCAATGTTAGAAAAAATTCCTATTAACGTTTTTATAAATAATGTCATAATTTAGGGGAGATCCTGTGTGCTTGGTGCAGAACTTGGGAGAAGTAAGAATTTGGGGAATGAAAGAAGAAAGGAAAAAAAATGCAATTCATTGGAAATAAAGGGATGAATTAAAAAGAGGGTTGGAAATAAAATTCAACTGAGGGCTTCCTTGATGGCCAGTGGTTTAAGAACCTACCTCGCAATGCAAGGGACACTGGTTTGATCCCTGACCCAGGAAGATCCCATATGCCACAGAGCAACGAAGCCCGTTTGCCACAACTACTGAAGCCCACATGCCCTAGAACTTGTGCTCCGCAACAAGAGAAGTCCTCCCTTTGCAACCGCAGTGTAGGTAGGCCCCACTCACCTAGAGAAAGCCTGTGTGTAGCAACGAAGACCCAGCACAGTGAAAAATAAATAAATAAATAATTTAAAAAGTCAACTGATGTTTCCAGTTTCTAGGATGAGATGCACACACTTAGCTGGTTTAAAGTCAGCTATTACTAGATTTGGGACAGACTACATGCTTGGAACAGTTCTGAAGGGTGCATATGAGGATTTGTGTGCTATGGGAAAACTTCTGTCTTGGGATTGCTGGTCATTTAGTCCGAAAGATATGGAACTCCCTAACTAAGGCGGTAGACAAGATAGTTCTCTAACATATAATAAAAGTGGGAAAGTAAACCATCCAAGTGTTCTGAATAGTCAAGCATTGACAGGAGGGAATTAGCATGGCTTGGCCTCAAGAAACAAAGTTCATTGAGGAACCTTATAGAAAGCAAAGGAGCTTTTAGTTTAGAAAAATATAGCTTATGGTCTCAGCATTGCTTCCTTAAGCAAGGAAGATTTTCTAACTGTTGGCCTAATTCCGTAAACTTGTAAAAGCCTAAAAAATAGAAAAATTAATTCAAACACTATTCTATTTTCAAGAGAAAAAAAGACTCAGAAAATTCTCATCATGATGAAACACTTCTTACTTCTTATAGTAAAATGTTAACAGCATCAGCCTCTTAAAGGCTTCCTTCATATCTTTATTTCTAAGGCTATAGATGAGGGGGTTCAACATGGGTGTGAATATCCCATAGAAGAGAGAAACGATTTTCCCCCAGTCCTTAGAGGTAGAAGAAGGTGGTTGTAGATACATGTATATGCCTGTTCCAAAAAAGAGAGAGACTACAACCATGTGAGACCCACACGTCCCAAAAGCTTTCCGTCGTCCTTCTGCCGATTTGATTCTCAATACTGCTTGAGCTATGAAGCCATAGGAGATGAGGATCAATGTCACTGGAATTAGCAGAATTAACACACTGAAGAAAAAAAGCTCAGCAACAATAGGCTTTGTGTCAGCACAGGACAACTTGAGAAGGGCAGGAACCTCACAGAAAAAGTGGTCCACTTCTTGATGACCACACCGTGGCATGTTAAGGGTCAAGGAGGACTGCAGCACTGAGTTGCTGAAGCCAGTGAACCAGGAGAAGGCTATCATCCTCAAGCAGAACCAAGGGTTCATGATGACAACATAGTGGAGGGGTCTGCAAATCGCCACATACCTGTCAAAGGGCATAACAGCAAGGAGGAGACACTCAGTAGCACCCAGGGCCAGGAAGGTGATGAGCTGGGCCACACAGCCAGCATAGCTGATGGTCTTCTTGTTGTGAGAAATATTCGTCAATATATGAGGGACTGTGCTTGTGGTGTAACAGAGATCTAAGATGGACAGATTAGTAAGAAAGAAATACATGGGGGTGTGAAGCTTGGGATCCAGAATGCACACCATCATGATGGACACATTGCCAAAGATGGTGGTTGTGTATGATATTAATAGTAAAATAAAAAGAGGTTTTTGTAGCCAGGGCTTGTCTGAAAAGCCAAGTAGTACAAATTCTTTTGGGGAGCTCTCATTTGCCCAATTCATGGTGACGCACTTATTTTTCATTCCTAAAAATATAAAATAAGGAAGTGGTCAATAGATAATATTGACTACTCTTACTGTAACAGAACTGAATTTAGGATAATCATAGTGAGTGATTCAACACCAAATATATAGTCAATTAAATAGAACCCCGTGAAACATAATATATGTATTGTATGGTTAAAAAATAGGTCTTCTGTTTTAGTATTTATGTTTGACTTTATGAAGAAAATCATCACATTTAAATGCCAAGAATATGAACCTGCATGCATGAAACATGGACAGTTACACGTGCTCAATACATTTCAATTCTTATCCCTTTTCTTATACTGCTAACTTACTTACTTAATAAGTATTTTAAGAATAAATGCTGTTTTAATCCAGTAGTTTTTAATCCATGCTCAAAATGCTGAGTAATATAGAGGTTATAAGAGCATCATGTAAATCTGAACTTGATCTAAAGAAATTATGCTTATTTTAGTAGTTTATTCTTGGGATATTTTTGAGCTGTCTCTCTTAAATGACGTGTATGAACATCCATTCCCACAAAGAGCTATCATGAGTATTAGATGCTTTGATTCATGGTAAAAAATTATGACTAACTTGTGATTTATAATGATGATCACAGCTGACATCTCCCAGCATCTCCAAATACCTTGATGAAAACTGCAAAATGCATAAGCTAATAGTTTACTTACTACCATGTGACATGCATTGCTTAGTGCCTGAAATAATTCTTTCTAATTCTCACCAAAACCCTAATAAATGGATATGATCTACATTTTATTGCTACTGTGACTCAATGAGAATACATAATTTGCACACACTGTAATCTTAAGGCCAAGACTCAAAACCAGGATTTCAAGGCCATTCTATTTTATAAATACCTTAATTCCACCTAAATATAGAGAAAGCAGCAAAGGAAGACACAAGAATTGTAAACAATGGAATCAAGGAGCCAAAAATCAAATAAAGTTGATTTTCTTCAATCTGTGGAAGTTATCAGTTATTTAGTTATATGACCTAAGGGCACCTAAATTCCTTTAGTCTACTTTGCATGTTTAAATTGTCATTGCTTAGACCTACCCCATTTGAATTTACAAGCATAAAAATAGATAGTGCTGCTAGACTGACTTAAAAAAGAAGATATAATAAGAAGAATTGACATATTTTATACCAGAGTGGAATACTTTTTTCCCCAAGTTAGTAACACTGATATATAAACTATAACTTTAGCATGGGATGCCTACATGAGAATGAATAGAGATGGTGCTAAGATCTATAATTCTTTCCATTACATGAAGTTTTAATTTTGGCTTTTTAGCTACAGATATACATTATTTAGTAAATACCAATAATACACTGTCAGTTGAAAAATAGAAAAGGATGTAAGACTTGACTTATTTGTGTGTACATTTAAATTTTCACATGAAAAAGTTCATACATTGATAAAGGATAGTCAAGATGAAAAATGTGCAGTTTATGGCAAAAATGGTTAACATATTAAAATGTAAGTAATTAGTACATAATAATTATGAGAAAAGGCCAAAACTCCAATAAAAAAAGAGCAGTGGATATAAATAGACAGGTTGGACAAGAATGAAGCAAAGGTGAAAATAGAAAAGATGTGTAATTTTTCATCAATAAAGAAACAAATCAAAACAGGGAAATGCTACTTTGTCTACTCACTGCTGCTGCTGCTGCTAAGTCGCTTCAGTCCTGTCTGACTCTGTGCGACCCCATAGATGGCAGACCACCAGGCTCCACCATCTATGGGATTTTCCAGGCAAGAGTACTGGAGTGGGTTGCCATTTCCTGCTCCTGTCTACTCACTAGATGGTTTTTCCTGTGGTCATGTATGGATGTGAGAGTTGGACTGTGAAGAAGGCTGAGCGCCGAAGAATTGATGCTTTTGAACTGTGGTGTTGGAGAAGACTCTTGAGAGTCCCTTGGACTGCAAGGAGATCCAACCAGTCCATTCTGAAGGAGATCAGCCCTGGGATTTCTTTGGAAAGAATGATGCTAAAGCTGAAACTCCAGTACTTTGGCCACCTCATGTGAAGAGTTGACTCATTGGAAAAGACTCTGATGCTGGGAGGGATTGGGGGCAGGAGGAGAAGGGGACAACAGAGGATGAGATGGCTGGATGGCATCACTGACTCGATGGACGTGAGTCTGAGTGAACTCCGGGAGTTGGTGATGGACAGGGAGGCCTGGCGTGCTGCGATTCATGGGGTCGCAAAGAGTTGGACATGACTGAGCGACTGATCTGATCTGATCTGATTTCTTTTTTCACATCTTTTATTCAATACTCTTTCACATTTTGTATGTCTCTGATGTCATTGATGTCATGATGCTCATTCATTAGTTCATTTTTTACATTGTCAGAAAAATGAAATTACCCTTTGTAAAGGACATTTTCATCCCACTGTTATCATAACTCTTCTCTTATTTCTATATTCTCTACTAATTAAAAGAATCCTAAATACTCCTTTTTTTTTTTTTGTATGACAATATAATGGGCAAAGGAGTGAAATGATAACAAGTATTTTTGGAGCCACTGAAAATATTTGAGCTTTATTTCAAGATTCCCAGGAAGCAAATTGAACTCTGGTTATTGAATGAGAGGCAACCTAGAGGCAGGGAAGTATATGAAATGATCTTGAGAGATCTTTCCCACTCAATGGTAATAACATAATTCTGTTAGTAGACATCACTCACCTTTTCTTTTTTCTAGTGTTGAAAAGATGTCTACATCATTCTTTGTGCCATGTTTTGAAGGAAGTTTGGTCCAAAAACAGGATGAAAAATGCAATGACTTTTTGACATTTCACCTCTTGTGAAATTCTTATTCAACTACATTTTGCCTACAGATTGAGAATGAAATTAGCACATAACTGGACTGAATCAAAAACATATGAGAAAAGTTCATATGATGAGGTAAAAGTATATTAGAGCTAGTGTCTTCAGTCACCCAGGTATTTTTGACTGACGCTGGCTCTTCTCAGCAAGTTCCTAATACAATGAGAAGCTGATTTTATAAATACCAGCAACACTGACAGAGTCACGGAGAGAGGCTTTAGCTTTAACTGAAGGCTTACCGTTCATTCAATGCTCTGTGCTCTTTTAGCCCTAGGGATTCCAAAGTCCCTCAAGTTTAATTGGTCATTGTGTCCAGAGTGAAACTATGTGAACTCTATTTCCTGTAAGGGTAGCATAATATTGGCACATAGATGGTTCACACATATTAAAAACTAGATTGAAAATACTAGTCATGAAGCATAGACCATGAAAAATAAGTTTGGGAATTGTTTAATCAGGAAAGTACAAGACTACATGAACTTTTAATCCATTCTTTTAAATAGTCTCAGGGTCAAATACTGAGACCACAGATGGTGTACATGGGATAATAGTATTTCTATTGTTATTGGTTTTGTGATGAATGTGTTTGGTCGAAACCTGCTAGAGAGCTCCACATTAAAAAACTATATCATACAAAGTTACAACATAAAAATTAACACACAAATTTAAGGTTAGCATGAATTCCTTGGGGCAGTATCACAGCTGACTCTTGAACAACATGAGCATGAGCTGTGAAGCCCACTGATACACAGATTTTCCATAAATATATAAAAATATATGTATAGAGCATCATGTGTAAGACGTGTGGAAGAGGATAGTGTATCCTCATGTAGGCATGAGTGATACTTGATATAAAATTAATACTTAAGTTTTTTATTGCTTATAAATTCGCTTTCAAAGAATTAATCATATAGTATACTTCTTTCTCTCTTTCACAGTTAGAGAAACTATGTTTCAGCCTATCACCACAGGTAAGTAGTTTTTTAAAAATGTATAATATTCTCAATACTGTATTATGAATATGACTATATAACATAGGCCATAAACATTTTTAAATGATTCATTTAGTGTATAAGGTAGGCTACTGTGAAGCAATTATATCACTTATTTATTTATAAAACATCAGTAATTAGCTCATTTTTTGTTATCAATGTATAAGTCATTATACCTTAAAATAAATATGAATTTATTTTTCACATTGTCTTTTTATTTTTTGATTTCTAATAATACATATATACAGTATTTTGTAACATATAAGACAATATTAATGTAGGTACTGACAGACGATTCATCTTGTAAACAGAGGATGTAAACTTATGGTATCGATAAATACAGTGCCTACTGTAAATGTATTTTCTCATCCTTATGTATTATTAATAACATTTTCTTTTCTCTAGCTTCCTTTATTGTAAGAATACAGTATATAATACATATAATAGGTGTTAATAAACTGTTTATATTAACAATAAGGCAACAGTAGGCTAGTCATAGTTAAGTTTGGGAAGTCAAAAGTCATGGATTTTTGATTAAGTGTGGAATCAGCATTCCTAACTTTTGCGTTGTCAAGGGTCAACTGTAGTAGAAACATATGGAATTGGAACAGGAATAGTTTTTGGAAATAAGTTGATTTATTACTTGATATGTGCTCACCTAAGATTTGGTATGATAAAATTAAACTGAGTATCAGCATAGATATAATCTCAAAGAACATCTTTTGCTAGCAGTTTAATGTATTTGTTTTCACTTGTTTCTCTTTTGTATAATGCGTTTTTTATAAATTGTAAGATCATCTGTGTAGAATATAATCATTTTCTAAATTGTTACATTTCTTAGCACCTGCCCTTATTGTTCAGTTCACTTGCCCAGTTGTGTCCAATTCTTTGTGACCCCATGGATCACATCACTCCAGGCTTCCCTGTCCCTCACCAATTCCCGAAGCTTGCTCAAACTCATGTCCATCAATTAGATGATTTCATCCAACCTTCTCATCCTCTGTCATCCCCTGATCCTCCTGCCTTCAATTTCTTGCTCAGGATCACGGACTTATTTTTAATAAGTCAGTGCTTTGCATCAGGTGGCCTAAGTACTGGTGCTTCAGCTTCAGCACCATTCCTTCCAATGAATAGTCAGGACTGATTTCCTTTAGGATTGACTGGTTTGATTTACTTGCAGTCCAAGGGGCTCACAAGAGTCTTCTCCAACACCACAGTAAAAGTGCATCAATTCTTTGGCGCTCAGCCTTCTTTATGGTCCAATGCTCGCATCCACACATGACTGCTGGAAAAACCATAGCTGACTAGACAGACCTTTGTTGGCAAAGTAATGTCTTCTTTTTAATATACTGTCTAGGTTTGTAATAGCTTTCCTTCCAAGGAGCAAGCGTCTTTTAATTTCATGGCTGCAGTCACCATCTGCAGTGATTTTGGAGCCCAAGAAAATAAAGTCTCTCACTTTTTCCATTGTTTTCCCATCTATTTGCCAGAAAGTGATGGGACTGGATGCCAAGGTCTTAGATTTTTGAATGTTGAGTTTTAAGCCAGCTTTTACACTCTCCTCTTTCACTTTCATAAAGAGGCTATTCACTTCCTCTTTGCTTTCTGCTGTAAGGGTGGTGTCATCTGCATATCTGAGGTTACTAGTATTTCTCCCGAGATCTTGATTCTGGCTTGTGCTTCATCCAGCCCAGCAATTTGCATGATGCATTCTGTATATAAGTTAAATAAACAGGGTGACAATATATAGCCTTGATGTACTCCTTCCCCAATTTGGAGCCAGTTCATTGTTTCATGTCCAGTTCTAACTGTTGCTTCCTGAACTGCAAACAGATTTCTCAGGAGGCAGGTCAGGTAGTCTGGTATTCTCATCTCTTTAAGAATTTTCCAGTTTGTTGTGATCCACACAGTCAAAGGCTTTGGCATAGTCAATAAAACAGAAGTAGATGTTTTTCTGGAATTATCTTGCTTTTCCTATGATCCAAAGGATGTTGGCAATTTGATCTCTAGTTCCTCTGCCTTTTCTAAATCCAGCTTGAATATCTGGAGGTTCTCGGTTTATGTACTGTTAGAACCTAGCTTGGAGAATTTTGAGCATTACTTTGCTAGTGTGTGAGATGAGTGCAATTGTGTGGTGGTTTGAACATTCTTCCCTAGTGGCTTCCCTGGTGGCTCAGAGGTTAAAGTGTCTGCCTACAAAGCAGGAGACCTGGGTTCGATCCCTGGGTTGGGAAGATCCCCTGGAGAAGGAAATGGTAACCCACTCCAGTATTCTTGCCTGGAGAATCCCATGGACAGAGAAGCCTTGTAGGCTACAGTCCAGGGGGTCACAAAGAGTCAGACATGACTGAGCAACTTCACTTTCACTTGAACATTCTTCAGCATTGCCTTTCTTTAGGATTGGAATGAAAACTGACCTTTTCCAGTCCTGTGGCCACTGCTGAGTTTCCCGAATTTGCTGATGTGTTGAGTGCAGCACTTTCATAGCATCATCTTTTGGGATTTGGTATAACACAGCTGGAATTCCATCACCTCCACTAGCTTTGCTCGTAGTGATGCTTCCTAAGGCCCACTTGACTTTGCATACCAGGATGTCTGGCTCTAGGTGAGTTGTCAGGAAGCATTTAACAGGAGGCTTCCTGTGTGCTGTTTTGGATCTGTCAGGAATCCTCTGTTCCTTATTAATTCCTGAATATTTAGGAATTAAGAGGAGAGGCAAGCCTCTCCCGGGGCTGAGGGATCCAGGCATTTCCTTCATTAGTTTTTCTATACAGTGATAAGTACCCTCTTCCTTCTTGTGAACCATATGGTAAAAGTGATTATTTACAACTCTCTCTCTCTCTTTAATATGGATCACCTATGTTTTGTAAGTCTGGAATTTTAATCTTTATCTTTGTTGAAAATAACTACAGTATATATGCCCACACCATGTTGATTAAAACACCTTTGCTCCATCAGAGCTTTGGTCCTTGTGCCTTGCTTTCTCTCTCTCTCTTTTTCAGGCTGATCCCCTGGAGCGCAAGGCTCTCTGAGTTCACTTTCCTGCCCAGGCTTCTAAGACCTTCTCGAGAAGGTGCTCTGTGCCTTCACCCCATCGAGAGGGCGCCTGAGGCCTTCGTGAACAGAGCAAGCCCCGTTCAGGGGCTTTATTGGCTTTCTGCGTAAACCAAGGAATATCCGCCTCTTTCTCTCTCCTTTACTTTCTTATTGGTCAACTCCGAACCACCAGGTTCTGGTCCATTAAAGGACAACAGCAGTGAGTGATCACACCATTGTGGTAATCTGGGTCATTAAGATCTTTTTTGTATAGTTTTTCTATGTATTCTGCCACTTCATCTTAATATCTTCTGCTTCTGTTAGGTCCATACTGTTTCTGTCCTTTATTGTGCCCATCTTTTTATGAAATGTTCCCTTGGTATCCCTGGTTTTCTTGAAGAGATCTCTGGTCTTTTCTATTTTGTTTTCCTCTATTTCTTTGTGTTGATCACTTAGGAAGGCTTTCCTATCTCTCCTTGCTATTCTTTGCAACACTGAACTCAGATGGGTATATCTTTCCTTTTCTCCTTTGCCTTTAGCTTCTCTTCTTTTCTCAGCTATTCATAAGGTCTCCTTAGACAACCATTTTGCCTTTTTGCATTTCTCTTTTTTGGGGATGACTTTGATCACTCTTCCTGTACAATGTCACAAACCTCCATCCATAGTTCTTCAGGCACTCTGTCTATCAGATCTAATATATTGAGTCTATTTATCACTTCCACTGTATAATCATAAGGGATTTGATTTAGGTCATACCTAAATGGTCTGGGGTTGCCCTTGTGGCTTAGATGGTAAAGAATTTGCCTACAATGCAGGAGACCCAGGTTTGATCTCTGGGTTGGGAAGATCCACTGAAGAAGGAAATAGCAATCCCCTCCAGTATTCTTGCCTAGAGAATTCTGGACGGATGATCCTGGTGGGCTACAGTCCGTGGGGTTGCAAAGAGTTGGACATGACTGAGTGGCTACACGTTTACTTTCTTTTCTTTGAATGGTCTAGAGGTTTTCCCTACTTTCTTCAATTTAAGTCTGAATTTGGCAATAAGCAGTTCATGATCTGAGCCATAGTCAGCTCCTGGTCTTGTTTTTGCTAACCTTATAGAACTTCTCCATCTTAGGCTACAAAGAATATAATCGATCTGATTTTGGTATTGACTATCTGGTGATGTCCATGGGTAGAGTCTTCTCTTGTGTTGTTGGAAGAGGGTGCTTGATATGACCAGTGTGTTCTCTTGGCAAAACTCTATTAGCCTTTGCCCAAGGCCAAACTTGCCTGTTATTCCAGGTCTCTTGACTTCCTACTTTTGCATTCCAGTCCCCTATGATGAAAAGGACATCTATTTTGGGTTTTAGTTCTAGAAGGTCTTGTAGGTCTTCAACTTCACCTTCTTCAGATTAGTGGTGGGCATAGACTTGGATTACTGTGATATTGAATGGTTTGCCTTGGAAATAAATAGAGATCATTCTGTTGTTTTTGAGATTGCACCCAAGTACTACATTTTGAACTCTTTTGTTGACTATGAGGGCTACTCCATTTCTTCTAAGGAATTCTTGCCTGCAGCAGTAGATATAATGGTCATCTGAGTTAAATTCACCCATTTCAGTCCATTTGAGTTCACTGATTCCTAAAATGTCGATGTTCACTCTTGCCATCTCCTGTTTGACCACTTCCAATTTGCCTTGATTCATAGACCTAGCATTCCAGGTTCCTATGCAATATTGTTCTTTACAGCATCAGACTTTACTTCATCACCAGTCACATCCACAACTGGGTGTTGTTTTTGCTATGGCTCCATCTCTTCATTCTTTCTGGAGTCATTTCTCTACTCTTCTCCAGTAGCATATTGGGCTAACCTACTGACCTGAGGAGTTCATCTTTCAGTGTCATATCTTTTTGCCTTTTCCACTATGAGCCAGCCCTTATTGTACAACATTCTTTTAAAAATTAATAACTTATAATTATTTATATACTTTACTATTTTCCTATTATTTGCTTTTCCTTTTTTATTGACCTCTAGTTGATTTACAACATTATATTAGTTTCAGGTGTACATCATAATGATTCAGTATTTTTATAGGTTATATTCCATTAAAAGTTACTATAAGACAATGGCTATAATTTTTGGTGTTATACTATACATCCTTGTTGCTCATCTATATTATACATAGTAAATCCCATACCACAAATATGCCCCTCTCCCTTTTGCATAATCACTAGTTTGTTTTCTGTATCTGTGAGTCTGTTTCTCTTTTGCATGTCTATAAATGGAATACTACTCAGACATAAAAAGAAAGACATCTGGCTATTTGTGACAACATGGATGGGCCTTGAGGGTACTATGCTAAGTGTAATAAACCAGAGAAAGACAAGTACATATGATTTCACTTGTATGTGGAATCTAAAAGAAAACAAAACAAATACAGACTCACAGATACAGAGAATAGATAGGTGGTTCCCAGAGGGGAAGAGGGGTCAGGGAATGGAAAACAGGATAAAGGAATGAAGAAGTACAGGCATATAGTTATTAAACAAATTAGTCATGGGGATGTAATATACAGCACGGGAATTGTAGTTAATAGTATTGTATTATCTTTGTATGGTGGCACAGGGTAACTAAACTAGTTGTAATCACTGCACAATGTATACAAATGATGAATCATGATATTTTACACCTAAAACCAGTATAATATTGTATGTCAATTAGGCATCAATAACATTAAAAATAAAAATAAAATAAACTGTTTGGGGAGTGTCTCTTCAATGGTCAGTGTTCTCTGGTGGGCATTGACATGCAGCACAAAAGTTCACATGCTTTGTTCCCACTCCTGTAGACCATTGCATGCACTTCCACCAGACTACCTTGCCTCTGATTTTTAAATCTTGCCTTTTCTAGGCCTCTAATCAATAGACAAGCCCTTTCCTCTCTCCAATAGCTTGCTGCTGCTGCTAAGTCGCATCAGTCGTGTCTGACTCTGTGCGACCCCAGAGACAGCAGCCCACCAGGCTCCCCCGTCCCTGGGATTCTCCAGGCAAGAACACTGGAGTGGGTTGCCATTTCCTTCTCCAATGCATGAAAGTGAAAAGTGAAAGTGAAGTCGCTCAGTTGTGTCCGACTCTTAGCAGCCCCATGGACTGCAGCCTACCAGGCTTCTCCGTCCATGGGATTTCCCAGGCAAGATTACTGGAGTAGGGTGCCATTGCCTTCTCCCAATAGCTTGCTGTGTGCTCAATTTCTCCTTCTATGCAAAGGAGACAACCTAATGTGCTCTATGGATTAATAGCTCTACCCCCTGAGAGAATTTCCTCTCACTATTGCCCTTTGGGGTGACACCTAAGTTAGGATCTTTTGTAGCATTTTTTCACTTATGACTCACAACAACATATAAAGCTGACTATATGTTAGAGTCCTGAATTTTTTCTTTCCCCAGCATCTGGTCATTTGGGGATCCTTATGAGGCCATAAGTATAGTTTAAGAGTGCAACGCTGATGTAACAGAGGTAGGTTAAGTATCTGTGCCATTAGTTCACGTAATTTATGTCCTCTGGACATGATCTGGTCAGATCCAAATGTTTGGTTTCCAGTTGTATGTTGGATTTTTACTGCATGAATCTAACCTTATGAGATGGTGGATCTGACAACATCGAGCTCAGATAGGAAAACCCAGTTACATAATCACTTGATGCTTATACTACATCAGAATAGCTGCTTTGTAAGTATTAGGTTAGTGCAAAAGTAATTGTGGTTTTGGACTGTAAATTTTTTTAAAGCATTATAACCAGGCTCAAACATATCTTTATTAATCAAAACAGGAGCCATTACAATCAACACATTTTTGCCAATGAGAAATAAGTCTGTTTATTCCTGTAGCATAAAAATCTATGCTTTGGGATCCAACAGACTCTTGGAAAGCATTTTCTTCCTCCTGCTGGTTGTGATAGTTGTTTCCTTGCAAAAAATTGTTGTGATGCTAGAAGGAGTGGTTGTTGGTTGGTGAGAGAGGTCAGGTGATTATGGCAGATGAGGCAAAACTTTGTAGCCCAATTCCTTCAACTTTTGAAGTGTTGGTTGTGTGATGTGCAGTCAGGCATTGTCGTGGAGAAGAATGGGGCCTCTTCTGTTGACCAATGGCAGCTGCAGGCATTACAGTTTTTGATGCATCTCATTGATTTGCTGAGCATACTTCTCAGATGTAATGGTTTCACTGGGATTCAAAAAGCTATAGTGGATCAGACCAGCATCAGGCCACCTAACAGTGACTATGACGTTTTTTTGGCGCAACTTTGGCTTTGGGAAAGGCTTTGGAGCTTCTTCTCAGTACAACCATTGAGCAGGCCTTTGCCATTTGTTGTATAAAACCCACTTTTCATTGCATATCACAATCCGACTGAGAAATGGTTTGTTGTTGTGTAGAATAAGAGAAGATGACACTTCAAAACGATGACTTTTTAAAAATTTTCAGTCAGCTCATGAGGCACTCACTTATCAAGCTTTTTCATCTTTCCAATTTGCTTCAAATGCTGAATGACCACCGAATGGTGAATGTTGAATTCTTTGGCAACTTCTCATGTAGTTGCAAGAGTATCAGCTTTAATGATTGCCCTCAATTGGTCATTGTCAACTTCTGATGGCCAGCCCCTTTGCTCATTATCTCCAAGGCTCTCATCTGCTTTACAAAGCTTCTTGAACCACCATTGCACCATATGTTTGTTAGCAGTTCCTGGCCCAAATGGGTTAATGTTGCGAGTTTTCCATGCTATGTACAAACCATGAAGAATTTGAATAAAAAGAGTTGCTCAAATTTGCTTTTTGTCTAACATAGTTTCTATAGTGTAAAATAAATATAAAGTAAACTCAAGTAATGTCATTAGCAAAAATCATAAAGTGAGAAATGCCAATTAAAACAATGTATAACATATCCACATTGATATAAGAATGTATTTCAACAACGAAGTTCAACAATGCAAAACAGCAATTGCTTTTGCACCAAGCTAATACTTTTAATTTCCTCTTATGTGAGGCATTGCCCTGGTCCAAGACTCTAAAAGTCTGTATGACAATCTTTTTCCTTTTTGGCTATCAGAGATGCCATATAAAAAGTTTTTAATTAGCTATTACAGATATAGCTAGCACCACAAATATATTTTTTTACATGTTTCAAGCAACATGATAACTCTCACTGCTGCTTATACCTGCTAGAAATCTCTCTCTTGCTCTGAGATCCATTTATAACTTATAGCCTTCTTTGTCACCTGATAGTTCATAGCAGATTATCCGGTGTGGCATGTGACGCCTCCAAATGCACTGGATTCCATCAAATATTGCGCCTCTTTGTGTTAAGTAGCAAAAATGCAATACATTTTTCATAATATTAGAGTGTACAAGCACACCTAAAATGATTGAACTTCTAAAACTTCACTTAATGTTCAGTTCAGTTGCTCAGTTGTGTTCAACTCTTTGCAACCTCATGGACTGCAGCACACCAGGCTTTCCTGTCTATCACCAACTCCCGGAGCTTACTCAAACTCATGTCCATCGAGTTGGTGATACTATCCAATCATCTCATCCTCTGTCATCCCCTTCTCCTCCTTCAATCTTTCCCAGCATCAGGATCTTTTCCAATGAGTCAGTATGTTGCATCAGGTGGGCAGAGTATTGGAGTTTCAGCTTGAGCATCAGTCCTTCCAATGAATATTCAGGACTGATTTCCTTTAGAATTGACTGATTGGATCTCCTTGCAGTCCAAGGGACTCTCAAGAGTCTTCTCCAATACCACAATTCAGAAGCATCAATTTTTCAGCGCTAAGCTTTCTTTATAGTCCAACTCTCACATCCATACATGACTACTGGAAAAACCATAGCTTTGACTAGATGGACTTTTGTTGTCAAAGTAATATCTTCTTTTTAATATTCTATCTAGGTTGGGAATAGCTTTTCTTCAAAGGAGCAAGCGTCTTTTAAATTCATGGCTGCAGTCACCATCTACAGTGATTTTGGAGTCCCCCCAAATAAAGTCTCTCACTGTTTCCATTGCTTCTCCATGTATTTGCCATGAAGTGATGGGACCAGATGCCATGATCTTGGTTTTCTGAATGTTGAGCTTTAAGCCAAATTTTTCACTCTCCTCTTTCACTTTCATCAAGAGACTCTTTAGTTCCTCTTCACTTTCTGCCATAAGAGTGGTGTCATCTGCATGTCTGAGGTTATTGGTATTTCCTGGAAATCTTGATTCAAGCTTGTGCTTCATCTGTCTGCATTTCTGATGATGTACTCTGCATATAAGTTAAATAAGCAGGGTAACAATATACTCCTTTCCCGATTTGAAACTTGTCTGTTGTTCCATGTCCAGTTCTAACTGTTGCTTCTTGACCTGCATACAAATTTCTCAGGAGGCAGGTCAGGTGGTCTGGTATTCTCATCTTTTTGAGCATTTTCCACAGTTTGTTATGATCCACAGTCAAAGTCTTTGGTATAGTCAATAAAGCAGAAGCTTTTCTGAAACTCTCTTGCTTTTTCGATGATCCAGTGGATATTGGCAGCTTGACTCTGATTCCTCTGCCTTTTCTAAATCCAGCTTGAACATCTGGAAGTTCATGGTTCACGTACTGTTGAAGCCTGGCTTGGAGAATTTTGTGCATTACTCTGCTAGCATGTGAGATGAACACCATTGTGCTGTAGTTTGAACATTCTTTGGCATTGCCTTGGACCAGTTCATGGACCACAGCCTTGTCTAACTCAATGAAACTATGAGCCATGTCGTGTAGGGCCACCCAAGATTTACATGTCATGGTGGAGTGTTCTAACAACACATGGTCCACTGGAGAGGGCAATGGCAAACCACTTCAGTATTCTTGCCTTGAGAACCCCATGAACAGTATGAAAGGGTAAAAAGATAGGACACTGAAAAATGAACTCCCCGAGTTGGTAGGTCAGCCCAATACGCTTCTGGATAACAGTGGAGAGATAACTAAAGAAAGAATGAAGAGATGGAGCCAAAGCAAAAGCAACACCCAGTTGTGGATGTGACTGGTGATGGAAGTAAAGTCCAATGCTGTAAAGAACAATATTGTATAGGAACCTGGAATGTTAGGTCCACTAATCAAGGTAAATTAGAAGTGGTCAAACAGGAGATAGCAAGAGTGAACATCAACATTTTAGGAATCAGTGAACTAAAATGGACTGGAATGGGTGAATTTAACTCAGATGACCATCATATCTACTACTTTGGGCAAGAATGGCTTCCCTTGTCGCTCAAATGGTAAAGAATCCACCAGCAATGCAGGAGGGTTTGACCCCTGGGTTGGGAAGATCCCCTGGAGTAGGGAAAGTCTTACCCACTCCCGTATTCTGGCCTGGAGAATCCCATGGACTGTTTAGTCTGTGGGTTTGCAAAGAGTCATACATGACTGAGCAACTTTCACTTCACTTGGACAAGAATCCCTTAGAAAAAATGGAGTAGCCCTGATAGTCAACAAGAGATCTGAAATGCAGTACTTGGGTGTAATCTCAAAAACAACAGATTGATCTCTGTTCATTTCCAAGGCAAACCATTCAATATCATAGTAATCCAAGTCTGTGCCCCAACCAGAAGTGCTGAAGAAGCTGAATTTGAATGATTCTATGAAGACCTACTAGACCTTCTAGAACTAACACCCCAGAAAGATGTCCTTTTCATTATAGGGGACTGGAATGCAAAAGTAGGAAGTAAGTCAAGAGATTCCTGGAGTAACAGGCAAATTAGGCCTTAGTATAAAATGAAGCAGTGCAAAGGCTAATAGAGTTTTGCCAAGGGAATGCACTGGTCCATAGCAAACACCCTCTTCCAATAACATAAGAGAAGACTCTACACATGGACATCACCAGATGGTCAATACCAGAATCAGATTGATTATATTCTTTGCAGCCAAAGATGGAGAAGTTCTATACAGTCAGCAAAAACAAGACCAGGAGCTGACTGTGGCTCAGATCATGAACTCCTTATTGCAAAATTCAGACTTAAATTGAAGAAAGTAGAGAAAACCACTGGACTATTCGGGTATGTCCTAAATCAAGTCCCTTGCAATTATACAGTGGTAGTTACAAACAGATTCAAGGGATTAGATCTGAGAGACAGAGTTCCTGAAGATCTATGGATGGAGAAGTTCATGACATTGTACAGGAGGCAATAATCAAGACCATCCCCCAAAAAAGAAATGCAAAAGGCAAAATGGTTGTCTGAGGAGGTGTTACAAATATCTGAGAATAGAAGAAACACTAAAGGCAAAGTAAAAAAGGAAAGATATACCCATTTGAACGCAGAGTTCCAAAGAAAAGCAAGGGGAGATAAGAAAGCTTTCCTAAGTGATCAATGCAAAGGAATAGAGGAAAACAATAGAATGGGAAAGACTAGAGATCACTTATGTGGAGGGCCCTAAATCTTTGTAAGTTTTATCTTCCACCCTCTGACATGCATGCCATAGAATATTCAGACTTCTTGAAATTTATTGCTCTTCAGATATGATTTAGGGCTTCCCTGATAACTCAATTGGTAAAGAATCCACCTTCAATGCAGGAGACCCTGTTTCGATTCCTGGGTTGGGAAGATCGCTGGAAAAGGGAGAGGTTACCCACCCCAGTATTCTGGTCTGAAGAATGTCCATGAGGTCCCAAAAAGTCAGACATGACTGAGTGATGTTCACTTTCACTTAGATCTGATTAGGATACTGCCATCAGTATTGTGAAATAGTTATATTCTGTGAAATATCAGGACAGTCAAGATTTTTGCAGACAGACTGTTTTGTCAGAAAAGGTGCAGTTGATTTAGATCCGAGGTGGGACAGTGAGTATGTCCTATTGTCCTCACATAAATGTGAATTGCTTTTAATTCTCTGTACTGATGGGGATTGAAAATGATACACTTAATAGGTCAACCATATGCTAGAGCCTATATTAATCTTCTCTTGTTAAGATTCTACAACAGATACACAGCTGCAAATGGGGCAACCATTTGTTAGGTTTAAGGTTATGCACTTTCATGTGCCTTAGTACCCCTGGTACTAAGAAGATGGGAGCCATTATCAACTTATTCTCCATCTTTTGGTTCAAAGTCTGAACTAATCCATGCATTTTATTCAGGACACAGTATTGCTTCTGATCTTGGCTGATGAAGGGCTGGTCTATGGATTTTCCCTTGGCTTTAAAAAAAATTAATTAATTTATTTAACTTGGAGGCTAATTACTTTACAATATTGTGGTAATTTTTGCCATGAATTGACATGAATCAGCATGGATGTACATGGGTCCCCCACCAGAAATCCACTCCCACCTCCCTCCCCATCCCATCCCTTTGAGTTGTCCCAGTGCACTGGCTTTGAGTGCCCTGTTTCATGCATCAAACTTGGTCTGGTGCTCTATTTCACATATGGTAATAAGCAAGAGAGTTCCAGAAAAACATCTATTTCTGCTTTATTGACTATGCCAAAGCCTTTGACTGTGTGGATCACAATAAACTGTGGAAAATTCTGAAAGAGATGGGAATACCAGACCACCTGACCTGCCTCTTGAGAAATCTGTATGCAGGTCAGGAAGCAACAGTTAGAATTGGACATGGAACAACAGACTGGTTCCAAATAGGAACAGGAGTACGCCAAGGCTATATATTGTCACCCTGCTTATTTAACTTATATGCAGAATACATCATGAGAAACGCTGGACTGGAAGAAGCACAAGCTGGAATCAAGACTGCCGGGAGAAATATCAATAACCTCAGATATGCAGATGACACCACCCTTATGGCAGAAAGTGAAAAGGAACTAAAAAGCCTCTTGATGAAAGTGAAAGAGGAGAGTGAAAAAGTTGGCTTAAAGCTCAACATTCAGAAAACGAAGATCATGGCATCTGGTCCCATCACTTCATGGGAAATAGATGGGGAAACAGTGGAAACAGTGTCAGACTTTATTTTCTGGGGCTCCAAAATCACTATAGATGGTGACTGCAGCCATGAAATAAAAGACACTTACTCCTTGGAAGGAAAGTTATGACCAATCTAGATAGCATATTGAAAAGCAGAGACATTACTTTGCCAACAAAGGTCCGTCTAGTCAAGGCTATGGTGTTTCCAGTCATCATGTATGGATGTTAGAGTTGGACTGTGAAGAAAGCTCAGTGCCGAGAAATTGATGCTTTTGAACTGTGGTGTTGGAGAAGACTCTTGAGAGTCCCTTGGACTGCAAGGAGATCCAACCAGTCCATTCTGAAGGAGGTCAGCCCTGGGATTTCTTTAGAGGGAATGATGCTGAAGCTGAAACTGCAGTACTTTGGTCACCTCATGCGAAGAGTTAACTCATTGGAAAAGACTCTGATGCTGGGAGGGATTGGGGGCAGGAAGAGAAGGGGACGACAGAGGATGAGATGGCTGGATGGCATCACTGACTCGATGGATGTGAGTCTGAGTGAACTCCGGGGGTTGGTGATGGACAGAGAGGCCTGGCGTGCTGCGATCATGGGGTTGCATGGTCAGACACGACTGAGCGACTGAACTGAACTGAACTCAATATACATGTTTCAATGGTATTCTCTGAAGTCATCCCACCCTCACCTTCTCCCACAGAGTTCAAATGTCTGTTCTTTTTATCTGTGTCTCTTTTGCTGTCTCTCATATAAGGTAATCATTACCATCTTTCTAAACACCATATATATGCATTAATATACTGTATTGGTGTTTTTCTTTCTGACTTATTTCACTCTGTATAATAGGCTCCAGTTTCATCCATGTTATTATAACTGACTCAAATGCATTCTTTTTAATAGCTGAGTAATATTCCATTGTGTATATATACCACAGTTTTCTTATCCATTCATCTGCCAATGGACATCTAGGTTGCTTCCAGGTCCTAGCTATTGTAAACAGTGCTGTGATGAATATTGGGGTACACGTGTCTCTTTCAATTCTGGTTTCCTTGGTGTGTATGCCCAGCAGTGGGATTGCTGGGTCGTATGGCAGTTCTCTTTCCAGTTTTTTAAGGAATCTCCACACTGTTCTCCAGAGTGGCTATCCTAGTTTGCATTTCCACCGACAGTGTAGGAGGGTTCCCTTTTCTCCACACCCTCTCCAGCATTCATTGTTTGTAGACTATTTGAGAGAAGCCATTCTGACTGGCATGAGATGGTAAATCAAAACTCATTGTGGTTTTGATTTGCATTTCTCTGATAATGAGTGATGTTGAGCATCTTTTCATGTGTTTGTTAGCCATCTATATGTCTTCTTTGGAGAAATGTCTGTTTAGTTCTTTGGCCCAGTTTTTGATTGGCTCATTTATTTTTCTGTTATTGAGTTGCATGAGCTGTTTTTATATTTTAGAGTAATTCTTTGTCAGTTGCTTTAGTTGCTATTATTTTCTCCCACTCTGAAGCCTGTCTTTGTACCCTGCTTATAGTTTCCTTCATTGTGCAAAAGCTATAATTTCCTTCACTGAGCAAAACTTTTAAGTTTAATTAGGTCCCATTTGTTTATTTTTGCTTTTATTTCCATTACTCTGGCAAGTGGGTCACAGAGGATCCTGTTGTGATGTATGTCAGAGAGTGTTTTGCCTATGTTTTCCTCTAGGAGTTTTATAGTTTCTGGTCTTACATTTAGATATTTAATCCATTTTAAATTTATTTTTGTGTATGGCATTAGAAAGTATTCTAGTTTCATTCTTTTACAGGTGGTTGACTAGTTTTCCCAGCTCCACTTATTAAAGAGATTGTCTTCTCCATTGTATATTCTTGCCTCCTTTGTCAAAGATAAGGTATCCATAGGTGTGTGGATTTATCTCTGGGATTTCTATTTTGTTCCATTGATCTATATTTCTGTCTTTGTGCTGGTACCATACTGTCTTGATGACTGTAGCTTGTAGTATAGTCTGAAGTCAGGCAGGTTGATTCCTCCAGTTCCATTCTTCTTTCTCAAGATTGCTTTGGCTATTCAACGTTTTTTGTATTTCCATACAAACTGTAAAATTATTTGTTCTAGTTCTGTGAAAAATACCGCTGGTAGCTTGACTGGGATTACATAGAATCTATAGATTGTTTTGGCTAGTATAACATTTTCACTATATTGATTCTTCTGATCCATGAACGTGGTATATTTCTCCATCTATTTGTGTTTTCTTTGATTTCTTTCATCAGTGTTTTATAGTTTTCTATATATAGGTCTTTTGTTTCTTCAGGTAGATTTATTACTAAGTATTTTATTCTTTTCACTGCAGTGTTGAGTGGGATTGTTTCCTTAATTTCTCTTTGTTTTCTAATTGTTAGTGTATAGGAATGCAAGGGATTTCTTTGTATTAATTTTACATCCTGCAACTTTACTATATTCATTGATTAGCTCTAGTAATTTTCTGGTGGTGTCTTTAGGGTTTTCTATGTAGAGACTCATGTCATCTGCAAACAGTGAGAGGTTTACTTCTTTTCCGATCTGGATTCCTTTTATTTCCTTTTCTTTGATTACTGTGGCTAAAATTTCCAAAACTATGTTGAATAGTAGTGGTGAGAGTGGGCACCCTTGTCTTGTTCCTGACTTTAGGGGAAATGCTTTCAATTTTTCACCATTGAGAATCATATTTGCTCTGGCTTTATCATATATGGCTTTTATTATGTTGAAGTATGTTCCTTTGATGCCTGCTCTCTGGAGAGTTTTTATCATAAACGGATGTTGAATTTTGTCAAAGGCTTTCTCTGCATCTGTTGAGATAATCATATGGTTTTTATCCTTCAATTTCTTAATGTGGTGTATCATATTGATTGATTTGTGAATACTGAAGAATCCTTGCATCCCTGGGATAAAGCCCACTTAGTCATGATGTATGATCTTTTTAATATGTTTTTGAATTCTGTTTGCTAGAATTTTGTTAAGGATTTTTGCATCTATGTTCATCAGTGATGTTGGCCTGTAGTTTTCTTTTTTTGTGGGATCTTTGTCAGGTTTTGGTATTAGGGTGATGGTGGCCTCGTAGAATGAGTTTGGGGGTTTACCCTCCTCTGCAATTTTCTGGAAGAGTTTGAGTAGAATAGGTGTTAGCTCTTCTCTAAATTTTTGGTAGAATTCAGCTGTGAAGCCATCTGGTCCTGGGCTTTGTTTGTTGGAAGATTTTTGGTTACACTTTTGCTTTCTGTGCTTGTGATGGGTGTGTTAAGATTTTCTATTTCTTCCTGGTTCAGTTTTGGAAGATTATAGTTTTCTAAGAATTCATCCATTTCTTCCAAGTTGTCCATTTTACTGGCATATAGTTGCTGATAGTAGTCTCTTGTGATTCTTTGTATTTCTGTGTTTTCTGTTGTGATTTCTCCATTTTGACTTCTAATTTTGTTGATTTGATTCTTCTCCCTTTTTTCTTGATGAGTCTGGCTAATGGTTTGTCTATTTTATTCATCTTCTCAAAGAACCAGCTTTTAGTTTTGTTGATTTTAGCTATGGTCTCCTTTGTTTCTTTTTCATTTATTTCTGCCCTAATTTTTATTATTTCTTTCCTTCTATTAACCCAGGGGTTCTTCATTTCTTCTTTTTCTAGTTGCTTTAGGTGTAACGTTAGATTATTTATTTGATTTTTCTCTTGTTTTTTGAAGTAAGCTTGTATTGCTATGAACCTTCCCCTTAGCATTGCTTTTACTTTTTTTAGGTTTTGGGTTGTTGTGTTTTGATTTTCATTTGTTTCTATGCATATTTTGATTTCCCTTTTTACTTCTTCCGTGATTTGTTGTTTTTTCAGAAGCTTTTTATTTAGCCTCCACATGTTTGTATTTTTGATAGTTTCTTTCCTGTAGTTGACATCTAATCTTACTGCATTGTGATCAGAAATGATGCTTGAAATAATTTCAGTTTTTAAAAATTTACTAAGGCTAGAGTTAGGCCCAGGATATGATCTATCCTGGAGAATGTTCCATGTGCACTTGAGAAAAATGTGAAATTCATTGTTTTGAGGTGAAACATGGAGTAAGTCCGTAAGCCTTCTGGACTAATTGTGAATTCCCCAGGTCAGAATACTGGGCAGGGTAGCCTTTCCCTTCTCCAGTGTCTTCCCAACCCAGTGATTGAACCCACATCTCTCACATTGCAGGAGGATTCTTTACCATCTGAGCCACAAGGGAAGCCCTAGGGTGCATTGGGGAAATGCTAAGTAGAATATTTATTGTGTATTCTTGAAATGGCATTTCAAAGTTCTTTCTTAAGGGACCTGCCATTCCCTTTAAGTGATAGAATCTAGGTTTGAGCACAGACTTAGATATGAGACCTGGGTGAAGGATCATTATTTTTATTGCAGTTCCCATTTCCATTTCACCAACATAATATTTTTGGAAAATCAACACCACCAACTTTGTAATTGTCTCTATGTATGTCTCAAACCTAGGAAATTATAATCTAATAGCCATCACCATAGATATTTGTGGATTAAGACACTATTAGTGCTGAGCCAGCCCTGCTATCCATTATGTTAATTGTAGCTGGGTGCAGGTATTGAAGAGCTGCCATGTCACCTCTGCTCATTTGAAATTTTATCATTCACATTCTCAGTAGGGATCTCAGTTTCTTGAAAACATCTTCTATTGTTAGCCTTGGCCTGCAGAGGACATTAAGCTTCCCAAAGATACTTTGTCCCTTTACCGATACATTCTCTACTCACTTAATATAGTGTGTCCTCTGGGACATCACAGGAAGTGTGGTTAGATGATTGATTCTCTTTTGGTACATCATAAATCCATTCTAACATTCCTAACTCTGAGCCCTGTTACACTTTATTATTCTTTACACTTTATTATTTATTATTTATCACATTCACTGTACATATAAATCTATGAAAGTTTTATACTACATCCCTGTAGTACTAATATATTAGAACTGAATCCAGCATTCCTTTCAAGAAATTGAATTCCTAAGCACTGCAAAAGTGTTCCAATGTCTATAAACTTTTCCATACCCAGATTTGTATTCTGTTTCTGCTCTAAGAGAGGTTACTGATGGTATGTGTTAGCCAGGTACAACAGATTTTAGAATAATCTATTTTCTCTTATAGTAGGGGTCATAGTTATTGCTCTAGAGTTGTTGAGTAAGGACAATGAGACACTGTGAGAAGGTCTGAAACATCTTGCAAGGAACATGTTTACATGATCTCTGGCAAGTGGAGTTTTATTTCCTCTAACAAGAGGGAGAAGACTGATTTTGTCAGTTTTAATGATTCAGAGAAATCTGAAAGGAAGTTCACATTTTGAGGTGCAATTATACATATATCCACCATCTTAGGTGGCAAGGTCTGGCTTCATCCCTCTTAGAGTCCTGACTTTAATATAAACAGTCTGTTGAGATGTGCATTTTTTCTTCTTTTCAGTCCTGTCAGTCTTATAACCAAGTCCTGGGTCTGGTTTTCAACCCTCTTTCCTATGTAGGATATGAGAATCTCTTTAAGTGCTTCCGTGGAAGTTTACTTGCTTTTGTAGCATTCCCTAGTTATTGATTTTGAAAGTTGCTCCCTGGACTTGCTTCATTATGATCAACTAGGACTTTATTAGAAATGCCAATTCTTGGGCCTTACCCCAAACCTAGGGAATCATAAACTCTGGATGTGTGGCCCACAAATCTGCATTTTCACCAACAGTTTGAGAACCATACCCTTAGGCTAGTAACTGGCTGACTGACTGGAGCATACTACTCTCTTTTTATTCAAGGCTTCCAAGATAGTCAATGAAAGCCAGCAATGTTGACAATTATCTAAGTATCATTACCCTCATATTTTTCAAGGGCTAGATGTACTTCAATGCTTCTCCTTCTACCTGTATGGTATGCCAAACCACAACATGTAAGACTATTAGTAGTAGTGATGTTAGCACATGTTGAGTTACCGCTATGCCACTTATCCCTACCTGTGAAAGGTTTGTCACAATTTGACTGGTGAGTGAATTATTTCCTGAATACTCTTCTAAGAGTCCGCTTTCAAATCCTGCTTCCAGACTAATTACATTTAGGTCCTCTAGAAAGCAGAACTTGAGAATAGAAATTAGATTCAAATAATTGGTTTCAAGAATAATGAGTGAAGGACAGGAAAAATGAGACAGGTAAGAAAAACAGAGAATATAAGGGCATATTAGTCAGGTTGTGTGTAATGGGTGATCAGTTCTCCCGGGACTTCCTGGAAAACACATAAGATTTTTTCACATGAAGGAAGGTTTGCTGGAACACTTATCCACTTGCTACCATTCTCCCTTGTTTGAAAGTTTCCTCTAGGGTCATTAAATCTCTTGCGTTTTGGGGCAGCATTTGTCTTTGTGCCAATTAGACTCCCACAGTGTTATACAAGGCCTTGGGGCCAACCAGGAAAGCATATGCAGCACGCTTGAGCTAAGACACTGTCAGCGTAGATGAGATGAATCTGAGTTCACACAAAACTGTCCCCTAAAGTTCTGCTGAAATCAGAGGTGGGCTGTGCATTGAGATATACTTCACCAGAGGTATCTGTTTTAGAAGGTGAGATGTAAATATTGTATTCCATATTTGTAACCACATTAATTGGGATGCATTGGCTCTCCACAGGATCTCCTCTAGATGCTATTTTGAGAAGAGGAAATGAGCTAAAGGAAAAGTACAGACAAAATTGATGTTTGTGAGAAGAGGACAGTCTCAACAGAAGTAGAAAATTCTTGTAATATTTTGCATAGTGAATATGAGCTAAACCAAGACTCTCTCCTCTTACCCAAGAATAAGGATTGGTCAGGGGATATACCTCTTCCAATGATCTGTAATTAAACAGGAGCTTAGAGAAAAAAGGTTGATTCATGAAGATACCAATATGTAGATACAAATATAGGTAGATATATACATATAGTGAAACAATCTAGCTTTATACAAAGAACACAAACCGAAAGTTACTGGAAGTGGATAATAGTCACAGATTGGAATAAAAGGTATTTTGATTTTGGAGATGGGAAAATCTGTAAGACTCTGAGATTCTTTAAAACTTCAACTAATTTCTTCTACTAAGCATTGAGCTCAGAATCATAATCAAAGTGCTAACATTTCAACTCTAATTTGCAAAATTTTACATAAAATAAAGGAACAATGGCACAGAAAATAGAACAGAGGATCAGAGAGTATATGCGGACTTTCTAAAATACATGTCATTGTAAAAATATAAAAAAAAAGAAGAAAATCTAATAAAAATAAAAATATGAGACATGAGAGATCCTTTTGCATCTTAAGCCCCTTCAAAATAGTTGTGCTTGTGAGTTTCTTGTAGATTAATATACTGTAAGCATGAGAACTACTGATTGTGAGAACTTTAAATAAATCTACTTTTAGTGTTTAGATAAAGTCAAATGTGATCATGATAGGTGGGTAAGAGTAGGGTGGATAGATAAAAATCAATAGGACTAAAATATTCAGGATATATCTTCCAGCAAGCTGTGTAAAAGCAAAAATATGTGCTGGTGGTTCATTTGCTAAGTCATGTCCGACTCTTGTGACCCCATGGGCTGTAGCCATGGACAGGTTCCTCTGTCCATGAGATTTTCCAGGCATGAATACTGGAGTGGGTTGCTATTTCCTTCTTCAGGGGCTCTTCCTGATGCAGGGATTGAACCCAGGTCTCTTGCACTGCAGTTAAATTCTTTACTGACTGAGCTACCAGGTAATCCCTAAACATATACTGATGTAAAATGTTGCATGATATCATTACATTGTTGAAACTGCATTAGACTGAGATTAAGAATTCACCCCTGTGACTATATAATAGATTGTAGATATCAGATAATGTCATATTTTTTCTTAGAATTCTAGCTTGAGTGTTCCATTTCATGCAATGTATTATTTTTATATGAATTTAAATGTTTCAATGATATTCCCAAGCTTTTGATTTTCTCTAGTTCACATTATCATTTTTAGAATTATTTAAAATGATAAAAAACAAAGCATGACTGCTGATAAAATATAGGAAGATAACCCAGGAATATTTAACCATCTGATAATTTTTTGGTGAGGATTAAATAAGCTAATTTATTTAGAAAATTGGTAGTTACCTGAGAAGAACTCAGTCAAGCAGAGATATGCTGCTGCTCCTGATTTTCAATGTCAGTTTCATCTATGGATCTCTAATTAAAATTTATTTTAATCCATTGATTATATGTACATTTTCTTAAATTTATATTTGTAGAATGACTTGGTAAATAAGGAATAAATTATGAATAAAGTGATGGAAACATCTGGAATTTCCCATCAGAGTTTTGATAATTTGGTTTAGTTCTCTGCTGCTGCTGCTGCTGCTAAGTCACTTCAGTTGTGTCTGACTCTGTGCGACCCCATAGATGGCAGCCCACTAGGCTCCCCTGTCCCTGGGATTCTCCAAGCAAGAATACTGGAGTGGGTTGCCATTTCCTTCTCCAATGCATGAAGGTGAAAAGTGAAAGTGAAGTTGCTCAGTCCTGTCCGACTCTGAGCAACTCCATGGACTGCAGCCTACCCGGCTCCTCCATCCATGGGATTTTCCAGGCAAGAGTACTGGAGTGGGGTGCCATCACCTTCTCCGTGTTTAGTTCTCTAGTATTTGGTAAACTGAAAACTGTTCTGGGAAAGGAATATTTTAATTTAAATGTTGGCATAAGTAAGGTTTTATGAAACATTGATTTGGGTGAGAGAAGGAAGCCCAAGAGTTTACATTTCTTGGAAGGATATGCAGTTCAAGGAGTCACTGAAGGCCATAAATTTGTAAAATGCTTTTCAAATCATTGATTATTTTCCTTCAAGGAGTCTTGTTGGAAGACTCCCTTGGCAAAAACTTATTGTAAGTGAAAATGCTTGGAATTGTAAAAAATGCTATATAAAAGTTGAAGAACTGATAGATCTTGTTATGATATATGAATAGGAAAATTGGAAGGAAACAGAGAAACAGGAAAGTGAAGGAAGAGAATACAGAAGTAAAAAAATTAACAACAGAAAAATGGAGAAGAAGGAAAAGGAACTATGGATGCCATCTTTCTTTTGGATGTTAAGAAAATACTGCCAGTGATTGAGTGGAAAGAATATTTCCACAAATCATTTTTAATCTACTGGACAGATAAATAATAGTACATATTTCAAACTTGTTGTGTAATCTCAGGTTTTATAGGAAGAAAAGCATGTTAAAAATAGATATGTCTATACTGCAATATAAAGACTGATAATTTAAAGTGGTGAGAAGTGGGTACAATTACTTTTCAGTTCTTTGCAAGGAAGAAATGTAGATATATGACATTTCTTTTTTCTAAGTGATATAACTTATGTGTGTGTGTGCTAAGTAGCTTCAGTCATGTCCAACTCTGTGCGACCCTATGGACTGTAGCCTACCAGGCTCCTCTGCCCGTGGTGTTCTTCAGGCAAGAATACTGGAGTGGATCGCCATGCCCTCCTCTAGGGGATTTTCCCAACTTAGGACTCAAAACAGTGTCTCTTATGTCTCCTGCATTGGTAGGTTGATTCTTTACCACTAGTGCCACCTGGGAAGTATATAACTAATACTGTCTATAAAAGTTTGCTCCTATATTTTGATGTTTTGTCCCTGGAAAAATCAATTGAACAGTATCTTCATCAGGCTTATGATAAGTAACAAACGTTGAGGAGTTACTATGGGCCAGGAACTCCTTCACATTTAGTTTCTCAACAAGCATAGATAGGTTCTAAGATTCCCCTACCTCCCCTCCATTTTTCAAACATATAATCTAAGGAAAAACTAAGATAAGAATGTAAGTTTAAACAACCTCCTTAGATCACAAACCATGAAGTATTCTCTTTTTTAAAATATTTATTTATTTATTTTACTTTACAATATTGTATTGGTTTTCCCAAATGACCAACCTAGATAGCATATTCAAAAGCAGAGACATTACTTTGCCAACAAAGGTCTGTCTAGTCAAGGCTATGGTTTTTCCAGTGGTCAAGTATGGATGAGAGTTGGACTGTGAAGAAAGCTGAGCACCGAAGAATTGATGTTTTTGAACTGTGGTGAGGAGAAGACTCTTGAGAGTCCCTTGGACTGCAAGGAGATCTAACCAGTCCATTCTAAAGAAAATCAGTCCTGGGTTTTCATTGGGAGGACTGATGCTAAAGCTGAAACTCCAATACTTTGGCCACCTCATGTGAAGAGTTGACTCATTGGAAAATACTCTGATGCTGGGAGGGGTTGGGGGCAGGAGGATAAGGGGTCGACAGAGGAAGAGATGACTGGATGGCATCACCGACTTGTTGGACATGAGTTTGAGTGAACTCTGGGAGTTGATGATGGACAGGGAGGCCTGGCGTGCTGCGATTCATGGGGTTGCAAAGAGTCAGACACTACTGCGACTGAACTGAACTGATACTGTATTGTTGTTTTTCTTTCTGGCTTATTTCACTCTGTACAATAGGCTCCAGTTTCATCCACCTCATTAGAACTGATTCAAATATTCCATTTAATGGCTGAGTAATACTCCATTGTGTATATATACCACAGCTTTCTTATCCATTCATCTGCTGATGGACATCTAGGTGCTTCCATGTCCTGGCTATTATAAACAGTGCTGCGATGAACATTGGAGTACACATGTCTCTTTCAATTCTTGTTTCCTCAGTGTGTATGCCCAGCAGTGGGATTGCTGTGTCATATGGCAGTTCTGTTTCCAGGTTTTTGTGTTTTTTTTTTTTTTTATTTTATTTTTAAACTTTACAATATTGTGTTAGTTTTGCCAAATATCGAAATGAATCCGCCACAGGTATACCCGCGCTCCCCATCCTGAACCCTCCTCCCTCCTCCCTTCCCCACCCTCCCTCCGGGTCGTCCCAGTGCACCAGCCCCAAGCATCCAGTACCGTGCATCGAACCTGGACTGGCGACTCATTTCATACATGATATTATACATGTTTCAATGCTATTCTGCCAAATCTTCCCACCCTCTCCCTCTCCCACAGAGTCCATAAGACTGATCTATACATCGGTGTCTCTTTTGCAGTCTCGTACACAGGGTTATTGTTACCATCTTTCTAAATTCCATATATATGTGTTAGTATACTGTATTGGGGTTTTTCTTTCTGGCTTACTTCACTCTGTATAATAGGTTCCAGTTTCATCCATCTCATTAGAACTGATTCAAATGCATTCTTTTTAATGGCTGAGTAACACTCCATTGTGTATATGTACCACAGCTTTCTTATCCATTCATCTGCTGATGGGCATCTAGGTTGCTTCCATGTCCTGGCTATTATAAACAGTGCTGCGATGAACATTGGGGTACACGTGTCTCTTTCCCTTCTGGTTTCCTCAGTGTGTATGCCCAGCAGTGGGATTGCTGGATCATAAGGCAGTTCTATTTCCAGTTTTTTAAGGAATCTCCACACTGTTCTCCATAGTGGCTGTACTAGTTTGCATTCCCACCAACAGTGTAAGAGGGTTCCCTTTTCTCCACACCCTCTCCAGCATTTATTGCTTGTAGACTTTTGGATCGCAGCCATTCTGACTGGTGTGAAATGGTACCTCATAGTGGTTTTGATTTGCATTTCGCTGATAATGAGTGATGTTGAGCATCTTTTCATGTGCTTGTTAGCCATCTGTATGTCTTCTTTGGAGAAATGTCTATTTAGTTCTTTGGCCCATTTTTTGATTGGGTCATTTATTTTTCTGGAGTTGAGCTGTAGGAGTTGCTTGTATTTTTTTGAGATTAGTTGTTTGTCCGTTGCTTCATTTGCTATTATTTTCTCCCATTCTGAAGGCTGTCTTTTCACCTTGCTAATAGTTTCCTTTGTTGTGCAGAAGCTTTTAAGTTTAATTAGGTCCCATTTGTTTATTTTTGCTTTTATTTCCAATGTTCTGGGAGGTGGGTCATAGAGGATCCTGCTATGATGTATGTCGGAGAGTGTTTTGCCTATGTTCTCCTCTAGGAGTTTTATAGTTTCTGGTCTTATGTTTAGATCTTTAATCCATTTTGAGTTTATTTTTGTGTAAGGTGTTAGAAAGTGTTCTAGTTTCATTCTTTTACAAGTGGTTGACCAGTTTCCCCAGCACCACTTGTTAAAGAGATTGTCTTTAATCCATTGTATATTCTTGCCTCCTTTGTCAAAGATAAGGTATCCATAGGGGTGTGGATTTATCTCTGGGCTTTCTATTTTGTTCCATTGATCAATATTTCTGTCTTTGTGCCAGTACCATACTGTCTTGATAACTGTGACTTTGTAATAGAGCCTGAAGTCAGGTAGATTCCTCCAGTTCCATTCTTCTTTCTCAAGATCGCTTTGGCTATTCGAGGTTTTTTGTATTTCCATACAAATTGTGAAATTATTTGTTCTAGCTCTGTGAAGAATACCGTTGGTAGCTTGATAGGGATTGCATTGAATCTATAAATTGCTTTGGGTAGTATACTCATTTTCACTATATTGATTCTTCCAATCCATGAACATGGTATATTTCTCCATCTATTAGTGTCCTCTTTGATTTCTTTCACCAGTGTTTTATAGTTTTCTATATATAGGTCTTTAATTTCTTTAGGTAGATATATTCCTAAGTATTTTATTCTTTCTGTTGCAATGGTGAATGGAATTGTTTCCTTAATTTCTCTTTCAGTTTTCTCATTATTAGTGTATAGGAATGCAAGGGATTTTTGTGTGTTGATTTTATATCCTGCAACTTTACTATAATCATTGATTAGTTCTAGTAATTTTCTGGTGGAGTCTTTAGGGTTTTCTATGTAGAGGATCATGTCATCTGCAAACAGTGAGAGTTTTACTTCTTTTCCAATTTGGATTCCTTTTATTTCTTTTTCTGCTCTGATTGCTGTGGCCAGAACTTCCAAAACTATGTTGAATAGTAATGGTGAAAGTGGGCACCGTTGTCTTGTTCCTGACTTTAGAGGAAATGCTTTCAATTTTCCACCATTGAGGATAATGTTTGCTGTGGGTTTGTCATATATAGCTTTTATTATGTTGAGGTATGTTTCTTATATTCCTGCTTTCTGGAGAGTTCTTATTATAAATGGATGTTGAATTTTGTCAAAGGTTTTCTCTGCATCTATTGAGATAATCATATGGTTTTTGTTTTTCAATTTTTTAATGTGGTGTATTACATTGATTGATTTGCGGATATTGAAGAATCCTTGCATCCCTGGGATAAAGCCCACTTGGTCATGGTGTATGATCTTTTTAATGTGTTGTTCGATTCTGATTGCTAGAATTTTGTTAAGGATTTTTGCATCTATGTTCATCAGTGATATTGGCCTGTAGTTTTCTTTTTTTGTGGGATCTTTGTCAGGTTTTGGTATTAGGGTGATGGTGGCCTCATAGAATGAGTTTGGAAGTTTACCTTCCTCTGCAATTTTCTGGAAGAGTTTGAGCAGGATAGGTGTTAGCTCTTCTCTAAATTTTTGGTAGAATTCAGCTGTGAAGCCATCTGGACCTGGGCTTTTGTTTGCTGGAAGATTTTTGATTACAGTTTCAATTTCCGTGCTTGTGATGGGTCTGTTAAGGTTTTCTATTTCTTCCTGTTCCAGTTTTAGAAAGTTGTACTTTTCTAAGAATTTGTCCATTTCTGCCATGTTGTCCATTTTATTGGCATATAATTGTTGATAGTAGTCTCTTATGATCGTTTGTATTTCTGTGTTGTCTGTTGTGATCTCTCCATTTTCATTTCTAATTTTATTGATTTGATTTTTCTCCCTTTGTTTCTTGATGAGTCTGGCTAATGGTTTGTCAATGTTATTTATCCTTTCAAAGAACCAGCTTTTGGCTTTGTTGATTTTTGCTATGGTCTCTTTTGTTTCTTTTGCATTTATTTCTGCCCTAATTTTTAAGATTTCTTTCCTTCTACTAACCCTGGGGTTCCTCATTTCTTCCTTTTCTAGTTGCTTTAGGTGTAGGGTTAGGTTATTTATTTGACTTTTTTCTTGTTTCTTTAGGTATGCCTGTATAGCAATGAACTTTCCCCCTTAGGACAGCTTTTAAAGTGTCCCACAGGTTTTGAGTTGTTGTGTTTTCATTTTCATTAGTTTCCATGCAAATTTTGATTTCTTTTTTGACTTCTTCTGTGATTTGTTGGTTATTCAGCAGCGTGTTGTTCAGCCTCCATATGTTGGAATTTTAGATAGTTTTTCTCCTGTAATTGAGATCTAATCTTATTGCATTGTGGTCAGAAAAGATGCTTGGAATGATTTCTATTTTTTTGAATTTACCAAGGCTAGATTTATGGCCCAGGATGTGATCTATCCTGGAGAAGGTTCCATGTGCGCTTGAGAAAAAGGTGAAATTCATTGTTTTGGGATGAAATGTCCTATAGATATCAATTAGGTCTAACTGGTCTATTGTATCGTTTAACGTTTGTGTTTCCTTGTTAATTTTCTGTTTAGTTGATCTATCCATAGGTGTGAGTGGGGTATTAAAGTCTCCCACTATTATTGTGTTATTGTTAATTTCTCCTTTCATACTTGTTAGCATTTGTCTTACATATTGCAGTGCTCTCGTGTTGGGTGCATATATATTTATAATTGTTATATCTTCTTCTTGGATTGATCCTTTGATCATTAGGTAGTGACCGTCTTTGTCTCTTTTCACAGCCTTTGTTTTAAAGTCTATTTTATCTGATATAAGTATTGCTACTCCTGCTTTCTTTTGGTCCCTATTTGCATGGAAAATCTTTTTCCAGCCCTTCACTTTCAGTCTGTATGTGTCCCCTGTTTTGAGGTGGGTCTCTTGTATACAACATATGTAGGGGTCTTGTTTTTGTATCCATTCAGCCAGTCTTTGTCTTTTGGTTGGGACATTCAACACATTTACATTTAAGGTAATTACTGATAAGTATGATCCCGTTGCCATTTACTTTATTGTTTTGGGTTCGAGTTTATACACCGTTTTTGTGTTTCCTGTCTAGAGAATATCCTTTAGTATTTGTTGGAGAGCTGGTTTGGTGGTGCTGAATTCTCTCAGCTTTTGCTTGTCTGAGAAGCTTTTGATTTCTCCTTCATATTTGAATGAGATCCTTGCTGGGTACAATAATCTGGGCTGTAGGTTATTTTCTTTCATCCCTCTAAGTATGTCTTGCCATTCCCTCCTGGCTTGAAGAGTTTCTATTGAAAGATCAGCTGTTATCCTAATGGGAATTCCCTTGTGTGTTATTTGTTGTTTTTCCCTTGCTGCTTTTAATATTTGTTCTTTGTGTTTGATCTTTGTTAATTTGATTAATATGTGTCTTGGGGTGTTTCGCCTTGGGTTTATCCTGTTTGGGACTCTCTGGGTTTCTTGGACTTGGGTGATTATTTCCTTTCCCATTTTAGGGAAGTTTTCAACTATTATCTCCTCAAGTATTTTCTCATGGTCTTTCTTTTTGTCTTGTTCTTCTGGGACCCCTATGATTCGAATGTTGTAGTGTTTAATATTGTCCTGGAGGTCTCTGAGATTGTCCTCATTTCTTTTAATTTGTTTTTCTTTTATCCTCTCTGATTCATTTATTTCTACCATTCTATCTTCTAATTCACTAATCCTATCTTCTGCCTCTGTTATTCTACTATTTGTTGCCTCCAGAGTGTTTTTAATTTCATTTATTGCATTATTCATTTTATATTGACTCTCTTTTATTTCTTCTAGGTCCTTGTTAAACCTTTCTTGCATCTTCTCGATCTTAGTCTCCAAGCTATTTATCTGTGATTCCATTTTGATTTCAAGATTTTGGATCAATTTCACTATCATTATTCGGAATTCTTTATCAGGTAGATTCCCTATCTCTTCCTCTTTAGTTTGGTTTGGTGGGCTTTTATCCTGTTCCTTTATCTGCTGGGTATTCCTCTGTCTCTTCATCTTGTTTAAATTGCTGAGTTTGGGGTGTCCTTTCTGTATTCTGGCAGTTTGTGGAGTTCTCTTTATTGTGGCGTTTCCTCGCTCTGTGTGGGTTTGTACAGGTGGCTTGTCAAGGTTTCTTGGTTAGGAAAGCTTGCGTCGGTGTTCTGGTGAGTGGAGCTGTATTTCTTCTCTCTCCTTTCGAAGACTTAGGTTGCTTTTCTGGGTGCCTGATGTCCTCTGCCGGCTTTCAGAAGTTGTTTTGTGGAATTTACTCGGTGTTTAAATGTTCTTTTGATGAATTTGTGGGGGAGAAAGTGTTCTCCCCATCCTACTCCTCCGCCATCTTAGCTCCTCCTCTGTTTCCAGGTTTTTAAGGAATCTCCACACTGTTCTCCATAGTGGCTGTACTAGTTGCATTTCCACCAACAGAGTAAGAGGGTTCCCTTTTCTCCACACCCTCTCCAGCATTTATTGCTTGTAGACTTTAGATAGCAGCCATTCTGACTGGTGTGAAATGGTACCTTATTGTGGTTTTGATTTGCATTTCTCTGATAATGAGTGATGTTGATCATCTTTTCATGTGTTTGTTAGCCATCTGTATGTCTTCTTTGGAGAACTGTCTGTTTAGTTCTTTGGCCCACTTTTTGATTTGGTCTTTTATTTTTCTGGAATTGAGCTGTAGGAATTGTTTGTATATTTTTGAGATTAATTCTTTGTCAGTTGCTTCATTTGCTATTATTTTCTCCCATTCTGAAGGCTGTCTTTTCACTTTGCTTATAATTTCCTTTGTTGTGCAGAAGCTTTTAATTTTAATTAGGTCCCATTTGTTTATTTTTGCTTTTATGTCTAATATTCTAGAAGGTGGGTCATAGAGGATCCTGCTGTGGTCTTGTCAGAGAGTGTTTTGCCTATGTTTTCCTCTAGGAGTTTTATAGTTTCCGGTCATACGCTTAGATCTTTAATACATTTTGAGTTTGTTTTGTATATGTGTTAGAAAGTGTTGTAGTTTCATTCTTTTACAAGTGTTTGACCAGTTTTCCCAGCACCATTTGTTAAAGAGATTGTCTTTAATCCATTGTATATTCTTGCCTCCTTTGTCAAAGATAAGGTTTCCATAGGTGCGTGGATTTATCTCTGGGATTTCTGTTTTGTTTCATTGATCTATATTTCTGTCTGTGCCAGTACCATACTTTCTTGATGACTGTGGCTTTGTAGTAGAGCCTGAAGTCAGGCAGGTTGATTCCTCCAGTTCCATTCTTCTTTTCAAGATGGCTTTGGCTTCAAGGTTCTTTGTATTTTCATACAAACTGTGAAATTATTTTTTCTAATTCTCTGAAAAATACCACTGGTAGCTTGATAGGGATTGCATTGAATCTATAGATTGCTTTGGGTAGTATACTCATTTTCACTATATTTATTCTTCTGATCCATGAACACAGTATATTTCTCCATCTATTAGTGTCCTCTTTGATTTCTTTCACCAGTATTTTATAGTTTTCTACATATAGGTCTTTTTTTCTTTAGGTAGATATATTCCTAAGTATTTTATACTTTTCGTTGCAATGGCGAATGGGATTGTTTCCTTAATTTCTCTTTCTGTTTTCTCATTGTTAGTGTATAGGAATGCAAGGGATTTGAGGAAGAATTCAAGCTCAGAAATCAAGAGAGTGGTAGGAAGGCTGAATGAGGAAGAGAAAGGGAAAAGGAAGAATGAAGATTGAGGTATGGGAGCAAGGTATTCACACAAATTGCAATACAAAGACACAGAAATAAGAGCACAAAGTGAATAAAGAAGTTGAAAGAGAATACGATTGAACTTTAAGGTGTATCAAAACTTTATGATAAATGTTATAAATGTATGATCTTTGAGAGCAAAGATGAAATGATATTATAATATGTAATAAAGTTAATTTTACTAATACATATGTTTAATATTTATTTTAAATATTGTTTCTAATGCAGAGTTCTAAAAATGCAACATATGAAGAAGATGTAAAGGAGGAAGAAAAACAGAGTGATGAGTATCTAAGATTAAAACAGATCACTAAATCTTGTATTGTTTTCCCAAAATAAGGATGCAAAACTCTCATTCTTGAGTAAAAAGGAATCAAATAATTCATACTGCCCCTCCTCCTGTTTCTGTACTGGAACCTCACAGGCCTTTGAGCAACTTCTTTTGAACCATTCCCTAAAGAAACGATTGCTCTAGAAGCTATGTTCACAATCTGCAATGACAGCCACAGTGATTTCATCCTTCTAGGCTTCTCTGACAAGCCATATTTGGAGAGGATGCTCTTTTCAGTAATTCTGATCTCTTATTGCTTAACTATTACAGGAAATGTGGTCATAATTCTTGTCTCCTTGAAGGATCCAAAACTCCACAGCCCGATGTATTACTTTCTTTCTAACCTATCTCTGCTAGATCTCTGTTTCACCAGCAGCTGTGTTCCACAAATGTTGGTTAATTTCTGGGGTCCAGAGAAGACCATCAGCTACACTGGCTGTGCCATTCAACTCTATATCTTCTTGTGGCTTGGGACCACTGAATGTGTCCTGCTTGTGGTCATGGCTGTGGACCGCTGTGTGGCAGTGTGTCATCCACTCCAATATACCACTCTCATGCACCCAAAACTTTGTCTACAGCTGGCCGTCCTAGCATGGGGGACTGGCCTGATTCAGTCTCTGATTCAGTCTCCTGCTACCCTCCGGTTACCTTTCTGCTCCCACCAGAGGGTGGATGACATTGTGTGTGAAGTTCCAGCCCTCATTCAGGTCTCTAGTGCAGACACCACCGACATTGAAATCCAGATACTCATAGCTGGTATTATACTCCTGGTGGTGCCCTTGATTATTATCCTTTCCTCTTACGTTGCTATTGCTAAAGCTGTGCTGAGAATAGTCAACTGCAGGGAAGAAGAAAGCATTTGGCACCTGCACTTCTCATCTTCTTGTAGTGTCTCTCTTCTATGGCACTGTCACAGCTGTTTATCTTCAACCCAAGAGTCGCTATGCTCATGAACAGGGCAAGTTTCTCACTCTTTTCTACACTGTTGTAACCCCGACTCTTAACCCACTCATCTATACTCTAAGGAACAAGGAGGTAAAGGGGGCACTAATAAGGCTGGGGAGGAGGACCTGGAATATTCAGAATAACTAAAGATGTTGACATATATTGGATGTTTGCTTAACCTGAGAAAGAAAATAACTTTATCATAAAAAGCTGAAGATATACCTCCCAACCTTAGAGTAGTAGAAAAGGAGCTGCAGTTTGCTCAAGCTGAGATTTCAGTCCTATTCATCAATCATTGATTAAGCCTTATTTGCTTCATGGTGCTGGTTTAGGCACAGTATATGGTAGAAATGAATATATTTATTAGTCATATTAAATAGCACATAATATAGTTGAATTGGGGCAACAAAAGAAACACAAACTTGCAAAATAAAAGACTAAGTATAACATTTCATGCCTTTCCATGATTTCTCTTTCCTTTGTTCTATTTTCCTCCACTATAGTGTTTCTATTTCCCAACTATTACTTCCATCTAAACATCTAGTCCCAACAAGGCTCCTAACATTTTTAGAGAGTGTTCAAGAAATACTTAAGTAATCTAATCAGTTGGTCTAGTTTTGAGTTACTTCTGCCTTCTTGCTTCAGTCTGTCCTTTGTTGATGTGTGATGTGCCTAGAAATCCCCATTGCACCAGTGTTTGCCAAGCAGAGGTCAGTACTTACTGCTGTCTGGTGCTACTGCTCTACAAACCTGTATCCAAGTTTCTTAGTTTGAGCTCCAATATTCTGGGCCTCCAATGATAGGAACTGACTTCATTTTTCCTCATTCTGAGTCTCTGTCATAATGAAATGGCTTTCTTTTTATCAAATCCAATTCTTATTCATTCATTTTTTTTTTTTTACTAGTCATCTATTTTGCACTAGATTCTGGGTATGTAATGGTAGATAAGTCCCTTGTGTCTCAATTTGTAAAAAATCTGCCTACAATGTGGGAGACCTGGGTTCGATCCCTGGATTGGGAATACCCTTGGAGAAAGGAAAGGCTACCCACTCCAGTATTCTGGCCTGGAGAATTTCATGGACTGTATAGTCCATTGTCATTGGAAAAGACTCTGATACTGGGAGGGATTGGGGGCAAGAGGAGAAGGGGACGACAGAGGATGAGATGGCTGGATGGCATCACTGACTCGATGGATGTGAGTCTGGGTGAACTCCGGGAGTTGGTGATGGACAGGGAGGCCTGGTGTGCTGCGATTCATGGGGTCGCAAAGAGTTGGACACGACTGAGCGACTGAACTGAACTGATAGTCCATAGGGTTGCAAAGAGTCAGACATGACTGAGCAACTTTCACTTTTCAAGACACAAAAAATCACTAACATCATGGAGTTTATTGTCCAAAGCTATATAGAGATATTAACCAAAATATTTTTAATTTATCATCTTAACGGGGAGACACTTGCTCTTCAACTCCTGCTTTGGTCTGATTACCATGCCTCATGCCTTTTGACTTTTGCATATTATCCACCAAAATTTATTTATTGATGATTTTTATCTACCACTTATAAGTGTTCACTACTCTAGTTTGTTTCACTGAAATCAAGGGTATAAACTTGATTCTCCTGTAAGATTGTCTAATCAACTATACCTCCCATCTGCTGATGCCTATTGCATGAGGAGATGGAATTAGTATGAGGCCCTATTCCATCCCATTTTCCTATACTAATGAACTGTACCACTTGTTTCTGATTTGGAGATTTCATATCAAATTTTTAAAATGAATTATTATTTGTGATCTTTTTTTTAAATATAAATTTATTTATTTTAATTGGAGGATAATTACTTTACAATATTATATTGGTTTTGCCATACATCAACATGAATCCGCGACGGGTGTACATGTGTTTCTCATCCTGAACCCTTCTCCCACCTCCCTCCTTAAAAAAGCATTAAGTTACTCAAACCGACACTAAACTTGTAAGAAATAACAATACATTTCTCGGCCTGGCGCTAGGCGGGACCTGCCGCGCCAGCAGTCCTGTGGCGTCGACAGCGATGGAGCGGGAGCCAGCGAGCTGTGAGGAGGGAGAAGCCGTGAATGCCTCGGGAGCTGCGGCCGCCTCGGCGTTCAGGGAATCGGCACAGCAGATGAGTAATGAAAGAGGCTTTGAAAATGTAGAACTGGGAGTCATAGGAAAAAAGAAGAAAGTCCCAAGGAGAGTCATCCACTTTGTTAGCGGTGAAACAATGGAAGAGTACAGCACAGACGAAGATGAAGTGGACAGCCTGGAGAAGAAAGACGTTCTGCCTCCTGTTGATCCGACAAAACTTACCTGGGGCCCCTACTTATGGTTTCACATGCTTCGTGCTGCCACATCCACCCTCTCAGTTTGTGACTTTCTTGGAGAGAAGATTGCATCTGTTTTGGGCATCAGCACCCCAAAATACCAGTATGCAATTGATGAGTATTACCGGATGAAGAAGGAGGAAGAAGAAGAAGAAGAAAATAGAATGTCAGAAGAAGCAGAAAGACAATACCAACAAAATAAGCTGCAGGCTGATTCCGTTGTTCAGTCCGATCAACCAGAAACGCTGGCATCCAGTTCATTTGTGAATCTCAATGTTGAAATGGAGGGAGATTGTGAAGTAATTACAGAAAGCAAACAAAATCCAGTCTCTGTCCCTCTGTAGAATGAAATGACTATCAGACTTCTAAGGTAGTTTTTATACCAGAAACTTTCACATTCTCTATTCAATGGGTCTTGGGACTTAATACAATTATTTATATTTTAAATTATTATCAAGAAAGGGAAGAATGTTTCTTTATTCTTAAACTCTATCTAGCAAAAGCCAGATTTGAAATTTGGATCTTTGTATTGTGCTTTTACTGTGTCAAATTAGTGCTTTGGTTTTAAAATGATCTTTAAAAAAGGTAAGGACATTCTAGAGCCTTAACCACCAACTAGGAAGAGTTAAATTATCAAGCTTGTCTTTGTGTAAGAAAAAAAAATGGGTAAGTTGCTGATGAAGACTAACTGGAGCTGATATTTGTGGTCTTGGATTAAAATGAGGATTTTTGCCCTAGATTTTCTCATGTTATGTCTTATATTTATATATCTAACCATTCATTTCATACTAAGGATGGTTTACTGAGTGTAATAAAAGGAGCACGATAAAAAAAAATACATTTCTCACTGTTGATAAGAGAACAATGGTTGTATAAGCATTTGTTATCTTTCCACTCTATTCTAAGATTAAAGGAAGCAAATGGGAAGGAATCTAAAAGGACAGAGGTCGTTTTGTGACATATTGCATTAAGATAGTAAAGCTGGAGCAGCTCTAGGGAATGTTGAGGTTTATGATGTGGACACAGTAATGAGTACCTGAAATGAAAAGTGGTATCTACCTTGGAGATGCAAACAGGGATGCCGGCATATTTAAAAGTTCATCTTACTTTTGACATAGGCTGCAATGATACCAGGTCTTTTAGTAAGTGAAAAGTTGTGCATCTGATGCCAAAATGTAAATGCATGTGGAGAGAGGTCATGATACCAGTAAATGACAGCAGTATGAAGGGAAGAAGGTACATGGTTCCTCAGGCTTTAGAATTCATAAGATTCACATGGTATACGTGTTAAAAATTAAAGTACTTGTGTTTCATACTCAGAATTTCTGATTAAAAGCATTTGATTGTGCCCTGGGATGGGCATTTTAAATAAAACCATGGGTGATTCTGATGCAGGCTGCTTAGGATCACACTGTGGAAAGTTCTAGTCTAGATAGTTGCTCAGCCAAAATGACATGAGGTTCAAATGAATCCATGTATTTTAAAAATAGGAGCAAAAGGAATGATCTAGAAATAGAATAAAGCCAATAGCTCAAATACCACTTTCTAAAGTAGTGAGTGTGGGATTATTTCCTCATAAGGGAGTTGTGGTTGAAATGCTGTCTTCAAGAGAGGGTCTCAATTCAATTAACACTAGGAGGTATCAGTTCAGTTCAGTTCAGTTGCTCAGTCGTGTCCGACTCTTTGTGACCCCATGAATTGCAGCAGGCCAAGCCTCCCTGTCCATCACCAACTCCCGGAGTTCACTCTGACTCACGTCTATCAAGTCAGTGATGCCATCTAGCCACCTCATCCTCTGTCATCCCCTTCTCCTCTTGCCCCCAATCCCTCCCAGCATCAGAGTCTTTTCCAATGAGTCAACTCTTCACATGAGGTGGCCAAAGTACTGGAGTTTCAGCTTAGGATCATTCCTTCCAAAGAAATCCCAGGGCTGATCTCCTTCAGAATGGACTGGTTGGATCTCCTTGCAGTCCAAGGGACTCTCAAGAGTCTTCTCCAACACCACAGTTCAAAAGCATCAATTCTTTGGTGCTCAGCCTTCTTCACAGTCCAACTCTCACATCCATGCATGACCACAGGAAAAACCATAGCCTTGACTAGACGAACCTTTGTTGGCAAAGTAATGTCTCTGCTTTTGAATATGCTATCTAGGTTGGTCATAACTTTCCTTCCAAGGAGTAAGCGTCTTTTAATTTCGTGGCTGCAGTCACCATCAGCAGTGATTTTGGAGCCCAGAAAAATAAAGTCTGACACTGTTTCCACTGTTTCCCCATCTATTTGCCATGAAGTGATGGGACCAGATGCCATGATAGCAGACGTAGATATTTTTCTGGAACTCTCTAGCTTTTTCGATGATCCAACGGATGTTGACAATTTGATCTCTGGTTCCTCTGCCTTTTCTAAATCCAGCTTGAACATCTGGAAGGTACGTACAGTTCCATGTCTTGGCTATTGTAAGTTGTGCTGCTATGAGCATTGGGGTGCATATATCTTTTTTAAGTAGAGTTTTCTCCCATGCCAAGGAATGGGGTTTCAAGATTGTGTAGTAACTCTATCTTTAGCTTTTAAAGGAACCTCCATACTGATTTCCATACTGGCTGCTCCAACTAACATTCTCACCAACAATGTAGGAGGGTTCCTTTTTCTCCACAGCCTTTTCAGCATTTATTATCTGTAGACTTTTAAATGACAGCCATTCTGACTGTTGTGAGGTGATACCTCACTGTAATTTTGATTTGGATTTCTCTAATGATTGATGATATTGAGCATCTTTTCTTGTGCCTGTTGGCCATTAGTTAGTGACTTTGATTAGTTGAGAATCAACTTGGCATTATAGGATACTGACATTAAAATATAAGCACATTTTCTAGGCATTATTTTCATTTTTAGGTAAAGGCTGCTACTAAAATAATTTCACAATGAACTAAAGGTTACATGGGGCCAATTTCTTTATTGGAAATGCCTTGTGAAAAGATGTTAGTGTCCTATTGTTTCTACAGAAAGTTTTTCTTTTCTAATCAGCCTCTTCATGGCCCCCTTGAACTCCTTATTCCTTAGTGTATAGATCAGACAGAGGATGAGATGGCTGGATGGCATCACTGATTCGATGGACATGAGTTTGAGTGAACTTCAGGAGTTGGTGAAGGACAGGGAGGCCTGGCATGCTGTGATTCATGGGGTCGCAAAGAGTAGGACATGACTGAGCAACTGAACTGAACTGAACTGAACTGATAGAGCAGTGGGTTCAAGCTGTGAGTAACAATAGAGTAAAAGATATTGAGTAGTTTACCCTCATCCTGAGATGGACTGTTTCCTGGTTGTATGTACATGTAGATAACAGTCCCATAGAAGATGGATACCACAATGAGATAAGAGGAACAGGTCCCAAATGCTTTTTGTCTCCCTGCTGCACACTTGATCTTGAGCACAGCTACAGCAATGAAGCTATATGAAACCAGAATGAGAAGAAGTGGTGAGAGGAAAATGAAAAAACACGATGCAAATAAGATTTCTTCCATGACTTTGGTGTCCACACATGCAATTTTGACCATTGCAGATATCTCACAGAAATAGTGATCCAGGTGGTTTTCACATCGAGGAAGACTCATAGCATAGGGAGAGAGGATCGTGCAATTAATGATACCAATTATCCAGGTCATGGTCACTAGGCCTCGACAGAGTTGAGGGTTCATTATTGTCATATAATGTAGAGGCTTGCAGACAGCATTGAATCTGTCATTGGACATCACACCCCAGGAGCATACATTCAACTGTGCATAATGTCACATCAGTGAAAAGATGAAAGGCACAACCACTGAAAGAGATTTTTTTGTCTTTACCCCAAACATTGACCAACATCTGTGGGACTATATTTGTGGTATAACAGAGATCCAAGATGGCCAAATTTCTGAGGAAGAAGTACATAGGAATTTGGAGACGTTCCTCTAGTAATGGCAGCAGGATGATGGCAATATTTCCTATCAAGGCAATAGTGTAGAAGAAAAAGACAACTCCATAGATAATCATCTCCAGTTGAGGCCACCCAGGAAACCAAAGTAGCTATCATTGATCATTTCTTCTTATTTTCTTGATATCAACTGTGAAAATAAAATATTAAGTATTAGAAGCCATAGTGAGTATGTTTTTAAACAGTATTGCAGATATATATTGCTAAGATAAACATCACACAATTAAAAAGTTAGTATATAAGTCTCATAATTATTCTAACTTTCCTGTTTATCCAATTTGGTATAAAATTTATTTCAAGGGCAATTTGCCTCCAGCGTTTATACTCTCAATTACTTTGTCTCCTTCTGTGTCAAGGCAAAAAAACTGCAGAAGTCTCAGAAGAAAATCCTGAGAAAAATGGTTGAATGAAGCCAGATGGACTTCCCTTTACAAATCAGGATGCTGGAAAGGGGGTTGGGAATCAGCAAGAAATTATTGCCTCCTTCATCCAAGGGTTCATAGAAAATGAAGGTTTTATAACTCTTATTCCTTTTCTTAGTTAAGCTGCAAAGGTTCAATCCTGTTATCCATTTTCACTCTGCTATATAAATCTTCTGATCTTATATTTTAAAATGCAAAATTTCTTTCAACTAAAAACTTGTATCCCAATCATTATTTTCCTTTTTCCACTCCTCCCCAGAAACAGCATTCTCCCTCTTTCATTGCAGGTACCATATTTTTCATCTGTGTTTTTGATTCCAAATTCTATCATTTCCTATGGAGTGATGCTTTTAAATGGACCCATTTCTTAGTTTTATGTTCAATCATTAATATTCACAAATGACTATGTGACTATATGAATTGTCCATATCCTATCCCTCATCTTACAGAAGCTCCAGTTCTTATGCATTTAAAATGTTAAACCACTCCAAGAGGGGGGAAATTGTGTTATTTTTATGTTCATATCCCTAGTGACTTTTCTCAGATTTAGCACAGAAAAAAAATCTGTAAACATTTGATGTTGTTCCAAAGAGACTTTGATGACCACATGTGGATGTTTGTTTTCCTATCTAACAAAATTAGTGTCTTTTTACAAATGCATTTCTACTAAGAAAATGTCTGTCAAGCACACTAATGGGTTCTTAGTTTTTAAACCAATGGTCTTTTCTAAATTATTTGTCTACTTGAATTCTCTATGGCAGGTTAATGCCTTCTATATCAGACCTGCCCTTTGCCTTCAGATATAATTCTCTTAAATTTTTCACTAGCATTTGCCCCAGTGCAATTTCCATTCTTTTCCTCCTTTCTTCCTGCATTTATAAACAACATTCTCTAATGGAATTCCCTTCCCCCATATATCCTCTGCCTCTATGACTTAAGTTACTAATTCTGCACACCTAACTAAGAATTCTATTTTTTATGGCCCCTTCATCTTTTGCAGCTTCAAATTTACAAATTTAGCTAATCTGTGGGGATTTCCACTGGATTTTACTCCCATATCAAGCAATATGCAAAATTGAATTCATTCTGTTTTAAATCTTAAAACAAAAGCTTTTTATCCATATAGCTGCCTCATAAGGTATCTCCTAGGTTCTTAACAAATGTTTGTTAAAATGAATTTATGAATTTGGGGGACAGAAATTAAAAACACAAATACCCATTTTCATGTGAAATCAATTAGGATTTAATATACATCTCAAACTTTGAAGAAAAGAAAATTGGTATAAAAGCCAGAAGCTTTTATGCAAATTCTTTAAATTGGAAATCTTATCAAATGTTTTTAAAACAGCATAATTTCTCTCCCCACTTACCCTAATTAAGCTTAGTGAGCTTTTCTGTGGTGGTGATTTAACCAAGGACTTTCTGGAAGAGAAAAATCCAACTCTTCTAAAGTAGGAAAAGTTTCTTTCTCTCTTTCTCTAAATAAGACTGAATATGTAATTCTTCATTACATGCTGCTGCTACTGCTGCTAAGTCGCTTCAGTTGTGTCCGACTCCATGCGACCGCATAGATGGCAGCCCACTAGGCTCCTCTGTCCCTGGGATTCTCCAGGCAAGAACACTGGAGTGGGTTGCCATTTCCTTCTCCAATGCATGAAAGTGAAAAGTGAAAGTGAAGTCACTCAGTCGTGTCTGACTCTTAGCGACCCCATGGACTGCAGCCCACCAGGCTCCTCCGTCCATGGGATTTTCCAGGCAAGAGTACTGGAGTGGGGTGCCATCAACTTCTCCGTCTTCATTACATAGTTCATACAATTTCCTCCCACTTGCCATTGAGATCCTACATGATAGCGGCAGGAGGCAGCCACTGACTGTCATCTTTCGCAGTTCATGTACCCATTCAAGAAGACTCTTCCCATTATACATTTCGGAGAAAAAAACATCTTCAGTGTGAAAGATAACAAGTAGTTTTCCCTAATCAGCCAAGATAAAATTTGTTGAGTCTGGGAAGATCTTGGGGACATTGGGTTACTCAATAGCAATTAAATGAGCGTTGTATAATTATCCAAGGAAGATCATTAAAAAAAAAAAAAATCTCCCAGGAGAAGTTCCCCTAGTTAACCAATAATATTGATATATGATTAAATAAATAACTACAACAATTTTACAAGTCAGTGTACATTTCTTATAAGTGGTTTGATCAATAAAATGCTTTTTTATTATCCTACTTTATATGGGAAAACATTGCTTGTCTAGAAGTTATAGATTATCACAAGGTAACAGACATAATGAACAATACAGATGAGACACACAAACCTACATACGATAGTAACTGTACTTTTTATCTTTTCTATCACCTCTAGTTTGTATCACCTAAACTTTCAAATATATTTTCATAACAATGAAATACCTAGTTTTGGCAAAAAAGGACAACGTCAACAGTAGGTGAACCTCATAGAAGTGTACCAGACTCACTACCACAGATAGAAAGGGTGAGAGAATTATAGTGACAATCATTGGATAGCTTTATGATTGAAAACCGTAATTTATTATTTAAACATTTGCCTGTTACTCCCATTGAGGGCACACTGATCAATTACACACTCCTTGGAAATTGCCATTTTTTTTATAACTGAGATTTTATTGGTTGTTTTGAGGATCACTATATAGACATTTCAGTTTGTACACAATTCTTCACATTTGTACCAAAAATCTAAAAAATCATGTAGTTGTGATTCTTAATAGTTGCTCTGTGACTTTTCAGCTTAAAATTTGGAGCAAATTTTTCTTAACAGGATATCAAGTATAAATTATATTCAAATATTGATATTCTGTTACATCATAAGTCCCACTAATTCACAATTTAATATCATATACACTACATACTCAAACTGTCAATCATTCACAGCACATTAACGAAGTTACTAGGAAAACTGGACTACCAGGACCATAGATGTTTTAGTGTGCACAAAATCCTGACCAGGAGAGCCAAGATCAAAGAGTGGTTTGCTGTAGGAAACAATTCTACCAAAACAATATGGGAAGAGAATTTAAAGTGTTCAAGGCATTAAAAGCACAACTGACTCCAAATTGCCATTTAGTATGCTTTTGTATTATAGGATCCAAGACAATCAAAGCCTCCCATATTCAATATCCCACTATTTTCTGGTTACACCAAAAAATAAACAACCAGAAAATGATTTCACTTCTTAAAAAAAAAAGAATTTACACTTAAAAAATGGGATGAGGTGGGATTCCCTCCTTTAAAAATTTTTTATAGAGCTACTAAAAAACTTGCATTTACAAAATAGTTGATAAAAATATTCCTCAGGATTGTACAAGAAGGGAAATAGGGCCCACTGACAAGACTGGGTGTGTGGTATTAATCAGACTTGGCTTCTTTATTTTCTGCTTCATCAGAGGCTGGGCTCTCCTCGTTTTTAGTCTCTCCATTTTCTGCAGGTAAGTCTTCTTTAGTCTCTTGGTTGGCCACTTTCACCTGTTTTCTCCTTGCTCCTCTTTTCCCTTTTGTTTGCACTTTTTTGTCTGAAGATTTAACCTTTCCTGCCGCCATTTTGGCTTCAATTCAGTTCAGTTCAGTCGCTCAGTCGTGTCTGACTCTTTGCAACCCCATGAACCGCAGCATGCCAGGCCTCCCTGTCTATCACCAACTCCTGGAGCCTATCGAAACTCATGTCCATCCAGTTGGTCCATCCACTCATGCCATCCAACCATCTCATCTTCTGTCGTCCCCTTCTTCTCCTGCTGTCAATCTTTCCCAGCATCAGGGTCTTTTCAAATGAGAAGGCTCTTCGCATCAGGTGGCCAAGGTTTTGGAGTTTCAGCTTCAACATCAGTCCTTTCAAAGAACACCCAGGGCTGATCTCCTTTAGGATGGACTGGTTGGATCTCCTTGCAGTCCAAGGGACTCTCAAGAGTCTTCTCCAACACCATAGTTCAAAAGCATCAATTCTTCGGTGCTCAGCTTTCTTTATAGTCCAACTCTCACATTCATACATGACTACTGGAAAAACCACAGCCTTGACTACACGGACCTTTGTTGACAAAGTAATGCCTCTGCTTTTTAATATGCTCTTTGGCTTAGCTTCCACTTTTGCAGGAGCTGGTTTAGCTGACAACCTCCCCGATCTCCTCTTGGGCTCCTCCTTTGCTGACCCCTCAGTGGAGCTGACCTTCCTCTTGGGCATCTTGGTGTAGGGGCAGGCAAGAACCTGCCTGAGGGCCGCAGTGAGCCTAGAGCCTTCGCAAAGCTGAGTAGCCTGACCTCTGCTGCTCCTCCCGCCACCCGAGCTCCAAATTGCCATTTTATATGTATGTAGTTCCAAATAATATTCAGCAGTTTTTGCTGTTGAATAGTTTTAGTAACTGCATCAGAAAATGTAAGCCTTGTCAGTGATCCTTAGGTTATTTATAATGGCAGATTAAAATTCTATTATCGTATAATGAAAAATCATTACTTCTCCTTGTCTGAGAAACTTCTTCAACAAGGAAAATAATAAAAGCACAAATGCAAACTTCATTTTAAAATCTGATCTCTGAAATATAGATCATAAAATAGAAAAAGACTCTGGAATTAGAGAAGGCCAGACAGGTGTGGAACAATGCAGGAAAAGGGTGCCCACTACTGCAAATAGCTGAAAGAACCCCTATCTCTCTGTGAATATAGCCTGTGGTGAATTATCTGACTCATTAAAACAACAGGAACGGGAAATGAGGCATTATCAATGGGAGAATTCCTAACCCTGAAATGACTTATAGAAAAAGCTAAGAAGAAACCACTGAGCTAAATGATATTTGAAAGATACAGTCTATTGTTTGATCACTGGACTTGAGTGAGACTGCACTGTGAAAAGACTTAATGTAGAAAATCTTAGTTGACAACATAAAATTATAGCCTAAAAAGCTCACTTCTACACACAACCCTGGGTCTGAAGAAACATTCATTTCTTAATTTAATTTTTATTTCATATTGGAGTATTGTTAATTTATAATATTGAATAGAATTCCCTGTGCTGTACAGTAGGTCTTTGTTGATTATTTATTTTATATATAGTAGTGTATATACGTTAATGCCAAACTCCTATTTATTCCTCCCCCTGCTTTTGTGTTTGGTGACCATAAGTTTGTTTTCTCTGTCTATGGGTCTGTTTCTGTTCTGTAAATAAGTTCATTTGTATCACTTGTATGTAGAATCTTAAAAAAAAAAAAAAAATGCATTACTGTCGGGAGCCAGTGTGAGGAACTCCGCCCGTGGCAAAGGTCATGAGGAAGGAGGCTAGGCATACGCAAAGGTGGGATCGAGCCTCAGGAGTCCCCCCTGGATATTCTCGAGCATCTACCCCCAAAACCAGAGTCTGCCTACTTTACTGCTTTGTGCTCTCACCTCTGACCCTATGGGGGCTGTCCCCCACCACCATCTCGCTCTCTCTGAAAAAGAGTTAATTTACGGCTCCAGTTAATAAAGTTCTTGGGCATTCAGATCAGATCAGATCAGATCAGTCACTCAGTCGTGTCCGACTCTTTGTGACCCCATGAATCGCAGCACGCCAGGCCTCTCTGTCCATCACCAACTCCTGGAGTTCACTCAGACTCATGTCCATCGAGTCAGTGATGCCATCCAGCCATCTCATCCTCTGTCATCCCCTTCTCCTCTTGCCCCCAATCCCTCCCAGCATCAGAGTCTTTTCCAATGAGTCAACTCTTCACATGAGGTGGCCAAAGTACTGGAGTTTCAGCTTTAGCATCATTCCTTCCAAAGAAATCCCAGGGCTGATCTCTTTCAGAATGGACTGGTTGGATCTCCTTGCAGTCCAAGGGACTCTCAAGAGTCTTCTCCAACACCACAGTTCAAAAGCATCAATTCTTCGGCACTCAGCCTTCTTCACAGTCCAAATCTCACATCCATACAGGACCACAGGAAAAACCATAGCCTTGACTAGACGGACCTTTGATGGCAAAGTAATGTCTCTGCTTTTGAATATGCTATCTAGGTTGGTCATATCTTTCCTTCCAAGGAGTAAGCGTCTTTTAATTTCATGGCTGCAGTCACCATCTGCAGTGATTTTGGAGCCCAGAAAAATAAAGTCTGACACTGTTTCCACTGTTTCCCCATCTATTTCCCATGAAGTGATGGGACCAGATGCCATGATCTTCATTTTCTGAATGTTGAGCCTTAAGCCAACTTTCTCACTCTCCACTTTCACTTTCATCAAGAGGCTTTTGAGTTCCTCTTCACTTTCTGCCATAAGGGTGGTGTCATCTGCATATCTGAGGTTCTTGGTATTTCTCTCCGCAATCTTGATTCCAGCTTGTGTTTCTTCCAGTCCAGCATTTCTCATGATGTACTCTGCAAAAAAGTTAAATAAACAGGGTGACAATATACAGCCGTGACGTACTCCTTTTCCTATTGAAACCAGTCTGTTATTCCATGTCCAGTTCTAACTGTTGCTTCCTGACCTGCATACAGATTTCTCAAGAGGCAGGTCAGGTGGTCTGGTATTCCCATCTCTTTCAGAATTTTCCACAGTTTATTGTGATCCACACAGTCAAAGGCTTTGGCATAGTCAATAAAGCAGAAATAAATGTTTTTCTGGAACTCTCTTGCTTTTTCCATGATCCAGCGGATGTTGGCAATTTGATCTCTGGTTCCTCTGCCTTTTCTAAAACCAGGTTGAATATCAGGAAGTTCACGGTTCACATATTGTTGAAGCCTGGCTTGGAGAATTTTGAGCATTACTTTACTAGCGAGTGAGATGAGTGCAATTGTGCGGTAGTTTGAGCATTCTTTGGCATTGCCTTTCTTTGGGATTGGAATGAAAATGGACCTTTTCCAGTCCTGTGGCCACTGCTGAGTTTTCCAAATCTGCTGGCATATTGAGTGCAGCACTGTCACAGCATCATCTCTCAGGATTTGAAATAGCTCCACTGGAATTCTATCACCTCCACTAGCTTTGTTCGCAGTGATGCTTTCTAAGACCCAGTTGACTTCACATTCCAGGATGTCTGGCTCTAGGTGAGTGATCACACCATCGTGATTATCTGGGTCATGAAGATCTTTTTTGTACAGTTCTTCTGTGTATTCTTGCCACCTCTTCTTAATATCTTCTGCTTCTGTTAAGTCCATACCATTTCTGTCCTTTATCGAGCCCATCTTTGCATGAAATGTTCCTTTGGTATCTCTAATTTTCTTGAAGAGATCTCTAGTCTTTCCCATTTTGTTATTTTCCTCTATTTCTTTGCATTGATCGCTGAAGAAGGCTTTCTTATCTCTTCTTGCTATTCTTTGGAACTCTGCATTCAGATGTTTATATTTTTCCTTTTCTCCTTTGCTTTTCACTTCTCTTCTTTTCACAGCTATTTGTAAGGCCTTCCCAGACAGCCATTTTGCTTTTTTGCATTTCTTTTTCATGGGGATGGTCTTGATCCCTGTCTCCTGTACAATGTCACGAACCTCATTCCATAGTTCATCAGGCACTCTATCAGATCTAGGCCCTTAAATCTATTTCTCACTTCCACTGTATAATCGTAAGGAATTTGAAATAGGTCATACCTGAATGGTCTAGTGGTTTTCCCTACTTTCTTCAATTTCAGTCTGTATTTGGCAATAAGGAGTTCATGATCTGAGCCACAGTCAGCTCCTGGTCTTGTTTTTGCTGACTGTATAGAGCTTCTCCATCTTTGGCTGCAAAGAATATAATCAATCTGATTTCGGTGTTGACCATCTGGTGATGTCTATGTATAGAGTCTTCTCTTGTGTTGTTGGAAGAGGGTGTTTGTTATGACCAGTGCATTTTCTTGGCAAAACTCTATTAGTCTTTGCCTTGCTTCATTCTGTATTTGAAGGCCAAATTTGCCTGTTACTCCAGGTGTTTCTTGACTTCCTACTTTTGCATTCCAGTCCCCTATAATGAAAAGGACATCTTTTTGGGGTGTTAGTTCTAAAAGATCTTGTAGGTCTTCATAGAACCATTCAACTTCAGCTTCTTCAGCATTACTGGTTGGGGCATAGACTTGGATTACTGTGATATTGAATGGTTTGCCTTGGAAATGAACAGAGATCATTCTGTCGTTTTTGAGATTGCATCCAAGTACTGCATTTCAGACTCTTTTGTTGACCATGATGGCCACTCCATTTCTTCTGAGGGATTCCTGCCCGCAGTAGTAGATATAATGGTCATCTGAGTTAAATTCACCCATTCCAGTCCATTTCAGTTCGCTGATTCCTAGAATGTCGACATTCACTCTTGCCATCTCTTGTTGACCACTTCCAATTTGCCTTGATTCATGGACCTGACATTCCAGGTTCCTATGCAATATTGCTCTTTACAGCATCGGACCTTTCTTCTATCACCAGTCACATCCACAGCTGGTTATTCTTTTTGCTTTGGCTCCATACCTTCATTCTTTCTGGAGTTATTTCTCCACTGATCTCCAGTAGCATATTGGGCACCTACTGACCTGGGGAGTTTCTCTTTCAGTATCCTATCATTTTGCCTTTTCATACTGTTCATTGGGCATTAGGGGTGTTTAAATCCAAACCCCTCAGATGGCTCTCTAACTAGCCTGACAAGTTTACTGAGACTCCTACAGCTATGCATAGGATTGTTTACAGTCTCCCAGCCACAAGAGGCACAGAAAGCTTAAGATATTCAAATAGCTTAGAGCCTGTCAGAGAGTTAGAAACTGTCAGAATAAAACTAGTGAAAGATTTCATAGATGATCCAATGCTTGCTGCCAAGTTTCCACATCCCCTGTTTTGTATCCTTGAATGTGTATTAATTAATATAGTTGGTATGTAGAAAAAATAAGTAGTGGCCTTGGTGCTAGCAACTTTAGACCCTTAAGGTAATAAATTCTTTCCTTTGTTGTAAACCCACTGCACCTCTGCCCTATAGGAATGCAACTTTATCTAATACCTTCGGAGGATGGCGCCAAACCTTAAAATAATTACTCTTAGAGAAAATAAGTCTTATGGGTTGACAAACCTTTGTCAAGAGTCATAAAATGTTAATAGGCCTTCTGGCCAGAAGGTGATGTAAATAACCTAAACCATTTGTATACGATATATTTGCAGGAAAGAAACCCTGGTTTCGATAAGGATCAAAGACTGCTGACTTTGCATGATTTCACACCCCCTATTATCCTTTATGTACAACTTATGGTATAAAAGCCCCTGTTGAAAATAAAGCTATGGGCCTTGCTCACCAAAGCTTGGTCTCCCCATGTCATTCTTTCTCTCAACCTCTGACTGAGTTTCCATCTGGGGCGTGGAGGTCCTCTGTGACCACTTATTTGCCTGGGCTTCTAAGACCCACTCGAGAAGGTGCCTAAGGTGGGGCACCTTCCACTGTTCAAGAGGGCGCCTCCGGCCTCCATGGTCAGAGCTAACCTGATGTCACAGGTTATATTGATTTTCCGCATAAACCAAGCTACTCAGACTCTTCTCCACTGAATTTTCTTACTAAGCTATCCTCATTCTATTACTCTTTATATCTCAAATTAATATTTAATTAAAGCCAGTGAACTCGCCGAAGCTGTCTCCCCTTCTAATTCCCTGGATCAGCCAGGGCTGGACCCCGGCACATTACCTTTAAGTAGACTCCAGACTTCATTTAGATTTCACCAGTTATTCCCTTAGTGTCCTCTTTCTGTCCCAGGATCCAATCTGGGATGCCACACTGCATTTGCTGTTATGTCTCACTATCCTCTGGTCTGTGACAGTTTCTGTCTCCTTTTTTCCATTTTTGAAATGATGTTGACAGTTTTGAGACATACTGTGAGGTATTTTACAGAATGCCCCTCGGTTTGTGTTGATTTAGTATTTGTCTCATGATTAGAGTGGGGCTGTGGGTTTTTGGAAAGAACACTGCAAAGTGCCACCTGTCTTGATATTCTTGTCACATCATCTCAGGGGTATATGACGTAACAGCACACTCATGGAAGCGTGTAGAATAGTGAGGAACCGGAAACACATGCTCAGAAACAGGAATACATTTAGTATCTTGTTATATCTGTATACAGGGATATTTCATAGGCATTTTAAATTATGATGTAGGTTAATATTTTTAAGTATAAAAAGTAGATCGCAAAGTAGGAGACATAGTAAGATTTCATTCAGTAATTACAAAATATCTTTATGAATATGTGGTTTAAAAATTCTTCACACTGCCTCACAACAACCCTACAGGAAAGACACTATGGTCCCCAAACCTGCCTCCAAGGGCCCTGAGGCCCACGACTGTAATAGCTGTGTACCCTCCTTCAACAGGAGCCAGTGTCCCCACCACATGGAGGTTGACCCTAGGACCTGGGAAGCAGAAAAACATTCTCCACCAAAAGGAGTTTCTGTTTTTCAATGCATGATCCAAGTGATGGGGCTAATGATATCTCCTAGATTTATTGCAAAGAGTTAACAGGATAACAGATATGAAAGTAGTTGACAGAAAAGGTAATTGTAGATATTGGTCATGGGAAGAGTAGGTCATATGGGAGAGGACATTCTGCTGAGAAAAATCCTGTTCTTCCTTTAAATACCTTTTGTAGGCACATAGGCTCACTTTTTCAGATTTAACCCTCTGCCTGTTGGTTGCCTGAGCTCATAGTCTAGAGGCCTTCCTTTCCACAAATGGTACCTAACTAAACATAAAAGCTTTGCACAGCAAAGGAAAGCCATAAACAAGATGAAAACACAGCCCTCAGTATGGCAGAAAATATTTGCAAATGAAGCAACTGACAAGGGATTAATCACCAAAATATACAAACACCTCATGCAACTCAATATCAAAAAAACAAACACCCAATCCAAAAATGGGTGGAAGGCCTAAATAGATACTTCTCCAAATAAAGAAAAGAGGACATTTTAGTGACTGCTAAAATCACCTCTCTTTGTGCCAATTTTTCCATTTCCAGAGCAAGAATTTTACCTTTTCTCAAAACAGGTGCCATGGTAATACCCCCATGCTGACTCCTAAAATAAGAAATTTGGAAAATCAGGGGGAAAAATAAAAGCATTAGTCTTGATATCTTAAAGATGGTTACTGGTGTGTGACATAAAATATCTTTCATTTTGTGATCACAATTACTTTTTTGAGTAATTATACGGGTAGATGAACGTATCAGAGGAAAGAAATTTTTGGTGTGGTCAATTAACATTGCACCACTATGAAGATGATTGATAACTAGAACTCTTGGTCTTCTTGGTTAATAGTGTTTTTACTGCTGTCAGTAAAGAACTGCTTTTAACCCCTTAAAATTATGAGAATATCTAGTTAGCATAATGAAAGGAAAATATTACAATTAACTGAGGAATGTAAGTAAAATTTGGTCATGTATGATCTAAGTATATAGTGCATACTGTAAATTATTTTTAGTGTTGCTTCAGTTCAGTTCAGTTCAGTCGCTCAGTCATGTCCGACTCTTTGTAACCCCATGGACCGCAGCACGCCAGACCTCCCTGTCCCTCACAACTCTTGGAGTTTACTCAAACTCATGTCCTTTGAGTAGGTGATGCTATCCAACCATCTAATCCTCTGTCGTCTCCTTCTCCTCCGGCCTTCAATCTTTCCAGCATCAGGGACTTTTCAAATGAGTCAGTTCTTCACATCAGGTGGCCAAAATATTGGAGTTTCAGCTTCAACATCAGTCCTTCCAATGAACATTCAGGACTGCTGTCCTTTAAGATGGACTGGTTGGATCTCGTTGCAGTCCAGGGGACTCTCAAGAGTCTTCTCCAACACCACAGTTTGGTGCCTCCGTTTAAAACTTATTTTAAATTTGTTTTTTGTACATGTGTCATCATACATTAGTTATTCATTAATGCATTAGATTTGATAATAATTTTTATATATTTCCACAACATAAACTGTCTACATATAAAGGTTGCAAAGGACACATTTCCATAATAGAAATTTCTGGGAGGAAGACTCAGTGTCCTATTGTTTCCACAGAACTTTCTTTTTCCCAATCAGTCTCTTCATGGTCCCCCTGAACTTCTTATTCCTTAGAGTATAGATCAGTGGTTTCATGCTGGGAGTAACAGTGGAATGAAAGGTACTGAGAAGTTTACCCTTATTTTGATTTGGACTGTTTCCTGGCTGGATGTACATATAGATAACAGTTCCGTAGAAGATGGATACCACAATGAGATGGGAGGAACAGGTCCCAAATGCTTTTTGCCTTCCCGTTGCAGATTTGATCTTGAGCACAGCTACAGCAATGAAGCCATAAGAAACTAGAATGAGAAGAGGAACAAGAACTATAATCAGGCACATGGCAAATGTGGTTACCTCCATGGCTGTCGTGTCCACACATGCAATCTTGATCATTGCAGACATTTCACAAAAGAAGTGATGCAGGTGGTGATTTCCACATTGGGGAAGACTCATGGCTAGGGGGAAAGTATCATGCAATTAATAACACCAACTACCCAGGCAGTGCCTACAAGGCCCTGGCAAAGTTGGGAGTTCATTATGGTCATATAGTGCAGAGGCTTGCAGACAGCACTGAGCCTGTCATAAGACATCACAGCCAGAAGGATACATTCAACTGAACAGAGAACCATATCAGTGAAAAGTTGGAAAGCACAGCCACCAAAGGTAATTCTCTTGTCTTTGCCCCAGATATTGACCAACATCTGAGGGACTATGTTTGTGATATAACAGAGATCCAAAGTGGCCAAACTTCTAAAGAAGTAGTACATGGGAGTTTGGAGATGGTCATCGAGAAAAGATAGCAGGATGATGGCCACATTTCCAATCAGGGCAATGATGTAGAAGAAAAATACAACCCAAGAAATAATCATCTCCATCTGAGGCTGCCCCGTGAATCCAAGGAGTATAAATCCACCAAAGTAGCTGTCATTGATCATTCTTTTTCTTTTTTCTTAATAGCAATTCTGAAAGTAGAATAATCAATATAGTAGAAATCATATGGCTATATTCAGAAACTTCACTATCAGATTCAAATCAGGATTATATGAATGATATAGATAACAGTTTTATTATCAAGCACATAAATGTATTTTTTCAATGGCACAAATAAAATAAAATTTAAGGTATGATAGTTAAATGATAGATCATTATATAAATTTTTGAATATCAAATGAAATGTCCAAATGTAGATTATAATGGAGAAATTGATAAAACCTAGAACTCTACATCAATGACCGGAGAGTATAAAAGAGATCTTTGCTCAATTTAATGTCATTTAATATGATTCTTCACTGGAAGAATTTTCTCTGTGCCCATAATATAGCATAGAAGAAGATGAAGTATTTAAATCAGTAACTTTGTTTTATCTTTTAAAATATAGTTATTTTTATATAGAGTCCATTAAGAAACAAAGTCATTAATATTAAATAAAACAATAACTTCTGATTCTTTCTGATTTTAACATCTATATTCTAATTTTTTTCAGTTTTATTGAGATATAATTGACATAGAGCATTGTATTAGTTTAAGTTGTACAGCTTAATGATATATCATGAAATGATGACCACAGTAAATTTAGTGTACATTCATTATCTCACAAAGATACAAATTAAAAGAAATTAAAAATATTTTTTCTTGTCTTGAGAACTCTGAGGATTTACTCTCTTAACTACTTTAATATATAACATACAGCGATATTAATTATATTAATCCTGTTGTGCATTACATCCTTATAACTTATTTATCTTATACTTGGAAATGTGTACACACTGAGCATTTTATTCAATTCTCTCCTACCCCATACCCTGCCCCTAATAACAACAAATCTGATCTCTGTTTCTATGAGTTAGTTGTTGAAGTATAATTGAACTACAGCACTGAATGAATTCCTGGTGCACAGCATATTTTTATACATTTCAAAATGATCACCACAGTAAATCTAGTTACCATCTATCATCATATGAAGCTATTACACAGCTATTGACTATAGGCTTCACACTGTACATTTTATACCCATGATGCATTTATTTTATAACTGTAAATTTGTGCCTTAATTTCCCTCAGCTACTTTTTCCTCCCTCCCACCCCCTCCCATCTGGCAACTACCTATTTGTTCTCTGTATCTAGGACTCTGTTTCTGTTCAGTCATGTCTGTACATTTGTACTATTTTTAGATTCCACATGTCAGTGAAATCACACTGTCTTTCTCTATCTGACTGGTTTCACTTCTCATAATACCCTCTAGGCCCATCTGTGTTGTCACAAATGGCAAGATTTCATTCTTTGTCTAAGTAATAGTCCATTGTATATATATATTCCACATCTTATTTATCTATCCATCTACTAATGGGCATGTAGGTTGATCCCATTTCTTGGCTAATGTAAATTAATCTGCAAATGAACATAAGGGTGTATATATCTTTTTTTGGCAGTTGAGTGGTTGGAGGTACTTCTTTAGTTTTTAATTTTTAAATTAACTTTTATTGGATTTCCAATATTATGTTAGTTTCTACTGTACAGGGAAGTGAATCAGTTTTACATATATCTTTTTGAATTAGTTATTTTTTTTTCCTTTGGATAAATACCCAGGAGTGGAATTTCTGGATTATATGGTAGTTCTATTTATTTTCTGAGACAATGTTTTGCTCTAGAATTTTTTTCTTAATTTTAATTTTCTGGTTTTAAGTTTCTGAAGTACTTCCATATGTTTTCCACTGTGGCTAAACCAATATACATTTCCACCAAGAGTACGTGAGGGTTCCCTTTTTTCCACATCCTCACCAACATTTATTATTTGTTGTCCATTTGATAATAGCCATTAGAGTCGGACATGACTGAAGTGACTTAGCAGTAGCAGTAGCATTCTGATAGGTGTGAGGAGATATCTCATTGTGGTTTTGATTTGCCTCTATCTGATGACTAGTGGTTCTGAGTGGGTGTAAGTCATCTGTATGGAGTTTTTTTTGAAAATGTCTATTTAGGTTCTCTGCCCATTTTTTTAATCAGATTTTTTGAGTTATGCTTTCTTTGTATATTTTGAATATTAAGTTCTTGTCAGATATATTGTTTGCAAATATTTTCTCCCATTCAGTAGGCAGTCTTTTGTTTTGTTGATAGTTTCCTTTGTTGTGGAAAGGATTTTTTTCTTTGACGTAGTTCCCTCTTAAATTTTGCCTTCGTTTCCCTTGCTTGAGGAGACATAGCAAAAAGAATTAAAATTTGCCATCTCCAGCAATATGGATGGACTTGGAGGGCATTATTCTATGTGAAATAGGTCAGATAAAGAAAGGCAAATATTGTATGATATCACTTATGTGAGGGACCTAAAAAACATGAAAACTAGTGACTGTAGCAAAAAAGAAGCAGACTCACAGACACAAAGGGCAAACTAGTAGTTATCAGTGAGGAGAGGAAAGTGGAAAGTGCAACATAGGCATAGGGATAAAAAGGGTTTTTATGGAATGATGTATTTGTGAAACTTTTGAAAACTGTAAAGTACTACAAAATTTAAAGAAACTTTCTTTTAATAAAAGAATCTCGGTATACTAGTAAGATTTAATGCATGTAAAAAGAAACCGTAACCATTATTCCTAGAGGGATAAACTAATGTGCCAACAATGATGAAGTTAAATATAGTAAATTTAAGGATGAATTCTCTTCCATAAAACTGTTTTTCCCAAAACAGAGGTAATGCATTTATGTAATTTTTAAAAGAGAAAAGAGTACTAATAACTATATGTGACAATCACTAGGTTTTCATTTTCTACAGAGAAATTCAATTTCTTTAGCTTTGAGAATTTAAGTTTATATCCCACTGTGGGATTTCATAGGACCACTTTCCTCACCCCAGAGAGTTTTATATCTCTGAAAATTGTTTTAAAAGAATAGCTAAAATTATCCATAGGTTTGACAACTGATATTTTAATTTTTGTCTCCAAAATTAAGTTTTGTGAGGGTCTTGGTGAGGAAAACCAAACTTTGCTCTTTGTTACAGTCTAGTAGTAGATAAAAGTAATTATCAAATGATCACTTAGCAGGATAAATGCCATAAATGAGAGGTACATGGTGAGCAAGTAAATTTGTGGGTATTTGAGTAATTCAAGGAGACCACAAAAAGATCTGATAAATGATGAGGTCTGAGCAATTAGTAATTAGATACAGATGGGTGGGAAGAGTATTTTAGGGGGAAGGATTTGTTGTAGTCCAGTTGCTCAGTTGTGTCCAACTCTTTGCGACCCCATGGTCTGCAGCATGCCAGGCAGGGCAGGATAAGAATGCTCAAATAGTCTGTGCTTTAAGGAAAAATGCTCAGTGTAAGACAGAAGGCTCTATGGCTGGGAAATAAACATTTATGTTTAACTCATGAGCAATGGAAAACCATGGAGTATCTCTAGTGCAAGTAGGAAGAGTGGAATGATCATATGTGCATTGAAATGATGACCCTGGCTGTATTTCCTAAAGTGTGTTGCAGAGTTGGCAGGAGTGCATAAAGATAGACTGGGTAATAAGGTAGGTCTAGATAAAAGAGGATGTAACCAGGAGTGTGAAGATGGAAAGGAATGGAGGGGTGGGAGGTACAAAAGAGGAATGACTGATTTGTCTTGGTAATGGTTTTGATATGGAAAATTATGCAGGGGATGGCTTAAGATATGGCAAATGGTTTCTGATTTGCAAATTCACAACAAGTGAATCCATTTACTAAAATAGTGAGCTTTATTTATTTAATTTTTTTTATGTTTTTTTTTAAAATTTTATTTTATTTTTAAACTTTACATAATTGTATTAGTTTTGCCAAATATCAAAATGAATCTGCCACAGGTATACATGTGTTCCCCATCCTGAACCGTCCTCCCTCCTCCCTCCCCATACCATCCCTCTGGGTCGTCCCAGTGCACTAGCCCCAAGCATCCAGTATCGTGCATAAAATAGTGAGCTTTAGAAGAAGGCTTTGTGGTGGAGAGAGCAGGTGTTCAGCTTTTGATTGTGTTGAGTTGGAAATGTCTATCATATATTCAAAAAGAGATGGCAGTGGTACTAAATGGTTGGGAAATTTTTTAAAAGACACCTATATGCTGGAGAAGGCAATGGCACTCCACTCCAGTACTCTTGCCTGGAAAATCCCATGGATGGAGGGGCCTGGTGGGCTACAGTCCGTGGGGTCGCTAAGAGTCAGACACAACTGAGTGACTTCACTTTCACTTTTCACTTTCATGCCTTGGAGAAGGAAATGGCAACCCACTCCAGTGTTCTTGCCTGGAGAATCCCACGGATGGGGGAGCCTGGTGGGCTGACATCTATGGGGCCGCACAGAGTCGGACACGACTGAAGCGACTTAGCAGCAGCAGCAGCAGCAGGATGGCTAGATTAAATACAGGTTCACCAGTGTAATTTAAATTTCAAATAAACAAACACATTTCTATCAAAAAAAAAAAGACACCTATACTGAGATATAATTGTATTCATTCATTTATGGTGTCTTGAAATGCTTATTGCTTTCTTTTTGTGCTAAATAAACATTTTAAACTTCCATATATTTAAACTTTTCCCCTTTCCCATTTATTTGAAATGTCACATTTAGTAAACACATGCTTATTATATATTCTGCCGTAGACTGTACTTGTGTTTTTAGATAGTTTGTGCTACTGCTACCTTCTGTGCTCTAAGTATTCTGCTTTCATAACTGGATAAAGTCCAATCTTTTCAGTTATCATCTCCAGCCTCTTTTTGTATGTGTTTTGTAACCTTTTCTCTGTTGCCTAAAATGTTGTCCCATCTATGCCCTTACATTATTAACTGCAAGTAATCATTTAAGTATTTGAGTTTATGAGTCATTTCCTCTGCTAAATAGAATATTTTTTAGTAGAGGAACTCTGATTGTTGGGGAACACAGGTATACCTGTGGCGGATTCATTTCGATATTTGGCAAAACTAATACAATATTGTAAAGTTTAAAAATAAAATAATAAAAAAAAAAGATTATCTCCAAAAGCAAAAAAACATAAAAATTCTTAATTTGAAAAAAAAAAAAAAAGAGTCATTTTCTCTGCTAAATAGAATAATTTTTAGTAGAGGAACTCTGTTTTCTCTCTGGTCTAGTGCTACCTAGTGATCAATAAATACTTATTGAGTGACTACCCAAATAAAGATTGAATTAATTCAGATCAATATTAGAAAAAAATTCTTGTTAACATTTTTATAAATAGCATCATAATTTAGGGGAGATCTGTGTGCTTGGTGCAGAGCTTGGGAGAAGTAAGAATTTGGGGAATGAAGGAAGAAAGGAAAAAAATGCAATTCATCAGAAATAAAGGAATGAATTAAAAAGAGGGTTGGAAATAAAATTCAGCTGAGGGCTTCCTTGATGGCTCAGTGCCCACCTCACAATGCAAGGGACACTGGTTTGATCCCTGACCCGGGAAGATCCCATATGCCACAGAGCAACTAAGCCTGTGTGCCACACCTACTGAAGCCCACGTGCCCGAGAACTTGTGCTCCACAACAAGAGAAGCCACTGCAGTGAGAAGCCCTCTCATCACAACTGCAGTGTAGGCACTGCTCGCTGCAACTAGAGAATGCCTGTGAGTAGCAACGGAGACCCAGCACAGTGAAAAAGAAATGTTTAAAAATTCAACTGGTATGTCCAGTTTCTAAGATGAGATGCACACACTTAGCTGGTTTAAAGCCAGCTATTACTAGATTTGAGACAGACTACATGCTTGGAACATTACTGAAGGGTGCATATGAGGACTTGTGCGCAATAGGAAAATTTCTTGCTTATGATTGCTGGTTATTTAGTCAGAAAGACGTGGAACTCCCTAACCAAGGTGATAGAGAAGATAGTTCTCTAACATGTAGTATATAAGTAGGAAGGTAAACCATCCAAGTGTTCTGAATAGTCAGGCATTGACAGGAGGGGATTAGCATGGCTTGGCCTCAAAAACAAATACACTGAGGAACCTTATAGAAAGCAAAGGAATTTTTAATTTAGAAAAATATATTTATGGTCCAAGCATTACTTCCTGAAGCAAGGAAGACTTTTCTAACTGTTGGCCTAATTCCATAAACTAATAAGAGCCTGAAAAATAGAAAAATCAGTTCAAACATTATTACTGTTTTCAAGAGAAAATGAGACTTGAAGATTCTCATCATGATGGAACACTTCTTACTTCTTATAGTAAAATGTTAATAGCATCAGCCTCTTAAAGGCCTCCTTCATATCTTTATTTCTAAGGCTATAGATGAGGGGGTTCAACATGGGTGTGAATATCCCATAGAAGAGAGAAATGATTTTCCCCCAGTCCTTAGAGGTGGAAGAAGGTGGTTGTAGATACATGTATATGCTTGTTCCAAAAAAGAGAGAGACTACAACCATGTGAGACCCACACGTCCCAAAAGCTTTCCGTCGTCCTTCTGCTGATTTGATTCTCAATACTGCTTGAGCTATGAAGCCATAGGAGATGAGGATCAATGTCACTGGAATTAGCAGAATTAACACACTGAAGAAAAAAAGCTCAGCAACAATAGGCTTTGTGTCAGCACAGGACAACTTGAGAAGGGCAGGAACCTCACAGAAAAAGTGGTCCACTTCTTGATGACCACACCGTGGCATGTTAAGGGTCAAGGAGGACTGCAGCACTGAGTTGCTGAAGCCAGTGAACCAGGAGAAGGCTATCATCCTCAAGCAGAACCAAGGGTTCATGATGACAACATAGTGGAGGGGTCTGCAAATCGCCACATACCTGTCAAAGGACATAACAGCAAGGAGGAGACACTCAGTAGCACCCAGGGCCAGGAAGGTGATGAGCTGGGCCACACAGCCAGCATAGCTGATGGTCTTCTTGTTGTGAGAAATATTCGTCAGCATATGAGGGACTGTGCTTGTGGTGTAACAGAGATCTAAGATGGACAGATTAGTAAGAAAGAAATACATGGGGGTGTGAAGCTTGGGATCCAGAATGCACACCATCATGATGGACACATTGCCAAAGATGGTGGTTGTGTATGATATTAATAGTAACACAAAAAGGGGCTTTTGCAGCCAGGGCTTGTCTGAAAAGCCAAGTAGTACAAATTCTTTCATGGAGCTCTCATTTGCCCAATTCATGATGATGTACTTATTTTTAATTCCTAAAAAATATAAAATAGGAAAGTGGTCAATAGATAATTATTGACTACTCTTATGGTAACAGGACTGAATTTAGGATAATTATAGTGAATCATTCAATGTCAAATATATAGTCAATTAAATAGAATCCTGTGAAATATAATATGTGTATCGTATGGTTAGAAAAGAAGTCTTCTATTTTTATATTTATGTTTGACTTTATGAAGCAATCATCACATTTAAATGCCAACAATATGAACTTGTATTGTAAAACATGGACAGTTACATGTGCTCAATTCATTCTTCTTCCTTTTCTTAACTTCTAACTTACCTTAATAAGTATTTTAAGAATAAAAGCTGTTTTAATTGAATAATTTTTAATTCAAGCTCAAAATGCTGGGTAATATAGAGGTTATAAGAGTATCATGTAAATCTGAACTTGATCTAAAGAAATTATACTTGTTTTAGTAGTAATTTCTTGGTATATTTTGAGCTGCCTCTCTTAAATGACATATATGAACATCCGTTCCCACAAAGAGCTATCATGAGTATGAGATGCTTTGATTCATGGTAAAAAAAAATTATGGTTAACTTGTGATTTATAATGATATTCAGAGTTGACATCTTCCGGCATCTTCAAATACCTTGATGAAAATTGTAATGTGCATAAGCTAATTGTTGACTTGCTACCATGTGACAGGCATTGGTTAGAGACCAAAATAATTCTAATTCTCACCAAAACCCTAGTAATAGATATGATCTACATTTTACTGCTACTGTGACTCATTGAGAATAAATAAATTGCACACTCTGTAATCTTGAAGCCAAGACTCAATACCAGGATTTAAAGGCCATTCTCTTTTTTATATATACCTTAATTCCACCTAAATATAGAGAAAGCACAAAAGGAAGCCACAACAGTGGTAGTCAATGGAATCAAGGAATGAAAACTCAAAGAAAGTTGATTTTCTTCAGTCTGTGGAAGTTATCAGTTATTTAGTTATATAACCCAAGGGCACCTAAAGTCCTTCGGCCTACTTTGTGAGTTTAAATTGTCATTGGTTAGACCTATCCCATTTGAATTTACAAGCATAAAAATAGATAGTGCTGCTAGATTGACTTAAGGTAACAATAACCCTGTATACGAGACAGCAAAAGAGACACTGATGTATAGAACAGTCTTTTGGACTATGTGGGAGAGGGAGAGGGTGGGATGATTTGGGAGAATGGCATTGAAACATATATAATATCATATATGAAACAAGTCGCCAGTCCAGGTTCAATGCACGATACTGGATGCTTAGGGCTGGTGCACTGGGAGGACCCAGAGGGATGGTATGGGGAGGGAGGAGGGAGGAGGGTTCAGGATGGGGAACATGTGTATACCTGTGGTGGATTCATTTTGATATATGGCAAAACCAATACATTATTGTTAAGTTAAAAAATAAAATAAAAAAAGAATATATATGTATATATATATAATTAAATCTCTTTGCTGTACAGCAGAAATTAACACATTAAAAATTAAACATACTTCAATAAAATAATTTTTAAAAAAAGAAAGAAGATAAAATAAGAAGAATTGACAAATTTTATACCAGAATGGAATACTTCCCCCCAAGTTAGTAACACTGATATATAAACTATAACTTTAGCATGGGATGCCTACATAAGAATGAATAGAAATGGTGCTAAGATCTGTAGTTCTTTCCATTAGATGTAGTTTTAATTTTGGCTTTTTGCTACAGATACATTGTTATTTAGTAAATACCAATAATACACTTTCAGTTGAAAAATAGAAAAGGATGTAAGACTTGACTTATTTGTGTGTACATTTAAATTTTCACATGAATAAGTTCATGCAGTGATAAAGGATAAATGCAAGATGAAAAATGTGCAGTGTTTACGGCAAAAATAGTACCTAATAATTATGAGAAAAGACTAAAACTCTAGTAAAAAAGAGCAATGGATATAAATAAACATGTTGGAGAAGAAAAAATATGACGCAAAGGTGAAATTAGAAAAGATGTGCAACTTTTTCACCAATAAATAAAAATCAAACAGGAAAATGCTATGTCTACTCACTAGGTAATGTTTTAAAAAAAATCATCTTAGAAGTTAGCTTTTCAGAACATTGCCTCTGTAGCTAGAATCTCCCAACATTTTATATCTGATCTGTATAAGTGAAAGTGTTAGTTGTTCAGTTGAGTCCCACTCTTTGCAACCCCATGGACTGTAGCCTACCAGGCTCCTCTGTCCATGGGATTCTCCAGGCAAGAATACTGGAGTGGGTAGCCATTCCCTTCTCCAGGGCATCTTCCCAACTCAGGGATCAAACCCAGGTCTCTGGCATTGCAGGCAGATTCTTTACTGTCTGAATATGGTTCTGGGAAAATTGGTGAACATCCTTGTGGTCAAAATTCAAAGATTCTGTATTGATAATGAGAGTTATTGTATATCTAACGCAGCAATTCCTACACATCTGAACTTAGGACGGCTCTGGAACATAGTAAGCATTTAGTGAATGTGAACTAGTTATCACTAATAGCATCAAGAGTATTAATTATTATCAGTAAGTATTAATAGAAATAATATATCATTATCTCCACTTTTCATGTGTATGAAAAAACAGACAACCAAATTACTATTGGTGGAACCAAAACTTATTGTAACTTTATAATATTATAGTATGAAATGATTAAATGTACAAATCATTTTTTCTCTGTTTCTAGTGTAATACTGAGAACATCGTTTCCATTTAAATGATAGTCAAGTCAACGTTTAGTAGGAGACATTGAGTTGCCTTTGGGCATGAGAAATAAAAATGCTTTACTCATCAGCTGCTTTTTTTCCTATTTCTGTTTTTCACATCTTCTACTCAGTACTCTTCCCCACATTTTGTATGCCACTAATGTCAGCTCATTCTTTAGTTCCCTTTTTACATTATCAGAAAAATGAACTTGCCCTTTGAAAACGATATTTTCATCCCACTGTTATCATAACACTTCTCCCATTTCTATATACTCTACTAATTAAAAGAATCCTGAAATACTCCTAATTTTATTTATTTTTTTGGCTTAAAAATCCTGCTGACTCTTTTTTTTTTTTTGGTATGACAATATAATGGGCAAACATTCATTCAAAGGAGTGAAATGATAGCAAGTATTTTTGGAGCCACTGAAAATATTTGACCTTTATTTCAAGATTCCCAGGAAGCAAATTGAACTCTGGTCATTTAATGTGAAGCAACCTAAAGGCAGGGAAGTATATGAAATGACCTTGAGAGATCTTTCCCACTCAATGGCAGTAACATAATTCTCTTCAGTAGACATCACTCACCTTTTCTTTTTTCTTGTGATGAAAAGATGTCTACCCCATTCTTTGTGTCATGTTTTGAAGGAAGTTTAGTCTAAAGACAAGATGAAAAATGCAGTGACTTTCTGACATTTCACCTCTTGTGAATTTCTTATTCAGCTACATTTTGCCCACAGACTGAGAATGTAATTAACACATAATTGGACTGCTTCAAAAACATATGAGAAAAGCTCACACGTTGAGGTAAAAGTATATTAGATACAGAATCTTCAGTCATTTAGGTGTTTTTGATTGAGCCTGGCTCTTCTCACCTAATTCCTAATACAATGAGAAGCTGATTTTATAAATACCAGCAACACTGACAGAGTCATGGAGAGAGAGTTTAACCTTTAACTGAAGGGCTTATCATTCATACCAAGCTCTGTGCTCTTTTAGCCCTAGGGATTCCAGAGTCCCTCAGGTTTAATTCGTCATTGTGTCCAGAGTGAAACTATGTGAACTCTAGTCCCACCTGTACAGGTAGCATAATACTGGCCCATAGGTTGTTCACACATATTAAAAACTAGATTCAAAATACCACTCATGAAGCATAATAGTAATCATGAAAAATAAGCTTGGGATTGTTTAATCAGAAAAATACAAGACTACATGAACTTTTAATCCATTCTTTTAAATAGTCTCAGGGTCAAATACTGAGACCACAGATGGTGTATATGGGATAATAGTATTTCTATTGTTATTAGTTTTGTGATGAATGTGTTTGGTCAAAACCTGCTAGAGAGCTCCACATTAAAAAAACTATATCATACAAAGTTCCAACATAAAAATTAACACATAAATTTAGGATTAGCATGAATTCACTGGAGCAGAATTACAGCTGACTCTCCAACAACATGGGCATGAGCTGCAAAATCCACTTTTACACATATTTTTTTCAATAAATATATAAAAATATATGTATAGAGCATCGTGTGTAAGATTTGTGTGGAAGAGGATAGCATATCCTCATATAGGCATGAGTGATACTTAATATAAAATTAATAATTCAGTTTTTTTATTGCTTGTAACTTTGCTTTCAAAGAATTACATTATCATACAGTATACTTTTTTCTCTCTTTCACAGTGAAAGAAACTATGTTTCAGCTTATCATCACAGGTAAGTAGTTTAAAAAAAAAAACAACAGTATTCTCAATGCTGTATTATGACTATGACTGTATAACATATACCATAAACATTTTATAATGATTCACTTATTAGTGTATAAGGTAGGCTACTGTGAAGCAATTATATGTTATTTATTTATTTATAAAACATAAAGTAATTATCTAGCTCCTTTTTTTTTATCAGTGTATAAGTCATTATACCTTTAAATAAATATGAATTTATTTTTTGAATTGTTTTTTTATTTTTTGATTTCTAGTAATACATGTATACAGTGTTTTTTTTTTAATTTTATTTTATTTTTAAACTTTACATAATTGTATACAGTGTTTTGTATCATATAAGGCAATATTAATGTAGGTGCTGATAGATGATTCATCTTGTAACCAGAGGATGTAAACTTATGGTATCGATATATACAGTACATACTGTAAATGTATTTTCTCTTCTTTATGCTTTTTCTTTTATCATTTTCTTTTCTCTAGCTTCCTTTGTCGTAAAGAATACATTATAGAATACATATAACAGTTGTTAATAAACTGTTTATATTATCAATAAGTCAACAATAGGCTAGTAGCACTTAAGTTAGGCAAGTTAAAAGTCATGGATTTTTGACTGAGTGTGGAGTCAGCACTCCTAACTCTTGCATTGTTCAAGGGTCAACTGTAGTAGAAATGTATGGAATTGGAACAGCAATAGTTTTTGAAAATAAGTTGATTTATAACTTGATATGTGCTCACCTAAGATGGTATGATGACATTGAACTGAGCATAAGCATAGATATAATATCAAAGAACATCTTATGCTAGTAGTTTAATGTATTTGTTTTCACTTGTTTCTCTTTTGTATAATGCATTTTTAATAAATTGTAAAATCATCCGTGTAGAATATAATCATTTTCTAAATTATTACATTTCTTAACACTTGTCCCTATTGTTCAGTTCAGTCTCAGTCATGTCTGACTCTTTGTGACCCCATGGACTGCAGCACGCCAGGCTTCCCTGTACTTCGCCAACTCCCAGAGCTTGCTCAAACTCATGTCCAGTGAGTCAGTGATGCCATCCAACCATCTCATCCTTTATCGTCCCCTTCTCCTCCTGCCCTTTCCCATCATCAGGGTCTTTACCAAAGAGTCAGTTCTTTGCATCAGGTGGCCAAAGTATTGGAGTTTCAGCTTCAGCATCAGTCCTTCCAATGAATATTCCAGTGAATTTCCTTTAGGATTGACTGCTTTGATATTCTTGCAGTCCCAGGGACTCTCAAGACTCTTCTCCAACACCACAGTTCAAAAGCATCAATTCTGTGCTCAGCCTTCTTTATAGTCCAACTCTCACATCCATACGTGACTACTGGAAAAACCAAAGCTTTGATTAGACAGACCTCTGTTGGCAAATAATGTCTCTGCTTCTTAATATGTTGTCTAGCTCTGTCATAGCTTTTCTTTCAAGGAGCAAGCGTCTTTAAATTTCATGGCTGCAGTCACCATCTGCAGTGATTTTGGAGCCCAAGAAAATAAAGTCTCTCACTGTTTCCATTGTTTCCCTATCTATTTGCCATGAAGTAATGGGACTGGATGTCACAGTCTTCGTTTTCCCAATGTTGAGTTCTAAACCAGCTTTTTCACTCTTCTCTTTCATTTTCAACAAGAGGCTCTTTAGTTCCTCTTCACTTTCTGCCATAAGGGTGGTATCATCTTCATATCTGTGATTATTACTATTTGTCCCAGCAGTTTTGATTATGGCTTGTGATTTATCCAGCCCAGCAGTTTGCATGATGTATTCTGCATATAAATTAAATAAATAGGGTAACAATATACAGCCTTGTTATACTCCTTTCCCAGTTTGGAACCAGCCCATTGTTCTATGTCTGGTTCTAACTGTTGCTTCTTGACCTGCCTACAGTATTCTCAGGAGGCAGGTCAGGTGGTCTGGTATTCCCATCTCTTTAAGAATTTTCCACTGTTTGTTGTGATGGACACAGTCAAAGGCTTTGGCGTAGTCAATAAAGCAGAAAAAATATTATTCTGGAACTCTCTTGCTTTTTTGATGATCCAATGGATGTTGGCAATTTGATGTCCTAAATCAAACTTTTCTAAATCCAGCATGAACATCTGGAAGTTCATGGTTCAGGTACTGTTGAAAGTTGGCTTGGAGAATTTTGAGCATTACTTTGCCAGAGTGTGAGATGAGTGCAATTGTGCCGTAAGTCCTGAATTTTTTTTTTGCTCCAATATCTGGTCATTTGGGGATCCTCATGAGGCCATAAGTATAGTTTAAGAGTGCAGCACTGATAACAGAGGTAGGTGATAAGTATCTATGCTATTAGTTCACATAATTTATGTCCTCTGGACATGCTCTGGTCAGATCCAAATGTTTGGTTTCCAGTTGTATGTTGAACTTTTACTGCATGAATCCAACCTTATGCAATGGTGGATCTGACAATATCAAACTTAATAGGAAGCCCCAGTTGCATAATCACTTGATGTCTATACTACATCAGAATAGGAGCTTTGAAAGTATCCAGTTCAGTTCAGTTCAGTTCAGTCATGCAGTTGTGTCTGACTCTGTGACCTCATGAATCGCAGCACACCAGGCCTCCCTGTCCATCACCAACTCCCGGAGCTTACTCAAACTCATGTCCATGGAGTCTGTGGTGCCATCCAGCCATCTCATCCTCTGTTGTCCCCTTTTCCTCCTGCCCCCAATCCCTCCCAGCATCAGAGTCTTTTCCAATGAGTCAACTCTTTGCATTAGGTGGCCAGAGTACTGGAGTTTGAAAGTATTAGGTTAGTGCAAAAGCAATTATGGTTTCGGAATGTAAATATTTTTAAAGCATTATAACCAGGCTTAAACATATCTTCATTAATCAAAATAGGAGCCATTACAATCAACACATTCTTGCCAACGAGAAATAAGTCTGTTTAGTGAAAGTGAAGGTAGCTCAGTCATGTTCGACTCTTTGCGACCCAGTCCCTGGAACTCTCCAGGCCAGAATACTGGAGTGAGTAGCCTTTCCCTTCTCCAGGGGATCTTTCCAACCAAGGGATTGAACCCAGGTCTCCTGCATTGCAGGCGGATTCTTTACCAGCTGAACCACAAGGGAAGCCCAAGAATACTGGAATGGATAGCCTATCCTGTCTCCAGTGGATCTTCCCAACCCAAGAATCAAACAGGGTGTCTTGTATTGCAGGCAGATTCTTTACCAACTGAACTATCAGGAAGTCCAAATTGTTTATTTCTATAGCATACAAATCTGTGCTTCGGGATTCAGTGTACTCCTGGAAATCATTTTCTGTCTCCTGCTGGTTGTGCCAGTGGTTTCCTTGCAAAAGGTTGTCAAAATCTTGAGGAAGTGGTAGTCGATTGGTGAGAGGTCAGGTGGTTATAGCAAATGAGGCAAAACTTTGTAGCCCAATTCCTTTAACTTTTGAAGTGTTGGTTGTGTGACGGGCAATCAGGCATTGTCTTGGAGAAGAATTGGGCCTCTTCTGTTGATCAATGCTGGCTGCAGGCATTACAGTTTTTGGTGCCTCTCATCAATTTGCTGAGCATGTTTCTCAGATGTAATAGTTTCACTGGAATTCAGAAAGCTATAGCAGTGGATTAGACCAGCAGCAGACCACCAAACAGTGATCATGGCCTTTTGTGTGTGTGCGTGTGATACAAATTTGGCTTTAGGAAGTTCTTTGGAACTTTTTCTCAGTACAACCAACAGCTGGTCATCGTCCATTGTCATATAAAATCCATTTTTTGTTGTACATCACAATCTGATTGAGAAACAGTTTGTTGTTGTGTAGAATAAGAGAAGATGACACTTCAAAATGATGATTTTTTTTGATTTTCAGTCAGCTCATGAGGCACCCACTTATCGAGCTTTTTCACATTTCCTATTTTCTTCAAATGCCGAATGAGCACAGAATGGTCGACATTGAGTTCTTGGGCAGCTTTTCATGTAGATGTAAGAGGATGAGCTTTGATGATTGCTCTCGATTGGTTGTTGTCAACTTCTGATGGCCAGTCACTTTGCTCCTCATCCCCAAAGCTCTCGTCTCCTTTGCACTGCACTGTATGTTTGTTAGAAGTTCCTGGGCCAAATGGGTTGGTGTTGTGAGTTGTCTCCACCACTTACAACCCATTTTGAACTTGAATAAAATGAATTGCTCAAATTTGCTTTTTGTCTAACGTCATTTCTATAGTGTAAAATAAATATAAAGTAAATAGCAAGGAATGTCATTAGCAAAAATCATAAAGTGAGAAATGCCAATTAAAATGATGTATAACATAACCACATTTATTTAAGAATGTATTTCAATATCAACAACAGAGTTCAACAATGCAAAACAGCAATTACTTTTACACCAACCTAATACATCTAATTTTCTCTTGTGTGAGGCATTTCCCTGGTCCAAAGCATACAGGTCTAAAAGTCTGTATGCCACTCTTTTTTTTTGGCTTTCAAAGATACCATATGAAAAGTGCTTACCTATTACAGATACTCCTAGCACCACAAATATATTTTGTTACATGTTTCAAGCAACATGATAGCTTTCACCACTGCTTCTACCTGCTAGAAATTTCTCTCTTGCTCTTAGCTCCATTTATAACTTACAGCCTTCTCAGTCACCTGATAGTTTATAGCAGAATATCCCATGTGGCATGTGCTGCCTCCAAATCCACTGGATTCCATCAAATACTGAGCCTCTTTGTATTAAGTAGCAAAAATGAAATACGTTTTTCTTAATATTAGAGAGAATGTACAAGCACACCTAAGATGATTGAACTTCTGGAACTTCACTTAATGTGGAGGGCCCTAAATCTTTGTAAGGTTTATCTTCCACCCTTTGACATGCATGCCATAGTATATTCAGACTTCTTGCCATTTCTTGCTCTTTAGATCTGATTTAAGGCTTCCCTGACAGTTCAGTTGATGAGAATCCACCTGCAATAGAGGAGACCCCAGTTTTATTCCTGGATAGGAAAGATCCGCTGGGCAAGGGATAAGCTACCCACTCCAGTGTTCTGGCCAGAAGAATTCCATGGACTGTGTAAACAAAAAGTTGGACACAACTGAGCAGATTTCACTTTCACTTGGATCTGATTAGGATGCTGCCATCAATATTGTGGAATAATTATGTTCTGTGAAATATCAAGACAGTCAAGATTTTCACAGACTGTATTTTGTCAGAAAAGGGAGAGTTGATTTAGATCCAACAGTGAGTATGTCCTATTGTCCTCACATAAATGTGAATTGCTTTTAATTCTCTGTACTGATGGGGATTGAAAATGATACACTTAATAGATCAACCATATGCTAGAGCCTATATTAATCTTCTCTTGTTAAGGTTCTACAACAGATACACAGCTGCAAATGGGGCAACCATTTGTTAGGTTTAAGGTTATGCAATTTCACGTGCCTTAGTATCTCTGGTACTAAGTAGATGGGAGCCATTATCAATTTATTCTCCATCTTCTGGTTCAAAGTCTGAACTAATCCATGCATTTTATTCAGGACACAGTATTGCTTCTGATCTTGGCTGATGAAAGGCAGGTCTATGGATTTTCCCTTGGCTTTTATCCCATTAGGGCATCAATACGAGAATTTTTCCATTGGCTAAATATATCTGTCCTCATTATGCATTCAGAGACTATTAAATACCATGGAACAAGTCCACAAGCCTTCTGGACTAATTGTAAACTGAACTTAGGCCAAGACTCCAATTATCTCCTATGCCTCTAAGCCTTTGCTATCATTGGGGGTCATTATGACATTTTGCATGTCCTGCATCAAATAAGACTCGATATTGGATGGCCCTCACACTTTGGTCTCAGTACTTGTCTTTCCCCTTGTTCAGTTAATTTGGTAAATGGCCATAGGTTGCATTAGAAAAGTGAAAGTGAAAGTCGCTCAGTCGTGTCTGACTCTTTGCGACCCTATGAACTATACAGTCTATGGAATTCTCCAGGCCAGTATGTTGGAGTGGGTATCCTTTCCCTCTCCAGGGGATCTTCTCAACCCAGGGATCAAACCCATGCCTCCTGCATTGCAGGTGGATTCTTTACCAGCTGAGCAACAAGGGAAGCCTTAGAGTGCATTGGAGAAACATTAAGTAGAATATTTATTGTATATTTTTGAAGTGGCATTTCAAGGGACCTTTAATTAATGGAATCTAGGTCTGAGAACAGACTAGATATGACCTGGGTGAAGGATCACTATTTTTATTGCCATTCCCATTTCCGTTTCACCAACTCAATATTTTTGACATATCTACTCCAGCAACTTTGTAATCGTCTCTACATATGTCTCAACCGTAGGAAAATTATAATCTATTAGCCATCACCATAAATATTTGTGTATTAAGGTTCTCTCACTGCTGAGCCAGCCCACTGTCCATTCTGTTAATTGTAGTGGATTCGGGTATTGAAGAGCTGCCATTTTGCCTCTGCTTATTTGAAATTTTATCATTCATATTCTTAGCAAGGATCTCAGTTTCTTGAAAACATCTCCTATTGTTAACCTTGGTCTGCAAAGAACATTAAGCTTCCCAAAAATACTTTGCCCCTTTACGACTACATTCTCTAGTCACTTAATAGAGTGTGTCCTCTGCGACATCACAGGAAGTGTGGTTAGATGATAGATTCTCTGTTGGTACATCATAAATCCATTCTAACATTCCTAACTCTGAGCCATGTTACACTTTATTATTCTGTCAAGGCAACTGCAGCAATGCTATCATATTCACTGTACATCAGTTCAGTTCAGTCGCTCAGTCATGTCTGACTCTTTGCCACCCCATGAACTGCAGCACACCAGGCCTCCCTGTCCATCACCAACTCCTGGAGTCCACCCAAACCCATGTCCATTGAGTCGGTGATGCCATCCAACCATCTCATCCTCTGCCATCCCCTTCTCCTCCTGACCTCAATCTTTCCAAACGTCAGGGTCTTTTCAAATGAGTCAGCTCTTCTCATAAGGTGAGAAGAAGTGGCCAAAGTATTGGAGTTTCAGCTTCAACATCAGTCCTACCAAGGAACATATAAATCTATAAAAGTTTTATACTATATCCCTGAAGTATTAATATATTAGGACTGAATCTAGCATTCCTTTCAAGAAGTTGAATTCCTAAGTACTACAAAACTGTTCTAATGTCTATAAACTTTTCCATACCCAGATTTGTATTCTGTTTCTCCTCTAAGAGAGGTTACTGATAGTACATGTTAGCCAGGTACAACAGATTTTAGAATACTCTATTTTCTCTTATAGTTAGGATCATAGTTATTGCTCTGCAGTTGTTGAGTAAGGACAATGAGAGACTGTGAAAAGGTCTGAAGCATCTTGCAAGGAACAAGTTTACATGATCTCTGGCAAGTGGAGTTTTCTCTCCTCTAACAAGAGGGAAAAGACTGCGTTTGTCAGTTTTAGAGGTTCAGAGAAATCTGAAAGGAAGTTCATGTTTTTGAGGTGCAATTGTACACATATCCACCATCTTAGGTGTAAAGGTATGGCTTCATCCCTTTCAGGGTCCTGACTTTAATATAAACAGTCTGTTGAGATGTGCATTTTTTTATTCTTTGCCTGTCAGTCTTATAACCAAATCCTGGGTCTGATTTTCAACAGTCTTTCCTATGTAGGGTATGAAAATCTCTTTAAGTGCTTCCATGGAAGTTTACTTGCTTTTATAGCTTTCCCTAGTTATTGGTTCTCAAAGTTGCTCCCTGGACCTGCCTCATTATCATCAACTAGGACTTTATTAGAAATGCCAATTCTTGTGCCTTACCCAAAACCTAAGGAATCATAAACTCTGGATGTGAGGCCCAGAAATCTGCATTTTAACAGTTTGAGAACCATAGCCTTAGGCTGGTAATTGGCTGACTGACTGGAGCATACTACTCTGTTTTTTTTTTTTTCAAAGCTTCCAAGATAATGAATGAAAGCCAGCAATGTTGACAATTATCTAAGTATCATTACTCTCATATCTTTCAAAGGCTAGATGTACTCCAATGCTCCCTTCTATCTGTATGCCAAACCACAACATGGAAGACTGTTAGTAATAGCAATCATCAAAAAAGCAAGAGAGTTCCAGAAGAACATCTACTTCTGCTTTATTGACTATGCCAAAGCCTTTGACTGCATGGATCACAATAAACTGTGGAAAATTCTGAAAGAGATGGGAATACCAGACCACCTGATCTGCCTCTTGAGAAACCTATATGCAGGTCAGCAAGCAACAGTTAGAACTGGATATGGAACAACAGACTGGTTCCAAATAGGAAAAGGAGTACGTCAAGGCTGTATATTGTCACCCTGCTTATTTAACTTATATGCAGAGAACATCATGAGAAACGCTGGGCTGGAGGAAGGACAAGCTGGAATCAAGATTGCCAGGAGAAATATCAATAACCTCAGATATGCAGATGACACCACCCTTATGGTAGAAAGCGAAGAAGAACTTAAAAGCCTCTTGATGAAAGTGAAAGAGGAGAGTGAAAAAGTTGGCTTAAAGCTCAACATTCAGAAAACGAAGATCATGGCATCTGGTCCCACCACTTCATGGGAAATAGATGGGGAAACAGTGGAAACAGTGTCAGACTTTATTTTTTGGGCCCCAAAATCACTGCAGATGGTGAATGCAGCCATTAAAGTAAAAGACGCTTACTCCTTGGGAGAAAGTTATGACCAAACTAGATAGCACATTGAAAAGCAGAGACATTTCTTTGCCAACAAAGGTCTGTCTAGTCAATGTATGGTTTTTCCTGTGGTCATGTATGGATGTGAGAGTTGGACTGTGAAGAAAGCTGAGCCCCAAAGAATTGATGCTTTTGAACTGTGGTGTTGGAGAAGACTCTTGGAAGTCCCTTGGACTGCAAGGAGATCCAACCAGTCCATTCTAAAGGAGATCAGCCCTGGGATTTCTTTGGAAGGAATGATGCTGAAGCTGAAACTCCAGTACTTTGGCCACCACATGTGAAGAGTTGACTCATTGGAAAAGACTCTGATGCTGGGTAGGATTGGGAGCAGGAGGAAAATGGGGATGACAGAGGATGAGATGGCTGGATGGCATCACTGATCGATGGACATTAGTTTGAATGAATGCCGGGAGATGGTGATGGACAGGGAGGCCTGGAGTCCTGCAGTTCATGGGGTCGCAAAGAGTCAGACATAACTGAGCGACTGAACTCAACTGAATGTTAGAGCATGTTGGGTTACCACTATTCCATTTACCCCTATCAGTGGAGGGCATGTCACAATTTGACTGGTGAGTGATTTACTGCCTGAATATTCTTCTATGAGTCTGCTTTCAAATACTGCTTTCAGACCAATTCCATTTAGGTCCTACAGAAAGCAGAGCTTGAGAATAGAAATTAGATTCAGGCAACTAACTTCAAGAATAATGCGTGAAGGACAGGAAAATTGAGACAGGTAAGAAAAATAGTATTAGGGCATATTAGTCAATGTGTACAATGGGAGATCAATTCTCCCGGGACCTCTTGGAAAACATAAGATTTTTTCACATGAAGGAAGGTTTGCTGGAATACTTATCCACTTGCTACTATTCTCCCTTGTTTGAAAGTTTCCTCTTGGGTCATTAAATCTCTTGCATTTTTGAGCAGCACTTGTCTTTGTGCCAAGTCCAGTCCCACAGTGTTACACAAGGCCTGGGACCAACCAAGAAGACATATACAGCACGCTTGAGCTAAGACACTGTCAGGGTGGGTGAGATGAATCTGAGTTCACACAGAACTGTCCACTAAAGTTCTGCTGAAATCAGAGATGGGCTGTGCATTGAGATATACTTCACCAGAGGCATCTATTTTAGAAGGTGAGATGTAAATATTGTATTCCACATTTGTGGCCATATTAATCGGAGAAGGCAATGGCACCCCACTCCTTACTCTTGCCTGGAAAATCCCATGGATGGAGGAGCCTGGTAGGCTGCAGTCCATGGGGTCACTAAGGGTCGAACACGACTAAGGACTTTACTTTCACTTTTTACTTTCATGCATTGGAGAAGGAAATGGCAACCCACTCCAGTGTTCTTGCCTGGAGAATCCCATGGACGGGGGAGCCTGGTGGGCTGCCATCTATGCCGTCGCACAGAGTCGGACACGACTGAAGCGACTTAGCAGCAGCAGCAGCAGCAGCCACATTAATTGGAATGCATTGGTTCTCCACAGATTCTCCTCTAGATGCTGTATCAGAAGCAGAGAAGGTGAACTAAAAGAAAAGCACAGACAAAATTGACGTTTGTGAGAAGACAATCTCAACAGAAATAAAGAGAATTCTTGTGGTATTTTGCATAGTGAATATGAGCTAAACTAAGACTCTCTCTTCCTACCCAAGAATCTTTTGAGAATAGTTGATCCAGAACAGGGCAGGGGATACCTCTTCCAATGATTTGTAATTAGACAAGAACTTAGATAGATGCACAGAGACACAAATGTATTAGATAGAAATATAAATAGATATATACATACAGAGAATATCTTTTAAAAGACAAAGAAAACCAGGAAAAGTAGAACAACCTAGCTTTATACAAGGAACACAAGCCAAAAGTTACTGAAGTAGATAAAATCATAGGATGGAATAGGAGGTGTTTTGATTTTGGAGATGGGAAAATCATCAACTCAGAGTTTTTAAAACATTAACTTTTTCTTCTACTAAATATTGAACTCAGATTCCTAATCAAAGTGGTAACATATCAACTCTAGTTTGCAAAAGTTTACAAAAAATAAAGGAATAATGGCACAGAAAAAAGAACAAAGGTTCAGATACCAATTCAAAAATTGGTATCATTTTAAAGAAAAAAAAAGCTAAGTAAATTAAAAATATGAGATATGAGGGATCTTGTGCATCTTAATTCCTTTCAAAATATTTGTGTTTGTGAGTCCTTGTAGATTACTATCCTGTAAGAGATACTGAGAACCATTGATTGAGAGAAAACTTGAAATATATCTACTTCTAGTATTTAGATAAAATCAAATGTAATTCACAATAGGTGGGTAAGAGTAAGGTGGATAGATAGAAAACAATAAGACCAGAATATTCAGGAAATTTCTTCTAGCAGCTGTGTAAAAGTAAGAACATATACTGATGTAAAAAGCTGCATGATATTATGTTGTTGAAACTATATTAGACTGAGATTAAGAATTCACCCCTATGAATTCATATAATAGATTGTAAATATCAGGGCATATCATAATTTTTCTTAGAATCTTGGCTTGAGTGGTCCATTTGACACAATGTATTATTTTTGAAAAGAAAGGGAAAATATTAGTCACTCAGTTGTGTTTGATTCTTTGTGACCCCATGGACTGTAGCCTGCCAGGCTCCTCTGTCCATGGAATTCTCCAGGCAGGAATATTGGAGTATGTTGCCATGCCCTTCTCCAGGGGATCTTCCAACCCAGACATTGAACCTCGGTCTTCTGCCTTGCAGGCAGATTCTTTACCATATGATTTTAAATGTTTTCAACACATTTCATTTCCATGCATTTGATTTCCTCTGGAGCTTCCCTGATGGCTCAGAGGGTAAAGCATCTGCTAGATTTCCTCTAGTTCACATTTTCATTTTTACAATTATTTTAAAGTGATAAAAATATATAGCACAATTGCTGACAAAATATAGGAAGATAACTCAGACATATTTCACCACCTGATACATTTTTGTATGTGTGAGGATTAAATAAGATAAGCTACTTATCAAATTATCAAGTTACATGGTAAGAACTCAGTCAAGCAGAGCTTTGATGCTGCTACTGCTTAACAATGTCTGTTCAGTTTATGGATCTCCGATTAAAATTTCTTTCTATCCATTGACTATATGTACATTTTCTTAAGTCTATGTTTGTGGAATGATTTGGTATATAAGTAATAAATTATGAATAAAGAGATAGATACAGTGCCTGAAATTTGCCATCAGAATTATGATAATTTAGTTTGTGTGCTTAGTTGCTCAGTCATGTCTGACTCTTTGTGACCACATGGACTGTAGCCTGCCTGGCTCCTCTGTCCATGTGGACTCTCTAGGCAAAAATACTGCAGTGGGTTGTCATGCCCTCTTCCAGGGCATCTTCCCAACCCAGGGATCAAACCCAAGTCTCCTGCATTACAGGCAGATTCTGTACCGTTTAAGCCACCAGGGAAGTAACTGTTTTGGAAAAGGAATGCTTTTATTTAAATGTTGACATAAGTAATACTTTATCAAACATTGATTTGGATAAGAGAATGGAGTCCAAGATTTTACATTTCTTGAAGGACTGGCAGCTAAAGGGAGTCACTGAAAGACATAGACTTGTAAAATCTTTTTCAAATCTTTAACTTTGATTATTTTCCTTCTGTGAGTCTGGATGGGAGACTCCCTTGGCAAAAGCTTATTGTAAATGAAAATACTTAGAAATGTAAAAAGTGTATCAAGCTTTAAGTGTATTAAAGTTGAAGAGCTGACAGATTTTGTTATGCTACACAAATAGGAAAACTGGTAGGGAACAGAAAAGCATGAAGGTGAAGGAAGAGAGTACAGAATCTTTAAAAATTAACAACAGAAAAAGGGAGAAAGAAGGAAAAGGCACAAAGGCTGTCATCTTTCTTTAGGATGTTAAGAAAATACCACCGGTGATTGAGTGGAAAGAATATTTCCCCAAATCTTTTCTTAATCTGCTGGAAAGATAAATAATAGATAGTACATAGTTCAAATTTGTTTTGTAATCTCAGGTTTTATGGGAAGAAAAGCATATTAAAAACTGATATGTCTGTACTGCAATATAAAGATAGATTATTTAAAGTGATGAGAAGTGGGTGCAATTACTTTTCAAAGGAGAAAATGTAGATATATGAGATTTCTTTTTTCTAAATGATATAACTTGTACTCTCTGTAAAACTTTGCTTCTATATTTTGATGTTTTGCTGCTACAACGATCAACTGAAAAGTATCATCATCAGGATTACGATACGTAATAAACACTGAGCAGTTACTATGGGCCAGGAACTGTCTTCACATTAGTTTATTTTTTTGGCCACATCCCACACATGGCATGTGGGATCTTAGTTCCCTGACCAGGCATGGAACCCACACCCTGCCTTGGGAGGGCAGAGTCTTAACCACTGGATGACCAGGGAAGTCCGCATATTCAGTTTCTCCAACAGGCATCGGTAGGTTCTATGATTCCTCCACCTCCCCTCTGTTTTTCAAAAGATAATCTAAAGAAATAAATAAGAACAGTAAGTTTAAATAACTTCCTTAGATCACATATCATAAAGTGTCTGAGGAATAATTCAAGCTCAAAAATCAAGAGAGATAGTGGAAAGGTGGAATGAAGAAGAGAAAGGGAGGGTGAAGAGAGAGGAATGAAGACTGAGGGATGGGAGAAAGGTATTCAGACAAATTGAGATAGTCCAGGTTCGATGCATGATACTGGATGCTTGGGGCTAGTGCACTGGGATGACCCAGAGGGATGGTATGGGGAGGGAGGAGGGAGGAGTGTTCAGGATGGGGAACACATGTATACCTGTGGCAGATTCATTTTGATATTTGGCAAAACTAATACAATTATGTAAAGTTTAAAAATAAAATAAAATAAAAAAAAACAAAAGGATAGAAATGAGAACAAAAGGAAAAAAGAGAAAGAGAATGTTATTGAACAGTAAGTTATATAAAAATCTATGTAGTAAAGGTAATAAATGTGTAGTCTTTGAGAGCAAGGATAAAAATAATCTCATAATACTTAGCAAAGATATTTTGACTAGAAGGTATTCAGTATTTATTTATGTAATATTTATAATATAAAGTTCTAATCAGATACAAAATATGAACAAGGTGGGAAACAAAAATAAAGAAAATGAATTATGGGTATGAATGATTAAAACAGATTACTAAATTTTGTATTTTTTTAAGTATAGGAGGGAAAAATCTCACCCTTGAGCCCTTGAGTAGAAAGTAATCATACTGCCCTTCTCCCTGTCTCTGTGCAGGCCTTTGAGCAACTACTTTTGAACCATTGCCTCAAAAGACAATTGCTCCAGAAGCTATGTTCACCATTTGTAATGACAGCCATAGTGATTTCATCCTCCTGGGCTTCTCTGACAAGCCATATTTGGAGAAGACACTTTTCTGGGTGATTCTGATTTTTTATTGCTTGACTATTACAGGAAATTTGGTCATAATTCTTATCTCCTTGAAGGATCCCAAACTCCACAGCCCGATGTATTACTTTCTTTCCAACCTATCTCTGCTAGATCTCTGCTTCACCAGCAGCTGTGTTCCACAAATGTTGGTTCATTTCTGGGGTCCAGAGAAGACCATCAGCTACACTGGCTGTGCCATTCAACTCTATGTCTTCCTGTGGCTTGGGGCCACTGAATGTATCCTTCTTGTCATCATGGCTGTGGACCGCTGTGTGGCAGTGTGTCATCCACTGCAATATACCACTCTCATGCACCCAAAAATTTGTCTGCAGCTGGCCATCTTTGCATGGGGGACTGGCCTGATTCAGTCTCTGATTCAGTCTCCTGCTACCCTCCAGTTACCCTTCTGCTCCCACCAGAGGGTGGATGACATTGTGTGTGAAGTTCCAGCCCTCATTCAGGTCTCTAGTGCAGATACCGTCTCTAATGAAATCCAGATGTCCATAGCCAGTATTATTCTCCTGGTGGTGCCCTTGATCATTATCCTTTCCTCTTACATTGCTATTGCTAAAGCTGTGCTGAGAATAAAGTTAACTTCAGGCAAGAAGAAAGCATTTGGCACCTGCACTTCTCATCTTCTTGTAGTGTCCCTCTTCTATGGCACTGTCACAGCTGTCTATCTTCAACCCAAGAGTCGCTATGCTCATGAACAGGGCAAGTTTCTCACCCTTTTCTACACTGTTGTAACCCCGACTCTTAACCCGCTCATCTACACTCTAAGGAACAAGGAGGTAAAGGGATCACTAATAAGACTAGGGAGGAGGACCTGGGGTATTTGGAATAACTAAAAATGTTGGACTTTTGCTTAACCTGAGAAAAGAGAATGACCTCGTTCTTTCTGAGGTCTTCAAAAAATCGGAAGATATACCTCCCAACCTTAAAGTAGTAAAGAGCTGCATTTTGTTCAGCTGAGATCCTTATTTCCTTCATGGTGCTGATTTAGGCACAGTATTTGGTCATGTATGGATGTGAGAGTTGGACTCTGAAGAAGGCTGAGCGCCGAAGAATTGATGTTTTTGAACTGTGGTGTTGGAGAAGACTCTTGAGAGTCCCTTGGACTGCAAGGAGATCCAACCAGTCCATTCTAAAGGAGATCAGCCCTGGGATTTCTTTGGAAGGACTGATGCTAAAGCTGAAACTCCAGTACTTTGGCCACCTCATGCGAAGAGTTGACTCATTGGAAAAGACTCTGATGCTGGGAGGGATTGGGGGCAGGAGGAGAAGGGGATGACAGAGGATGAGATGGCTGGATGGCATCACTGACTCGATGGACGTGAGTCTGAGTGAACTCCGGGAGTTGGTGATGGACAGGGAGGCCTGGCGTGCTGCGATTCATGGGGTCACAGAGTCAGACATGACTGAGCGACTGAACTGAACTGAACTGATGTGGTAGAAATGAATATATTTATTAGTCATATTAAAGAGCACATAATATAGTTGAATTGGGGCAACAAAAGAAACATAAGGTTGCAAAAAAAAGACCAAGTAAAATGTCTCGTGCCTTTGCATTTATTTCTTTTTGCTTTGGTCTATTTTCCTCCAAACCCAACCACTACTTTCATCTAACCATCTCGTCCCAACAAGGCTCCTAACATTTTCAGAGATTGTTTAATAAACACTCAGGACATCTAATCAGTGCTTCTTGGTTCTGAGTTACTTCTGCCTCCTTGCCTCAGTCTGTCCTTTATGTGTAATGTACTAGAAATCCCCACTGCAAATGTACTTGCCAAGCAGAGGTCAGTACTTATTGTTCCTGGTACTGCTGCTGCTCTACAACCCGGTGTGTCCAAGTTTCTCAGTATGGGCCACCAATTATGGGAATAGACTTCTTTTTTCTTCATTCTGAGTCTCTGTCATAATTTTTATCCGATCCAATTCTTATTCATTCATCTCAGAGATATTTATTGATTTTTTAAATTAGGCTCCTATTTTGTACTAGATCCTGGGTATATAATGGTAGATAAGATACAAATATTCATCAACGTCATGGAACTTACTGTCCAATGGTATGAAGAGATATTAAGCAAAGTATTTTTAATTTATCAGCTTAATAGAGAGACTTGTTCTTCATCTCCTGCCTATGTCTGATCACTATGCCATGTGCCTTTTGAATATTATCCACCAAAATTTATTTATTGATGCTTTTTAGCTACTGTTTATAAGTGTTCACTACTCTAGTTTATTTCACTGAAATCCAGGTATAAATTGTTGATTCTCCTGTAAGATTGTCTAATCAAATATGCCTCCTATCTGCTTATGCCTAATTCATAATAGATGGAATTAGTATTAGGCTGTATTCCATCCCATTTTCTGTACTGATAAACTGTACCACTTGTTTCTGATTTGGAGATTTCATATCAAAATTTTTTAAAACTTAAATTCTTATTTGCAAACTTAAAAAACTATTGTTGCTCAAACCAACAGTAAACTGGTTAGAAATAACATAATATTTCTCACTGTTGATAAGAGAACAATGGTTATATAATAATTTTGTTATCTTTTTATTCAATTCAAAGATTAAAAGGAGTAAATGGAAAGAAATCTAAAAGGATAGAGGTTGTTTTGTGATATTTTGCTTTAAGATTGTACAGCTGGAGCAGCTCTAGGAGTGATGAGATTTATGATGTGGACATAATAATGAGTTCCTGAGACTGAGAAGTCCTATCTACCTTGGAGATGGAAACAGGGATTCTGGCATATTCAAAAGTTCATCTTACTTGTGACACAGCCTGAAATGATACCAAGGCCTTTAGTAAGAGGAAAGCTGTGCCTCTGATGCCAAAATGTAAATGCATGTAGAGAGAGGCCATGATACCAGTTAATGATAGCAGTAAGAAGGGAAGATATACTGTTCCCCAGACTTTAGAATTCATAAGATTCACATGGTATACTTGTTAAAAATTAAAGTATTGTGTTTCATACTCAGAATTTCTGATTTAAAGCATCTGATTGTGCCCTGGGATGGACGTTTTAAATAGCACCATGAGTGATTCTTTTTTTTTTTTTTTTTCACTTTCTTTTTTTTTTAAATTTTATTTTATTTTTAAACTTTACATAATTGTATTAGTTTTGCCAAATATCAAAATGAATCCACCACAGGTATACATGTGTTCCCCATCCTGAACCCTCCTCCCTCCTCCCTCCCCATACCATCCCTCTGGGTCGTCCCAGTGCACTAGCCCCAAGCATCCAGTATCGTGCATCGAACCTGGACTAGCAACTCGTTTCTTACATGATATTTTACATGTTTCAATGCCATTCTCCCAAATCATCCCACCCTCTCCCTCTCCCATAGAGTCCATAAGACTGTTCTATACATCAGTGTCTCTTTTGCCGTCTCGTACACCGGGTTATTGTTACCATCTTTCTAAATTCCATATATATGTGTTAGTATACTGTATTGGTGTTTTTCCTTCTGGCTTACTTCACTCTGTATAATAGGCTCCAGTTTCATCCACCTCATTAGAATTGATTCTAATGTATTCTTTTTAATGGCTGAATAATACTCCATTGTGTATATGTACCACTGCTTTCTTATCCATTCATCTGCTGATGGACATCTAGGTTGCTTCCATGTCCTAGCTATTATAAACAGTGCTGCGATGAACATTGGGGTACACGTGTCTCTTTCCCTTCTGGTTTCCTCAGTGTGTATGCCCAGCAGTGGGATTGCTGGGTCATAAGGGAGATCTATTTCCAGTTTTTTAAGGAATCTCCACACTGTTCTCCATAGTGGCTGTACTAGATTGCATTCCCACCAACAGTGTAAGACGGTTCCCTTTTTGATGCAAGCTGTCTAGACCTATTGTGGGAAGTTCCAGTCTAGATAGTTGCTCAGCCAAAATGACATGAGTTTCAAATTAATCCATGTGTTTTAAATATAGGAGCAAAGGGAAGAATGGTCTAGAAGTAGAATAAAACCGATAGCTCAAATCCCGCTTTCTGAAGAAGTGAGGGTGGGATTATTTTCTCATAAGGGAGATGTGGTTGAAATGTTGTCTTCAAGAGAGGGTCTCAATTCAGTTAAAACTAGGAGGTATAGAAAATGTTAAGTAAATTATTTGAGGATATAGGTGAATTATTAATTACGGGATAGGAGATCACAATGGTAGCTTGGAAGGTTTTAGGAAGGATAAGGGCAGGCATGTGGGAAAGGAAAGGGATTCCACTATGGGAATAACAGCATGGAAAATGTAGATGATAAAAATGCATTTACGTTTTGGGAGATGAGTGAGGAAATAGTGATCAGAGGCACTGTGGACTTAGCTTTGTACTGTCTTTTTTGTTGATATGATTTTTTTTCACTCTAATCACAAATTTGTATGGAATATATACTGAGACCCAGGCACTGTTATAAAACCACAAAAAAGTCAGAAAATATTGATTCCTTCATAGATAGTCTAGATAATCAATATTTCCTTGTATAAGTGACTAATTCAGGAAAAGGCAGGCTATATTATGGATTCAGGCATTCTATTCCTTTGAAATTTAGTGTCATATTCTGGCACGTGTGTTGTAGATGGTGGTAGATTGAACCTTCTGATGGTTGCATGGTAAGTTTTGTTTATATATTGTCCTGTAATCCACCCGAAGCCCTGAACATAGGACCTGCTAGAAGGCAGGAATATATGTTCACCAGTATAAAAACCATAATCAGTAGTATGTTCATATATGTACCTGTGTATGTTTGCATGTGTGCCTTTTTTAGTGTGTAGCCATAGAAACTCAGATATACGTGAAAAAAGTAGCACTTAAAACGTGGCTATTATAAAAGTTATAAATCTTGCCCCTTTTCAGGTGAATAGAAGGAGAATTCAGTAAGAACAGCATTTGAAAGAGCAAATAAGAACAATAAAAGCAAAAGTCACTAGTCATCAGAGAAATATTTGAGAGTATAGACTCCACAGTTTTTTAACAATCGGGCTTAAATTTACCTTTTGGATTCTTTTCTCTCTCTCTACCAAGATAGCCTATACTTTAACAACAATATTATTATTCTGCAAAAACATTCAAATACCTATTTCATCTGCCTTTGAATGTTACTGGATTTTTGTATCTGTTTATTTATTGTTTATACTTAAAACCCGATTCAGCTGTGAAAATGTCTTATGCCCTCCTCAATGCATTTTATTCTTTTATTAAGGACACTACGTAGAAAATTTTATCAAAATTCACGTTTCTGTGATACTATATTGAGGATGGAATCATCTGACTCATACTGTGTGGTCAGTGCTGAAATATTTCAGCCTCTTGATAAAGCTTGAATTGAACTATAAGGAAAATGCTTAAAGAATGGCACATGATTTATAGACTAGGAATGATGAGTGAGGACGTTTTCTTTTACTTTTCATCCATTTTTAACTAAATTGAAATATAGTCAATTTACACTGTTGTGTTAGTTTCAGGTATACAGCCAAGTGATTCAAATATATATGTGTGTGTGTGTATATATATATATATATATGTATACATATGTATATATGTATGCTGCTGCTGCTGCTAAGTCGCTTCATTCGTGTCCGACTCTGTGCGACCCCATAGATGGCAGCCCACCAGGCTTCCCCGTCCCTGGGATTCCCCAGGCAAGAACACTGGAGAGGGTTGCCATTTCCTTCTCCAATGCGTGAAAGTGAAAAGTGAAAGTGAAATCGCTCAGTCGTGTCCGACTCTTAGCGACCCTATGGACTACAGCCTACCAGGCTCCTCCATACATGGGATTTTCCAGGCAAGAGTACTGGAGTGGGTGCCATTGCCTTCTCTGTATATATGTATACATATATACAAAATAACCTCTTTTCCATTAGAGGTTATAGGCTGTTATAAGATATTGAATATAGTTGCCTGTGCTTTACAGTAGGTCTTTGTTTATCTATTATATATATATTAGTGTATATATATTAATCCCAAACTCTTATTTTAGCTCCCCGCATCCCCTTTGGTAAGCATCAGTTTGTTTTCTATGTCTGTGAGCATATTTCTGTTTTGTAAAAAAGTGTGTTTGTATCATTTTTTTAGATTCCACATATAAGTGATATCATATAACATTTATCTTTGTCTGACTTATTTTACTTAGTATTATAATGTCTAAGTCATTCATGTTGCTGCAAATGGCATTATTCATTTGTTTTTACTCATTTTTTTATGGCTGAGTAATAACCTATGGACTGCAAGATCAAACCAGTCAATCCTAAAGGAAATCAGTCCTGAATATTCATTGGAAGGACTGATGCTGAAGTTGAAACTTCAATACTTTGGCTACCTGATGCGAAGAACTGACTCATTGGAAAAGACCCTGATGCTGGGAAAGATTGAAGGCAGGAGGAGAAGGGGATGACAGAGGATGAGATGGTTGGATGGCACCACCAACTCAATGGACTTGAGTTTGAATAAGCTCTGGGAGTTGGTGTTGAATAGGGAAGCCTGGTGTGCTGTACTCCATGGGGTCCCGAAGAGTAGGACAAGACTGGATGACTGAACAACAACAAGAATAACCTATGTTAGCCTATATTATAATAACCTACAACACATATGCCAGAGCTTCTTTATCTATTTTTCTGTCAATGGACATTTAGGTTGCTTCCATGTCTTGGCTATTGTAACTTGTGCTGCTATGAGCACTGGTTGGTGGAGCAGGAAATGGCAATCGACTCCAATATTCTTGCCTGGGAAACCCCATGAACAAGGGAGCCTGGAGAACCGCAGTCCATAGGGTTGCAAAGAGTCAGACATGACTGAGCACATACACATACATGAGCACTGGGGTGCATATATTTCTTTTTTTGAATTAGAGTTTTCTCCAGATACATGCCCATATAATAACTCTATTTTTAGTTTTTAAAGGAACCTCCACACTGATTTCAATTGGGGCTGCTCCAACTTACATTCCCATCAACAGTGTAAGAGTGTTCTTTTTTTCTCCACATCCTCTCCAGCATTTATTATTTATAGACTTTTAAATGATGACCATTCTTACTGGTGTGAGGTGATACCTCATTGTAATTTTGATTTGAATTTCTCTAATAATTGATGATTTTGAGCATCTATTCATGTGCCTGTTTGCCATTGGCTAGTGACTTTGAAAGGCATTTTTAGTTTAGAATCAACCCTTGGCATTATAGGACACTGACATTAAAATATAAGCACATTTTTCTAGGTATTATTTTTACTTTTAGGTAATGGCTACTACTAAAATAATTTCACAATGAATTAAAGGTTACACGAGGCCAATTTCTTTATTGGAAATGCCTTGTGAAAAGATGTTAGTGTCCTACTGTTTCTTCAGAAGGTTTTTCTTTTCTAACCAGCTTCTTCATGGCCCCCTTGAACTCCTTATTCCTTAGTGTATAGATCAGTGGGTTCAAGCTGGGAGTAACAATGGAATAAAAGATACTGAGTAGTTTACCCTCATCCTGAGATGGACTGTTTCCTGGTTGTATGTACATGTAGATAACAGTCCCATAGAAGATGGATACCACAATGAGATGGGAGGAACAGGTCCCAAATGCTTTTTGTCTCCCTGCTGCACACTTGATCTTGAGCACAGCTACAGCAATGAAGCTATATGAAACCAGAATGAGAAGAAGTGGTGGGAGGAAAATGAAAAAACACGATGCAAATAACATTTCTTCCATGACTTTGGTGTCCACACATGCAATTTTGACCATTGCAGATATCTCACAGAAATAGTGATCCAGGTGGTGGTTTTCACATCGAGGAAGACTCATAGCATAGGGAGAGAGGATCACACCATTAATGATACCAATTATCCAGGTCATGATCACTAGGCCTTGACAGAGTTGAGGGCTCATTATTGTCATATAATGTAGAGGCTTGCAGACAGCATTGAATCTGTCATAGGACATCACACCCAGAAGCATACATTCAACTGTGCATAATGTCACATCAATGAAAAGTTGGAAGGCACAACTGCTGAAAGAGATTTTTTTGTCTTTACCCCAAACATTGACCAACATCTGTGGGACTATATTTGTGGTATAACAGAGATCCAAGATGGCCAAATTTCTGAGGAAGAAGTACATAGGAATTTGGAGACGCTCATCTAGTAATGGCACCAGGATGATGGCAATATTTCCTATCAAGGCAATAGTGTAGAAGAAAAAGACAGCCCCAGAGATGATCATCTCCAGTTGAGGCCGTCCAGGGAAACCAAGGAGTATAAAACCACCAAAGTAGCTATCATTGATCATTTTCTTATTTTCTTAATATCAGCTGTGAACATAAAATATTAACATATTGGAAACCATAGTGAATATATTTTTAAAGAATATCACATGTATATATTGCTAAGATAAACATCACACAATTAAAAAGTTAGTATTTAAACCTCATCATTATTCTAACTTTCCTGTTTATCCAATTTGGTATAAAATTTATCTAAAGGGCACTTTGCCTCCAGAGTTTATACTCTCAATTACTTTGTCTCCTTCTGTGTCAAGGCAAAAACCTGCAGAAGTCTCAGAAGAAAATCCTGAGAAAAATGGTTGAATGAAGCCAGATGGACTTCCCTTTACAAATCAGGATGCTGGAAAGGGGGTTGGGAATCTGCAACAAATTCTTGCCTCCTTCATCCAAGGGTTCATAGAAAATGAAGGCTGCATAACTGTTACAACTTTTCTAACAGTTAAGCACGAAGGTTCAATCCTGCTGTCCATGTTCACTCTGCTATATCAATCTTCTGATCTTATATTTTAAAATGCAAACTTTCAACTAAAAACTTGTACTTCCAAACATTATTTTTCTTTTTCCATCACTCCCCAGAAACAGTGTTCTCCCTTTTTCATTGTGGACACAACTTTTTTTTCTTTTTTTAAAAAAAATGTTATTTGTTTTAATTGGAGGCTAATTACTTTACAATATTGTGGTTCAACTGTACTTTTGATTCCAAATTATATCATTTCCTATGAAGTAATTCTTTTAAAAGGTACTCATTTCTTAGTTTTATCTCAATCATTAATATTTATTTGTGTCCTATCCCTCATCTTGCAGGAGGTCCAGTTCTACTACTTATGCATTTAAAATGTTAAACGACTTCAGGAGGGGGGATTGTGTTATTTTTATGTTTATATCCCTACTGACTTTTCTCAGGATTAGCACAGAAAAAAGTATGTAAACATTTGAGGTTGGTCCAAAGAGACTTTGATGACCACACATGGACATTTCTTTTCCTATCTAACAAAACTAGTGTCTTTTTGCAAACTCATTTCTGCTAAGAAAATGTCTCTCAAGCCCACAAATGGATTCCTAGTTTCTAAACCTGTGGTCTTTTCTAAATTATTTTCCTGCTTGAATTCTCAATGGCAGGTTAATTTCTTCTATATTAGACCTGGCCTTTGCCTTCATAAATAGTTCTTTTCAATTTGTCACTAACATTTCCCTCAGTGGAATTTCCATTCTTTCCCGCCTTTCTTCCTGCATTTATGAACAACATTCTCTAATGGAATCCCCTTCCTCCCATATTTCCTCTGCCTCTGTGACTTCAGTTACTAATTAATTCTGTACACATAACTAAGAATTCTATTTTTTATGGTCCCTTCATCTTTTGCAGCTTCAAACGTACAAATTTAGCTAATCTGTGGGATTTCCACTGGGTTTTACTCCCATATCAATCATATATGCAAAATTGAATTCATTCTCTTTTATATCTTAAAACAAAAGCTTTTTATCCATATAGCCACCTCATAAGGTATCTCCTAAGTTCTTAACAAATGTTTGTTAAAATGAATTTATGAATTTTGGGGGGGTAGAAATTAAAAACACAAATACACATTTTCAAGTGAAATCAATTTAGGATGTAATGTATGTTTCAAACTTTGAAGAAAAGAAAATTGTTATAGAAACCAGAAACTCTTATGCAAATTCTTTAAATTGGAAATCTTATCAAATGTTTTAAATACAGCGTAATTTCTTTCCCCACTTACCCTACTTAAGCTTAGTGAGTTTTCTGTGGTGGTGATGTAACCAAAGACTTTTCTGGAGGAGAAAAATTGAACTCTTCTAAAGTAGGAAATGTTTCTTTCTCTCTTTCCCTAAATAAGACTAAATATGTAATTCTTCATTACTTATTTCATTATACCATTCCTCCCACTTGCCATTGAGATCCTATGTGATAATGGCAGGAGGCAGCCACTGCCTATCATCTTTTGCAGTTCATGTACCCATTCAAGAAGACCCTTACCATTATACATTTCAGAGAAGAAAACATCTTCAGTGTGGAAGATAACAAGTAGTTTTCCCAAACCAGCAGTGATAAAATTGGTTGAGTCTGGAAAGACCTTGGGGACATTGGGTTACTCATTAGCAATTAAATGTGTATTGTATAATTATCCAAGGAAGAAGATCATTAAAAAAAAAAATACAGGATGCTTGGGGCTGGTGCACTGGGATGACCCAGAGGGATGGTACAGGGAGAGACGTGATAGCGGGGTTCAGATTGGGGAATATGTGTAAACCCATGGTAGATTCATGTTGATATATGGCAAAACCAATACAATATTGTAAAGTTAAAAAATAATAATAATAAATAAATGATAAATGGTTAAAAAAAAATCTCCCAGGAGAAATTCCCCCAATTAATCAATACTATTAATATAAGATTAAATAAGTAACTACAATTGTACAAGTCTATACATTTCTTATATGCACTTTGATCAATAAAATACTTTTATTGATGGCCTTATTATTCTACTTTATATGGGAGAACATTGCTTGTCAAGAACTTACAGATTATCACAAGGTAACAGACATAATGAACAATACAGATGAGACGTACAAACCTACCTATAATAGTAATTGTAGTTTTTATAGTTTCTATCACCTCTAATTTGTATAACCTAACTTTCAAATATATTTTCATAACAATGAAATACCCAATTTTGGCAAAGAAGGACAATTTCAGCAATAGGTGTACCTCATAGAAGTGTACCAGACTCGCTACCATAGACAGAAAGGGTGAGAAAATTATGGTGGCAATCATTGGATAGCTTTAAGACTGAAAACCATAATTTATTATTTAAACATTTGCCTGTTACTCCCATTGAGGGCACACAGATCAATTACACGCTCCCTGGAAATTGCCATTTTATATGTATGTAATTCCAAACATGAGAAACGCTGGGCTGAAAGAAGCACAAGCTGGAATCAAGGTTGCCGGGAGAAATATCAATAATCTCAGATATGCAGATGACACCACCCTTATGGCAGAAAGTGAAGAGGAACTAAAAAGCCTCTTCATGAAAGTGAAAGAGGAGAGTGACAAAGTTGGCTTAAAGCTCAACATTCAGAAAACGAAGATCATGGCATCCGATCCCATCATTTCATGGAAAATAGATGGGGAAATAGTGGAAACAGTGTCAGACTTTATTTTTCTGGGCTCCAAAATCACTGCAGATGGTGATTGCAGCCATGAAATTAAAAGACGCTTACTCCTTGGAAGAAAAGTTATCACCAACCTAAATAGCATATTGAAAAGCAGAGACATTACTTTGCCAACAAAGGTCCGTCTAGTCAAGGCTATGGTTTTTCCCGTGGTCATGTATGGATGTGAAAGTTGGACTGTGAAGAAAGCTGAGCGCCAAAGAATTGATGCTTTTGAAGTGTGGTGTTGGAGAAGACTCTTGAGAGTCCCTTGGACTGCAAGGAGATCCAACCAGTCCATTCTGAAGGAGATCAGCCCTGGGATTTCTTTGCAGGGAATGATGCTAAAGCTGAAACTCCAGTACTTTGGCCACCTCATGCAAAAAGTTGACTCATTGGAAAAGACTCTGATGCTGGGAGGGATTGGGGGCAGGAGGAGAAGGGGACGACAGAGGATGAGATGCCTGATGGCATCACTGACTCGATGCATGTGAGTCTGAGTGAGCTCTGGGAGTTGGTGATGGACAGGGAGGCCTGGCGTGCTGCAATTCATGGGGTCGCAAAGAGTCGAACATGACTGAGCAACTGAACTGAACTGAATTCCAAAAAATATTCAGCAGTTTTTGCTGTTGAATAGTTTTAGTAACTGCATCAGAAAATGTAAGCCTTGTCAGTGATCCTAAGATTATTTGTAATGGCAGATTAAAATTCTATTACTAGTATGATGAAAAATCATTAATTCTCCTTCTCTGAAAAACTCCCTAACCAAGGAAAATAATAAAAGCATAAAAGCAAACTTCATTTTAAAATCTGACCTCTGAAACATAGATCATAAAATTGAAAAATATTCTGGAATTAGAGAAGGCCAGACAGGTGTGGAACAATGCAGAAAAAGCATACCCACTACTGCAAATAGCTGAAAGAACCCCTATCTCTCTGTGAATATGGCCTGTGGTGAATTATCTGACTCATCAAAACAACAGGAACAGGAAATGATGCATTATCAATGGAAGAGTTCCTAACCCTGAAATGACTTCTAGAAGAAGCTAAGAAGAAACCACTAGCTAAATGACATTTGAAAGATATAGTTTTTTCTTTGTTCACTGGACATGAGTGAGACTGCACTGTGAAAAAACTTAATGTAGAAAATCTTAGTTGACAACATAAAATTATATCCTAAAAAGCTCACTTCTACACACAACCCTGGGTCTGAATAAACATTTATTTCTTAATTTAATTTTTATTTTATATTGGAGTACTATTAATTTACAACATTGAATAGAATTCCCTGTGCTGTACAGTAGGTCCTTGTTGGTTATCTATTTTATATATAGTAGTGTATATATGTTAGTGCCAAACTCCTGTTTATTCCTCCCCCTGTTTTTCTTTGTCTTTATGATCATATCTTTATGACCATAAGTGACAAAGATATTATCTTATGACAATATCTTTATGACCATAAGTTTGTTTTCTGTGTCTATGGGTCTCTTTCTATTCTGTAAATAAGTTCATTTGTATCACTTGTATGTAGAATCTTAAAAAAAAATGCATTACTATTAAGTAGACTCCAGAGTTCCTTTAGATTTCACCAGTTATTCCCTTAGTGTCCTCTTTCTGTCCCAGGACCCAATCTGGCATGCCACATTGCCTTTGCTGTTATGTCTCACTATCCTCTGGTCTGTGACAGTTTCTGTCTCCTTTTTTCCATTTTTAAAATGATGTTGACAGTTTTGAGGCATACTGTGAGGTATTTTACAGAATGTCCCTCGGTTTGTGTCGATTTAGTATTTGTCTCATGATTAGAGTGGGGCTGTGGGTTTTTGGAAAGAACACTGCAGAGTGCCACCTGTCTTGGTATTCTTGTCACATCATCTCAGGGGTATATGACATAACAGCACACTCATGGAAGTGTGTAGAATAGTGAGGAACCGGAAACACATGCTCAGTAACAGGAATAAATTTAGTATCTTTTGTTGTATCTGTAGACAGGGATATTTCATAGGCATTTAAAATTTTGATGTAGGTTAATATTTTTAAGTATAAAAAGTAGATTGCAAAGCAGGAGACATAGTAAATTTTCATTTAGTAATTACAAAATATCTTTATGAATATGTGGTTTAAAAACTCTGCACACTGCCTCAAAACAACCCTACAGGAAAGACACTGTGGTCCCAGAATCTGCCTCCAAGGGCCCTGAGGCCCACGGCTGTACTAGCTGTGTACCGTTCCCCAACAGGAGCCAGTGTCCACACCCACGTGGAGGTCGACCCTAGGACCTGGGAAGCAGAAAAACATTCTCCGTCAGAAGGAGTATGTGATTTTTAAAGGCATGATCTATGTGATGGGGCTAATGATGTCTCCTAGATTTATTGCAAAGAGTTAACAAGATAACAGGTGTCAAAGTAGAAGACTGAAAAGGTAATTGTAGATGTTGGCCATGGGAAGAGTGGGTCATATGTGGGAGGGCATTCTGCTGAGAAAAATCCTGTTCTTCCCTTAAATCTTTTTTGTGGACACATGGACTCACTTTTTCAGATTTAACCCTCTGCTGTTGGTTGCCTGAGCTCATAGTCTAGAGGCCTTCCTTTCTACAAATGGGACCTAACTAAACTCAAAAGCTTTGCACAGCAAAGGAAATCATAAAGAAGATGAAAACACAGCCCTCATAATTGCAGAAAATATTTGCAAATGAAGCAACTGACAAAGGATTAATAACCAAAATATACAAACACATCAGGCAACTCAATATCAAAAAACAAGACCAATCAAAAGTTGGGTGGAAGGCCTAAATATACACTTCTCCAAATAAAGAAAATAGGACATTTCAGTGACCAGTAAAACCACCTTTACTTGTGCCAGTTTTTCCAAATTAGAGAAAAAGAATTTTACCTTTCTCAAAACAGGTGCCATGATAATACCCCCATTAGTTCAGTTCAGTTCAGTCACTCAGTCGTGTCCGACTCTTTGTGACCCCATGTTCCAGCACGCCAGGACTCCCCGTCCATCACCAACTCCAGAGTTCACCCAAACTCATGTCCATCGGGTTAGTGATGCCATCCAGCCTTCTCATCCTTTGATGTCCCCTTCTCCTCCTGCTCCCAATCCCTCCCAGCATCAGAGTCTTTCCCAATGAGTCAACTCTTCGCATGAGGTGGCCAAACTACTGGAGTTTCAGCTTTAGCATCATTCCCTGCAAAGAAATCTCAGGGCTGATCTCCTTCAGAATGGACTGGTTGGATCTCCTTGCAGTCCAAGGGACTCTCAAGAGTCTTCTCCAACACCACACTTCAAAAGCATCAATTCTTCGGCACTCAGCCTTCTTCACAGTACAACTTTCACATCCATACATGACCACTGGAAAAACCATAGCCTTGACTAGATGAACCTTTGTCAGCAAAGTAAGGTCTCTGCTTTTCAATATGCTATCAAGGTTGGTGATAACTTTTATCCAAGGAGTAAGCGTCTTTTAATTTCATGGCTGCAATCGTCATCTGCAGTGATTTTGGAGCCCAGAAAAATAAAGTCTGACACTGTTTCCACTGTTTCCCCATCTATTTCCCATGAAGTGATGGGACCAGATGCCATGATCTTAGTTTTTTGAATGTTGAGCTTTAACCCAACTTTTTCATTCTCCTCTTTCACTTTCATCAAGTTGCTTTTTAGTTCCTCTTCACTTTCTGCCATAAGGGTGGTGTCATCTGCATATCTGAGGTTATTGATATTTCTCCCGGCAATCTTGATTCCAGCTTGTGCTTCTTCCAGTCCAGCATTTCTCATGATGTGCTCTGCATATAAGTTAAATAAACAGGGTGACAATATACAGCCTTGACGTACTCCTTTTCCTATTTGGAACCAGTCTGTTGTTCCATGTCCAGTTCTAACTGTTGCTTCCTGACCTGCATACAGATTTCTCAAGAGATAGGTCAGGTGGTCTTGGATTCCCATCTCTTTCAGAAATTTCCACAGTTTATTGTGATCCACACAGTCAAAGGCTTTGGCATAATAAATAAAGCAGAAATAGATGTTTTTCTGGAACTCTCTTGGTTTTTCGATGGTCCAGCAGATGTTGGCAATTTGATCTCTGGTTACCCTGCCTTTTCTAAAACCAGTTTGAACATCAGGAACTTAACAGTTCACGTACTGCTAAAGCCTGGATTGGAGAATTTTGAGCATTACTTTACTAGCATGTGAGATGAGTACAATTGTGCAGTAGTTTGCACATTCTTTGGCATTGCCGTTCTTTGGTATTGGAATCAAAACTGACCTTTTCCAGTCCGGTGTCCACTGCTGAGTTTTCCAAATTTGCTGGCATATCAAGTGCAGCACTTTCACAGCATCATCTTCCTGGATTTGAAATAGCTCCACTGGAATTCCATCACCTCCACTAGTTTTGTTCATAGTAATGCTTTTTAAGGCCCACTTGACTTCACATTCCAGGATGTCTGGCTCTAGGTGTGTGATCACACCATCGTGATTGTCTTGGTCGTAAAGATTGTCTTTGTACAGTTCTTCTGTGTATTCTTGTCACCTCTTCTTAATACCTTCTGCTTCTGCTAGATCCCTACCATTTCTGTCCTTTATCGAGCCCATCTTTGCATGAAATATTCCCTTGGTATCTCTAATTCTCTTGAAGAGATCTCTAATCTTTCCCATTCTGTTATTTTCCTCTATTTCTTTGCATTGATTGCTGAGGAAGGCTTTCTTATCTCTCCTGGCTATTCTTTGGAACTCTGCATTCAGATGCTTATATCTTTCCTTTTCTCCTTTGCTTTTTGCTTCTCTTCTTTTCACAGCTATTTGTAAGGCCTTCCCAGACAGCCATTTTGCTTATTTGCATTTCTTTTCCATGGGGATAGTCTTGATCCCTGTCTCCTGTACAATATCACGAACCTCTGTCCGTAGTTCATCACGCACTCTATCAGATCTAGTCCCTTAAATCTATTTCTCACTTCCACTGTATAATCATAAGGAATTTGATTTAGGTCATATCTGAATGGTCTAGTGGGTTTCCCTACTTTCTTCAATTTAAGTCTGTATTTGGCAATAAGGAGTTCATGATCTGAGCCACAGTCAGCCCCAGTCTTGTTTTTACTGACTGTATAGAGCTTCTCTATCTTTGGCAAAAAATACAATCAATCGGATTTTGGTGTTGACCATCTGGTGATGTTCATGTGTCGAGTCCTCTCTTGTATTGTTGGAAGAGGGTGTTTGCTATGACCAGTGTGTTCTCTTGGCAAAACTCTATTAGCCTTTTCCCTGCTTCATTCCGTATTCCAAGACCAAATTTGCCTGTTACCCCAGGTGTTTCTTGACTTCCTACTTTTGCATTTCAGTCCCCTATAATGAAAAGGACATCTTTTGGGGGGTGTTAGTTCTAAAAGGTCTTGTAGGTCTTCATAGAACCGTTCAACTTCAGCTTTTTCAGCATTACTGGTTGGGGCATAGACTTGGATTACTGTGACATTGAATGGTTTGCCTTGGAAATGAACAGAGATCACTCTGTCATTTTTGAGATTGCATCCAAGTACTGCATTTTGGACTCTTTTGTTGACCATTATGGCTACTCCATTTCTCCTAAGGTATTCCTGCCTACAGTAGTAGATATAATGGTCATTGAGTTAAATTCACCCATTTCAAATACCCCCATGCTGACCTCTAAAATAAGAAATTTGGAAAATCAGTGGAAAAAATAAAAACATTAGTATTGATATCTTAAAGATGGTTACTCGTGTGTGACATAAAATGTCCTTCATTTGTGCTCACAATTACTTTTTGGAGTAATTATATGGGTAGAGGAAAATGTCAAAGGAAAGAAATTTTTGATGTGGTCAATTAACATTGCATCACTATGAAGATGATTGATAACTAGAACTCTTGGTCTTCTTGGTTAATAGGGGTTTTACTTCTGTCAGTAAAGAGCTGATTTTAACCCCTTAAAATTATGAGAATATCTAGTTAGCATAATTAAAGGAAAATATTACAGTTAACTGAGGAATACAAGTAAAATTTGGACATGTATAATCTAAAAGAATCAGTGCATATTGTAAATTATTTTTAGTTTTGGTGTCTCAGTTTAAAACTTATTTTAAATATGTTTTTTTGTACATGTATCATGTTAGCTATTCGATAATGCATTCTATTTGATAATATATATTGATTTAGAAAGATGGTAACAATAACCCTGTATACGAGACAGCAAAAGCATTAGTATTGATAACTTAAAGATAGTTACTTGTGTGTGACATAAAATGTCTTTCATTTGTGCTCACAATTACTTTTTGGAGTAATTATATGGGTAGAGGAAAATGTCAAAGGAAAGAAATTTTTCTATACATCAGAGACACTGATGTATAGAACAGTCTTTGGGACTCTATGGGAGTAGGAGAGGGTGGGATGATTTGGGAGAATGGCATTAAAATATGTATAATATCATATATGAAACGAGTCACCAGTCCAGGTTCAATGCACGATACTGGATGCTTGGGGCTGGTGCACTGGGACGACCCAGAGGGATGGCACAGGGAGGGAGGAGGGTTCAGGATGGGGAACACCTGTATACCTGTGGTGGATTCATGTTGATATATGGCAAAACCAATACAATATTGTAAAGTTAAAAAATAAAATAAAATTATAAAATAAATAAATAAAAATAAAAAAATAATGCATTATATTTGATAATAATTTTTTGTATATTTCATGAGTACTTCTCTCAGGTGAGAAGTGACTTCCCTGGTAGCTCAGATGGTAAAGAGTCTGCCTGCAGTGCTGGAGACCTGGGTTGTATCCCTGGGTCAGGAAGATTCCCCAGAGAAAAAAATGGCAACCCAATCCAGTATTCTTGCCTGAGAATACCATGGACAGAGGAGCCTGACAGGCTGCCGTCCATGGGGTTGCAAAGATTCAGACAAACTGAGTGACTTCACTTTCATGTACTTTATCTCAGGTGATGATGCAACATAAATAGTCGACATATAAAGGTTGTAAAGGACACATTTCCATAATAGAAACTTCTGGAAGGAAAAATCAGTGTCCTATTGTTTCCACAGAACTTTCTTTTTCCCAATCAGTCTCTTTATGGCCCCCTTGAACTCCTTATTCCTTAGAGTATAGATCAGTGGGTTCATGCTGGGAGTAACAATGGAATAAAAGATACTGAGAAGTTTACCCTCATTTTGATTTGGACTGTTTCCTGGCTGGATGTACATGTAGATAACAGTTCCATAGAAGATGGATACCACAATGAGATGGGAGGAACAGGTCCCAAATGCTTTTTGCCTTCCCGTTGCAGATTTGATCTTGAGCACAGCTACAGCAATGAAGCCATAAGAAACCAGAATGAGAAGAAGAGGAGCAAGAACTATAATCAGACACATGGCAAATGTGGTTACCTCCATGGCTGTCGTGTCCACACATGCAATCTTGATCATTGCAGACATTTCACAAAAGAAGTGATCCAGGTGGTGATTTCCACATCGAGGAAGACTCATGGCATAGGGGGAAAGTATCATGCAATTAATAACACCAACCACCCAGGCAGTGCCTACAAGGCCCTGGCAAAGTTGGGAGTTCATTATGGTCATATAGTGCAGAGGCTTGCAGACAGCACTGAACCTGTCATAAGACATCACAGCCAGAAGGATACATTCAACTGAGCAGAGAACCATATCAGTGAAAAGTTGGAAAGCACAGCCACCAAAGGTAATTCTCTTGTCTTTGCCCCAGATATTGACCAACATCTGAGGGACTATGTTTGTGGTATAACAGAGATCCAAAATGGCCAAGCTTCTAAGGAAGAAGTACATGGGAGTTTGGAGATGGTCATCGAGAAAAGATAGCAGGATGATGGCCATGTTTCCAATCAGGGCAATGATGTAGAAGAAAAAAACAACCCAAGAAATAATCATCTCCATCTGAGGCTGGCCTGTGAATCCAAGGAGTATAAATCCACCAAAGTAGCTGTCATTGATCATTCTTTTTCTTTTTTCTTAATAGCAATTCTGAAAGTAGAATAATCAATATAGTAGAAATCATATGGCTATATTCAGAAACTTCAATATCAATTCAAATCAGGATTATATAAATGATATAGATAACAGTTTTATTATCAAACACATAAACATATTTTTTCAGTGATACAAATAATATAAAATTTAATGTATGATAACAATAGATTATTACATAAATTTTTGAGTATCTAGTGAAATGTCCAAATGTGGATTATAGTGGAGAGTTTGATAAAACCTAGAAATCTACATCAATGACTGGAGTGTATAAAAGAGTACTTCGCTCAATTTAATGTAATTCTTTATTGAAAGAATTTTCTCTGTGCCTATAATATAGCATGGCAGTGCATGCTAAAAGATGAAGAATTTAAATCATTAACTATGTTTTACCTTTTAAAAGTATAATTATTTTTACATAGATCCCATTAAGAAACAAAGTCATTAATATTAAATAAAACAGAATAATTTCTGATTCTGTCTTAAGAAAAGATTCTTGGAGTTATTTTCAAATATAGAGATTCCTCGTACTTCTCTAAAATGTTTAATTAATTTATTGATTGATTGACTGGGAGATAGGTACAATAACCATTCTTATTATTCTAACAGTCACAGGAAGGTAGGAATCTGTTATTGGCCTGTTTCTTTTACCCCATTATTGTAATATAATTACAATAAAACTTGAAATATGTGTTTACACCTCAAGAACAGGATACCCTAGAATGAGGGAAATATAATAATATAACTTGTATCAACATTATTCCCTATTCTGTAACTTTATTTTAGTGAGTACTAAGATTTATAAGGACTGATGCTAAAGCTGAAACTCCAGTACTTTGGCCCCCTCGTGTGAAAAGTAGACTCATTGGAAAAGACTCTGATGCTGGGAGGGATTGGGGGCAGGAGGAGAAGGGGACGACAGAGGATGAGATGGCTGGATGGCATCACCAACTCGATGGACATAGTTTGAGTGAACTCTGGGAGTTGGTTATGGACAGGGAGGCCTGGCGTGCTGCGATTCATGGGATCGCAAAGAGTCGGACATGACTGAGTGACTGAACTGAACTGAACTGAACTGAAGATTTATAACCAGGTCTTTCTTTCTCAGGGGCCTTCTCTTCACCATCATGCGTGTCTCTTTTTGCAGATAACCTCCCACTTTCTTTCTCAAAAAAGCAAGTCTCATCTAGTTCTGTACGTACGACAGTGAAATCAAGTCTTAAATACAATGAGGAATAAAAGGACTGGAAGACACTTAATATATCATTAAGGGTCAGGATATTGGAAGTTAGGAGTGTAGGGCATTTGTAACAATAATATCTCTTTTTTAAAAAAAATTGCTCCAAAAAAAACCCTTTTATTTTTTTAATTTAATTAAAAAATTTTAACATCAAATGCATTTTGTTTTGGGGAATAGCTGATTAACAATGTTGTGATAGTTTTAGGTGAACAGCGAAGGGATTCAGTCATACATATACATGTATCCATTCTCCCCCAAACCTGCCTCCCATCCAAGCTAGCACATAACATTGAGCAGAGTTCCATGTTCTATACAATAGGTTTTTGTTGGCTATCCATTTTAAATATAGTGGTGTGTACCTGACCTTCCCAAAGTCCTTAACTATCCCTTCCCTTGAGCAATCACGAGTTTGTTTTCTGTGTCTATGAGTCTGTTTCTGTTTTGTAATTAGGTTCATTTGTATGAACATTGTAATTGGGCTTCCCTGGTGGCCCAGAGGTTAAAGCATCTGCCTGCAATGCAGGAGACCCAGGTTCAATCCCTGGGCCGGGAAGACCCCCTGAAGAAGGAAATGGCAACCCACTCCAGTATTCTGGCCTGGGAAATCCCATGGATGGAAGAGCCTGGTGGCCTACAGTCCATGGGGTGGCAGAGTTGGACGCAACTGAGCGACTTCACTTTCACTTCATCTGTATTATTTCTTTTTAGAGTCCAGATACAAGAGATGTCATATGATATTTCTCTGTCTCTATTTGACTTAACTTCACTCAGTATGAGACTCTCTAGATCCATCCATGTTGCTGCAAATGGCCTTATTTCATTCTTTTTAATGGCTGAGTAAGATTTCATTGTATATATGCACCACATCTTTTCCATCCATTCCTCTGTCAGTGGACATCCAGATTGCCTCCATGTCCTGGCTACTGCAAACAGTGGTGCAATGAACATTGGGGTGCATGTATCTTTTGGGGCAATGTTTTTCATTGCATATACTCTCTTCTAAAGCAGGGTGTTATATCACTACTATTCTTCTTTTCAGTTCATTCTTTACCTTCACTTTTCTTCACTGCATCTTCTCATTCATTTCTCCTCCCCTCCAGTTATCTCCAATGTTTTCTAACCAATTTCTGCTTTTCTCTTTGCTTCATTGATCCTTTATTCTTGTTAGCTTCAGTTACTAGCTCTGGACAGATAACTCTGCCATATATCTTTACTAATTCAACTTTCCTTCTCTACTTTCAGATAGGCAATTTTACCAATGTACTCAACATCAACACAGGGCTTTAAATCAATACCACACAGGTTTACATCTCATTTCACAGCATCATAGTTCAAAAATGAGTTCATGATTTTTATTCCTACAACAAATCTACTGCTTCTTTTGTGTGGTGCACATTAATTTTATTAGGTGAATTCTCCCTAAAGTAACTAGTAGGTTCTTAATAAATATTTGCTAAAATAGATTATGGGACTCATTAGAAAAGACCCCGATGCTGGGAAAGATTGAAGGCAGGAGGAGAAGAGGACGACAGAGGATGAAGTGGTTGGATGGCATCACTGACTCGATGGACATGAGTTTGAGCAAGCTCTTAGAGTTGGTAATGGACAGGGAGGCCAGGCGTGCTGCAATCCTTGAGGGTCACAAAGAGTTGGACGCAACTGAGCAAGTGAACTGAATTGAACTGATGGGATAAATATTTAATCATGAGCACATGAGTAGAAAGGTATAGCAATTTTTATTTATAGGATCTCCATTTCAACAGATATTAGTTTAGAGATCAATAGATGTTCTAGATGACATGGTGAGGAGATCAACTGGTGTGAAAGTAAGAGGTTGTATGAAAATCATTTTGATTTTGAGAAACACCTTATAATATTACCTATGACAACTTAATTTCTCCTCCACTTACCTTAATTCAGCTGAGTAAATTTTTCAGTACTGATGATTCAGCCAAGAAAAATTTGGAAAAAAGTGTTATTTTATAAAATAGAAATGAATATTCGTTATTAAATCTAAATAGAGCAGAACCATCCCTAGGCTTCCACTACTTCTGCCCAGTTCTCACTGTGAACCTTCATGCGTGTGGAAGGAGGTGCACCTGCCCCTCACCATTCCCACTTCATAAGCACAGTTAATAAGAATACTTTTGTCTCCTCCAGTGAAAAATAATCCAACAAGGAGACACATATGTGCTGTGAATAATAACTAATTAGATTTCCCTTAAGAGCAATGATGAAATTTGTTGAGGAATGATGAAATACCTTGGGGTCTGGAGTATCTCATAAGCAATTAATGTATATTAATGATTGCTCAGAAGCACAAAACAAGGGAAAACAAAACAAATCTCCTTAAGAGAATTTATCAGTTTCAAAAGTCAGCTCCTTTTGTCCATTTTGGATTGAGACTAACATCATCATTACTATTACTCCTTATAAGTGAGGCAAATAGGAGTGAAAATAATTATAGTGGTTTTATATTGTGCTTTACTAATCATATACATTTTTGGTATGTTATGTCTTATTGATCCTTAAAAACTTTTAAATGGATATTACTTCTTTTTTTATGTGGATGGAAACTGGGTATCATAGAAGTTTTGTGACAAGCCCTGCATGACCAAGTGAAGCACTCGTCTACATCTTCTGACTCCACGATTTGTTTTTTAGTTGAATGTATATTATAAGTAATCTAATGGTTTGAAATAAATGTAATCGACAAATACATTTATGATTTCAGCATAGAATAGCAATTTATCAAAATGAAGGAGAGGAGAAAGAAATACAATGGATATAAAAGTAACACAGACATACCTATGATAATGATCGATGGAGGTAAACTTAGAAACATAGTGTAAAATTTAGAAATGTTGCTTCTTCCATTCATAATACATTTTGCAGTGTAACCTACTGTAACTACCACTAGACATGGGTTACAAAAACAGCTTTGCCTAGTTTTCCTTCCTGAAGGTTTATTTTGTAGGAGCACGGTGTATCAGTCCTGTAATGATCTTAGAGACTGATGATCAATGAAAGTAAAAATTTCAGTGATCCTAGTTAAATAAGAACTTCCCTGTTCTTCTCTCAGAAATAAACCCAAAATAAATAAATAAAATAAAATACAAAAATCTAAGATACATCTGAAAATTAGAACAATTAAATAATGGTTTCTGAAACTAGAACAATCAAAGGGGGATACTTAAGATAATGTCCATCATCACTGAACTCAAAACCAACTGAAAAACCAACTTCCTCTAAACAAGTGGGAAGGTCTGGAGAAAACAACACCACCACCAAAAAAGAAAAAGAAAACAGTACAGCTATCTGTCTCTTGTTATAACAACAGGAGCAGAGAATGAAGATTGGTGTTATCAATTATCCTGAATCCCTTTATGGAGTCTATGAAAAGCAGAAATAGAAATCATGGAATTAAGTCTCTTTTGAAACAGGTAGTTTATTGTTGAAAGAGTGAATAGAACAGACTTTGCATTATAGCAAATCTAGGGTGGAAAATCTCAACTATCTTTGAAATATAATTGACATATAACATTATCTTAGATTCAGCTGTACAGTATGATTCAATATTTGTATGTATTGTAAAATGTTCACCACATAAGTCTAGTTAACACCTATCACTACAAATAGTTACAATTTTTTCCTTGTGATGAGAACTTCTACTGTGATGAGAAGTTGCTACTGTCTTAGCAACTTCTAAATATGCAATATAGTATATTAACTGTAGTCACTGTGCTGTACATTATGTCAATATTTCCATGATATTGATTTTATGACTGGAAAGATCTCAATTGATTGAGGAAAAGTAAAGGCCAAACCTGGTGGCTCAGAGGGCAAAGAATCTGCCTGCCATGTGAGAGACCTGGGTTCAATCCCTTGGTTGGCAAGATCCCCTGAAGAAGGGAATAGCAACCCACTCCAGTATTCTTGCCTGGAGATTCCCGCAGACAGAGGCGCCTGGTGGGCTACAGTCCATGGGGTCACACAGAGTTGGACATGACTGAGCAACTAACGCATACACACATACCAAAGGCCAAAGTAGCTCTCATACACATTTAACCTGTGTCATGGTGTTTTTGCTGTCAACAAAGATTGCTATGAGCGAGGTCTAGGACAAGGAATAGCCTCTTCTCCAACATGAATCTCCTATAAATAGTTGGTCTAAGAAAGTAAAAACTGATATAGTTAATGATGAATAATCAAAAGGAAGTCAAGATTTTATACAAAAGATTTATTACTGGCCATATGCAAAATACTAACATATGAAACCAAGAAAGTAATGACAGATGAGGAATATTCATTACAAAATACTGTGTTGGAGGTAAGAACTCTAACCAAATATAATGTCATTATTGCTAAAAAGGCATCCATAAAATTGTGACTGACAGTATGAAACTATAACACAAAAGAGAAGAGCAAAAATCCATGACAAATAAATGGCAAAATAGCAAAGTTGAGATTGTATCATGAATTGGCAGAACTCAGGTCAGAAATAGAGGGGAAAATTGAAAATCAAAAAGAAGAAATAAAAATTAAAAGTATAAAAATAGAAAGGAGAATAGACACTGAATCATAGAAGGAAATAAATAACACAGTATTGTTAAAACCAAGAAAAAATAACCAACAAAGTGCAAAATCAAAATTATAATAAACTGTGCTTTACAAATTATAAAAGAATATATAGATCTACAGACTAAAAAATTCTCACTTTATTTCAGCTAAAAAATACATTTAGTGGTAAAAACCCTAGTAAGACTACTAGATTTCAAAGATAATAATCTTTAAAAAAAAAATTGAAGCATCATTGATTTAGAATGTTGTGTTAGTTTCAGGTGTACAGCAAAATTATGTACTGACTAAGCTTACACTCTCAGTCGTGCCTGACTCTTTGCAACCCTTTGGGCTGTAGCCTGCCAGGCTCCTCTGTCCATGGGATTTTCCAGGCAAGAATATGGGAGCGGGTTGCCATTTCTTATTCCAGGGAATCTTCCTGACCCAGGGATTGAACCTGCGTCTCCTGCATGGCAAACGAATGAGCCAACAGGGAAGTTATATATGTATGTGTATCTATAGATAGATAGATAGATAGATAGATATACTTTTTCAGTCTTTTCCATTATAGATTATTACAAGACAGTTCCCTGTACTATACAATAGATCCTTGTTGTTTATTTTATATAGTAATGTGTATCTGTTCATCCCAAACTCCCAGTTTATTCCTTCCTTCCACTTTCACCTTAGTAACATGTATGTTTTCTAAGTCTGTGAATCTGTTTTTGTTTTGTAAAGTTCATTTGTATCTTTCTTTAGATTCCACGTATAAGTTATATCATAGATTTGTCTTTGTCTGCTGTACTTCAGTTAGTATGATAATATCTAGGTCTCCAGGTCCATCCTTGTTGCTAAAACTGGCATTATTTCATTCTCTTTTACGGCTGAGTAATATTCCATTATATATATATATATATATATATATATATATATATATATATATAAACACACACCACATCTTCTTTATCCATTCATCTATTGGCAGACATTTAGATTACTTCTATGTCTTGACTATTATAAATAGTGTTTCTGTGAACATTTAAGTACATGTACCTTTTCAAATTAGCATTTTTGTCTTTTTCAGATTTATGTCCATGAGTGGGATGGCTGAATCATATGGTAACTATTTTTAATTTTTTAAGGAACTTCCATAATGTTCTCCTAGAGAAGGAAATGAAAACCCACTCCAGTATTCTTGCCTGGAGAATTCTATGCACAGAAGAGCCTGTTGGGCTACAGTCCGTGGGGTCACAAAGAGTCAGACAAGACTGAATGACTAACACACACAACACATAATGTTCTCCATAGCGGCTGCACCAGTTTGCATTCCCACCAACAGTGTAAGAGGGTTCCCTTTTCTCCACAACCTCTCCAGCATTTATCCTTTTTAATAACAGCTATTCTGACAGTGTGAGGTGATACCTCACTGTAGTTTTGATTTGCATCTCTGTGATAATTAGTGATATTAAGCATCATTTCAGGTGCCCATTAGCATGTGTATGTCTTTGAAAAAGTGTTTATTTAGGTCTTCTGTCCATGTTTTGATTTGGTTGTTTTTTTTTTTTCCAATTGAGCTGTATGAGCTGTTTGTATATTTTGGAAATTAATCTCTTGTCAGTAGGATCATTTGCACCTTTTTTCTCCCAGTTTATAGGTTGTCTTTTTGTTTTGTTTATGGTTTCCTTTGCTGTGCAAAAGCCTATAGTTTTAATTAGATATTATTTGTTTATTTTTGCTTTTGTTTCCATTACTCTAGGAGACAGATCCAAAAACATATCGCTACAATTTTTGTTAAACAGTATTCTACCTATGTTTTCCTTTAGAAGCTTTATAGTATCTGGTCTTACATTTAGATTTTTAAACCATTTTGAGTTTATTTTTGTATACAGTGTTAGAAAATGTTCTAATTTCATTCTTCTACAGGTAGCTGTTCAGTTTTCCCAGCACTACTTATTGCAGAGATTATATTTTCTTCATTTTATAGTTTTGCCTGCTTTGTCATAAATTAATTGACCATATATATATGGGTTTATTTCTGGACTTTCTATTCTATTTCACTGATGTTTGTGTCTGGTTTTGCTCTGGTACCATACTGTTTTGATTACTGTAGCTTCCTGATCAATCAGATAAAAGGATTTATCATTTGAAAGGTACAAGTCAGGCTGGCCCCAGTCTTCTTCAATATAATAGGAAGAGCAAATCTTGCAAGTATTTACATGAAGATGTGTGAGTTTAATTTTATTCCTGTAAATATTCTCCTTTAAACATAGAAAGAACAATACTAGCAGAAAGAGAACAGCACAGTTACTATGAATTCATTAAGATAATGGAATAGAAAATTAATATACAGAAATCCATTTTTTCATATACGTTAACAACATGTTAGGAAAGATAATGTAAAAAAATTGCATTACAATAGCAAAACAAAAACAGCAAAACTTTATAGCAAATGTAGAATCCATTAATAATGAAACCTTTAATTAAACTATTGAAGGAAACAAAACAAAAATTGAAAAGCTGGAAAAATTACACTACACTATGTTCTTCAGTTCAGTTCAGTTCAGTCACTCAGTCGTGTCTGACTCTTTGCGACCCCATGAATCACAGCCTCCCTGTCCATCACCAACTCCTAGAGTTCACTCAGACTCACATCCATTGAGTCAGTGATGCCATCCAGCCATCTCATCCTCTGTCGTCCCCTTTTCCTCCTTCGCCCAATCGCCCCCAGCATCAGAGTCTTCTCCAAAGAGTCAACTCTTCGCATGAGGTGACCAAAGTACTGGAGTTTCAGCTTCAGCATCATTCCTTCCAAAGAATACCCAGGGCTGATCTCCTTCAGAATGGACTGGTTGGATCTCCTTACAGTCCAAGGGACTCTCAAGAGTCTTCTCCAACACCACAGTTCAAAAGCATCAATTCTTCGGTGCTCAGTTTTCTTCACAGTCCAACTCTCACATCCATACAGGACCACAGGAAAAACCATAGCCTTGACTAGACGGACCTTTGTTGGCAAAATAATATCTCTGCTTTTCAATATGCTATCTAGGTTGGTCATAACTTTCCTTCCAAGGAGTAAGCGTCTTTTAATTTCATGGCTGCAGTCACCATCTGCAGTGATTTTGGAGCCCCGAAAAATAAAGTCTGACACTGTTTCCACTGTTTCCCCATCTATTTCCCATGAAGTGATGGGACCAGATGCCATGATCTTCGTTTTCTGAATGTTGAGCTTTAAGCCAACTTTTTCACTCTCCACTTTCACTTTCATCAAGAGGCTTTTGGGTTCCTCTTCACTTTCTACCATAAGGGTGGTGTCATCTGCATATCTAAGGTTATTGATATTTCTCCCGGCAATCTTGATTCCAGCTTGTGCTTCTTCCAGCCCAGCACGTCTCATGATGTACTCTGCATAGAAGTTAAATAAGCAAGGTGACAATATACAGCCTTGACTTACTCCTTTTCCTATTTGGAACCAGTCTGTTGTTCCATGTCCAGTTCTAACTGTTGCTTCCTGATCTGCATATAGGTTTGTTCTTATAAAAGAGAAATTCCTTTAGAAACTTCAAATAACTGAGGTTATTTATCTATGAGTCAGAAACCAGAAGCCATAAAATGAAAACAAAACAAAACAAAACAAAACAAAACTAAGATCAACTTGTAATCAATCTGAAACATACAAAAGACAAATGACCAACTGGGAATTACAGTTCTATAAGTAACACCGAAACAAATAAAAATGATTGCCATTTGTATCAAAGATAAAGCACTAATTTCCATCAGAGATAAAAAGTTCCTAAAATTGATAAGAAAATCCACCCCCTCCCTCAATAAAGGGTAAAGTATACAAACAGGTAGCTTTGAGAAAGCAAATAAAATAACTCTTTTAAAATTACATATTCCTCAGTCACACTCAAAATAAGAGAAATGAGAAATAAGACTATCAATTCAGTTCAGTTGTGTCAGACTCTTTGCAACCCCATGGACTGCAGCATGCTAGGCTTCCCTGTTCATCATCAACTCCCGGAGCTTTCTCAAACTCATGTCCATCAAGTCGGTGATGCTATCCAGCCATCTCATCCTCTGTCATCCCCTTCTCCTCCCACCTTCAATCTTTCTCAACATCAGGGTCTTTTCAAATGAGTCAGCTCTTCACATCAGTTGTCCAAAGTATTGAGCTTCAGCTTCAGCATCAGTCCTTCTGATGAATATTCAAGACTGAAGAAAAGAAGAGAAGCTAAAGGCAAAGGAGAAAAGGAAAGACATACACATCTGAATGCAGAGTTCCAAAGAATAGCAAGGTGGGATAAGAAAGCATTCCTCAGTAATCAATGCAAAGAAAGAGGAAAACAGAATGGGAAAGACTAGAGATCTCTTCAAGAAAATCAGATACCAAAGGAACATTTCATGCAAATAAGACTATAAGGAGAGACAAATTCTTTGACTCTAGGTGGGAAATTTTCCACACTCATGTGTTTGGTGAAGGCTAGTGCAGCCACTGTGTAGGGCAATTTGCCAATATTTCTCTAGTGTAAAATTCATTTGTATAAGTTCGGGCCATTTTCTTTTTTCTTAAATCATTTTTTCTCTTGGAGTTCTTATTTATATATTCTGAGAACTCATCTTTTATTAGTGACTTGTAATGCAGAAATCTCCCATTTGGGGGGATTGTCTTATTATTGTAATTTTTCATAAATTATCATAATAAATATAATTCTATTTATTATAGGTGAATGTATCAATAGCATTCTTTATGGTGTATTTTTTTGTTTCTAAGATAGTCTCAAATAATAAATATATTCTCCTCCACCTAACTCTGAAAGTTAAAAAAATATATCTTTCATTTCTGGGTACTTATTAACTTAAAATGTATTTATGTATGTAATATAAGGTAGACATCCGATCTTGTGTTTTATCCAAATGGTTAAAAAGTTTCTCTTGTGCCACCAAGGTGAGTTTCTGAGAAGATAATCATTTTTATACACTTGTAAATGGAAGGTATATTGGTATAGATATATTTCAGGTTTTTGGAATTATTTAATATGCAAAATTTATATGACCTTTGATGTAAAATTCTCGTTAAGCATCCAACTGAAATACTATTACATACACAGCAATACATGTTCACAAACTGTCTACTGCAGATTTTGTAAAAGTAAAAAACTGGAAAGAACCAAAATGTCAATCATCATTGCAAGAGTAAATAATCCATTTAAGTATAAATTGTTGACATTGTTCTGTATTAAAATAATGAGATCTCTGTGTACTGATGTAGAATAATTTCCAGACACACTGGTAAATGAAGAAAGGCAGTTGCATAAAAATACATTTTCCATGATAAAATTTATTTTTCAAAATGTTCATGTGAACTTGAGTCTGTCTGTGTATGTGCGTGTGTCCATGTGAGGTGGGGCAAGGGGAGGAGAAGGAGAGATGGAGAGAGGAAGGGATCAGGAAAGCTTGGTTATAGCCAAGAGATTAAATCAGCAAGAAATAGTTTTTGTTTTTGGAAAGAATGTGTTATAGTACCAAGGCTACTTAGTCCTACAGCTTGATCTCATCAGCTCCCTCTTAGATTGTCTTCCTGCCAGTCTTCAAGTCTTCCACTTCACTCTTCTCCACAGCAGTGCTCCTGGTATACCTGTCATCCCAAGCTCAAGCTCCAAAGATTCCTAAATGTCCTTAGGGAGGTCTTACCCTCAGACCCCAGCCTAACTATCCTATCTCTTTATTTCTGCTGTGCTAACTATACAGTCTATTTTAGCGAGTGCTGTATGTGTTTTGTAAAAAAAAAAAAAAAAAAGTTTGATTCACTTCAACTAGTTGAAGTTGGCTGAGTGGTTTTCAATACATTCTGTATCGTTATTATTTTCTTGTCTAGTTGTCCTACTTATTATTAAGAGAAATGTGTTGATAGTCCCAATGATGTTTGTGCATTGTCTATTTGTCCTTTGATGTTTTCAACTTCTGCTTCATGAAGTTTGAGATTTTATTAGTTGCACACACACGTGTGACTGTTACCTATTCAAGATAGATTGCCAATTTAATCTTTATATAATATTCCACTTTTTCTCTTATAATGCTCCTTGTCTTGGAGTCTGATTTATTTGATATGAACATAGTTAAATCTGCTTTTAAAGCTTTGTGTTTGCATGATATATTTTACTAACTCTTTTAGTAAAAAGTTTTAAAAAAGTCAATTTATCTTTTATTTTTAAAGTGTATTTCTTGAAAACAAGATATAGTTGGATGTTGTTATTTCTTAAGCATAACAATCTCTGCCTTTAGTTTGGAATGATTTTTTTGTTTTGTGTAATGTAAGTGAATTAAAATATGGTTTGGTTCAAGTCTACAATTTTTTGCTTATTTTCTATTTGTCTCAACTCTTCTGTTTTTGTTTTATTTCTCCTTTTTTGCCTTCTTTTGTATGAATTCATTTTTTTTTTTTTACTATTTCATTTTATCTCCTTTATTAACTTCTTAGATTGTGTGTTTTTTTGTTGTTGAAGTTGCTTTAGTGGTTAAAATACTTTTTTTTTTTTGCTGTTTGAATTTTTAATTAATTAATTAATTAATTAATTAATTTTTAAATTTACAATATTGTATTGGTTTTGCCATACATCAACATGCATCCACCATGGGTATACACGTGTTCCCCATCCTGAACCCCCCTCCCACTTCCCTCCCCGTACCATCCCTCTGAGTCATCTCAGTGCACCAGTCCCAAGCTTCCTGTATCCTGATCGAACCTGGACTGGTGATTCGTTTCTTATATGATATTATACATGTTTTAATGCCATTCTCCCAAATCATGCCCCCCTCTCTCTCCCACAGAGTCCAAAAGACTGTTCTATACATCTGTGTCTCTTTTGCTGTCTCGCATACAGGGTTGTCATTACCATCTTTCTAAACTCCATATATATGCGTTAGTACACTGTATTGGTGTTTTTCTTTCTGGCTTACTTCACTCTGTATAATAGGCTCCGGTTTCATCCACCTCATTAGAACTGATTCAAATGTATTCTTTTTAATGGCTGAGTAATATTCCATTGTGTATATGTACCACTGCTTTCTTATCCATTTATCTGCTGATGGACATCTAGGTTGCTTCCATGTCCTGGCTATTATAAACAGTGCTGTGATGAACATTGGGGTACATGTGTCTCTTTCACTTCTGGTTTCCTCAGTGTGTATGCCCAGCAGTGGGATTGCTGGGTCATATGGCAGTTCTATTTCCAGTTCTTTTAAGGAATCTCCACACTGTTGTCCATAGTGGCTGTACTAATTTTCATTCCCACCAACAATGTAATAGGGTTCCCTTTTCTCCACACCATCTCCAGCATTTATTGCTTGTAGACTTTTGGATCACAGCCATTCTGACTGGCGTGAAATGATACCTCATTGCGGTTTTGATTTGCATTTCTCTGATAATGAGTGATGTTGAGCATCTTTTCATGTGTTTGTTAGCCATCTGTATGTCTTCTTTGGAGAAATGTCTATTTAGTTCTTTGGCCCATTTTTTGATTGGGTCGTTTATTTTTCTGGAATTGAGCTGCAGGAGTTGCTTGTGTATTTTTGAGATTAGTTGTTTGTCAGTTGCTTCATTTGCTATTATTTTCTCCCATTCTGAAGGCTGTCTTTTCACCTTGCTTATAGTTTCTTTTGTTGTGCAGAAGCTTTTAAGTTTAATTAGGTCCCATTTGTTTATTTTTGCTTTTATTTCCAATATTCTGGGAGGTGGGTCATAGAGGATCCTGCTGTGATGTATGTTGGAGAGTTTTTTGCCTATGTTCTCCTCTAAGAGTTTTATAGCTTCTGGTCTTATGTTTAGATCTTTAATCCATTTTGAGTTTATTTTTGTGGATGGTGTTAGAAAGTGTTCTAGTTTCATTCTTTTACAAGTGGTTGACCAGTTTTCCCAGTACCACTTGTTAAAGAGATTGTCTTTAATCCATTGTATATTCTTGCCTCCTTTGTCAAAGATAAGGTGTCCATAGGTGCGTGGGTTTATCTCTGGGCTTTCTATTTTGTTCCATTGATCTATATTTCTGTCTTTTGCCAGTACTATACTGTCTTGATGATTGTGGCTTTGTAGTAGAGCCTGAAGTCAGGCAGGTTGATTCCTCCAGTTCCATTCTTCTTTCTCAAGATTGCTTTGGCTATTCGAGGTTTTTTTGTATTTCCATACAAATTGTGAAATTATTTGTTCTAGCTCTGTGAAAAATACCGTTGGTAGCTTGATAGGGATTGCATTGAATCTATAGATTGCTTTGGGTAGTATACTCATTTTCACTATATTGATTCTTCCAATCCATGAACATGGTATATTTCTCCATCTATTAGTGTCTTCTTTGATTTCTTTCATCAGTGTTTTATTGTTTTCTATATATAGGTCTTTAGTTTCTTTAGGTAGATATAGTCTTAAGTATTTTATTCTTTTCGTTGCAATGGTGAACGGAATTGTTTCCTTAATTTCTCTTTCTATTTTCTCATTATTAGTGTATAGGAATGCAAGGGATTCCCATGTGTTGATTTTATTTCCTGCAAATTTACTGTAATCATTGATTAGCTGTAGTAATTTTCTGGTGGAGTGTTTAGGGTTTTCTATGTAGAGGATCATGTCATCTGCAAATAGTGAGAGTTTTACTTCTTCTTTTCCAATTTGGATTCCTTTTATTTCTTTTTCTGCTCTGATTGCTGTGGCCAGAACTTCCAAAACTATGTTGAATAGTAGTGGTGAGAGTGGGCACCCTTGTCTTGTTCCTAACTTCAGGGGAAATGCTTTCAATTTTTCACCATTCAGGATAATGTTTGTTGTGGGTTTGTCATGTATAGCTTTTATTATGTTGAGGTATGTTCCTTCTATTCCTGCTTTCTGGAGAGTTTTGATCATAAATGGATGTTGAATTTTGTCAAAGGCTTTCTCTGCATCTATTGAGATAATCATATGGCTTTTATTTTTCAATTTGCTAATGTGGTATATTACATTTAAAATACATATTTTTAACTGATAGGAGTGCACCATCAAGCTATTTTATTCTAATCCAGAAACAATAAAAGAAAGTTAAAGCAATATAATTCCATGTCCTTCTCTCTTCCTTGTGCTCTTGATGTCATCTATAGATTTTATTTCAATATATGCCAAATACTACATATGCATTTTCCACAAACATTTTTACTTTTTAAACAATTGTTTTTAAACCAATTTATACATACATACATAAAACAGACAAATCTTTGATATATTTATCCATGTATTAATACTTGTGTATCTTGTTTGTTCTATATTTTCAGACTTCCCTTCAGCCTGAAAGGCTTCTTGAACTTTTCTTGTAGAGCTTTTCTTGTGCAGACGAATTATTTTAAACATTTAAAAAATCTGAAAATGTCTTATGTTGCCTTAATTTTGAAGGTCATTTTCACTGAATATAATACTTAAGTTAATAACTTTTTCCACACCTTAAATATGACATTTTATCATCTTTTGGCTTTCATTGTTTCTGATAGTAAATCACTCATTGTTATCATTATCACCCTGTATTCAATCTTTCTTTTTCTCTGACTTCTTTCAAGCTTTTCCCTTTGTTTTTAGTTTTCCTCAGTTAGGTGTAAGTTGGCTACATTAATTTCATTTTTATTTATCTGGATTTGGGTTTGGTGAATTTTTTAAAATTTGTAGTGTGTTATTAACCAATTTTGTATTATTCCAAGCCATTATTTCCCTGATAGCTCAGTTGGTAAAGAATCCACCTGCAATGCAGGAGACCACAGTTTGATTCTTGGATTGACTGGAAGAACTGACTCATTGGAAAAGACCCTTTCCCAGTTGGGAAAGATTGAAGGCAGGAAGAAGGGGACAACAGAGGATGAGATGGTTGAATGGCATCACTGACTCAATGGACATGAGTTTGAGTAAGCTCTGGGAGTTGATGATGTACAGGGAAGCCTGGTGTGCTGCAGTCCATGGTCACAGAGTCGGACATGACTGAGCAACTGAACTAACTGACTGAAACCATTATTATCTTTTCAAATAATCTTTCTAATTCTTTTTTTCTCTTGTCATGTTATAGGACTTCAGCTACTCATATGTTAGAGGAGTTGATTTATCCTACAGAACATGAATGCTCTGTGTTTTGTTTTCTGATACTGTATTTTTTATATCTAATATTTACACTTTTCTGTATAATGCTCATCTCTTTGATGAAGTTCCCTGTATGTTCATAAATATTGTCTGCCTTCACCACTAAAAATTTAAACATATTTGTTACAGCTTTTTAAAATCCTCATAATCCTCAGGAAAATGCAAATTAAATCATAATGAGATATCCCTTATGTACCAAATAGAAAGAATACTTTTTCCCAAAAGTTGACATTTCCAAGTGAAGAGGCTATAAAGGAAAGAAATGCTCAACTTTGGAAATTCATTGGCAGTTTTTAATTTAAAATGAGTATACTCAATACCATTTACACCAGAAATTTCAATCCAAAGTACAGACCCAAAGAAATATTTGATTTTTCCCCCTTGGCTATGCATGTGGCTTGTGGGGTCTTAGTTACCCAAACAGAGTTAGAACTCAGGCCCTTGGCTGTGAAAGTGGGGAGGCCTAACCACTGAACCAGCAGGAAATTCCCCAGAAATGCATAAATTTGTCCACTGAAAGACATATCCAATAATTTATATATTGACACTATTTGTAATAGCCTTCCAATGAAACTATCCAAATGTAGGCAACAAAAATAAATTGTATTATATTCATAAATGTATAAGTATATGGTATATGAGTTTAGTTATTTAAATTTCAAAACCAAGCAAATATGACTTATGGTTTTAGTAATCAAAAGAGTGTCTTAGGGGATAGTGACTAGAAAGAGGCACAAGGGGAGCTTCTGACCTGATGGATATATTCTCTTTTGCTTCTATGTGCCACTTCACAGCAGTCTTTCAACTCTGTAAAATTCATTGAGCTTATACTTATGACTTTTTCATTTTTCTATATATGTTTTACTATTATACAATAAAAAATGTAATAAGAGAAGTTAGACCACAAGTAACAATCAAAAAAATTATATTCATATTGTTGCTAAAGGGCCAATCTCCTAATATATAAAAAGCTTCCCCAAATCAAGAGGAAACTTATGAACTCATAGTAATGGACAACAACATCTTCAAATACCAACAGCTATTTCACAAATAGGCAGCAGCATCTGAACATACAGAAAGAACATCAACCTCATTCATTATAACAGAAATACAAAATGCAATGACACAAAGATACAATTTCTTAACTATCAGGTTGAAAAATAAATCCAAAAGTTTGACAACATACTCTATTGGTGAAGCTCTGGATTACCAAATGATGTAATTCATATTAAGCTTTAATAAAAAGGTGCCAAGCCCTGATAGCTCAGTTGGTAAAGAATCTGCCTGCAATACAGGAAACCCCGGTTTGACTCCTGGCTCAGGAAGATCCCCTGGAGAAGGGATAGGCTACCCACTCCAGTATTCTGGCCTGGAGAATTCCATGGACTATTGGTCGCAAAGAGTTGGACACGACTGTGTGGCATTCACTTCATTTTCTTTCACTTTCAAGCACAAAGTAAATACCACTTATTCATTTTAAGATTCTTAAGTTTATATACTGTGGCAGAATTATGTATAATTCATTTGCTTTGTAAGCAGTTTATGATACTATTTTTTGTATTTTCCCCATGGCCCAAGCACTTTTCTCTATGAGTTTTAATTGCAACTGGGAGATTGGTTCCCCAAGGTCAGAATTTCTAGCATGCCCCATCCTAAAGTCGCTACATTCCCTGAGGAGTAAAAAACAAGGAGACCCTAGGTATCCTTGTATTCTTTTAATATGGCATAAAAAAAAAGAGGAGAGTCACTATTGTGATGAGATTTAGACACAAGGAATTTGTGCTAGGACTAGGGAGAGTGAGATGCATTACAAGCTGAACAATGCAGCAAAACTGAGAAGTAAGTGACACAGAACCTCTGAGAGGCTTCTTTCAGAGAAAAAGGAAACTTAGTTCCAAAGAGGGGAAGTTACTTTTACTCTTTGTGCTATTCTTAGTCTTAGAAACTGTTGCTTAGAAGACTGCCACTTCCACAATCAACAGGTTTGTTTGTGCAGACTGAGACTACAGACAACAGCAGAAGGGAGAGGTACAATTATGGCATGTGAATTAAAATAATTTTATTAGAGATAAAATTAATTAGAGGTAAAGAAAAAAGAATAATGATATTTAAATATTTGAATAGTAAGAGTGAGTATTTAGTTTCCATCGGGTAACTTTTTTTCTTTTTTAATTTCCAAGATTGTTCATTTTGGGCAGAGCTCACTGGCAGGTGAGGAAAATTATACTGAATAATCCTTCTAAAGCATGAACTGATCTCTCCCCCCAAGTCAGTGTAGATTTGGTAAGAAATCTTCTTAGAGTTTTGGGAAATACCCAAGTAATCAAATGGATGAGCTCCTATTTACTAAGGAACTGTATTTCTACATATTTGTAATTTGTAATCTGGAAAGAATTGCTAGTGGATTTAAGGGCAGTACAAATTCATTTCAGCAACATGACAACAGGGTACAGAAAGTTTGCTGATGTGCAACTTGCACAAACTTCAGTGAATTTACTATTAAGCCAGTTCGGTAGAATAAAATGAACAGAGAGATACTGTACTTGTTTCTAGGACCAATTTGATTACACACTTCCTGTTCACAATGTCTTATTCTGTCAAAGATAAGTAAAAAAATCCATTTTATACTATTTTATTCTAAGAATGCACACAGTAAGAAAGCATATACTAACTGTACTATATACTAAGAAAGCATGAGGAAAAATGTTTTGAATGACTGTTGTGAAGTATTTGTTTAGATTAAGTAGGATGTAAAAGTATTTTCTGAATACATCTTCAGCTTATATTTATCATATGACACTTGGTCTTCAGAAAATGTCCCTATATAGTAGTTGCTATTCTTAGCAATTGTTCTTTTCAGGAAACATTAAAATCAGAATCCCTTCCTTCCTTTCTTCTTCCTGTCCTTGCTTCCTTTCTGCCATCTAAAGGAGTAGTCAATAATATCCTCTGAGAGGTGAATATTACAACTGGCCACAGACTAATTTTTGAATTAGTTGAATTCTGACTTTGGTGACTACATTTCTGTTTCATAGTCTTACTCCCCATTATGATTCCTTCTCAATTTGGGAAGTTTTCTACACTGTCCACATAACCACCCATGCATGGAAGATTTCATATGCTGTAGAAGGACCTCTTCTTTCCATAAGAATGACTCTCATATTCATATCAAACAGATCACAATATGAATGGTGAATGATGTCTATATGGAAACAGTATAAATTTTATCAGGACCCTATGCTAATCCAAAGGGTTTAAGCTTTTATTTTTTTCCTTATTGCCTGTCAAATAATTCTGCATATTTGTATTATGGATTTGACTAATCATATGAAATGAATACTCAAGTATTCTTTCCAGGAGAATTCCATGGACAGAGGAGCCTGGCAGGCTACAGTCCATAGGGGTCACGAACAGTTGGACACAACTGAGCAACTAAAACACACACACACACACACACACACACACATATAAGAACGACCCAGAGTGATGGTATGGGGAGGGAGGAGGGAGGGGGTTTCAGGATGGGGAACACGTGTACACCTGTGGCGGATTCATGTTGATGTATGGCAAAACCAATACAATATTGTAAAGTAATTAACCTCCAATTAAAATAAATAAATTTATATTAGAAAAAGAATGCTTAATCACTGAATATAATTTGGAAAAGTGGAACATAATTATATAATGAAAATCATTACTAATCTCAAACCCAATTATTTTTTGTAGTTTCTCATTCTTTTGTAAGCATAATTTACATGTATTTTAGCAATATTAAAAAAATATGGCATATTTTATATTATACATGTTTAATATACCAAGATATTATGATAATGATGAATAGGCATTGTGTGTATGTAATTAATTTTATTGACTATAACAATCTGATCAATAGATAAATTATATTCAACATTTTGCTATTCTGAAACATTAAAGTTATTTTTTCTAATTATTTAAATCATGTAAATATACCAGCAATGCCTATCCTAGCATGTAAATATGTATGTGCATTGATTTTATATCTCATGTTTTCTTAAGGAGAAGTTGACAAATGATATTATTAATATCATTTACAATAACATTCCTTTATTCTTTTAAATTATTGGTGATGTTTAAAATGTTTCAGTATGAAATTTTATTTGCATTTATATGCTAATCTTTTGAAATTGCACCTTTATTTAGTATTAATAATCTATATGAATAGATTATATATATTTGCTATATGAACTTAGTTTTAATAGGATTTTTAATAATTAGATCTCAGGATAGTAATTATGTATAAATTATGTCAAAATATTTTATTCTTCCTAGTCTTTTTACTTCTTATTTAATTTTATTATTTCATTGCACTAGCTGATAAACCAGCTCACTGTTCTTTCCAGGACACAATCCTGCTTTGCTTAATGTACTTCACCATCTCTAAGTTCAGACAAGAGTATCCTTGAATCCAGGCATACAGGTAATTAAAGATAACAGATTTCATATCTTTACTAGCTAATAGCCAATGTGACAAATAAAATGTTATTAAGTGAATGTTTATTCACACATTACAGGTTTATTCATGAATCCTGTGGCTACATACAATAGTATTTAAAAAACAGGGTTTTATCAGAGGCAGAGACAAGGAGTCTGATGCTTACACTACCATTTACTACCTATGTAATTATAGGCCATTTACTACCTATGTAATCCAGGACTCACACCAGGGAGTTTGTATATTTTTCACAGATTTTTCCACTTTGCTACAGCCCATTATGAGAATTTTTAATCCTTAGAAGTGTGGCTAAATGGAGGGAATAGTAAAAACATCCACGGAAAACACAAACTTTTAAAATATAAATATATATATATATAGATATATAGATATCAAAACTTTTTTGATATAAATATATACTACTTGGTAGAAATGTGTTCAACATAAGTAAAATAAGTGAAAATTTTAGTCCTACTTATGTTAACTTCTACTAACCATTTCTTGGCTAAATGTGATAATAAATTAATTCTATAAGGGATTGTCTTTGGTCCTTAGAATTTTATCTGTGTTAACTTAATTACAATAAGCAGAAAGGAGACATACAGTAATTAAAAAGGAGGATTTATATTCTTTAACTGACAGTGCCTATCAAAGATGGTAAATTTCATCTGCTATAATATAAATGCATTAAGATCAGCAAGAAAGTGAACTGAATTGAAAAAAAAATGAGTTAAAAAATATATTGAGTGAATTAGAGATTTAATGAAGTGCCAATGAAGTCTCGGTGTCTCTCCATCTTAACGGATCAACACTTTCTTTTTGCAATGAATATTGTGTAATACATCTTTACAATATTTACTTTTGTAATACCTCTACTTAGTTAGCTATGTGCTTACCAAATGAAAGTCATGGCTTAAAATATGGTTGTTAAAATATAGATATATTATCGTTAACTCTCATTCTTCTAGCCTAGGTAATAGAAAGAAATACATTAATGATTTTATTTGTTTCAGCATCCCCTACCCAGTTCCTCTATTACATGTAGGTTCATGAACCAGCATTAAGTTCTAAGCAAAGGCTAATCAAGCTCCAAAATCTGCCTGTGGTGTTTCCAGCAAGTAGAGTCAGAGCAATGAGAAGATTCAATAACACTCTTCATCACTCTAAGGGCTTTGTTCTGGTGGGCTTCTCTGAATGGCCCAAACTAGAAATGGTTGTTTTTGTGGCCATCTCCATTTTCTACATAATGACTCTACTTGGGAATTCAGCCATCATTATCTTGTCGCGCCTTGATCCTAGACTTCACACCCCAATGTATTTCTTTCTGGCTAATCTCTCTTTTTTGGACCTTTGCTATACTACCTCCACTGTCCCCCAGATGCTGGTCAACATACAGAGCCACCGGAGAAATATCAGCTACGGAGGCTGCATAGCTCAACTATTCATCTTCCTTGGCTTAGGATCCACTGAATGTGTCCTTCTGTCAGTAATGGCCTTTGATCGTTATGTAGCTATCTGCCAGCCTCTGCATTACTCAGTTATCATGCATTCTCGGCTATGCCAACAACTGGCAGCGGTGGCTTGGGTAACAGGTTTCAGCAACTCTCTGGTGCAAACAGTGTTGACTTTCCTGTTACCTCGGTGTGGTCAATATCAGGTGGAGAATTTCTTCTGTGAAGTACCTGCCATGCTTCAATTATCATGTGTTGATACATGGATCAATGAAGTGGAGATGTATGCTGCTGTGGTGGTCATAAAAGTTATCCCAGTGGGATTAATCCTGTTCTCTTACATCAACATTGTTAGGTCAGTGGTAAGAATCCAATCTTCTGAGGGTCGAAAGAAGGCCTTCAACACATGTGGGTCTCATCTGCTTGTGGTCGTTATGTTCTATGGCTCAGCCATTAGTGGTTATGCATATATGGCACCCAAGAACAATTCTGCCAAGTTGAAGGGCAAGCTTCTTGCACTTTTCTATGGACTCGTAACTCCAATGCTCAACCCCCTTATCTACACCTTGAGGAATAAGGATGTAAAGGAAGCAGTAAAGAAGCTGCTAGGGAGAGAACTGGAGCAAGGGTGGAACATGGCTTAGGAGAATGTTCAGTTCAGTTCAGTTCAGTCGCTCAGTTGTGTCCGACTCTTCGCGACCCCATGAATTGCAGCACGCCGGGCCTCCCTGTCCATCACCAACTCCCAGAGTTCACTCAGACTCATGTCCATAGAGTCAGTGATGCCATCCAGCCATCTCATCCTCTGTCATCCCTTTCTCCTCCTGCTCCCAATCCCTCCCAGCATCAGAGTCTTTCCCAATGAGTCAACTCTTCGCATGAGGTGGCCAAACTACTGGAGTTTCAGCTTTAGCATCATTCCCTGCAAAGAAATCCCAGGGCTGATCTCCTTCAGAATGGACTGGTTGGATCTCCTTGCAGTCCAAGGGAGTCTCAAGAGTCTTTTCCAACACCACAGTTCAAAAGCATCAATTCTTCGGCACTCAGCCTTCTTCACAGTCCAACTCTCACATCCATACATGACCACAGGAAAAACCATAGCCTCGACTAGATGGACCTTTGTTGGCAAAGTAATGTCTCTGCTTTTTAATATGCTATCTAGGTTGGTCATAACTTTCCTTCCAAGGAGTAAGCGTCTTTTAATTTCATGGCTGCAGTCACCATCTGCAGTGATTTTGGAGCCCCCAAAAATAAAGTCTGACACTGTTTCCACTGTTTCCCCATCTATTTCCCATGAAGTGATGGGACTGGATGTCATAACCTTAGTTTTCTGAATGTTGAGCTTTAAGCCAACACCCCTTGTAATTCAAACACCACACTCCCAGAATGTCTTTACCAAGTTTCATTATTCCTTTCACTCCCAAATCACAGTGGCTTATTGTTACTATTATCACCCTAGTATTTCATAGAAAGTCAAATATTGATTATTCTCCTCATGAAATAACGAAGCAGCTTGAAAAGTTGATAATTAGCATTTATAGGTTTTAATTCAATATTTCATTTTTATGCTGTCTTTTCTAATGAAGTTTAAAAACTAATATCCAAATATGATTTCTTATACATAGAATACTAAAATTGGCAATTAAGGAAGTGATCTTGAGACTTCTTTAAAAAGCAGAAAGATGACTACTTGAAATGACTAAATTATTCTACAAAATTGGTGGAATGCACCTATAGACCATCAATAGGGCAGTTCATTTCTTCTTTTCATATACTTTCTTCAAAATGCTGTCAGTGTACCTGTTGTATATGTAATATAATTTAAATCAAACAAGAATGGAAGCTCATCCAGGAGCCAAGTACATGCTGTGGTTCTCTACACTGTTCTGAAGAAAAGGGGCATACCTGTAGAAAGCTCTGTGCCTCTGACTGTTTGTTCACTTATCCTTTCCTGCTAGCAACCTCTTACAGAATATTTTTACAACTCTGCATGCCATTCTACAGAAGTTTTTAATCATGGCACTCATCTCACACACTAGCAAAGTAATGCTCAAAATTCTCCAAGCCAGGCTTCAACAGTACGTGAATTGTGAGCTTCCAGATGTTCAAGCTGGATTTAGAAAAGGCAGAGGAACCAGAGATCAAATTGCCAACATCTGTTGGACCATTGAAAAAGCAAGAGAGTTCCAAAAAAACATATACTTCTGTTTTATTGACTATGCCAAAGCCTTTGACTGTGTGGATCACAAAAAACTGTAGAAAATTCTTCAAGAGATGGGAATACCAGACCACCTGACCTGCCTCTTGAGAAATCTATATGCAAGTCAAAAAGCAACAGTTAAAACTGGACATGAAACAACAGACTGGTTTCAAATTGGGAAAAGAGTATGTCAAGGCTGTATATTGTCTCCCTGCTTATTTAACTTATAAGCAGAGTGTACATCATGAGAAATGCTGGACTGGATGAAGTACAAGCTGGAATCAAGAACGCCAGGAGATATCAATATCCTCAGATATGCAGATGACACCACACTTATGGCAAAAAGTGGAGAGGAACTAAAGAGCCTCTTGATGAAAGTGAAAAGGAGAGTGAAAAACCTGGCTTAAAGCTCAACATTCAGAAAATGAAGATCATTACATTATATCCTGGCAAATAGATGGGAAAACAATGGAAACAGTGACAGACTTTATTTTGGGGGGCTCCAAAATCACTACAGATGGTGACTGCAGCCATGAAATTAAAAGACTCCTTGGAAGGAAAGTTATGACCAACCTAGACAACATATTCAAAAGCAGAGACATTACTTTGCCAACAAAGGTCCATCTAGTCAAAGCTTTGGTTTTTCCAGTAGTCATGTATGGATGTGAGAGCTGGACTATAAAGAAAGCTGAGTGCTGAAGAATTGATGCTTTTGAACTGTGGTGTTGGAGAAGACTCTTGTGAGTCCCTTGGACTGCAAGAAGATCCAACCAGTCCATCCTGAAGGAAATCAGTCCTGATTATTCATTGGAAGGACTGATGCTGAAACTGAAACTCCAGTACTTTGGCCACCTGATGCAACTGACTCATTAGAAAAGACCCTGATGATTGAAGGCAGGAGGAGAAGAGGACAACAGAGGATGAGATGGTTGGATGGCATCACTGACTCAATGGACTTGAGTTTGAGTAAGCTCTGGGAGTTGGTGATGGACAGAAAAGCCTGACGTGCTGCAGTCCATGGGGTTGCAAAGAGTCGGACACGATTGAGAAATTGAACTGAACTGAACATATGGGGAACATGTACGTCTTTCAGTAATGGTGTTTTATCTAAAAACATCTTGTTGCCCAAACAGTATATATTTTATTCTTGGTGCTCAATCCTCTTTATCAGCATTGTAATAGCTATTCTCAGAAAGAGAATGGAAAAACCATTTTTTCTTCAAGTTGGAATGCAGGAAATCATACAGCGTCCTTACACAGGTTGTATTTCCCTAAACCCATGTTTTACAAATTCTATGTTTTTATGTAATGACTATGGATGTAAAAGCCTGTGCTGTACTGTGCTTAGTCATTCAGTCCTGTGCAACTCTGTGACCCTATGTACCCGCCAGGCTCCTCTGTTCATGGGGATTCTCCAGGCAAAATGCTGTGTTGGGTTACCACGCCCTCCTCCAGGGGATCTTCCCAACCCACGGACTGAATCCACGTTTCCCACATTGTGGGTGAATTCTTTATCATCTGAGCCACCAGGAAAGCCCAAGAATACTAGAGTGGGTAGCCTATCCCTTCTCCAGGGGATCTTCCCAACCCAGGAATTTTTACCAGCTGAGCTACCAAGGAAGCCTGGATGAAAAGCCTACTTCTCAGCAACAGTGTCTGGGCTTGAAACAGTCGAGAGCCTCTTGCATGTACTCTGAAAATAGCCCAAATATCTGAAAGAAGTTCCTACATGGATATATGCCACTATATATTAATCACATCTTTTCTTACCTTCTTATGCAATTATGATGTTCACATTGGGAACATAGGAGAAAAAGACAGACTGAGTGGATTTAGCACAAAGTACAAAAGAGCATCCACTCTCAAAGATTGTAATGCAATCTTTGTCCTTTCCAGATATGTTTCAGCAGTGGATATATAGTTTATTTCTCCTAAAGAGTATGGAAGTGAGTTGCTTGAAGATGTTATAAAATGCCCATCATCTTTTTTTCTCAGAGTATTTTTTTAAGAGTAGTTTTAGCTACAAAGGCTTCCCTTATGGTTCAGCTGCTAAAGAATCAGCCTGCAATGTGGGAGACCTGGGTTCAATTTCTGGGTTGGGAAGATCCCCTGGAGAAGGGAAATGCTACCCACTCGAGCATTCTGGCCTGGAGAATTCCATGGACTGTATAAGTCCTTGGGGTCGCAAAGAGTCTGACACAACTGAGCAACTTTCACTTTCACTTAACTTTAGAACAAGTGTAAAAAAAAGGTTCAGAGATATTCCATATATCTGCCCCACCTCCCTCCCACCACCTCTCGCCACCCCCTCACTACCCCACAACACAAACAAAGCCTCACAATCAACATCCCACACCAGAATGCTAATCCGTTTTAACTAATGAACCTATACTGATACATGATTATCTCTCAAAGTCCATGCTTTACATTAGGGTTCATTCTTGGTGTTGTACATTCTATGAGTTTGAATACATTTTTAATGACATATGTCCACCATTGAAGTATCATACAGGATATTTTCACTGTCCTAAAAATCCTCTGTGCTCTGCCTATTCATCCTTCCTTCCACCCTAACACCTGGCAAACACTAATCTTTTTTGATCTCCATAGTTTTGCCTTTTCAACATATCATACAGTTGGAATCATTATAAACTGTAACCTTTTAAGACTGGCCTCTTTCACTTAGTGATATGCATTTAAGTTTCTTCTATGGCTTTTTAATGCTTGATAGTTCATTACTTTTTAGCATTGAATAAGATTCCATTGCCTGGAAGTATCACAGTTCATTTATTTATTCACTTACTGAAGGGTATCTTGGTTGCTTCCAAGTTTTGACGTTTATAAGTGGAACTACTGTAAACATCCATGTGCAGGGTTTTGTATGAATATAGGTTTTCAACCCCTTTGCGTAAATATCAGGAGTATAATTGCTAGGTCACAGGGTAAGCCCTCTAGTTTTGTAAGAAACCACCAAACTATCTTCCAAAGTGGGTGTACCATTTTTCAATCCCATCAACAATGAATGAGAATTTCTGGTGCTATACATGCTCACCAGCACTCACCAGCATTCAGTGTTGTCAGTGTTCTGAATCTTGGCAGTGCTTTTAGGTGTACAGTGGTATCCCATTGTTTTAATTTGCATTTCCCTGATGACCTGATATGGAGTATCTTTTCATATGCTTACTTGCCATCCGTGTTTCTTCTCTGATGAGATGTCAAACTCTTTGGCCCATTTTTTAAATTGAAATGTTTAATTATTGTTGAGTTTTAATATTTCCTTGTGTATTTTACATAGCAGTTCTTTATGTGATTTTTTTTGCAAAGATTTTCTCCCAGTCTGTGGCCTTTCTAGAGCTAGCATCTTTTAAGTTTTACCTATATAATTTATTCTTCCTCCTCTGTTCAAAGCCTCACATATTTTAATACTATAAAAATATAAATTTCCTTGTTTTCCCAATATGTATTTATATTTGATATATGCATGTGAGAGGTACAAGATGTTAAATATTTCAAATATCTTTGCATGTATGGTCCAGTAGTTTTGGGCTCTGCCTCTTGGTCACATATGTTAACTATGACTTTGGACATAGTTTAATTCCATTTAAACTAATTTAAAATTTAATTCCATTTAAACCAACATTCATTGGTTCTTCAAAATTTTGCTAGCTATTGTTAGGCATAAGTAGTGATTTTCTCTTGTAAGACATTTATAGCTACACTTTATCATATTAATAATGTTCCCCTCTAATGCTAGTATGCCAAATGTTATTATGTTTTTATGTTATCATGAATGGATGTTGAATTTTATCAAAGGACTTTTCTGCACCTATTGAAATGATCCTATGTTTTTTTCCCCCTTTTTTATTAATACAGTATATTCCATTGATTGACCTTTCAACATTAATGCAACTTTAAATTCTTGGAGTAAAATGCTCTTGGTCATAATTTATTCTCCTTTTAATATATTTTAGATTCAAATGCTAATAATTTGCTTAGAATTTTCCATTATGTTCATGAGAGAGAGAGAGATCTATAATTTTCCCCTTTGAACAAAGGGGGAAGACTTGGGAATCTTGATTTATTATTATGAAGATTTATTATTAATAATAAATGTCTTATGGGCACAAGAATAGACAAGGAAAATAATTAAACACAATGGAGAATCCAGAAAGAGACCCACATGATTTTAGACACTAGATTTATAACAAACTTGATCCTGAAGAGAAGAGAGAAAACAGTGATTTTTAAATAGTTCTTTGTCAATTGGATATTCATAAAAAATAAACATTGACATTTGCCTCACAAAAATTATTTTAGAGAATATAAACATAGATTTTAGAGACTATAAATGTGAATAGCAAACATCAAACCATCTGGAAAATAACACTGATGAATATGTTTATGATTTGGGGGTTGGAAAGAAAAGTTTTTTTTTTAAATAATGCATAAATAGCACTAATTTAAGGAAGTCATTGACAAATCAGATTTCATTAGCAACTTTTTTAAACACAAGATAGTATTAAGAAAGTGAAATGTCAAACCATAGTGCAGGATAATATGTTTATAAAACTTACTACAGCAAAAGTTAGACCAGAAAATAAAAATATCTACAAATCCAGAAGAAGAAAAAGCAGATAATCTAATATAAAAATGTCCTAAAATCTTGAATAGGTGCTTCATAAAATTTGATTCTTAAATGACCAGTCAACATACAAAAAAGATGTTCAACTACTTTAGCCATCATGGAAATGCAAGTTAAACTCACAATTTAATACTACTATAAGATTCCCAGAATACCTAAACTAAGACAGACTAATACTTCCAAGTGTTATTAAAAATGTGAGCAGAAGGAATTCTCATACATGGCTGGTGGGAGTCTACAATGGTTCCTCCACCTGAAAACTGTTAGGCAGTGCACCTACTGAAGCTTAGCATATGCATTCCATACTACTTAGAAATTCATTACTAGATACACTCATCAAAATATTTAAATTAAAAGATGAAACTAGAGCACTTTCTAACACCATACACAAAAATAAACTCAAAATGGATTAAAGATCTAAACGTAAGACCAGAAACTATAAAACTCCTAGACGAGAACACAGGCAAAACACTCTCTGACATACATCACAGCAGGATCCTCTATCATCCACCTCCCAGAATATTGGAAATAAAGGCAAAAATAAACAAATGGAACCTAATTAAACTTAAAAGCTTCTGCACAACAAAGGAAACTATAAGCAAGGTGAAAAGACAGCCTTCAGAATGGGAGAAAATAATAGCAAATGAAACAACTGACAAACAACTAATCTCAAAAATATACAAGCAACTCCTACAGCTCAACTCCAGAAAAATAAATGACCCAATCAAAAAATGGGCCAAAGAACTAAATAGACATTTCTCCAACGAAGACATACAGATGGCTAACAAACACATGAAAAGATGCTCAACATCACTCATTATCAGAGAAATGCAAATCAAAACCACTATGAGGTACCATTTCATGCCAGTCAGAATGGCTGCGATCCAAAAGTCTACAAGTAATAAATGCTGGACAGGGTGTGGAGAAAAGGGAACTCTCTTACACTGTTGGTGGGAATGCAAACTAGTACAGCCACTATGGAGAACAGTGTGGAGATTCCTTCAAAAACTGGAAATAGAACTGCCTTATGATCCAGCAATCCCACTGCTGGGCATACACACTGAGGAAACCAGAAGGGAAAGAGACACGTGTACCCCAATGTTCATCGCAGCACTGTTTATAATAGCCAGGACATGGAAGCAACCTAGATGTCCATCAGCAGATGAATGGATAAGAAAGCAGTGGTACATATACACAATGGAATATTACTCAGCCGTTAAAAAGAATACGTTTGAATCAGTTCTAATGAGGTGGGTGAAACTGGAGCCTATTATACAGAGTGAAGTAAGCCAGAAAGAAAAACACCAATACAGTATACTAACACATATGTATGGAATTTAGAAAGATGGTAACAATAACCCTGTATACAGGACACTGATGTATAGATCAGTCTTATGGACTCTGTGGGAGAGGGAGAGGGTGGGATGATTTGGGAGAATGGCATTGAAACATGTATAATATCATATATGAAACGAGTCACCAGTCCAGGTTCGATGCACGATACTGGATGCTTGGGCCTGGTGCACTGGGATGACCCAGAGGGATGGTATGGGGAGGGAGGAGGGAGGAGGATTGAGGATGGGGAACACAGGTATACCTGTGGCGGATTCATTTTGATATATGGCAAAACCAATACAATATTGTAAAGTTAAATAAAATAAAATTTTTTAAAAATGTAAAAAAATAAAATAATTGTGAGTAAAAAAAAAAAATTCATACAAGCAGTACTGATAATAAAACCAAATAGAAATGATCAAATATTTAGTAGCTAAATAATCAATAAATTGTGCTATATTCATAATATAGAATACTATACAACAATGAAAGCAAAATACTGCAACATGCAATGTTCTGGATGAATCTCACAAACAAGTGAAATGAAAAGATTATATATGGCACTATTCAATCTATGCAAAGTTTGTAAACACGTAAAATAAACTGTTTTTAGACATCTGGGTAGTGATTATATGTGGGTAAGAAAATTAATGAATGGAATAGGATGAGGGGGCCTTGGAGAGTGCATAATGTTCAAGTTTCATATCTGGCAAATGGCTGCATGTGTTTTTATTTTCTTTTTGTGATTAATCAAATTGACAGTCATGTTTAGCATTTTCTTCTTTATGTCAAGATTATATAACTAGAAATTTATGCTAACATTCTTACAAGGAGAAATACATAGAGCAGTTTTTAATGACAAAATTATTAAGCAATCTAACATTTCAAAAGAATAAACTTAAGTAATGGTAATACATTTATGTTTTCCATACATAATTACATATCACATTTAAAGACTTTAAAATTGTTCAAAAATAATGCAACTTGATTCAGTTTTATTTTATCATGTAGCCAATAATAAAAACCATTAATTAGATTCAGAAAATATTTTTGAACTTGGAGTTACAATTTGAGCAAAAAAAACATATAAAAAGTCAATCCATAATTTAAAGCAAAATAATACATGACCTTAGAAGTCTAAATTTCTTTTGCTTTAGGTTGATATAGCAGGTAGCTTATCTTTGTAAATCAGCCATAACACCATGGCATTTAAAAAAATTATATTTTAATTAATTATCTCCCTCTTCATGAAGAAAAGAAATACTGATTTGTTTACTTAAAAATTATTTATAAAAATTGAAAATTTTATCAATTCATAAATATTAGATAAGTAAATGTAGTAGAAAATGATTTAAAGTAGAAACAGAGCACTGCTACATAGTAAAGAAAAAAGAAATAAAGACATATAATTAAATATTATTAGATCTCTCAAGAGGCCTCATTGGTGAGAAATCTTAGTAGTATTATGACTCCCTTTTGAATTTGAAGAGACATTCTCTTTTCTCAGACTCCATGTCCTTTAATAATGGCATTGGTTTCCCTTAGTTTTCCATTAAAAGACTAACTTGTTTATGGTTTTGAGAATATTTTTTTTTTTGAATTTCCATGAAAAGTATTTGCTGATCACATATCATGTTTACATGTCAAACAATAGATTTTAATACATACTAGTGTTGCTCTTTTCTGAAAATACCTCACACTGATTTGATTAAACAACGTTATTTGCTTCTAGCAAATTCAGATCTGTTGCTCAGTCATGCCCAACTCTTTGTGACCCCATGGTCTGCAGCATGCAAAGCCTCCCTGTCCATCATCAACTCCCAGAGTTCACTCAAACTCATGTCCATTGAGTTGGTGATGCCATCCAACCATCTCATCGTCTGTTGTCCCCTTCTCCTCCTGTAATCTTTCTCAGCATCAGGGTCTTTTCAAATGAGTCAGTTCTTCACATCAGGTGGCCAAAGTATTGGAGTTTCACCTTCAAAAACAGCCCTTCCAATGAACACTCAGCACTGATCTCTTTTAGAATGCACTGGTTGTATCTCTTTGCAGTTCAAGGGACTCTCAAGAGTCTTCTCCAATGCCATAGTTCAAAAGCATCGATTCTGAACTCAACTTTCTTTATAGTCCAACTCTCACATCCATACATGACTACTGGAAAAACCTTAGCTTTGACTTGGACAAACCTTTGTTGTCAAAGTAATGTCTCTACTTTTTAATATACTGTCTAGGTTGGTCATAACTTTTCTTCCAAGGAGAATTTTGATTGATACTGCTGTATGAAACCCTCATTTTTCTGAATCATTTTGTCCAATTTGCAATGGCATAACTTTTTTCTCTCTGCTTTACTCAGCCTATTTAAAGAGTCTTGAAAGAACACTGATTTCAAATAATCTAATCATTTAAAAGTTTTGGCAAACCTCCAAATGTGAGAAGTTAGGGATTCAGTTTCCTTTAGTTTAAGGCTTTTAAATATGAAACTTTACTAAAGCCAAAATGCAAGAGACTCAGGAGATCCAGGTTCATTTCCTAGGTCAGGAAGAACCCTGTAGTAGGAAATGGCACCTACTTCAGTATTCTTGCCTGGAGAATTCCATGGGCAGAGGAGGCTGGTGGGCTATAATCCATGGGGCTGCAAAGAATCAGACACGACTGAGCACATTACACACAAAGCCAAAAATACATGTAAGAGAGGGTGGCATATCAAGATATACAAACTCCATTTTTGCAGACATGGACAATTACTGAACTGCCAATGAATATGTATTTAAAAAATCAGAGTGTTAGGAGGAGGAAAAAACGTTCTAACTGTTAAGATACAGGACCACTCATACTGGGGCAAACACAAAACACACAGAGAGGAATCCTTCAAATGTCAGAAAGACAAAGGACTAAAAACCTCTCAACCTTATATCTCTCCCATATCAGGAAATACAACTGCTAGAAATATTGGTACCCTCAAACACACACACTCACTCACTCATGAAATTAAATGAATTAGGTTTAAATGCCCTGTCACTTTTCACATGGCAAGGACTGGATCCTATTATCTGTCATTTGATAGAAATCATTTAATCATCTAAATGCAAAATTAAAACTCAAAATCCACATTCCTGGCACCAGTGTGGACACAATTTCTATGGACAATCAAAATATCAAGGAAAAGCTAACCTGACAACTACTCAAATTAGACTGTAAGAGTGAGAAACAAACAAACAAAAAATTTAACAGCAGACTTAAACACAATGGCCAAGGGATGGTGCGTTGCAGAGTCAAGGAGTTAAGTGCAGATAAGGTGGATTTTCAAGCTGCAGGCTTCTACTGGTCCAAGGGTGGGATCCAGATGGGCAGTACTGCAGCAGACCACCAGAAATAAGCTGCTAAAGAGTAGTAGTAGTAGTAGCAAAACTACTGGGTTTAAAAACACCTAGCTCGTGAGTATCACACAGTTTATTTATACAAAGGGACCAACCAATAGATTGATTTCATTTAACAAGGCAAAGCCAAGACTTACCTAAGAGAAAGGGCAGAGAGGGAAGAAAATTAGCCACAGAGATTTTGGAAATAGTAAGCCATGCTTGTAATTTATTGACTGACAGATAACAAAGATGTCTGTTTAGACCATTTATCCTCTAGTACTTTAAGGAAGGAAATGAAAGAAAGTAATTTCAGGCTTATGGATTCTCTAGAAAGTCTTGCAGGTTTGGTTTTGCAGCATATATGTGAAGCTGTCTCCAGATAAGGCCTTCTGGTACATCTTTCCTTCAGAACCTCAACCTTAGTCAGGCCATGTCTATACTTTTACCTCATCAGAGTTTCTCACTCTGCTGTGCCCTATCTTTCTGTACCAGCCTCCTTAAAGCCCCCTTTACATCTTTGTTTCTCAGAGTGTAAATGAGAGGGTTAAGGGTGGGAGTTACAATGGTATACAAAAGGGTTATGAACTTTCCTTGACTGTGGGCATAAGAGCTGTTGGGCTGGATATAGACAGCTGTGATGGTTCCGTAGAAGAGAGTTACTACCAAGAGGTGGGACCCACAAGTGCCAAGGGCTTTTCGCCAGGCTTGAGCTGACCTGATCCTCATTACTGCTTGAGCAATGCATCCATATGAGATCAAGATAAGTGTCAGAGGAAGGAGGAGAAGCACCAAGGAAGCCATGAAGAGCTGGACCTCATTGGCATGAATGTTTACACAGGCCAACTTGACCATGGCAGGCACTTCACAGATGAAGTGGTAAATCCTGCGGTTCCCACAGCGGGGCAGCCGAAGGGTGATGGTGCCCTGAATTAGGGTGTTGCCCACTCCACTCAACCATGCCATTCCTACCAGAGACTGGCAAAGTCGTGAGTGCATACCTGTGGCATAATGGAGTGGTCGACAAACAGCAACATAGCGATCAAATGCCATGACAGCTAGGAGAACACATTCAGTGGATCCCAGTGCAAGGGATACGTAGAGTTGAATGGCACAGCCTGTAGGACTGATTGTCTTGTATGGACCACGGAGGTTCCATAGAAGTTGGGGAGCGATGCTGGTGGTAAAGCAGAGGTCAACAAAGGAGAGATGGGTAAGAAAATAATACATGGGTGTGTGGAGCATGGGATCCAGATAAGAGATCAAGATGATTGCTGTGTTGCCAACCAGTGTCAGGAGATAGGAGATTAACACAACCGCAAAGAGGATCTTCTCAAGCTGTGGGTGGTCGGAGAAGCCCACCAGTATGAAATCCCCTGCCAAACTCTCATTAATCATTGTCATCACTCTGCTCTTGAAAAGGAGAAAGGCACATGTGAAAATATAGAAGTCAGATAGTGAGAAACAGTTAAGATCAGAAATGCAGTTGGGAGAAACTGATCCTGAAGGTGAGATAAGAGGGGTGTGGCATTTGGGGGAAGAGAGAGAACCGTTTGTCTCTAGGAGGAAATTAAAAGTGTGCAAGAACTTACAGAAAACTATTAAACATGATGACATAAAGTGGACCATATAAGAAATGATTAATCATTAATTATTGCTCTGTTCTTCAAAGTGTTTCATTTTTTCTTATAAATCCACGCTCTTATTCCCCAATAACATCCTGTAAGCTTGTAAGTTAAAGAAAATAAGGAGATGTTATCCAATCAAAAAACATCTTTGTAGACATTCTATCAGTTGTCAATAATAAAAATAGCAATAAGAGTATTTTTTGAAAAAATTATATAATTATTTCCATACTCTACAGTAACACATGCAATTCTCAAAGTCATGCTAAGGGTAATGTGAAAAACCTAAATATCATAGAGTTTTAATTAGTTATTAGATACCATCTATGTAAATAGTTTTCTCCCATTATTTTTTCATAATGAAAACAATGGGTAGTCTAGTTTAAATGGTGTTACAGAGTCTTCAGAGAGAAGCATTGTTGTAAGTTGCAAGTAAATGTTTAGCACCTCATTAAAAACATTTTGTTTTTAATCAGATGTTTTATTTTTATATTAATTAAAGGACCCAAACTTCTCAAAAATTTAATTTATTTCATAAAATTTTTTTTGGAATATTATGACTTTTTCTTTATATAACTTTGTATTATATAGTAGCAGAATATCAAGTCTGTTCGATTCCTTTTTGATATGTCACTAACTTCATAACACTTTCATTTCATAACAACTGCTGACTTGCTGCTGAAGAATTTGATGATAAGAGACAAAAAACATTTTTGGAAAGGAGATAAAGATGCAGTACATTTAAAAAATGACAGCCTTTTTTGGCAAGTGAAGTAGAGAGCAAATAAGAGCTTACTAGTGGATAAGATAAGAAAGGACTATTTTCAGCAGAGGAAGTAGCTTGGTAAGGCTTTAAACCAAAAAAGCATTGAGGAGCTGAGAAATATCTGAGAAATATCGCTGAATAAGGAACATGATGGGCAAAGTGTCTTATGGTTAGACTGCAATAGTAAGCAAACAAAATAATCAAGAGAAATGTTTAAGATTTATATTTATCCAAAGCACCTTAGAGGTTAGCCTTTGAGGGATTTATAAACAGGTCAAGGAGTAATGAATGTCAGGAGGGAGTCAATAATTGACAGGTTCTTTTTGTTCATTTGCTAACTCATGTCTGATTCTTTATGACTTCGTGAACTGCAGGGTGCCAGGCATTCCTGTTCATCACTATCTCCCAGAGCTTGCTCAAACTCATGTCTATTGAGTTGGTGATGCCATCCACCTATCTCATCCTCTGTCACCCCCTTCTCCTCTTGCCTTCAATCTTTCCCAGCATCAGAGTCTTTTCCAATGAGTTGGCTCTTTGCATCAGGTGGCCAAAGTATTGGAGCTTCAGCATCAGTCCTTCCAGTGAATATTTGAAGTTGATTTCCTTTAGGACTGACGGGTTTGATCTCCTTGCTGTCCAAGGGACTTTCAAGAATCTTCTGCAGCACTGCAATTCAAAAGCATCAATTCTTTTGTGCTCATGTTGTTTGTGTTTAAAAAACAGCTGGCCTCATATTGCAGAATGGATTGACAAGTAGTGAATGAAACAAGGAAACTGGTTAGGAGGCTGTTGCAGTACTTCAGGAAACAGATGGCTTGGTGGTAGCAGGGAAGATTTTTATTTTTAGACAGACTCTACAGACTAAGTCTAAACAAACTTGAGACTCTGGATGCAGAAAGTGAGAAGGAAGTGTCAATAATGGGTCACAGGTTTATTTCTTGAAAAATTGGATGTCATCTACAGAGAAGTATGAAAGCTGGAAAATTTTTGTAGAGAAAATTCTATATATATATATCTCTGTTGATGATTTTTTTTAATTTTTAATTTATTTTTTTAAATTTTATTTTATTTTTAAACTTTACATAATTGTATTAGTTTTGCCAAATATCAAAATGAATCCATCACAGGTATACATGTGCTCCCCATCCTGAACCTTCCTCCCTCCTCCCTCCTCCCTCCCCATACCATCCCTCTGGGTCGTCCCACTGCACTAGCCCCAAGCATCCAGTATTGTGCGTTGAACCTGGACTGGGTAAGAATGTCAAGCATGATTCAGTTCTACTTTTGATGCTTTGTCACACATCTTCCTAAGTCATCCAGCTTGGACATACCTCAGTTCAGTTCAGTCGCTCAGTCATGTCCAACTCTTTGCGGTCCCATGGACTGCAGCATGCCAAGCCTCCCTGTCCATCACCAACTCCCAGAGCTTACTCAAACTCATGTCCATTGTGTCAGTGATGCCATCCAACCATCTCATCCTTTGTTGCCCCCTTCTCCTTCTACCTTCAGTCTTTCCCAGCATCAGGGTCTTTTCAAGTGAGTCGATTCTTCACATCAGGTGGCCAAAATATTGGAGTTTCAGCTTCAGCATCAGTCCTTCCAATGAATATTCAGGGTTGATTTCCTTTAGGATGGACTGGTTGGATCTCCTTGCAGTCCAAGGGACTCTCAAGAGTCTTCTCCAACACCACAGTTCAAAAGCATCAATTCTTTGGTGCTCAGCTTTCTTTATAGTCCAACTCTCACATCTATACATGACTACTGGTAAAACCATACCTTTGACTAGATGGGCCTTTGTTGGTAAAGTAATGTCTCTACTTTTTAATATGCTGTCTAGGTTGGTCATAACTTTTCTTCCAAGGAGCCAGCATCTTTTAATTTCATGGCTACAGTCTCCATTTGTAGTGATTTTGGAGCCCCCCAAAATAAAGTCTGTCACTGTCTCCATTGTTTCCCCATCTATTTGCCATGAAGTGATGGGACCAGATGCCATGATCTTAGTTTTCTGAATGTTGAGTTTTAAGCCAGCTTTTTTACTCTCCTCTTTAACTTTCATCAAGAGGCTCTTTATTTCTGCTATAATTGGAAACCTTCAGTACTTCCCCTGACAAAAAAATTTTCACTTTGCCATATTCTATCAATTGTATTCATCATTTGGATAACATAGCTACCCAAATTTAATTTTGAATGTGATGATTACATTCATGCATTTTAACCAATATATTCTTATTTCATTCAATTTTCTAAGAAGACTTTTTAATTCATATCATCCTAGATGGCAACACATTCTAGATGATCTCATATCTTTTGGTTTGTATTCTTCATTACCTTCCTGTACATGATTGTCAGAATCATACAACAATGGGATATTTATCAAGATACAACTTCTGTTTCTTAAAATGTAAAATTGACTTTAAGGCTCTGTACTGTTTTAGTTTCCCTTTCTGCTTTCAGAATTATGTCCCTTCATTTAGAACTTGTTCTGGTCAAATTAATCTCTCTGTTTCCATAAAGTTATATGTACTGAAACTGCTTGCTAACTCCAAGTCTCCTCCTTTGAATGTCTTTGAACCCACTTCTTTCACCCTTGACAAACTCTACTTACCTGTCAATGTTCATCTCTATATCAACATCTTCTAAGATGCACTCGCATCCTTATTGTACAATACACTTGTCTTCTGAAATCCTGAATTACTTTGTAATACTGTGTCAATATGCATAAGGACCTTTTTCATTAAGCATGCCAAGTGTTATAAAATGGAAAGTAATCTCTTAATGGGCTAAGATATCTATCTTAAATGTCTTTTGTATTATCCTTAGCACACAGATCTTTTTTAACATAGTCAAAGCCAAATAAATATGTTTTGAATAAACTAATAACTTTGCTAATTCTACTAAACCACTCTTCCCCTGAACTAGCAAAAAGCATGTCTAAAACATATATTTAAACATAGAGCAACATAGTTACATATGATAATGTTAATCTAAAAACTAAGTATCTATTTCAAAGGACCTATGTTATTCAACTGCTGCACCAACTCCCCCCATTATTTAGTCAGTGAATTTAATGTCATCAGCAGCAATATCAGAAGACTCATTTTTAAAAACATAAAGCTCTGAAATATACTTCCCAGAAATGTTAGGGGATTTTCTTAAGATAGATAGATAGATAGATAGATAAAATCTCCAAGTATTTCTTCTGATACAGTGATGATGACCATATTTATTTAACTCACTCATTAACCCAGTGCCATTCATGAAACTTGTCCCTAGGAAAATAGAATACATGAGCATCACAGTTTACTGCATCCCACATTTTAAACTGCATATATTTAAATATGAATGGAGTCTCTTCAATTCTCTACCACTCTTGAAAACATAAAATGATTCCTAGACTAAGGGGAGGAAAAACACACACATACAAATACAACATAAACATACATATATGTATGAATCCAAATGTATGACTTTATCAGAAGAGTTCATATCTTCAATACCTTAACAAACTGTATAAGTGGAAATAATTTAAGAAAGCTAAGAATGAGAAGGAAATTCTTCCAAATGTAGAGAAAGCACACTTTCTTTGTTTTCTGTTTCTGCATTTACCCATCCTGAATGTACATTCTTCAAAATTAAAGGATCTGTACAAACAGCTTACTTTAAATTGAACTCTCTTCTAAAATAGTAAGAGTAAGTTTAAAATGATGTTCAGAAATGAAAACACATTATACACAATGGACATGAAAGCTGGGAGAATTATTATTGGCCAGCGTGGCTTGAGGAAGACTGACATGAGCGACTGTAGAAAGTAATTATTATTTTGTCTTTATATAGATAACTTGTAGAATATGTAAACAAGCAAGAGAAAATATGTGGTTCTCATTATTTCCTCACCTATGAAAATTTTGTCCTTCACTCTTCTAATTAGTTAAATAAGCCAGGAAAGTGATGCTTATGCATGAGCTTTCCAAACCACAGGGTTCTAAATACATATCTCTAAATCCAAGACCAAGCTGAGGTGGTAGTGTTTATTTCTGGAGCCAGAATAAACTAAAGTTTGTTACTATAGCAGGAATTGATATCAAGTCTGGAATGGAACCTTAGAGACTCTATATTCCTAATAGGACAATTAATACCAAGCCCAATAGTGACCAAGAACAAAGGTCTCATAGGAAAACCATATGGAAAGAACTACTTCTGATCACACAGATCTTCAGTCTTGAAGACTTATAGACTCCAATGTACATGCTAAAATAAGATCTTAGAAAAGTGAAAATGAAGTTCTCACTCTCAGCACAGTGTATGTATCTTCCCAACCTAGGGGTCAAACTCATATCTCCCACATTGCATGTAGACACTTTACTGTCTGAGTCACCAGGGAATCCCAGTGTATGTATAGGGGCATGATTTCCATGCAGTTATCACCATTACTTTCATGTTTAAATAATCACTATATAATCATCAAGACCTCAGAAGTGGAATACATGTACATGTGTCACAAATTGAAGCACGCCAATAGGACAGGAGACTCCAATAGAAGACTTGGTGGTAACACATTTACTTTGGCCAGCATTTCCAAAACTTTTCAAAAGTTTCTCTGGTCAAATAAGTTTGAGAAACTCAGCGTATACACTCCTTAGAAATCCACAAAATACACTGGTATGGTAAAGGCAATGCCTGTTTTCATTATATTTCTTCCAGAATATCCCCAAATTATTTGTCCACAAAACATTTTATTGAGTAATGCTGTGAACATCTTGTGTAAAGATGATAGTGGAATAAGTTTTCAGGGACATTTAAACAACACTTTACAATGAACATGGATTTTATGGAGAGTAATTATAAAATGTGAGAGTTGGACTATAAAGAAAGCTGAGCATAAAGAATTGATGCTTTTGAACTGTGGTGTTGGAGAAGACTCTTGAGAGTCCCTTGGACTGCAAGGAAATCCTACCAGTCCATCCTAAAGGAGATCAGTCCTGGGTGTTCATTGAAAGGACTGATACTAAAGCTGAAACTCCAGTACTTTGGCCACCTCATGCCAAAGAGTTGACTCATTGGAAAAGACCTTGATGCTGGGAAAGATTGAGGGCAGGAGGAGAAGGGGACGACAGAGGATGAGATGGCTGGATGGCATCACCAACTCGATGGACATGGATTTGGGTGGACTCTGGGAGTTGGTGATGGACAGAGAGGCCTGGCGTGCTGCAGTTCACGGGGTCGCAAAAAGTCGGACATGACTGAGATACTGAACTGAACTGAACTGAATTATAAAATGTCTGAAGTTAGACAGAGGAGGATAAAGGAAACTTTTTTACCTACTTATGATTCTGAGAGGATCCTGAAATTGGCCCCACTTTATTATGTCTTACAAAAAACAAGCTAATAGAAGACATTACATACAAATACGTGAAATTGCTATATATATATATATATATAAATAAACTATGATAGATTAAAAATAAGGGCATTATTATATGCAGATGAAATTAAGTTAATAAGCCTTCATGAACAGATTAACTGGTAGATACAAAATAACTAAAATTATAAATTATTTAAAAACTTAGAAGAGCATGATAGCTAGGAAATAATAAATAAAAACATTTAAACAGTCTAATATCTTCTCATAGTTTGTATAAAAATATGTTTAAAAGTGATCATTACAATTTGAGGGTAAAGGAAAACATGCACAAAGAACTAAAGCGTATCAGAAAAATAATGTGTAAACAGAATGTGAAATCATCAAATTGGTGAAATAGACGTTTTCTACCATCTTTCCCCCAGTAACGGTATTTTTGAGACTTTATTTATGGAACTCCAGGAATCCAGAGATTCTGAGGATGGAGGTATGACAAAGGTAGAAGAACAGTTTCACTTTACTTGTGTCACCTCTCCCCCGTGGTGGCCCAGTTCATACCAAGAGAGATACTCTTGGCCTGTGATTTCTCCCATGGGGAAAAGTGAGACAAGGGAGTGAGTGCCCAGCTTCCTGGGCAGTGTGGGATGCTGCCAAAGAGACCCACTTGTTTTAGAATACTGAGGGCTGTAGCATGACTAGTGGGTAGGAAAAGGCTGGGAGAACAGCAGCCAGGGCTCTTGGCATGCATCAAAGAGACAGGGATCCTACTAACTAAGTTCTGGACCCCCTTAGGAAGCCTGGCCTTGAGTCACTGAGGATGCCATATCTGAAGATCCTTCAAAGGGTCCAAAGGGATCCAGAGGCTCTGCATGCCTCACCCACACACTTCTCTAGCCAGTGGCCAGCTTCGTGTATGCACTGGAGGCAAGACTTTGTAGATGACTGCAGAGTTTGTGCAGAAAGCTGATCCAACTCTGGGACTGGGAGAAAACACATGAACTTGAGCATTCAGCACTGTCTTAGGGAAAGTAAACAGAAGACTATTGGTACCAAACCAGGCTTTGCAGGGTAAAGAGAAGGCACACAAACTTAAAATTTTGCTCCCCAAAGGAGACACTTGTCCTTACTGTGTGAGCTGCTGTGTGAGTCAGCCATCACACTGAGTTCCAAGGCAGTAGATGGATTGTTGTTTAGTCGCTGAGTCGTGTGCGACTCTTTATGACCACATGGACTGTAGCCCGCCAGGCTCCTTTGTCTATTTCCAAAGTAATAACACTAAAGTCGGTTGCCACTTCCTCCTCCAGGGGATTTTCCTGAACCAGGAATCGAACCCGTCTTTTTTATTGGCAGGTGGATTCTTTACCACTGAGCCCCACGAGGGAAGTCCTTGAGCATCTCACTCTCTTTCTGTAGACAATGATTGAAATTAAACTTTCTTTGTATGTACATAAATCTGACCTCTACTATATGGATCTCAGGGTCTCCAGACAAAGGTCAGCATAGAATAAATCCTGAAAACAGTAGAAGTGTAATGAAAAAATCAGATATTATCTGGTTTGGCATTATTCTAAGTGACAGGGACAGAGAAGAGAATTTGACTGCAGTTGCTTGTATCCTTACCTCCAGTGAGACCTATGTATTTATTTCTATATGATTTAGCATTTATTTCTAGACAGAGTATCATTATTTGTCAGTTTAAATATTGAAAAACACTCACAGACCTTAACTACTTCTGATATCTTATTTTCTTAACTGACCCTGAATTTTGTGAACATTTAGGTGGCATTTTTATGTACGTATGTATTTTCGCTTTTCTCTTTTTATCATGGAAAATGAATAGAAAAACATGAACTGGAGATGAAGATAATAAACAGGGGGGCTAATTATGGATAGTGACATCAAATTCTACAAGAGAGAATGTGTTGTTATTGTTCAGTCGATTAGTCACGTCTGACTTTTTGTGACCCCATGGACTGCAGCATTCCAGGCTTCTCTGTCCTTCATCATCTCCCTGATCTTGTTCAAACTCATGTCCATTGAGTCAGTGATGCCATCCAACCATCTTGTCCTCTGTTGTCCCCTTCTCCTCCTGCCTTCAATCTTTCCAAGCATCAGGATCTTTTCTAATGAGTCAACTCTTTGCATCAAGTGGCCAAAATATTGGAGCTTCAGCATCAGTCCTTCTGAAGAATACACAGGATTTATTTCTTTAGGATTGACTGGTTGGATCTCCTTGCAGTCCAAGGGACTCTCAAGAGTTTTATCCAACACCACCTTTCAAAAGCATCAGTTCTTCAGTGTTCGGCCTTCTCTGTGCTCCAACTCTCACATCCATACATGACGACTGGAAAAACCATAGCTTTGACTATGTGGAACTTTATCGGCAAAGTAATGTCTCTGCTTTTGAATACGCTGTCTAGGTTTGTCATACCTTTTCTTCCAAGAGGCAAGCATCTTTTAATTTCATGTGGCAGTCACCATCTGCAGTGATTTTGGAGCCCAAGAAAATAAAGTCTGTCACTGTTTCCATTGTTTCCCCATCTATTTGCCATGAAGTGATGGGACCACGTGCCATGATCTTTGTTTTTTGAATATTGACTTTTAAGCCAACTTTTTCATTCTCCTCTTTCACCCTCATCAGGAGGCTCTTTAGTTCCTCTTCAACTTCTGCCATAAGGGTGGTGTCATCTGTGTATCTGATATTTCATCTGTATATTGATATTTCTCCTGGCAAACTTGATTCCCAGCTTGTGCTTCATCCAACCCAGCATTTCTCATGATTTATTCTGCACGTAAGTTAATTAAGCAGGGTGACAATACACAGCCTTATGTACTCCTTTCCCAATTTTGAACTAGTCCACTGTTTCATGTCCAGTTCTAACTGTTGCTTCTTGACCTGCATACAGAAAGATAAGAGAGAGTGTATATGAAGGTAAATTTATCATGACAGTGTGCCTGTATTATATATAGGTACTGCTGTAGCTAACACTTATTAAGTACTTTGCCATTTTTCTAGTGCTTTTAAGGGAATTAACCCACTTACTCTTCATTGCAACCCAAATAGGGAGGTATTATTATCACATCTTTTTACAAATGGGAAAATTGAGAAACAGATATTAAAGAAAATTTTAATTTTGAACCTAGTTTAGATGGCTGTACTAGGAGCTGAACCCAGATAGAATATATCCAGAATACCCATTTCTATGCTATTCAGTATGGATTTGAATGTGTGTGCTTCTGTGAGTGTAGATGGGTTCATGTATATGCAAAAATACACATTTTATATATACTCTTTGGTGAATGCCCCCAGTACATTTGCTGTTCATAATAATTTGGAGCCTCGAAAAGCATACTATTGTTTTTTTATATTCTGGCATCAAACGTTAATGAGGAATAAACAATAATGTGTTATGAACAAATACATAAGCATAAGCTCAGATGATGCTAATAAACAGATAAGAGTCCAGAGGAATGGAGGTAAAGCCTCTTCATTCTTCTGCCATTTTCATGGAAAAAATTGTTTAGAATTTCGGTTGATGACATTTCAGAAGAACAAGCTAAGCTGTGGTACGTCCACGAAAAGAACAAGGAATATTTTCTCAGGGATTGATAATGATGATCAGATTGAGAGAAAAATAGAAATAACATTTGAGATATTTGAGGAAGAGAGATTTATCCATAATTAACTTCAGAAAACAGAATATGTGCCAATGGGCAGAATATACAGACAGCCAGAGTAAAGCTTAACATTCATAAAATGCTTCACTCTGCGTCTGTGTCTGAGAATATGCTCAGGAAGACATGAACAATTAATTGTCCTTGGGGTAGTGTAAGTGTTCAAATAGCAGTTATAGAGTGGTGGGAACACAGAGTAGAAGGGGCATGTAAGCGACTATTATGGGGGTAAGGGAGAGGAGTTGTTGGGAAGAAAGTTCAAGAGAGGAGATGAAGCTATGCTGGACTTGAACATAGGCTATTTAGTAGATGGACAAATGAGGAGGCAAATATCAAGCCCCTTACTCTCAGGAAAATAAGCACAAAGAAAAGGAAATACATGCAACACTGGGCATAACAGTGTCAATTTTTATTATTTTTTAAAAATGTGATGTCTATTTGAAATAATAAGATTTAAATTATTTGGGTAATCATATTGTTTATTAGACCTTTGGCTGCCCTAAACCATAAATGAAATAATTTATTTTGAATATTACTACAATAATAAATATTGGGATTCCCTGGTGGCTCAGACAGTAAAGAATCTGCCTGCAATGCAGGAGACCTGGGTTCAATCCCTGGTTGGGAAGATCCTCTGGAGAAGGGAAAGGCTACCCACTCCAGTATTCTTTCCTGGAGAATTCCATAGACAGAGGAGCCTCACAGGCTACAGTCCATAGGGTCACAAATTAATACTAACCAAAGTTTGTCTTATGAATAGAGAAATACAGTTTACAGAGATAACACTTAAGTGTACCTTATCAATGGCTTCTGACTTCGTCATGTTTTTCTTCTCCAATATGGTTGAATATTTTTTGACCATTTCATTTAACTTTGTATTATATTCAGCTAGAGTTTCTGATCTTTGTTAAATGATTCATTAGCATTAGCTTCTATTAAATATACTCAAAAGCCACACTTATAAAAGAATCACATGTTGCAAGTATGCCTAACAAGGCTCTAGAATTAAATCCAGTAAGAATCTAGATGATCCTGATGAAGAGAAGCGAAAGGCAAAGGAGAAAAGGAAAATATACTCATTTGAATGCAGAGTTCCAAAGAATAGCAAGGAGAGTTAGGAAAGCCTTCCTCAGCAATCAATGCAAAGAAATAGATGAAAACAATAGAATGGAAAAGACTAGAGATCTCTTCAAGAAAATTAGAGATACCAAGGGAACATTTCATGCAAAGATGGGCTCAATAAATGACAGAAATGGTAGGGACCTAAAAGAAGCAGAAGATATTAAGAACAGGTGGCAAGAATACACAGGAGAACTGTACAAAAAGGATCTTCATGACTCGATGGTGTGACCACTCACCTAGAGCCAGACATCCTGGAAAGTGAAGTCAAGTGGGCCTTAGGAAGCATCATTATGAACAAAGCTAGTGGAGGTGATGGAATTCCAGTTGAACTATTTCAAACCCTGGAAGATGATGCTGTGAAAGTGCTGCACGCAATATGCCAGCAAATTTGGAAAACTCAGCAGTGGCCACAGGACTGGAAAAGGTCAGTTTTCATTCCAATCCCAAAGAAAGGCAATGCAAAGAATGCTCAAACTACCGCACAATTGCACTCATCTCACACGCTAGTAAAGTAATGCTCAAAATTCTCCAAGCCAAGCTTCAGCAGTACGTGAACCATGAACTTCCAGATGTTCAAGCTGGTTTTAGAAAAGGCAGAGGAACCAGAGATCAAATTGCCAACATCCTCTGGACCATCAAAAAATCAAGAGAGTTCCAGAAAAACATCTATTCCTGCTTTATTGACTATGCCAAAGCCTTTGACTGTGTGGATCACAATAAACTGTGGGAAATTCTGAAAGAGATGGGAATACCAGACCACCTGACCTGCCTCTTGAAAACCTGTATGCAGATCAGGAAGCAACAGTTACAACTGGACATGGAACAACAGACTGGTTCCAAATAGGAAAAGGAGTACGTCAAGGCTGTATATTGTCACCCTGCTTATTTAACTTATATGCAGAGTACATCATGAGAAATGCTGGGCTGGAGGAAGCACAAGCTGGAATCAAGATTGCCAGGAGAAATATCAATAACCTCAGATATGCAGATGACACCACCCTTACAGCAGAAAGTGAAGAAAAACTAAAGAGCCTCTTGATGAAAGTGAAAGAGGAGAGTGAAAAAATTGGCTTAAAGCCCAACATTTAGAAAACGAAGATCATGGCATCTGGTCCCATCATGTCATGGCAAATAGATGGGGAAACAAGGGAAACAGTGACAGACTTTATGTTTCTGGGCTCCAAAATCACTGCAGATGGTGACTTCAGCCATGACATTAACAGACACTTGCTTCTTAGAAGAAAAGCTATGACAAACCTAGAGAGTGTGTTAAAAAGCAGAGACATTACTTTACCAAGAAAGGTCCATCTAGTCAAGCTATTGTTTTTCCAGTCGTCATTTATGGATGTGAGAGTTGGACTATAAAGAAAGCTGAGCACAGAAGAATTGATGCTTTTGAACTGTGGTGTTGGAGAAGACTTCTGAGATTCCCTTTGACTGCAAGGAGATCCAACCAGTCCATCCTAAAGGAGATCAACCCTGAATATTCATTGGAAGGACTGATGTTGAAGCTAAAACTCCAATCCTTTGGCCACCTGATGTGAAGAACTGACTCAGTTCTGTGACGACCCTGATGCGGGGAAAGATTGAATGTGGGAGGAGAAGGGGATGACAGAGGATGAGATGGCTGGATGGCATCACTGACTCAATGGACATGAGTTTGAGTAAATTCTGGGAGTTGGTGATGGACAGGACTGGCATGCTGCAGTCCATGGAGTTGCAAGGAGTCGGACACGACTGAGCAACTGAGCTGAACTGAACTGACTGAAGGATCTTGATAATATTTTATAAATAAATAACCACTGTGAATATATGGAAAAATGTCAATATTTAAAAAAATGTTATTGGAACAGATAAAAATGTTATATTCAATATGAGGAAAAACAGTTTTGCAAATTCTATAAAATTATATTATCTATAAAAGTGAATAACATATCAGAGACAAAAGACATATTTTGTAAAGATATCTCTTTACTTTGTCAAATTAAATATTCACATTTAATGACAACACTTAAAGCTCTATTTGCATATTTACTTAGATTCCAGATATAAAGCTAAATAATTGATCAAAAGAGATTGAGAGGTATTTTGTGCTGACAAGACATGCATGAAAGAGAAATACTCATCTCATGCCTCATAGCCCTTGGACGCTTTCCCTGTGGGTAGAGGAGATCTGAAAAATCCCAGGTGTACTTAATCCCGGATTCCTCTAGTGAATGAACTGGAATCAACAATCCTCCAAATAAGAAAAACTTTAGGTAATTGTGGCTCTTTCAGTGAACCTTTTCATTTTCATATAAACTGTGCATAGAACACATATGGCCTAGGAACTATTCAGTGTGAGACCTGGAGAGTGAAAGTAAGATCTCAGGTAAACCCCCATATCTGCAGCTATGATGTGAGCTCTACCACGATGAGGCAGAAGATTTCTTCTGTGATGAGAAAACAGATCTGTCATAACAGTATCATTATCATTAATGAGTATCTGTCACTAGTTAATCACTAAAGCACTAACTCCAGACTTATGAAAGCATAATACAATACATGTGCACATAATATAAATATTTATTTATTCATAGAATCTTTACAAAATAGAGACACAACATTTCTGAGAAGAGAATAAGAAGAATTTAAAATTGGTAACTTCAAGATGTCATTGAAAGAAAATTTCACACCATTTTATTCAGGAAATTTAGCTGTGATCCTCATAAGTGAAAGGAAAAACCAGAAATAGATGATGTTAAAAGTTCCCAGTATCTGAAGGACTGTATGAGGATGGCTCAGGTTTCTCCTTAGCTTGAATCTCTTCCCACTAACCTGCTTAGTGCCCACTTAACTTCTTTATTTCTCAAGGTGTAGATCAAAGGATTAAGTGAGGGTGTCACTACAGTGTAGAAGAGGGAGAGGAATTTGCTGTAATTTTGCGTGTATTTGTTCTTGGGTTGGATGTAGACAGAAATTATTGTCCCAAAAAACAAAACCACAACAATTAGGTGGGACCCACAAGTCCCAAATGCTTTCCTCCTGCCTTCAGTGGATTTTATCTTCAGCACACTCCTAACAATGCAGCCATAGGAGGCCAGAATAAGCCCCAGAGGTATCACCACATACAGAAAAAGAGCTATGGAGAGCTCATTTTCCAGGAAAGTTGTGTTCACACAGGCAATCTTAATCAGGGCAGGCTCCTCACACATGAGGTCATCCACCATGTGATGGCTGCAGAGAGGCAACTGGAAAACAAGGATGGTCTGAACCATGGACTCCACAAAGCCACTGATCCAGGCCAGAGCTGCTAGTTGCTGGAGGAGCTTTGGGTGCATGATCACTCCATAGTGGAGGGGTCGACAGATGGCATTGAAGCGGTCATAGGCCATAACAGTCAGCAGGACACACTCCGTGGAGCCCAGCCCCAAAGCAACGTACAGCTGGATCACACAGCCAGTGTAGCTAATGGTCTTGTCAGGCCCCTTGAGATTCCAAAGCATTTGTGGGACAACACTGGTGGTGAAACAGAGGTCCAGGAAGGAGAGATTGGAGAGGAAGAAATACATGGGTGTGTGGAGTTTGGAGTTAAAGTATGAGACCAGTATGATCGCTGTGTTCCCCATCAGTGTCAGAATGTATATGATAGAGACGACAAGAAGGAGAACCATCTCCAGGTGGGGCTGGTCAGAAAAGCCCAGTAGGATGAAACCTGCCAGAGTGCTAGCATTTGTTCCTTTCATTGCTTAATTGTGAGTCACCATTCTTGGTCATTCTTATTTTGTTCCTGTGGGAAAGAAAGTCAGATCATAATCATAAAAATATAACAAACTAAGTAAAATGAGCACTTTGACACTGATTTTTTAACATAGAGAAATGACAGAGAAAAAGTATGCAAAATAGTGTAATAGGTTGTCTTGTTACAAAGAGACACACAGAGTCTGAAAACACCAAATGCATTGCAAGGAAATATATAAACATAGAATAGACTTTAGAGCATAACCCAGAACAGATGTTAGAAGTATCCCAATTTCTCTGAAGACAAAATACACGTCAATGTGCATAGTGTGAGAAACCAAAGAAATGGAAAGTAAGGTGACTGTTACACATACACATACATGTAGATGATAGATATAAAAGAAAAATATTGACAAATACATTGAGTGAGCAAGAGGCTGAGAAAGAAGGCATGTAGAATTCAAAACATGGAACAAAATAGGAATTGTTAGAATTTTCAAAAATAAAGGGTTAGAGATAATTATAATTAATATTCATCATTTTTCTGTGAAGCAAATAATTACTGATCTAATAAGTGTGGAGGAAAACTTCTGAAATCTCCCCATTTGAGTCACAGGCCTGCTATTTTATGAATATGCTCTCCAGGAAATTCTATTTACAATCCCCAATAAGCAAGCTCTACCCTATATGATATGAATAGTTCACATGCTTTAGTGTAGTTTTATTACAAGAGTACATGAATTTAGCCTGTAATGCAAATCAGTGACCTTCTCTATAGTAAGTTATGTCGAATTTATCAGTGTCTTTACACTATTAACTTGCAAAGATTAAGAAACACAGGTATGAAAATTTGTACTTCTGAAGGGTCAATTTTGAGGTCTTCAAAACAGGTGCAGTCTTTTATCTTGGAGATCTAATCTAAACAATTTGCTTAAAAACAAACGAATAAACAACAAAATCATCCAATGACAATTACTGATCTCCCCTTAAGTATCCTACCAAGAAAATTAAACTTAATTCTAAAAATCCTTCACCTTTATAGCACCTCTCAGGCAAGTATTACACAGTCCAGAGAATAAGTGGCTTATTTTCTTTGGCATCCATAGTAATAATCAGTTGCATTTTAAATTTTGGCCAAGACAAAACTCTCATGTATTTTGCATAGAGGATGATAATTATTTCCAGAATTATAGCAAAAGAAAGAAACTGATCTTGGTGGTCACATTGGTTAGCATTTTTCTATCTGTCCACGCATTTTGGTGGTTAAATTAAAACCCTGAGAGTTATGATGCACCAAAATTGACATTGACCTTACCTGGTTAAATTTCCTCTATTATTCAGTAAAGTGTAAAACAACTGTGCTCTTGAAAGATCAAACATCTCCTGGGGAAAAGACAGCATGTGAGTGGCCTCACTTTGCTTGATGTAACTCTACAATGTTATAATATTTCCTTGTGTATTTATGTTACAAGAAAAACCAACAATTTCCAGGCAGACATCACACTGAAACTGGTCTCGCTCCCTTTCACATTTCTGTTCTTAATCAAGATGAGGATAAAGGGATTTATATCTGCAAAGAGACGAAGCTAGGAAGTATTCCATAATTAAGAATCAATGTCAGTTTATACATGAAAAACTGCTTTTGTTCGCTGCTAAAGGCAAGTAGCTCTGGATTTCTTCAAGTTTTAAAATGGATTTTCTTTTTCTTCCCCCACCTAAACAGCAAAGTACTACTTTCCAGAAAGAATGACAATCGAGCTGTGGAGATTCTCGGGGATTTTGATGAGAAGTTCATTAATGATCACAGATCTAGGACAAGCAGTGGAGAAACCGCATGTGTGCAGTTTGTTGGCTCCCTTTTTGCTGTAATCTCATGGCTGAAGTCTCTTCAAATAGATAGCTTGCTTACTCTGCACGTACCTCTGGCATTCTTCCCAGGCAACTTCCCATCATTATATTAGAGAGACAGGTCCCTGGAGAGAGAAGAACCACAGAGATGTGTGCTTCTGTTGCTGCTGGAAGACAATCAATTGCAAACCAGCTTCTAAACACTCATGTGCAAAATTGTCAGTGTTATGTAGATATTATCTTAAAAGATTTATGTTTGAAATTAGTTCATTAAAATTTTTATTAGTTAAATTTAGTTTTGAACATAGTATGGAGACATACATACATCTGGAAATACATGCTTGAAGTTTACACACAATTAATGAAGATCCAAGAATAGATCTATAGAATTCTGGGTAACAGGAAATGTTGCAGAAGAAGTGGAGTCTAGTATAAAAGGGGAGAGGCTATTGCAAATTCATGAACTCTTCTATGAAGTGGCTAAAAATAAAGTTTTCATATCAGAAAAGATTTAATGCTACACATATAGCATTGTTATTACTTCTTGAAGAATTGGCATTTTTTTATAGTTGCTTTTATTTTTTTTATTTTTTTTCAGTTTTTTTTTAAATTTTATTTTATTTTTAAATTTTACATAATTGTATTAGTTTTGCCAAATATCAAAATGAATCCGCCACAGGTATACATGTGTTCCCCATCCTGAACCCTCCTCCCACCTCCCTCCCCATACCATCCCTCTGGGTCATCCCAGTGCACTAGCCCCAAGCATCCAGTATCGTGCATCAAACCTGGACTGGCAACTCGTTTCTTACATGATATTTTACATGTTTCAATGTCATTCTCCCAAATCTTCCCACCCTCTCCCTCTCCCACAGAGTCCATAAGACTGTTCTATACATCAGTGTCTCTTTTGCTGTCTCGTATACAGGGTTATTGTTACCATCTTTCTAAATTCCATATATATGCGTTAGTATACTGTATTTACGTTTTTCCTTCTGGCTTACTTCACTCTGTATAATAGGCTCCAGTTTCATCCACCTCATTAGAACTGATTCAAACGTATTCTTTTTAATGGCTGAGTAATATTCCATTGTGTATATGTACCACTGCTTTCTTATCCATTCATCTGCTGATGGACATCTAGGTTGCTTCCATGTCCTGGCTATTATAAATAGTGCTGCGATGAACATTGGGGTACACGTGTCTCTTTCCCTTCTGGTTTCCTCAGTGTGTATGCCCAGCAGTGGGATTGCTGGATCATAAGGCAGTTCTATTTCCAGTTTTTGAAGGAATCTCCACACTGTTCTCCATAGTGGCTGTACTAGTTTGCATTCCCACCAACAGTGTAAGAGGGTTCCCTTTTCTCCACACCCTCTCCAGCATTTATTATTTGTAGACTTTTGGATCGCAGCCATTCTGACTGGTGTGAAATGGTACCTCATAGTGGTTTTGATTTGCATTTCTCTGATAATGAGTGATGTTGAGCATCTTTTCATGTGTTTGTTAGCCATCTGTATGTCTTCTTTGGAGAAATGTCTATTTAGTACTTTGGCCCATTTTTTGATTGGGTCGTTTATTTTTCTGGAATTGAGCTGTAGGAGTTGCTTGTATATTTTTGAGATTAGTTGTTTGTCAGTTGCTTCATTTGCTATTATTTTCTCCCACTCTGAAGGCTGTCTTTTCACCTTGCTAATAGTTGCTTTTAAAACATATGATGTACATTCTGCTTTGTGTGAAATGATCCCCTGGGTGCAGTATTTTTACAGTGGATATAAGTATATGTATAGAATAATACTTGCATGTATTATACATGCTACTAAGTCGCTTCAGTCGTGTCCGACTCTGTGCAACCCCATAGACGGCAGCCCACCAGGCTCCCCTGTCCCTGGGATTCTCCAGGCAAGAACACTGGAGTGGGTTGCCATTTCCTTCTCCAATGCATGAAAGTGAAAAGTGAAAGTGAAGTCGCTCAGTTGTGTCCTACTCTTAGCGACCCCATGGACTGCAGCCTACTAGGCTCCTCCATCCATGGGATTTTCCAGGCAAGAGTACTGGAGTGGGGTGCCATTGCCTTCTCCAATGTATTATACATGCATAATTATAGTACAATTTGAAAATAAAGTTCATATACTGAAGTTGTCTATCCAAAAATTCAACCTAGTAAATTCGGAGATCTAATTAGTTTTATTGAAAGAGTCATGAATTGGGCAGCATTCCAGTACCAGCTATACAAAACAGGAGGAATTTCTAGGCAGAAGGGGAAAGAGTGGAATGTTTCAGGCTTAGGTTACTTGCATGTGAGGGATGGTCTGGGTCTACGTGTCAGATTACCTCACTGGTGCTGACTAGAAAATTGCAGACTGATTAAGACTACATTCCTTGGAGAGGTTGTATTTAAATTAGGGACTTAGTCTTGTTTTGCTGAAGTGGTCTGAGAACAGCTGCCTCTATCTGGGTCTTTTGTTTCTTTTTCGGCACAGAGTAAGAGTCTCAGTTCAGTTCAGTCACTCAGTCGTGTCTGACTCTGCGACCCCATGAACCGCAACATACCAGGCCTCCCTGTCCCATCTCCAACTCCCGGAGTCCACCCAAACTCATGTCCATTATGTCAGTGATGCCATCTAACCATCTCATCCTCTGTCATCCCCTTCTCCACCTGCCTTCAATCTTTCCCAACATCAGGGTCTTTTCAAATGAGTCAGCTCTTCGTATCAGGTGGCGAAAATATTGGAGTTTCAGCTTCAACATTAGTCCTAATGAACACCCAGGACTGATTTCCTTTAGGATGGACTGGTTCAAAGCACCAAATATGATTCTCCATATTCTTACTCTTATCTTTCACAATATTCATCTTATGTTCAATCGGTACGCACCCAGCAGTTTCGAATATTTTTTCCTTTCATTAAATTTATGGAAATTACACTGCATCTACTTCAAAGTCCAACTTAAATCTCATCTTTCACAAATGTGACTTTCATGTGCTAATTAATAAAAATATGAGAAAAGGGGATCTTTTAGGGAATTCAAGTACTCTATTATAAGAGAGTATGTTAGGAAATGACAAGAAATACACTTGGAATATTTTAAAAAGGACCGTATCACAAAGGGACTGATATATATTATGCTAAGGAGGTAGGACTTCCTATGATCCCAAGGAGAGTATTTCATATTTGATAAGATCATGGGACTCCAGATTCTGACTAACTTAAGTTCTAATTCCCAGGGCAAGTTATCGAACTTCTAGAAGCTCAGCCATTAAAAAGAATACATTTGAATCAGTTCTAATGAGGTGGATGAAACTGGAACCTATTATACAGAGTGAAGTAAGCCAGAAGGAAAAACACCAATACAGTATACTAACGCATATATATGGAATTTAGAAAGATGGTAACAATAACCCTGTATACGAGACAGCAAAAGAGACACTGATGTATAGAACAGTCTTTGGGACTCTGTGGGAGAGGGAGAGGGTGGGATAATATGGGAGAATGGCATTGAAACATGTATAATATCATATATGAAACAAGTTGCCAGTCCAGGTTCAATGCACGATACTGGATGCTTGGGTCTGGTGCACTGGGACGACCCAAAGGGATGGTACGGGGAGGGAGGAGGGAGGAGGGTTCAGGATGGGGAACACGTGTATACCGTGGCAGATTCATTTTGATATATGGCAAAACCAATACAATATTGTAAAGTTAAAAAATAAAATTAAATTAAAAAACAAAACAGTTTCAAGTTCCTAGGGTGGCAGGTGATAAGTGAGGTACCACACGTGACATACTTGGCAGAGTACCTGGCACCCAGCAAAACTCAGTCCATGTTTACCCACTGATATATTAATGGTGAGACTACTCATGGAATGTGGTTAAAACACAACAATATTTTTATTCCTTTATTCATCTTGCTTGTACCATGTAGCATTCTTTCCTTGGTCCTGGTTTATAGCTTCACAGTGTGCTATAATTTTTTTGGTCATTTACAAATAGTAAAAGTGTCCACTTATAGTAATAAAGTGTTTTCACATTAGTAATTAAAATGTCCATTGTCAAGTGACACTTAATTTACACACAAAGATTCTGTGTTTCCTGAGCTTCAGCCTGTTCCTGTCTGAGACCTTGCAGTGGCGATTTGGTTGAGCTGAGTCCCTGCTTTCCACCTTGTGCATGTTCCTCTGTGCCTCTAGCTTGATAAGCGCAATTTCAGACCTTGCCAGGGCAAACCTGTGCAGAGGGAAAAGGAGAGGTTATGCAGGAAAGTTTACTTGGCTAAATAAATGAAACAAAATTGGCATTATATTGATAATTTTGAAGTGACAGTTAACATACATGGGTTTATTTTAAATTATTCTATTTCCATTTTCCATTATTTGAAATTTTTACAAATTAAGAGCACTAATACTTTGTTCACTGTGTTTCTGATTTCTGGCCTCATTTTATTTTTTTTAGACAAAATGCTCTTATACTTTCAAACTTCTGGAATGTATTCATTTATAATTCAATACATGGTCAATGTTTTATAAATGTCCTGTGTGTGCCTGAAAATTTTTTGTATGTCTTTACACCTTCAGTGGTTTCACTATATTTATTTTGTAATTTTTGCTGTGCTCTTTATATTTTCTATATCCTTATTCATTTATGTTTGTATATATTTTCTACCAATTATCCATCTAATTCTGGCTATGAATTTGCCTATTTCCTTTCTTACTTGTTAGGTATTGCTTTATATTTTGAAGTTATTTGATAGCATATTAATCTAAGATTATTATAGCTTTCAAGGTAACTAAACAGTTTATGCAATGTCTCTCTGTATTCCTAATAATAGTTCTTCCATTAAAGCTACCCTTTCTGATACTAGTAAGATCATGCCAGCCTTCTTCGTTGGCTAGTATTCACCTGGTATGTCTTTTCCGTATTCTTTACAGTGCATCTTCTTATAGACTTATCTTAGTTTTTAAATTACTCTACTACATACAAAAAGAATATATGGAAATTTTTAATGTTCTATCCTAATGTGGACATAAGAATATAATTTTCAATAGCTTTAAAAATTTTATTGTATACTTAAAATTATAAGATTTTAAATGATTTGGGTAATCTTAGTGCTTAGTAAGCATTTACCTGTCCTAATCAATCAGTGAAGTAATTTGATTTGAATACAACCAGTTTTAATTCTTATGTCAATAAAATTTTATCTCATTAACAGAGATATAGAAAGTTTACTTAGACACCACTTGTTAACCTTATCAATGCCTTCTGACTAAATCATATACTTTCTTCTCCAATGTAGTTGCTTTTCTTTACTAATTTATTCAACTTCTTAATATAGCCAGAAAGAATTTATCTTTGTTAAAACGATCTAGGAATTAATTTCTATTAAAAGAATTATTTTTTTGGCAGCAGCAAACAGCATCTGGGAAATTAGTTCCCTAACCAGGGATCAAATCATGCCCCCTGCTTTGGAAACACACAGTCTTAACCACTGGACCACCAGGAAAATCCCTATTTAAGAAAAAAGCAGACTACATTTATAAAACCATAGCATGTTGCGAGTATATCTAAGCAGGCTCTAGAATTAAAGCCAATAAACTATTGATAATATTCTATAAGCAAATAACTATGTGGATATGGGTAAAATAAGGTCAATATTTTTAAACTGAACACATTACCAAGATTTTAAAGTATGTTATTAGAATAGATAAAACTTTATATTTAATATGAAGAGAATTATTTTCTAAAGTTATGATATCCACAGAAGTGAATAACATACAGGAGGCCAAAGACATGTTTTGGTAAAGAAATCTATATATTGTGACAAATACAGATATTTAGATTAAATGACAATACTTCAAAATTCTAATACATATTTTCTTAGATTTCAGATAGAGAGTTAAAGAATTGATCAAAAGAGATTGAGAGCCATTAAGTGAGGACAAGAGATGTATAAATGAGAGATACTCAGTCTCATGGCTCATATCTCTTGGAAGCTTTCTCTGTGGGTGGAAGAGATCAGAAAAATCCCTGGATGAACTTAGTCCCAGATGCCTCTAGTAAATGAACAAGAATCAATAATCCCCCTGAAAGAAAAACTGTTAGGTAATTGTAGGTTTTCCAGTGGACCTTTATGCTTGTATGTAAACAATGGACAGAACAGTTATGGACTGTGGAACTACTGAATGAGAGATCTGGAGAACAATAGAAAGTTCTCAAGAAAGTTCTATCTCTACGAGGCAGGTGATTTCTTCTGTGATGAGAAAATAGATCTGTCATGAACATATCTACCCTGCCATTAGTTAATCTCTAAAGCAATAACTCCAGGATTTATAAAATTATAATACGTATACATGTGCACAACTATCAATATTTATTTATTTATTCATAGAATCTTTAGAAAATAGTGAAAAGAAAAAAGAGACATAACTTTCTGGAAAAAGAATACGAGAATTTACAGTAGGCAGCTTCAGGGTGTCACTGAAAGAACATTTCATACCATTTTATTCAGGAGATTTAGCTGTGATGTTTACAAACAAAAGGAAAACCCAAAATTCGATGATGCTAAAGTCCTTAATATCTGAGGGATTGTGTGAGGATATTTCACATTTCTCCCTAACTTGGGTCTCTTCCCAGCAACCTTCTTAGTGCCCACTTAGCTTCTTTGTTTCTCAATGTGTAGATCAAAGGATTAAGTGAGGGTGTCACTACAGTGTAGAAGAGGGTGAGGAATTTGCTGTAATTCTGTGTGTATTTGCTCTTGGGTTGAATGTAAATGGAAGCTAGAGTCCCAAAAAACAAAACCACAACAATTAGGTGGGACCCACAAGTCCCAAATGCTTTCCTCCTGCCTTCAGTGGATTTTATCTTTAGCACACTTCTGACAATGCAGCCATAGGAGACCAGAATAAGCCCCAGAGGTATCACCACATAGAGGACAGAAGCTATGGAGAGCTCATTTTCCAGGAAGGTTGTGTTCACACAGGCAATCTTAATCAGGGCAGGCTCCTCACACGTGAAGTCATCCACCATGTGATGGCTGCAGAGAGGCAACTGGAAAACAAGGATAGTCTGAACCGTGGACTCCACAAAGCCACTGATCCAGGCCAGAGCTGCTAGTTGCTGGAGGAGCTTTGGGTGCATGATCACTCCATAGTGGAGGGGTCGACAGATGGCATTGAAGCGGTCATAGGCCATAACAGTCAGCAGGACACACTCCGTGGAGCCCAGCCCCAAAGCAACATACAGCTGGATCACACAGCCAGTGTAGCTAATGGTCTTGTCAGGCCCCTTGAGATTCCAAAGCATTTGTGGGACAACACTGGTGGTGAAACAGAGGTCCAGGAAGGAGAGATTGGAGAGGAAGAAATACATGGGTGTGTGGAGTTTGGGGTTAAAGTATGAGACCAGTATGATCGCTGTGTTCCCCATCAGTGTCAGAATGTATATGACAGAGACGACAAGAAGGAGAACCATCTCCAGGTGGGGCTGGTCAGAAAAGCCCAGTAGGATGAAACCTGCCGGAGTGCTAGCATTTGTTCCTTTCATTGCTTAATTGTGAGTCTCTATTCTTGGTCGTTCTTATTTTGTTCCTGTGGCAAAGAAAGTCAGACCAAAAAAAAAAAAAAGAAAGTCAGATCATAATCATAAAAATATAACAAACTAAGTAAAATGAGCACTTTGACACTGATTTTTCTATATAGAGAAATAACAGATTAAAATTACACAAAAATAAATGATATACTGTGACAGATTCATTTTGATATATGGCAAAACCATTACAATATTGTAAAGTTAAATAAAATTAAAAAAGAAAAAAATAAATGGTAAAACAAGTTGTCTTGCTGTGTAAAGAAACAGAGTCTGAAAACACCAAATTCATTGCAAGGATATATATATGAACATAGAATTGACATAGATATACAAGCTGGATTTAGAAAAGGCAGAGAAACCAGAGATCAAATTGCCAACATCTGCTGGATCACCGAAAAAGCAAAAAAATATCTACATTTCTTTATTGACTATGCCAAAGCATTTGGCTGTGTGGATCACAACAAAGTGTGGAAAATTCTTAAAGAGATGGGAATACCAGCACGCCTGACCTGCCTCCTGAGAAATCTGTATGCAGGTCATGAAGCAAGTTAGAAGTGGACATGGAACAACAGACTGGTTCTAAATCGGGAATGGAGTACACCAAGGCTGTATATTGTCACCCTGCTTATTTAACTTATATGAAGAGTACATCATGCGGAATGCTGGGCTGGATGAAGCACAAGCTGGAATCAAGATTGCTGGGAGAAATATCAATAACCTCAGATATGCAGATGACACCACCCTTATGGGAGAAACTGAAGGAGGAGAATGAAAAAGTTGGCTAAAACTTAACATTCGTAAAATTAAGATCATGGCATCCAGTCCCATCACTTTATGGCAAATAGATGGGGAAACTATGGAAATAGTGAGAGACTATTTTTCTGGGCTCCAAAATCACTGCAGATGGTGACTGCATCCATGAAATTAAAAGACGCTTACTCCTTGAAAGAAAAGCTATGGCCAACCTAGACAGCATAGTAAAAAGCAGAGACATTACTTTACCAACAAAGGCCCGTTTAGTCAAAGCTATGGTTTTTCCAGGAATCATGTATGGGTGTGAGAGTTGGACAATAAAGACTGCTGAGCGCCAAAGAATTAATGCTTTTGAATTGTGGTGTTGGAGAAGACTCTTGAGAGTCCCTTGGACTTTAAGGAGATCAAATCAGTTAATCCTAAGGGAAATCAGTCCTGAATATTCATTGGAAGGACTGATCCTGAAGCTGAAACTCCAATAATTTGGCCACTTGATGTGAAGAACTGACTCATTGGAAAAGACCCTGAAGCTGGGAAAGATTGAAGGCATAAGGAAAGGGGACGACAGAGGATAAGATGGTTGGATGGCATTACTGACTCAATGGACATGAGTTTGAGCAAGCTCTGGGAGTTGGTGATGGACAGGGAGGCCTGGCGTGCTGCAGTCCATGGTGTCAAAAAAACTTGACATGACTGGCTGACTGAACTTAACTGAACTGAGAATAGACATTAGAGTATAACTCAGAACAGATGTGAGAAGTATCCCAAATTCTCTGAAAACAAAATACACAGGCCGTCAACATGCATAGTGTGAAAAACCAAAGAAATGGAAGGTAAGATGATTATTACACATATTCATACAGGCTAGATGATAGATATAAAAGAAAAATATTGAAAAATACATTGATGAGCAAGAGGCTGAGAAACAAGGCATATAGAATTCGAAACATGGAACAAAATAGGAATTGTTAGAATTTTCAAAATTGAAGTGTTAGAGATAATTATCGTTAATATTCATTGTTTTTCTGTGAAGCAAATATTTACTGATCTAATAAGTGTGGAGGAGAACTTCTGAAATCTCCCCATTTGAATCACAGGTCTGCTATTTTAGGAATATGCTATCCAGGAAATTCTATTTACAATCCCCAATAAGCAAGCTGTACCCTATATGACATGAATAGTTCACATGCTTTAATGTAGTTTTATAGGCCAGGGTACAGGTGAATATAAATGGCCTTCTGAGTCAAGCTCTTCTAAGCTTAACTCTAAGTCATGACTTGAAACTGTTGGCACTGACTTGTTCTATTTTGAGAAAAACCCCTATCCTTTTGAATGAGCAACTAGAGAAAGGAATGTATACTGCATAACTTAATATAGAAATGAGTTAATTAAATCTACAGTCTCTGTAATAAAGAAATATGAAATATTTTCTTAATGAATTAATATTTTTATCTTGAGGTATTTTCTACTCATAGAATGAATCTTTTTTTTTTAATGGTGATATTCTTAGCATACATCTTTAGCATTAAGATTCCTAAACAAATCATCTTTGTCATTTGAGCATATTTGTTAAATAATTCCTTTGATTTTTCTTTATTAAAACAAATTTGATTAACATTAAAAAAAAAAGAGTTCATGAATTCAGCCACTAATGCAATCCAGTGACCTTCCATCAAGTAAGTTATTTTGATTTATCAGTGTCTTTACACTATTAACTTGCAAAGATTAAGAAACACAGGTAGGAAAATTTGTACTTCTGAATGGTCAATTTTGAAGTCTTCAAACAGGTACAGTCATTTATCTTGGACATCGAATCTAAACAATTTGCTTAAAAACAAATGAATAAACAACAAAACCATCCAATGACAATTACTGATTTCCCTTTAAGTATCCTAGCAAGAAAATTAAACTTACTTCTAAGAATCCTTCACCTTTATAGCACCTCTCAGGCAATTATTGCACATCCAGTTTAGAGAGGATACGTGGCTTATTTTCTTTGGCATCCATAGTAATAATCAGTTGCATTTGAAATTGTGGCCAAGACAAAACTCTCATGTGTTCTGCATACAGAATGATAATTATTTCCAGAATTATAGCAAAAGAAAGAAACTGACCTTGGTGGTCACATTGGTTAGCATTTTTCTATCTGTCCACATATTTTGGTGGTATAATTAAAACCCTGAGTGTTATGATGCACCAAAATTGACATTGACCTTACCTGGTTAAATTTCCTCTATTATTCAGTAAAGTGTAAAACAACTGTGCTTTTGAAAGATCCAACATGTCCTGGGGAAAAGACAGCATGTGAGTGGCCTCACTTTGCTTGATGTAACTCTACAATGTTATAATATTTTCTTGTGTATTTATCTTACAAGAAAAACCAACAATTTCCTGACAGACATCACACTGAAACTGGTCTCGCTCCCTTTCACATTTCTGTTCTTAATCAGGATGAGGATAAAAGGACTTATATCTGCAAAGAGACGAAGCTAGAAAGTATTCCATACTTAAGAGTCAATGTCAGTTTATACATGAAAAACTGCTCTTGTTCGCTACTAAAGGCAAGTAGCTCTGGATTTCTTCAACTTTTAAAATGGATTTTCTTTTTCTTCCCCCACCTAAACAGCAAAGTACTACTTTCCAGGAAGAATGACAGCCCAGCTGTGGAGATTCTTGGGGATTTTGATGAGAAGGTCATTCATGATCACAGATCTAGGACAAGCAGTGGAGGAACCCCATGTGTGCAGTTTGTTGGCCCCCTTTTCCTGTAATCTCATGGTTCAAGTCTCTTCAGATGGATGGTGCTTAGCTTGCTTCCTCTGCACACACCTCTGGAGTTCTTCCCAGGCTACTTCCTATCATTATATTAGAGAGGAAGACATTCCCTGGAGAGAGAAGAGCTATGGAGACTGTGCTTCTGTTGCTGCTGAAAGACAATCAATTGCACACTACCTGCTAAACACACATGGGCAAAATTGTCAATGTTATATAGGTAGTATCTTAAAAGATTTATTTGTTGAAATTCATTAAAATTTTTATTAGTTAGACTCAGTTTTGAACATAGTATCGAGACATGCATATATTTGGAAATACACTCTTGAAGTTACCACACAATTAATGAAGATCCAAGAATAGATCTACAGACTTCTGGGTAATAGGAAATGTTGGGGAAGAAGTAGAGTCTAGTATCTAGTATAAAAGGGGAGAGACTATTGCACATGCATGACCTCTTCTTAGAAGTGGCTAAAAATAAAGTTTTTATATCAGAAAAGATTTATGCTACACACATAGCATTGTTATTACTTCTTGAAGAATTGGCATTTTTTTATAGTTGCTTTTAAAACACATGGTGTACATCCTGCTTTGTGTGAAATGATTCACTGGGTGCAGTTTATTTTTACAGTGGATATATGTGTAGAATAATATATGCATATAATTTGAAAATAAAGTTCAGATACTGAAGTTGTCTATGCAAAAATTCAACCTAGTAAATTTGAAGATCTAAGGGTTTTATTGAACGAGTCATGAATTGGGCAGCATCCCGTTTATCAAGTAGAGAAGAGCTGTACAAAACAGGAGGAATTTATATGCCGAAGGGAAAAGAGTGGATTCTTTCAGGCTTAGGTCACCTGTGTGTGAGGAACGGTCTGGGTCTATGTGTCAGATTACCTTACTGGTGCTGACTAGAAAATTGCAGACTGATTAAGACTACATTGCTTGGAGAGGTTGTATTTAACTTAGGTACTTGGTCTTGGTTTGCTGAAGTGGTCTGAGAACAGCTGACTCCACTTGGGGCCTTTTGTTTCTTTTTTCAGTTCAGTTCAGCTCAGTTTGGTCGCTCAGTTATGTCTGACTCTTTGCAAGCCCATGGACTATAGCACGCCAGGCCTCCCTTCCATCTACAACACATGAAATCTGCTCAAACTCATGTCCATCGAGTTGGCTATCCAACCATCTCATCTTCTGTTCTTCCCTTCTCCTACTGCCTTCGATCTTTCCCAACATCAGGGTGTTTTCCAAGAGTCAGTTCTTCGCATCAGGTGGCCAAAGTACTGGGAGTTTCATCTTCAGCATCAATCCTTCCAATGAATATTCGGGACTGATTTCCTTTAGGATTGACTGGTTAGATCTCCTTGCAGTCCAAGTGACTGTCAAGAGTTTTCCCAACACCACAGTTCAAAAGCATCAATTCTTCTGTGCTCAGCCTTCTTTACAGTCCAACTCTCACATTTGTACATGACCACTGGAAAAGCCAAGCTTGACTAGACAGACATTTGTCAGCAAGTAATGTCTCTGCTTTTTAACATGTTGCCTAGTTTGGTCATAGCTTTTCTTCCAAGGGGCAAGCATCTTTTCATTTCATGATTGCAGCCACTGTCAGTAATGATTTTGGAGCCCAAGAAAATAAAGTCTGTAACTGTTTCCATTGTTTCCCCACCTATTTGCCATGAAGTGATGGGCCGGGTGCCACGATCTTAGTTTTCTGAAATGCTGAGTTTTCAGCCAACTTTTTCACTCTCCTCTTTCACTTTCATCAAGAGGCTCTTTAGTTCTTCTTTGCTTTCTGCCATAAGGGTCGTGTCATCTGCGTATCTGAGGTTATTAATATTTCTTTTATATATTGTTTCTTTTTTAACATCAAGTAAATGTCTAAATAGCACAAAATTCAATTCTCCATATTCTTACTCCTGTCTTTCACGACGTTCATCTTATGTTCAATCAGTAGACACCAGCTGTTTCTGAATAGTTTTTCCTTTCATTAAATTTATGGAAATTACACCATATACTTCTCAAAATCCAACTTAATCTCATCGTTCACAAATGTGTCTTTCATGTTCTAATTAATGAAAGTATGAGAAACAGATCTTTTAGGGAATTAAACTATTCTATCTAGGGGAGCGAGAGTATAATAGAAAATGACAAGAAATACACTTGAAAGATTTTAAAAAGTACCATATCACAAAGGGAGTGATATATATTATGCTAAGGAAGTTGGACTTCCTATGATCCCAAGGAGAGTATTTCATATTAGATAAGATCATAGACTCCAGATTCAGATCAACTTAGATTCTAATTCCTCGGGCAAGTTGTTGAACTTCTAGAAGGTAAAGTTTTCAAATCAATAGTGAGTGGAATGACAGTTTCAGGTTCCTAGGGTGGCAGGTGATAAGTGAGTTACCACACGTAACATACTTGGCAGAGTACCTGGCACCCAGCAAAACTCAGTCCATGTTTACCCACTGATATATTAATGATGAGACTACTCATGGAGTGTGGGTAAAACACAACAATATCTTTATTCCTTTATTCATCTTGCCTGTACCATGTAGCAGTTCTTTCCTTGGTCCTGGTTTAAAACTCCAGAGTGTGCTATAACTTTTTTGGTCATTTACAAATGGTAAAAGTGTCCACTTTTAGTAATAAAGTATTTTCACATTAGTAAATAAAATGCCCACTGTCGAGTGACACTTGATTTACATGTAAAGATTCTGTGTTTCCTGAGCTTCAGCCTGCTCCCGTCTGAGACCTTGCAGTGGCGATTTGGTTGAGCTGAGTCCCTGCTTTCCACCTTGTGCATGTTCCTCTGTGCCTCTAGCTTGATAAGTGCAATTTCAGAACTTGCCAGGGCAAACCTGTGCGGAGGGAAAAGGAGAGGTTAAGCAGGGAAGTTTTGTTGACTAAATAGATGAAACAAAATTGGCATGATACTGATCATTTTAAAATGCTTGTTAACATACATGGGTTTATTTGAAATTATTCTATATCAATTTTCCATATTAGAAATTTTTACACATTAAGAGCACTAATCCTTTGTTCACTGTGTTACTGATTTCTGGCCTTGTTTGATTATTTTTTTAGACAAAATGCTCTTATGCTTTTAAACTTCTGAAATGTATTCATTTATTATTCAATATATGGTTGATGTTCTAAAATGCCCTGTGTGTGCCTGGAAAATTTTGTATGTCGTCATGCCTTCAGTGTTTTCACTATATTAATTTGTAATTTTTGCTGTGCTCTTTAATTTTCTATGTCCTTATTCATTTATATTTGTATATCTTTTCTACCAGTTATCCATTCAATTCTGGCTGTGAATTTGCCTATTTCCTTTCTTACTTCTTAGGTTTTGCTTTATATTTTGAAGTTATTTGACAGAATATTAATTAAAGATTACTACAGCTTTCAAGTTAACTAAATGGTTCACAATATGCAATGTCTCTCCTAATTCCCAATAATAGTTCTTCCCTGAAAGGCTACCTTTTCTGATACTAGTAAGATCATGCCAGCCTTCTTTTTTGGCTAGTATTCATATGGTATGTCTTTTTTGTATTCTTTACAGTGCGTTTTCTTATAGACATCTTATTACCAAAAGAGTATATGGAAAGTATTAATGTTCTATCCTAGTGTGGCCATAAGGATATCATTTTAATAGCTTTTAAAATTTTATTGGAGCTTCCCTGGTGTCTCAGAGGTTAAAGCGTCTGCCTGCAGTGCAGGAGACCTGGTTTCGATCCCTGGGTCGGGAAGACCCCCTGGAGAATTTTATTGTATAATTAAAACTATAAGATTTTACATGATTTGGGTAATCTTAGTGCTTAGTACGCATTTACCTGTCTTAATAAGTGAAGTAATTTGATTTGAATATAACCAGTTTAAATTATTAATGTCAATAAAATTTTATCTCATGAACAGAGATATAGAAAGTTTACTTAGATGCCACCTGTTAACCTTATCAATGCCTTCTGACTAGATCATTTATTATCTTCTCCAATATAGTTGCTTTTCTTTACTAATTTATTCAACTTCTTAATATATCCAAGAGAATTATTTGTCTTTGTTAAAATGATTCTTAGAATTTATACTCTATTAAAAGAATTGATTTTTTTGGCAGCAGCACACAGTATCTGGGAAATTATTTCCCCATCCAGGGATCAAACCATGCCTCCTGCTTTGGAAGCATGTGGTCTTAACCACTGGACCACCAGGGAAATCCCTATTTAAGAAAAAAGTAGAGTACATTCATGAAACCATAGCATGTTGTGATTATATCTAAGCAGGCTCTAGAATTAAAGCCAATAAACTATTGATAATATTTTATAAGCAAATAACTATGTGGATATGGGTAAAATAAGGTCAATATTAAACTGAACATATTACCAAGATTTTAAAGTGTGTTATTAGAATAGATAAAACTTTATATTCAGTTTGAAGAGAATTATTTTCTAAAGTTATGATATCCATAAAAGTGAATAATATATAGGAGGCCAAAGACATGTTTTGGTAAAGAAATCTTATATTGTGACAAATACAGATATTTAGATTAAATGACAATACTTCAAAATTCTAATACATATTTTCTTAGATTTCAGATAGAGAGTTAAAGAATTGATCAAAAGAGATTGAGAGCCATTAAGTGAGGACAAGAGATGTATAAATGAGAGATACTCAGTCTCATGGCTCATATCTCTTGGAAGCTTTCTCTGTGGGTGGAAGAGATCAGAAAAATCCCTGGATGAACTTAGTCCCAGATGCCTCTAGTAAATGAACAAGAATCAATAATCCCCCTGAAAGAAAAACTGTTAGGTAATAGTAGGTTTTCCAGTGGACCTTTGTGCTTGTATGTAAATAATGGACAGAACTGTTATGGCCTGTCGAACTACTGAAAGAGATCTGGAGAACAATAGAAAGTTCTCAAGAAAGTTCTATCTCTATTTCTGTGATGAGAAAATAGATCTGTCATGAAAATATCCACCCTGGCATTAGTTAATCTCTAGAGCAATAACTCCAGGATTTGGAAAATTATAATACGTATACATATGCACCACTATAAATATTTATTTATTCTCAGAGTCTTTAGAAAACAGCCAAAAGAAAAAAGACATAACATTTCTGGAAAGGAATATGAGAAGAATTTACAGTAGGCAGCTTCAGGGTGTCACTGAAAGAAAATTTCATACCATTTTATTCAGGAGATTTAGCTGTGATGTTTACAAACAAAAGGAAAAACCAAAATTCGATGATGCTAAAGTTCTTAATATCTAAGTGATTGTGTGAGGATATTTCACATTTCTCCCTAACTTGGGTCTCTTCCCAGCAACCTTCTTAGTGCCCACTTAGCTTCTTTGTTTCTCAATGTGTAGATCAAAGGATTAAGTGAGGGTGTCACTACAGTGTAGAAGAGGGTGAGGAATTTGCTGTAATTTTGTGTGTATTTGCTCTTGGGTTGAATGTAAATGGAAGCTAGAGTCCCAAAAAACAAAACCACAACAATTAGGTGGGACCCACAAGTCCCAAATGCTTTCCTCCTGCCTTCAGTGGATTTTATCTTTAGCACACTTCTGACAATGCAGCCATAGGAGACCAGAATAAGCCCCAGAGGTATCACCACATAGAGGACAGAAGCTATGGAGAGCTCATTTTCCAGGAAGGTTGTGTTCACACAGGCAATCTTAATCAGGGCAGGCTCCTCACACGTGAAGTCATCCACCATGTGATGGCTGCAGAGAGGCAACTGGAAAACAAGGATGGTCTGAACAGTGGACCCCACAAAGCCACTGATCCAGGCCAGAGCTGCTAGCTGCTGGAGGAGCTTTGGGTGCATGATCACTCCATAGTGGAGGGGTCGACAGATGGCATTGAAGCGGTCATAGGCCATAACAGTCAGCAGGACACACTCCGTGGAGCCCAGCCCCAAAGCAACATACAGCTGGATCACACAGCCAGTGTAGCTAATGGTCTTGTCAGGCCCCTTGAGATTCCAAAGCATTTGTGGGACAACACTGGTGGTGAAACAGAGGTCCAGGAAGGAGAGATTGGAGAGGAAGAAATACATGGGTGTGTGGAGTTTGGGGTTAAAGTATGAGACCAGTATGATCGCTGTGTTCCCCATCAGTGTCAGAATGTATATGATAGAGACGACAAGAAGGAGAACCATCTCCAGGTGGGGCTGGTCAGAAAAGCCCAGTAGGATGAAACCTGCCAGAGTGCTAGCATTTGTTCCTTTCATTGCTTAATTGTGAGTCACCATTCTTGGTCATTCCTATTTTGTTCCTGTGGGAAAGAAAGTCAGATCATAATCATAAAAATATAACAAACTAAGTAAAATGAGCACTTTGACACTGATTTTTTTATATAGAGAAATAACAGAGTAAAATTACACACACAAAAAATTGGTATAACAAGTTGTCTTGCTGTGTAAAGAAACACACAGAGTCTGAAAACACCAAGTTCATTGCAAGGATATATGTAAACATAGAATTGACATAGATCTACAAGCTGGATTTAGAAAAGGCAGAGAAACCAGAGATCAAATTACCAGCATCCGCTGGATCACTGAAAAAGCAAGAAAACATCTACTTTTGCTTTATTGACTATGCCAAAGCGTTTGGCTGTGTGGATCACAACAAAGTGTGGAAAATTCTTAAAGAGATGGGAATACCAGCACACCTGACCTGCCTCCTGAGAAATCTGTTTTCAGGTCACGAAGCAATTTAGAAGTGGACATGGAACAACAGACTGGTTCCAAATCGGGAAAGGATTTGGAACCAGTCTGTTCCAAATGTATATTTGGAACAAGGCTGTATATTGTCACCCTGCTTATTTAAATTATATGAAGAGTACATCATGTGGAATGCTGGGCTGGGTGAAGCACAAGCTGGAATCAAGATTGCTGGGAGAAATATCAATAACCTCAGATATGCAGATGACACCACCCTTATGGGAGAAAGTGAAAGAGGAGAATGAAAAAGTTGGCTAAAACTTAATATTCGTAAAATTAAGATTATGGCATCCAGTCCCATCACTTCATGGCAAATAGATATGGAAACAATGGAAATAGTGAGAGACTATTTTTCTGGGCTCCAAAATCACTGCAGATGGTCAATTAAAAGACACTTACTACTTGGAAGAAAAGCTATGACCAACCTAGACAGCATAATAAAAAGCAGAGACATTACTTTACCAACAAAGGCCCATTTAGTCAAAGCTGTGGTTTTTCCAGTAGTCATGTATGGGTGTGAGAGTTGGACTATATAGACTACTGAGCGCCAAAGAATTAATGCTTTTGAATTGTGGTGTTGGAGAAGACTCTTGAGAGTCCCTTGGACTGCAAGGAGATCAAATCAGTCAATCCTAAAGGAAATCAGTCCTGAATATTCATTGGAAGGACTGATGCTAAAGCTGAAACTCCAATACTCTGGACACTTGATGTGAAGAACTGACTCATTGGAAAAGACCCTGAAGCTGGGAAAGATTGAAGGCATAAGGAAAGGGGACAAAGGAGGATGAGATGGTTGGATGGCATTACTGACTCGATGGACATGAGTTTGAGCAAGCTCTGGGAGTTGGTGATGGACAGGGAAACCTGGCGTGCTGTAGTCCATGGTGTCAAAAAAATCTGACATGACTGATTGACTGAACTGAACTGAACTGAGAACATACATTAGAGCATAACTCTGAACAGATGTGAGAAGTATCTCAAATTCTCTGAAAATAAAATACACGGGCCGTCAATGTGCATAGTGTGAAAAACCAAAGAAATGGAAGGTAAGATGATTGTTACACATATTCGTACAGGATAGATGATAGATATAAAAGAAAAATATTGAAAAATACATTGATGAGCAAGAGGCTGAGAAACAAGGCATATAGAATTCGAAACATGGAACAAAATAGGAATTGTTAGAATTTTCAAAATTGAAATGTTAGAGATAATTATCGTTAATATTCATTGTTTTTCTGTGAAGCAAATATTTACTGATCTAATAAGTTTGAATGAGAACTTCTGAAACCTCCTCATTTGAATCACAGGTCTGCTATTTTAGGAATATGCTATCCAGGAAATTCTATTTACAATCCCCAATAAGCAATTTCTACCCTATATGACATGAATAGTTCACATGCTTTAATGTAGTTTTATTACAAGAGTTCATGAATTCAGCCACTAATGCAATCCAGTGACCTTCCATCAAGTAAGTTATTTTGATTTATCAGTGTCTTTACTATTAACTTGCAAAGATTAAGAAACACAGGTAGGAAAATTTGTACTTCCGAATGGTCAATTTTGAAGTCTTCAAACAGGAACCGTCATTTATCTTGGAGATCGAATTTAAACAAGTTGCTTAAAAACAAATGAATAAACAACAAAGCCATCCAATTACAATTACTGATTTCCCTTTATCCTAGCAAGAAAATTAAACTTACTTCTAAGAATCCTTCACCTTTATAGCACCTCTCAGGCAATTATTGCACATCCAGTTTAGAGAGGATAAGTGGCTTATTTTCTTTGGCATCTGTAGTAATAATCAGTTGCATTTTAAATTTTGGCCAAGACAAAACTCTCATGTGTTCTGCATACAGAATGATAACTGTTTCCAGAATTATAGCAAAAGAAAGAAACTGATCTTGGTGGTCACATTGGTTAGCATGTTTCTATCTGTCCATGCATTTTGGTGGTATAATTAAAACCCTGAGTGTTATGATGCACCAAAATTGACATTGACCTTACCTGGTTAAATTTCCTCTATTATTCAGTAAAGTGTAAAACAACTGTGCTTTTGAAAGATCCAACATGTCCTGGGGAAAAGACAGCATGTGAGTGGCCTCACTTTGCTTGATGTAACTCTACAATGTAATAATATTTTCTTGTGTATTTGTGTTACAAGAAAAACCAACTATTTCCAACCAGACACTACACTGAAACTGGTCTCGCTCCCTTTCACATTTCTGTTCTTAATCAAGATGAGGATAAAAGGACTTATATCTGCAAAGAGACGAAGCTGGGAAGTATTCCATAATTAAGAGTCTATGTCAGTTTATATATGAAAAACTGCTTTTGTTCACTGCTAAAGGCAAGTAGTTCTGGATTTCTTCAACTTTTAAAATGGATTTTCTTTTTCTTCCCCCACCTAAACAGCAAAGTACTACTTTCCAGAAAGAATGACAATCGAGCTGTGGAGATTCTTGGGGATTTTGATGAGAAGGTCATTTATGATCACAGATCTAGGACAAGCAGTGGAGGAACCCCATGTGTGCAGTTTGTTGGCCCCCTTTTTCCTGTAATCTCATGGTTCAAGTCTCTTCAGATGGATGGTGCTTAGCTTGCTTCCTCTGCACACACCTCTGGAGTTCTTCCCAGGCAACTTCCTACCATTATATTAGAGAGGAAGACATTCCCTGGAGAGAGAAGAGCCATGGAGACTGTGCTTCTGTTGCTGCTGAAAGACAATCAATTGCACACCACCTGCTAAACACACATGTGCAAAATTGTCAATGTTATACAGATAGTACCTTAAAAGATTTATTTGTTGAAATTCATTACAATTTTTATTAGTTAAACTCAGTTTTGAACATAGTATGGAGACATGCATGTATCTGGAAATATGTTCTTGAAGTTTACACACAATTAATGAAGATCCAAGAATAGATCTACAGACTTCTGGGTAATAGGAAATGTTGGGGAAGAAGTAGTGTCTAGTATCTAGTATAAAAGTCTAGTATCTAGTATAAAAGGGGAGTATAAAATAAAAGTATTGCACATGCATGACCTCTTCTTAGAAGTGGCTAAAAATAAAGTTTTTGTATCAGAAAAGATTTATGCTACACACATAGCATTGTTATTACTTCTTGAAGAATTGGCATTTTTTTATAGTTGCTTTTAAAACACATAGTGTACATCTGCTTTGTGTGAAATGATTCACTGGGTGCAGTTTATTTTTACAGTGGATATATGTGTAGAATAATACATGCATATAATTTGAAAATAAAGTTCAGATACTGCAGTTGTCTATGCAAAAGTTCAACCTAGTAATTCTGAAGATCTATTTGGTTTCATTGAATGAGTCATAAATTGGGCAGCATCCCGTTTATCAAGTAGAGAAGAGCTGTACAAAACAGGAGGAATTTATATGCCGAAGGGAAAAGAGTGGATTCTTTCAGGCTTAGGTCACCTGTGTGTGAGGAATGGTCTGGGTCTATGTGTCAGGTTACCTTACTGATGCTGACTAGAAAATTGCAGACTGATTAAGACTACATTGCTTGGAGAGGTTGTATTTAACTTAGGTACTTGGTCTTGGTTTGCTGAAGTGGTCTGAGAACAGCTGACTCCACTTGGGGCACCTTGTTTCTTTTTTCAGTTCAGTTCAGCTCAGTTTGGTCGCTCAGTTGTGTCTGACTCTTCGCAAGCCCATGGACTGTAGCACGCCAGGCCTCCCTTCCATCTACAACACGTGAAGTCTGTTCAAACTCATGTCCACCGAGTTGACTATCCAACCATCTCATCCCCTGTTGTCCCCGTCTCCTCCTGCCTTCAATATTTCCCAGCATCAGGGTCTTTTCCAAGAGTCAGTTCTTCACATCAGGTGGCCATACTGGAAGTTTCAACTTCAGCATCAGTCCTTCCAATGAATATTCAGGACTGATTTCCTTTAGGATTGACTGGTTAGATTTTCTTGCAGTCTAAGGGACTGTCAAGACTTTTCCCAACACCACAGTTCAAAAGCATCAATTCTTCTGCACTCAGCTTTCTTTACAGTCCAACTCTCACATCGTACATGACCACCGGATAAGCCAGAGCTTGACTAGACAGACATTAGTCAGCAAGTAATGTTTCTGCTTTTTAAAATGTTGTCTAGGTTGGTCATAGCTTTTCTTCCAAGGGGCAAGCATCTTTTCATTTCATGATTGCAGCCACTGTCAGTAATGATTTTGGAGCCCAAGAAAATAAAGTCTGTCACTGTTTTCATTGTTTCCCCACCTATCTGCCATGAAGTGATGGGCCGGATGCCATGATGTTAGTTTTCTGAAATGTTGAGTTTTCAGCCAATTTTTTGACTCCCCTCTTTCAATTTCATCAAAAGGCTCTTTAGTTCTTTGCTTTCTGTCATAAGGGTTGTGTCATCTGTGTATCTGAAGTTATTAATATTTCTTTGTTATATTGTTTCTTTTTTAACATCAAGTAAAAGTCTAAATAGCACAAAATTCGATTCTCCATATTCTTACTCCTGTCTTTCATGACATTCATCTTATATTCAATCAGTAGACACCAACTGTTTCTGAATATTTTTTTCCTTTCATTAAATTTATGGAAATTACACCATATACAGTTGAATGGTTGAAGTAGAACGGTTTTATGAAGACCTACAAGACCTTTTAAAACTAACACCCAAATAAGATGTCGTTTTCATTATAGGGGACTGGAATGCAAAAGTAGGAAGTCAAGAAACACCTGGAGTAATGGGCAAATTTGGCCTTGGTATACGAAATGAAGCAGGACAAAGACTAATGGAGTTTTGCCAAGAAAATGCACTGGTCATAGCAAACACCCTCTTCCAACAACACAAGAGAAGACTCGACACGTGGACATCACCAGATGGTCAACACCGAAATCAGACTGATTATATTCTTTGCAGCCAAAGATGGAGAAGCTCTATACAGTCAGCAAAAACAAGACCAGGAGCTGACTGTGGCTCAGATCATGAACTCCTTATTGCCAAGAAATTGAAGAAAGTAGGGAAAACCACTAGACCATTCAGGTATGACCTAAATCAAATCCCTTATGATTATACAGTGGAAGTGAGAAATAGATTTAAGGGCCTAGATCTGATACATAGAGTGCCTGATGAACTATGGACTGAGGGTCATGACCTTGTACAGGAGACAGGGATTAAGACCATTCCCATGGAAAAGAAATGCAAAAAAGAAAAATGGCTGTCTGAGGAGGCCTTACAAATAGCTGTGAAAAGAAGAGAAGTGAAAAGCAAAGGAGAAAAGGAAAGATATAAGCATCTGAATGCAGAGTTCCAAAGAATAGCAAGAAGAGATAAGAAAGCCTTCCTCAGTGATCAATGCAAAGAAATAGAGGAAAACAACAGAATGGGAAAGACTAGAGACCTCTTCAAGAAAATTAGAGATACCAAGGGGACATTTCATGCAAAGATGGGCTCAATAAAGGACAGAAATAGTATGGACCTAACAGAAACAAAAGATATTAAGAAGAGGTGGCAAGAATACACAGAAGAACTGTACAAAAAAGACCTTTATGACCCAGATAATCACATTGGTGCGATCACTGACCTAGAGCCAGACATCCTGGAATGTGAAATCAAGTGGGCCTTAGAAAGCATCACTATGAACAAAGCTAGTGAAGGTGATGGCATTCCATTTGAGCTATTTCAAATCCTGAAAGATGATGCTGTGAAAGTGCTGCACTCAATATGCCAGCAAATTTGGAAAACTCAGCAGTGGCCACAGGACTGGAAAAGGTCAGTATTCATTCCAATCCCAAAGAAAGACAATGCCAAAGAATGCTCAAACTACTGCACAATTGCACTCATCTCACATGCTAGTAAAGTAATGCTCAAAATTCTCCAAGCCAGGCTTCAGCAATATTGAACCATGAACTTCCTGATGTTCAGGCTGGTTTTAGAAAAGGCAGAGGAACCAGAGATCAAATTGCCACATCCACTGGATCATCGAAAAAACAAGAAAGTTGCAGAAAAACATCTGTTTCTGCTTTATTGACTATGCCAAATCCTTTGACTGTGTGGATCACAATAAACTGTGGAAAATTCTTCAAGAGATTGGAATACCAGACCACCTGACCTGCCTCTTGAGAAACCTATATGCAGATCAGGAAGCAACAGTTAGAACTGGACATGGAACAACAGACTGGTTCCAAATAGGAAAAGGAGTATGTCAAGGCTGTATATTGTCACCCTGCTTATTTACCTTCTATGCAGAGTACATCACGAGAAATGCTGGGCTGGAAAACCATAAGCTGGAATCAAGATTGCCGGGAGAAATGTCAATAACCTCAGATATGCAGATGACACCACCCTTATGGCAGAAAGTGAAGAGGAACTAAAAAGCCTCTTTGATGAAGGTGAAAGAGGAGAGTAAAAAATTTGGCTAAAAACTCAACATTCAGAAAACTAAGATCGTGGCATCTGGTCCCATCACTTCATGGGAAATAGATGGGGAAACAGTGGAAACAGTGTCAGACTTTATTTTGGGGGGCTCCAAAATCACTGCAGATGGTGACTGCAGCCATGAAATTAAAAGACGCTTACTCCTTGGAAGAAAATTATGACCAACCTAGACAGCATATTGAAAAGAAGAAACATTACTTTGCCAACAAAGGTCTGTCTCGTCAAGGCTATGGTTTTTCCTGTGGTCATGTATGGATGTGAGAGTTGGACTGTGAAGAAAGCTGAGTGCCAAAGAATTGATGCTTTTGAACTGTGGTGTTGTAAAAGACTCTTGAGAGTGCCTTGGACTGCAAAGAGATCCAACCAGTCCATTCTGAAGGAGATCAGCCTTGGGATTTCTTTGGAAGTAATGGTGCTAAAGCTAAAACTCCAGTACTTTGGCCACCTCATGTGAAGAGTTGACTCATTGGAAAAGACTCTGATGCTGGGAGGGATTGGGGACAGGAGGAGAAGGGGACGACAGAGGATGAGATGGCTGGATGGCATCACTGACTTGATGGATGTGAGTGAGTGAACCCCAGGAGTTGGTGATGGACAGGGAGGCCTGGCATGCTGCGATTCATGGGGTCGCAAAGAGTCAGACACGACTGAGTGACTGAACTGAACTGAATTGAACTGAACACCATATACTTTTCAAAATCCAACTTAAATTTCATCTTTCACAAATGTGTCTTTCATGATCTAATTAATGAAAGTATGAGAAACAGATCTTTTAAGGAATTAAACTATTCTATTATATCTAGCAGAGCGTGAGTGTAATAGAAAATGACAAGAAATACAGTTGAAAGATTTTTAAAAGTACCATATCACAAAGGGAGTGATATATATTATGCTAAGGAAGTTGGACTTCCTATGATCCCAAGGAGAGTATTTCATATTAGATAAGATCATAGACTCCAGATTCAGATCAACTTAGATTCTAATTCCTTGGGCAAGTTGTTGAACTTCTAGAAGGTAGTTTTCAAATCAATAGTGAGTGGAATGACAGTTTCAGGTTCCTAGGGTGGTAGGTGATATGTGAGTTACCACATGTAACATACTTGGCAGAGTACCTGGCACCCAGCATAACTCAGCCAATGTTTACCCACTGATATGTTAATGATGAGACTACTCATGGAGTGTGGTTAAAACACAACAATATTTTTATTCCTTTATTCATCTTGCCTGTACCATGTAGCAGTTCTTTCCTTGGTCCTGGTTTAAAACTTCAGAGTGTGCTATAACCTTTTTGGTCATTTACAAATGGTAAATGTGTCCACTTTTAGTAATAAAGTATTTTCACATTAGTAAATAAAATGCCCACTGTCGAGTGACACTTGATTTACATGTAAAGATTCTGTGTTTCCTGAGCTTCAGCCTGCTCCCGTCTGAGACCTTGCAGTGGCGATTTGGCTGAGCTGAGTCCCTGCTTTCCACCTTGTGCATGTTCCTCTGTGCCTCTAGGTTGATAAGCGCAATTTCAGAACTTGCCATGGCAAACCTGTGCAGAGGGAAAAGGAGAAGTTAGGCAGGAAAGTTTTGTTGACTAAATAGATGAAACAAAGTTGGCACAATACTGATAATTTTAAAGTGCTTGTTAACATACATGAGTTTACATTATTTTATTTTTATTATTATTATTATTTACTTTACAATATTGTATTGGTTTTGCCATACATCAACATGTATCCGCCACAGGTGTACACGTATTCCCCATCCTGAACCCCCTTCTCACCTCCCTCCCCATAGCATCCCTCTGGGTCATGCCAGGGCACCAGCCCCAAGTTTCCTGTATCCTGCATCGAACCTGGACTGGCAATTTGTTTCTTATATGATATTATACATGTTTTAATGCCATTCTCCCAAATCATCCCCCCCTCCCTCTCCCACAGAGTCCAAAAGACTGTTCTATACATCTGTGTCTCTTTTGCTGTCTCACATACAGGGTTATCCTTACCATCTTTCTAAATTCCATATATATGCGTTAGTATACTGTATTGGTGTTTTTCTTTCTGGCTCACTTCACTCTGTATAATAGGCTCCAGTTTCATCCACCTCATTAGAATAATTCAAATGTATTCTTTTTAATGGCTGAGTAATACTCCATTGTGTATGTGGATTTATTTTAAATTATATTATATCCATTTTCCATATTAGAAATTTTTACACATTAAGAGCACTAATCTTTTGTTCACTTGTTACTCATTTCTGGCCTCGTTTGATTTTTTTCTAGACAAAATGCTCTTATGCTTTTAAACTTCTGAAATGTATTAATTTATTATTCAATATATGCCAATGTTTTATTAATGTCCTGTGTGTGCCTAAAAAATTTTGTATGTCTTCATGCCTTCAGTGTTTTCACTATATTAATTTTGTAATTTTTGCTGTGCTCTTTATATTTTCTATATCCTTATTCATTTATGTTTGTATATCTTTTCTACCAGTTATCCGTTCAATTCTGGCTGTGAATTTGCCTATTTCCTTTTTTATATGTTAGGTTTTGCTTCATATTTTAAAGTCATTTGGTAGAAAGCATCATAATTAAAGATTATTATAGCTTTCAAGTTAACTAAATAGTTTACATTATGCAATGTCTCCCCTTATACCTAATAATAGTTCATCCCTTAAAGGCTACCCTGTTTGATACTAGTAAGATCATGCCGGTCTTCTTTGTTGGCTAAAATTCACCTGGTATGTCTTTTCTGTATTCTTTACAGTGCATCTTCTTATAGATTTGTCTTATTTTTTAAATTACTCTACTATATACAAAAAGAATACATGGAAAGTATTAAAGTTCTATCCCAGTGTGGGCATGAGGATATCATTTTCAATAGCTTTAAAAATTTTATTGTATAATTAAAATTATAAGATTTTAAATGATTTGGGTAATCTTAGTGCTTAGTATGCATTTACCTGTCCTAATCAATCAGTGAAGTAATTTGATTTGAATATAACCAGTTTTAATTATTAATGCCAATAAAATTTTATCTTATGAACAGAGATATAGAAAGTTTACTTAAATGCCACCTGTTAACCTTATCATGCCTCCTAACTAGATCATTTATTTTCTTCTCCAATATAGTTGCTTTTCTTTACTAATTTATTCAATTTAATATATCCAGATAGAATTATTTATCTTTCTTAAAATGATTACTAGGATTTAATCTCTGTTAAAAGAATTAATTTTTTTGGCAGCAGCTCACAGCATCTGTGGAATTAGATCCCCAACCAGGGATCAAACCATGCCTCCTGCTTTGGAAGCATGCAGTCTTAACCACTGGACCACCAGAGAAATCCCTATTTAAGAAAAAAGCTGACTACATTCATAAAACCATAGCATGTTGCACATATATCTAAGCAGGCTCTAGAATTAAAGCCAATAAACTACTGATAATATTTTATAAGCAAATAACCATGTGGATATGGGTAAAATTAGGTCAATATTTTTAAACTGAACATATTACCAAGATTTTAAAGTAAGTTATTAGAATAGGTAAAGCTTTATATTCAATATGAAGAGAATTATTTTCTAAAGTTATGATATCCATAAAAGTGAATAACATATAGGAGGCCAAAGACATGTTTTAGTAAAGAAATCTATATATTGTGACAAATATAGATATTTAGATTAAATGACAATACTTTAAAATTCTAATGCATATCTTCATAGATTCCAGATAGAGAGTTAAAGAATTGATCAAAAGAGATTGAGAGCCATTGTGCGAGGACAAGAGATTTATAAATGAGAAATACTCAGTCTCATGGCTCATATCTCTTGGAAGCTTCTCTGTGGGTGGAAGAGATCAGAAAAATCTCTGGATGTACTTAGTCCCAGATGCCTCTAGTAAATGAACAAGAATCAATAATCCCCTCCAAAAGAAAACGTGTTAGGTAATTGTAGGTTTTCCAGTGGACCTTTATGCTTGTATGTAAACAATGGACAGAACAGTTATGGACTGTGGAACTACTGAATGAGAGATCTGGAGAACAATAGAAAGTTCTCAGAAAGTTCTATCTCTATGAGGCAGGTGATTTCTTCTGTGATGAGAAAATAGATCTGTCATGAACATATCCACCCTGCCATTAGTTAATCTCTAAAGCAATAACTCCAGGATTTATAAAATTATAATACATATACATATGCACCACTATAAATATTTATTTATTCATAGAATCTTTAGAAAACAGCCAAAAGAAAAAAGAGACATAACATTTCTGGAAAGGAATATGAGAAGAATTTACGGTAGGCAGCTTCAGGGTGTCTCTGAAAGAAAATTTCATACCATTTTATTCAGGAGATTTAGCTGTGATCTTTACAAACAAAAGGAAAAACCAAAATTCGATGATGCTAAAGTTCTTAATATCTAAGTGATTGTGTGAGGATATTTCACATTTCTCCCTAACTTGGGTCTCTTCCCAGCAACCTTCTTAGTGCCCACTTAGCTTCTTTGTTTCTCAAGGTGTAGATCAAAGGATTAAGTGAGGGTGTCACTACAGTGTAGAAGAGGGTGAGGAATTTGCTGTAATTCTGTGTGTATTTGCTCTTGGGTTGAATGTAAATGGAAGCTAGAGTCCCAAAAAACAAAACTACAACAATTAGGTGGGACCCACAAGTCCCAAATGCTTTCCTCCTGCCTTCAGTGGATTTTATCTTCAGCATACTCCTAACAATGCAGCCATAGGAGACCAGAATAAGCCCCAGAGGTATCACCACATAGAGGACACAAGCTATGGAGAGCTCATTTTCCAGGAAGGTCGTGTTCACACAGGCAATCTTAATCAGGGCAGGCTCCTCACACATGAAGTCATCCACCATGTGATGGCTGCAGAGAGGCAATTGGAAAACAAGGATAGTCTGAACCGTGGACTCCACAAAGCCACTGATCCAGGCCAGAGCTGCTAGTTGCTGGAGGAGCTTTGGGTGCATGATCACTCCATAGTGGAGGGGTCGACAGATGGCATTGAAGCGGTCATAGGCCATAACAGTCAGCAGGACACACTCCGTGGAGCCCAGCCCCAAAGCAACATACAGCTGGATCACACAGCCAGTGTAGCTAATGGTCTTGTCAGGCCCCTTGAGATTCCAAAGCATTTGTGGGACAACACTGGTGGTGAAACAGAGGTCCAGGAAGGAGAGATTGGAGAGGAAGAAATACATGGGTGTGTGGAGTTTGGGGTTAAAGTATGAGACCAGTATGATCGCTGTGTTCCCCATCAGTGTCAGAATGTATATGATAGAGACGACAAGAAGGAGAACCATCTCCAGGTGGGGCTGGTCAGAAAAGCCCAGTAGGGTGAAACCTGCCAGAGTGCTAGCATTTGTTCCTTTCATTGCTTAATTGTGAGTCACCATTCTTGGTCATTCCTATTTTCTTCCTATGGGAAGAAAATCAGATATTAAAATCAGTGGGAAAATAACTGAGTAAAGTGAACATTTTGACACTGATTTTTATATAAAGAAATAACAGGCAAAATAAAATTGTGCAAAATAAAAAATGTAACGTGTTGACTTGTTATACAGATAGAAATATATGTCATGAAAACATCCTGTGCTTAAAAATATATATATAAATATAGAATAGATTTAGAACATATACAAAAGCAGGTTTGAAATGTATCCCCAATTCTCTGAAGATAAAATATACAGGCCAATGCCATTCTCCCATGTTGATGTATGGCAAAACCAATATAATATTGTAAAGTAATTAACCTCCAATTAAAACAAATAAATTTATATTAAATATATATATATATACAGGCCATTTATATGCATAGTGTGAAAACCAAAGAAATTGAAAGAAAGATGATGGTTACACATATGGATACATGATAATAGATATAAAAGATAAGTTGAAAAATACATTGAGAGAGCAAGAGTCTACCAAGGTACACAGCTCTGGAGACCTAAAACAAGAAGAGTTAGAATTTTCACATTGCAAGTGTTAGAAATGGTTATTATTATTATTCATTCTTTTTCTGTGAAGCAAATAATTATTAACCTGATAATAGTGTTAAGGAAACTTCTGTGATCTCCCTAATTGAGTCACTAGTCTGACAACTTTCTAGAGAGTAATACTTTCTAGTATTTACTTTCTATAGAGTAAATACTACTCTCTAGAAAAATCTACTTTACAGTCCCTAAAACAGCAAACTCTTGCCCCTAGTAGCCCCTCAGTTCACATACTTTAATGTCATTTTATCACAAGAGTATATGAATTCAGCCACCTAGTACAATGTGTTGACTCTGTTAAAAGTAAATTATGTAGAACTTACCCGTGTCTTTTTAACTATTAACTTGCAAAGATTAAGAGATATAGTTATGCACATTTGTGGTTCTGAATGTCAGTTCAGAGATCCCCAAAATGGTTTCAGTCATTTACTTGTGATATCAAATCTAAACAAATTCCTTAAAAACAAAGTAATAAAAAACAACAATAAACCCTCCATTGAAAATTTCTGATTTTCCCTTAAATAAATCCACTAGAAAATAAAACTTAGTTTTAAGAACTCGTGGCCATTACAATGACTCTCAGGCAATCATTGCATAGTCCAGTTTAGAGACAATAAGTGGCTTATTTACATCCAAGGTAAAAATCAGCTAAATTTTGAATTTTTGCTAAGACAAAACTATCATGAATTTTGAGTAGAGTATGATTGCTTTTCCAGAATTAGAGCAAAAGAAAGTAACTGACCCTGGTGATCACATTGGTTAGCATCTGTCTATCTGCCCATGCATTTTAGTGGGAAAATAAAAACCCTGAATTAAAATTAATACTAGATGCACTAAAATTGACATTGACCTTATCTGGCTAACTTTGACTCTGCTACTCAGTAAAGAATAAAATAACTGTATTGTTGAAATATTCAATGACTCCTGGAAAAAAGTCAGCACATGAGTGGCCTCATTTTGCTTGATGTAATTCTACATTTTCACAATTTTTTTCCTTGTCCATTTATGTTGCAAGAATAACCAATATTTTCCAAACAGACCACACTGAACCTGTTCTCTCTTTCATATTCCTGTTGTTAATCAAGTTGAGAATACAGGGCTTTACATCTACAAAGAGGAGAGGGTAGTCAATTATTCATCATCAGTCAATGTTGGGTTGCACATTTTAAAAACTACTTCCATTCACTGCTGAAGGCAAGTAGCTCTAGATTTCTTCAACTTTTAAAATGAATTTTCCTTTTTTCTGCCTTTTTTTTTTTTTTTTTTTTTTTTGAGTATATGTGCTGCCAAAGCGAGCACATATACTTTCCTTTTTTCCCAAAACAACAGAGATTAAGTTCTACCTTCTGGAAAGAATGGCAATCCAGGGTAGAGGTTCTTGATGGGGGTTTTGATGAAAAGTTCAATCATGATCACTGATCTAGGACAGGCAGTGGAGGAACCCCATGTGGGCAGTAAACTCAGTCTCTCTTGTTATCTCATGCTCCTGTAATCACAAACTCCTCTAATCTGAAGCTCTCTTCAGATGGATTGTGGTTAGCTTGTTTGCTCAGCACCAATTTCTTGAGTTTTTCTTCCCAGGTAACTTCCCATAACTATATTAGAGAGGGAGACAGGCCCCTCTCAGGAGAGAGAAGAGCCACAGAGACTTGTGCTTCTGTTGTCAGTGGAAGATAATCAATTACAGAATACCTTGTAACACACGCATGCATGTACACAGGAATTTTGCTGTAAAGGTATTCAAAACAGATACTTTCATGTTGTCATAGTATACTGGATACCAGATAGAAAGGACCAATGGACTTCCAGTCTGTGAGAACATCCTTTAGTTCTACACATAATAAAGTTTGCAGAGCCTGTTAAGGTCTTTCACCTACATTCTATTACATACTATTAAATATAGCTAGGTAACATTGTGTGAATATTATTTAGACAGTACCTTAAAAGATTTTTTACTGAAGTATAATTGAGTTACAATGTGTTAATTTCAGGTGTAATTGATCCAAGTTTATGCATATATAGTTTATATATTCTTGTATTTTTAATATATATTTATATGTGATTTATGATGTTTTGTTGTTAAGTCATGTCCAACTCTTTTGCGACTTCATGGACTGATGTCCACCAGGCTCCTCTGTCCATGGGATTTTCCAGGCAAGAATACTGGAGTGGGTTGCCATTTCCTTCTCCAGGGGATCTTCCTGATCCAAAGACTGAACTCATGTCTTCTATATTGGTAGGCAGATTATTTACAGCTGAGCCACCCTGGGAAGCCCCACATATAATATATATGTACATCTACATTCTTTTAATATTCTTTTCCATTATAGATTATCACCAGCTATTTAATATCAGTCCATGTGCTCTAGAGGGACTGGTATTCAATATCCTTTTTAATTTACTTCATAGTACTATATAGTAGTGTTTTTCTGTTAACCTAAACTTCTCATTTATTCCTCATTTACATTTTAATTCATTAAAGTTTTTGTTAGAGAACCTCAGTTTTGTACACATGCTTGCCACAGAATCTGTTAAGGAATGGTTAAAAATAAAGCCTTTGTGGAAAACTGGTCAATCCCTTGTAAAAGAATGAAACTAGAACACTTTCTAACACCATACACAAAAATAAATTCAAAATGGGTTAAAGATCTAAATGTAAGACCAGAAACTATAAAACTCCTAGAAGAAAACATAGGCAAAATACTCTCTGACATACATCACAGCAGGATCCTCTATGACCCACCTCCCAGAGTAATGGAAATAAAAGCAAAAATAAACAAATGGGACCTAATTAAACTTAAAAGCTTTTGCACAACAAAGGAAACTATAAGCAAGGTAAAAAGACAGCCTTCAGAATGGGAGAAAATAATAGCAAATGAAGCAACAGACAAAGAATTAATCTCAAAAATATACAAGCAACTCCTGTAGCTCAATTCCAGAAAAACAAACGACCCAATCAAAAAATGGGCCAAAGAGCTAAACAGACGTTTCTCCAAGGAAGACATACAGATGACTAACAAACACATGAAAAGATGCTCAATATCACTCATTATCAAAGAAATGCAAATCAGAACCACAATGAGGTATCATTTCACGCCAGTCAGAATGGCTGCTATCCAAAACGCTACAAGCAATAAATGCTGGAGAGAGTGTGGAGAAAAGGGAACCCTCCTACACTGTTGGTGGAAATGCAAACTGGTATAGCCACTATGGAGAACAGTGTGGAGATTCCTTGAAAAACTGAAAATAGAACTGCCATACAACCCAGCAATTCCATTGCTGGGCATACACACCAAGGAAACCAGAATTGAAAGAGACACATGTACCCCAATATTTATCGCAGCACTGTTTATAATAGCCAAGACATGGAAGCAACCTAGATGCCCATCATCAGACGAATGTATAAGAAAACTGTGGTACATATACACAATGGAGTATTACTCAGCTATTAAAAAGAATACATTTGAATCAGTTCTAATGAGGTGGATGAAACTGGAGCCTATTGTACAGAGTGAAGTAAGCCAGAAAGAAAAATACCAATACAGTATACTAACACATATATATGGAATTTAGAAAGATGGTAACGATAACCCTGTATGCGAGAGAGCAAAAGAGACACTGATTTGTAGAACAGTCTTTGGACTCGGTGGGAGAGGATGAGGATGGGATGATTTGAGATAATGGCATTGAAACATGTATATTATCATATGTGAAATGGATCACCAGTCCAGGTTCAATGCATGGGACAGGGTGCTCTGGGCTGGTGCACTGGGATGACCTAGAGGGATGGGATAGGGAGGGAGGTGGGAGAGGGATTCAGGATGGGGAACACATGTACACCTGTGGCTGATTCATGGCAATGCATGGCAAAACCACTATAATATTGTGAAGTAATTAGCCTCCAATTAAAATGAATAAATTTATTTTAGAAAAGCCTTTGTGGCCAAAAGGAATTATGTTCTACAGACAGCAGTATTATCACTTCTTAAAGTATTGCCAATGTTATTCTATAGTTGTCTCTTAAGTAGATGGTGTATATCAGGTTTTGTGTAAAATAATATGTTCAGGTACAATTTATAGTTTACAAAAATTATAAATATATGGATAAAATATAAGATATAAATATATACATCTAATTTGAAAATTAGTGTTCACGTATTGGGATTGTCTGTAAACATTTCTGATGAGGTTGGGCTCTCTGGTGGCTCAGATGGTAAAGAATCTGCCTGCAATGCAGGAGATCTGGGTTCAGTCCCTGGGTTGGAAAGATCCCCTGGAGAAGGGAATGGCAACCCACTCCAGTATTCTTGCCTGGAGAATCTCATGGACAGAGGTGCTCAGTGGGCTACAGTCCATGGGGTCTCAAAGAGTCCGATACGTCTTAGCGACTAACGCTTACATAATAGTAAACATTAGAAACAACTGATGTGTAGACTATGTTGTAATTTTCCTTCTATAAACTTTTCTTTCAACTGTAGTGACAAAGTGTCAAAATGTAGTGCCAAAAAGGGATAAAAATATTTGCTAGGTGTGCTGGTCCTGGGTTTGTTTGCCCTCAAATTCTTTCATTGTCCCTTTTCTTCACTGTTCTGTATTACAGGAAGACTGGGCTCTGAAGGCTACTTCCTCCAGGCTCCCATATTGACTGGCTTTCACATGGGAGACACGGACTGGCAGGAGAGCAGAATGAAGAGAAAAGAGAAGCCAGGGTAATTCTGCCTTCCACTGTGCTGTAGGAGGCTTTTCAGGGTGGGGTGGCCATCTCCTCTTTTGGTTCTAGTTCTGTTGGCAAGCTTACCATTGTCCCTGCTTCCACCAGGTTATCCTGGGCCTTTGGCTTCTTTTGCTTCTTCAAGTCCAGCGGTGGGAACAGCTGCCAGGTATTTCTAGTCTCAAGTTCAACTCTCATTTCATTGTTTGGTTTTCCAGCTACCCCATCACTTGTGTAACCCACTTATGCATTAAAGTCTCCCTATTGCAAAAGATCCAAAACTATTTGTAACTGGCCCCACACTCTGGACTTTGTACACTCTTCTTTTCCAGAAAGTATACTTCTTAGGAAATATTTAGTCCAATTCTAATCATGTTCTGGTTGACAAAATCTATTTTCTATGAAATAGTCTTACAAATTTCCACAGTAGATAATGCCTTACTCCAAAGCAATGAATTTTTAAGTTAGATTTACACACCATTATAATAATTGGAGGGTACTGGGACTAATCAATGTTTCTTTCTTCCTTGAAATGCTGCTTGAGAAAGACTAATTCTGAATGTTGAAAATATTGACTGTTCTTTTGAATGAGGCTCATACTGATATGTATGATATTATAGATTACACTGAGACATTCATTATATAAAACTGAATCTCACTTAAGGGCTTCCCTGATATTTCAGTTGGTAAAGAATCTGCATGCAATGCAGGAGACCCTGGTTCGATTCCTGGGTCAGGAAAATCCACTGGAGAAGGGATAGGCTACCCAGTATTCTTGGGCTTCCCTTGTGGCTCAACCGGTAAAGAATCCACCTGCAATGTGGGAGACCCCGATTCAATCCCTGGGTTGGGGAAGATCCCCTGGAGAAGGGAAAGGCTATCCACTCCAGTATCTTGGCCTGGAGAATTCCCATAGTCCATGGGGTTGCAAAGAGTTAGACATGACTGAGCAACTTTCACTTCACTTTCACAATCTCACTTAATGCCACAAATGCCTTTTGGAAAATTATCGACTACACTTAAGATTCTTTACGTGCCGAGAATAATTTATCAATATTGAAGAAAAAGGCTAATGCCAACAAATCTACAGATGCTTCCTCTAGCACTAAACTCTGACTACCTGATAAACAGCTTATTATTCTAATGTATATTAACAGTAGTTCAACTCTCAGAAAGTGTTTCTGAATAATTCACTTCAATACATTTTTTTTTAATTGGAGGATAATTGCTTTATAATGTGTTGGTTTCTGCCATACGACAATGCAAATCAGCCATTATTATAAATATTTCCCCTCCCTCTAAAGTCTCCCTCCCTGCCACCTATCCTACCCCTCTAGGTTATCACAGAGCACCAGCCGGGCCGTCTGTGTTATACAGCAGCTTTCCACTAGCTATCTATTTCACGCATGGTAGTGTATATATGTCAATGTTACTTTCTCAGTTCGTCCTACTCTCTCCTTCCCCTGCTGTGTCTACAAGTCTATTCTCTATGTACAATCTCCCTTTCTTCTCTGTAAACAGGTTCATCATTACAATTTTTCTAGAATATATATATATATGAGTTAACATATGATATTTGTTTTTCTTTTTCTGATGTACTTCACTCTGTAAAACAGGCTCTAGATTCATCCATTTCACTACAACTGACTCAAATTTGTTCCTTTTTCTGGCTAATATTCCATTGAATGTGTGTAATTGAATATATTTCCTCTTAATCATTAATATTCAAAGAATATAACAATTACAAAATATTCGGTATGTCAAATCAGTGAGGATCTAATACATTATTTAAGGGGTCAATGATGATCGAATATTAGATCTCTGGCTAACCAACTTAATGAAAATATACATAAAAGGATTAAACATGTAAAGATTTTACTGCAGAGTATGAATTTTACTTGGATAATGGAAAAAACTATAGATGAAAACTTGCATAAACTTAGTATTTGGAAGCTTTTCATAGGCAAATCAAAAACCATGGTGATGTGTACATTTTTTGCTTAGCAGATTGAAAGTGAAAGTGAAGTCACTCAGTTGTGTCCAACTCTTTGCAACCCCATGGACTGTAGCCTACCAGGCTCCTCCATCCATGAGATTCTCCATGCAAGAATACTGGAGTGGGCTGCCATTTCGGATCACATGACAAAAATAATCACTGAATTGGAATGAGTGAAGGAACTCTTAGGCACTGACCTTATGAGAAATATGGATTTTTTTCCCACCTCCTTTAAATATAGCAATGTTATATCTGTAAAGTAAATATGTAATATTATGAGGACATATTATAAAGCACACATTTTATTATAAAAAATTTCACCACAGAAATTTTTAATTTTATTAAATTTATTAAATTAAATTTAATAAATTATGGTAAAATTATAAACACATTTAATGACTAAAAATATGGAACTTATTCAAATAACTTGGTGCATTCTTATAACAAAGTATTACTCAGGCACTGCTGTTACAGTTAATATTTATTGATGTTGAAAAATATTTATATTTGTTAATGAAGATAATTGATTACAAATGAGAAACAAGTCTCACTTATCCAATTACGTAACTAAAGCCTAATAGCAGAGACATTGCTTTTTTTTTTCTTTTCTTCACCCACAAAAAAGAATATAAGAATGCATACACTTGAGGGGCTGGGGTGAAGGTGACGGAGTTTGTCTATGATATTGCCTGGCTGGAGATAAAGCAAATGTCCAGCTGAGGAATGCCTTCCTTTACACTTCTCCCTTGAGAAAGCCCTGTTCTGGACACTCTAAACTCCATGTTAATTTGCAACTTGGAGATACAGATACCTGAGGTCTTGAACATCTATCTTCTATGTACTTCTCAGTTTTTTCTAATTTGATTTTCTCGAAGGACTACTGCTCAAGAACTATTTACTTCCACTGAATTCATTGGTTTTGGGCAGTGATATTCACTTCAGTGAAGAAATTATAACATGCTTAAATCATGTTGCCCATCTTCTTTTCTGCATGCTGACAAAGATATAAGGCAGAAGGAGGATGACACAGACGACGGAAGAAACCCCTCTTAATTTCTTTTATCACCACCTCTCTCTCCCTCTTGAGTGGCCTCCAGGTACATTAGCCAGCATTGACTGACTCAACAACTTTAAACACACACTTTGTCTCTCCTCCAGATTCCCTTTCAGGAGTCCTTCCTCTATGCATCTTTGCCAAATATAATCATTTTTCATACCACAAAAATAATCAGAAAAGAGCATGGCAGAAAGAAAATTCTTGAACTTTTTCCCCAAAGGTAAAAGATATTCCTCTAGATATTTCTTCCGTTTGATAGTAGTTAAAATCTTGATATAAGCTAAATGTTCTTCAGTGGAAGAATGGATAAAGGAAAATGAGATTATCTATCTATCTGGTGCAGCCATGAGAAAGGAGATCCTTTTGCTACAAGCTGTATGAAAGTACTATATTGTATCACTTAAGCGCTGAATTAAAAAAAGACAGAGAAACAGAGAATAGAGACTAGAATAGTGGGTTCCAGAGACTAGGGGGAGGGGTAAATGGAGCTTCAGTCATGTCCGACTCTGTGCAACCCCAGAGATGGCAGCCCACCAGGCTCCCCCGTCCCTGGGATTCTCCAGGCAAGAACACTGGAGTCGGTTGCCATTTCCTTCTCCAATGCATGAAAGTGAAAAGTGAAAGTGAAGTCATTCAGTCGTGTCTGACTCCTAGCGACCCCATGGACTGCAGCCTACCAGGCTCCTCTGTCTATGGGATTTTCCAGGCAAGAGTACTGGAGTAGGGTGCCTTTGCCTTCTCCGAAATGGAGCAATGTATGTCAAAGGGTACAAATTGTCAGTTATAAGAGTAAGTTCTGAGGAGCTAATGTGTGACATGGTGACTTTAGTTAATAACATGGTATTGTAGACTTGAAAGTTGCTGAAAGTAGATCATAAGCATTCTCACCTCACACAGAGAAAAAAGTTAACCAATGTGAGGTGATGAATATGTTAATTTTCTTAATCTTTATAATCATTCTGCAATATATATGCATAGCATGTTATCATGTTGCACACTTTAAGTACATACAATTACATTTGTTCAACTTTCTTCAATAACATTAAAAAAGCAAAATTTTGAAAGTATGTTTATTTCACTTAAGATGCCATGTTACTTGTAAAAGTATATACATACCCAAATAAGCTTACAAATTTAGCTTTCATTATTCCTAAATGATTCAACAAGATACTGATTTTAGAACATAAAGGGGATTTCCCAGGTGGTACAGCGGTAAACAATCTGCCTGCCAATTCAGGAAATGTGGATTCAGTCCCTGAATTGGGAAGATGCACTGGAGAAGGAAATGGCAACCCATTGCAGTATTCTTGCATGGAGAATCCCATGGACAGAGAAGCTTGGTGAGTTACAGTCCATAGGGTTGTTGGACATGACTGAGCACACACACTTGATGAGAGCATAAAATTTGGGGACACAGAAGATGATATTGTAGAAGAATAGTAAATGAAGAGGTGTGGCGAAATATAATCTGGACTGATTCTGTTCTGCAGAATGTAAAATTGATGACAAAGACATATTTTGCTTTTTCATGACGTCACCAAATGCCAATTCCTTGTCTTTAATTAGGTGGGTGTGTGTAAGTGAGTTTTTACCTTATTTTTTTTTAATCTGAAGACATTTTATCAAAAACTGAACAAATTGCACACCTGAGTTTGTGCATTTGTGTTTTTATGTGCATGTATCACAAATGTCTTTTTTTTCGTCAACTTTGAGGTATAAAAACTTGTGATCAGTTGTTAAATAGCTTATAAAATTATTTAGCTTTCCTCTCTGCTGAAATTCACCTGTGTCTGACCCTATACACACTCTGATCAAATATTTAGTTATAAGAAACATTATCAGAACTTGCTTTGTCTTTGAGTAACAAAAGACAAAAAATATGTTCTATTTATTTTTCTGATCTACTCACTCAACTGTTATTCATTATTTTTGCATTGTAATTTCTGTGGAAACAAACAATAATCATTCCTAATTCATTTCCTACTAGGCGCTTAAATTTGCTTCAGCATTCCTATCCTCTTTTCCTCCCGCTTCTACTAACAGACTTACGTAGCGACTCAAACTGAGAGCTTTTCTTTTCTTCTTAGAAAAATTACCTTAATAATTTTCAACAAATGGGAAAAGAGAATGGTTACACACAAAAAAAGAGGATGGGTCAAATATTTGAGTCAAGAAATGATGACACAAAACAATGCCTTTGTTTTTAAGAATGCCTTTTTAATAATTACCATTTTTCCTTCTCCGTGAAAACTGACTAGTTATGAAAATCTGAGTTTACTTCAAATTTTAGAAGTAAATAGTAATAATGTTATTTCCCTCAATTGAATTTTGTGTCCATTTTTCTCTTTTACAATAACAGACTAATGGAAGAAAATAATGAAACATCTGGGGGAGATTTTATTTTGCTTGGATTCTCAGACCAGCCTCAATTGGAGGCCATCCTTTTTGTGGTCATTTTGATATCCTATCTTTTGACCATCCTGGGCAACACAGCCATTATCCTGGTCTCCTGACTGGACTCCAAACTTCACACACCTATGTATTTCTTCCTCACAAATCTCTCCTTTCTTGACCTTTTAACTACCAGCATCGTCCCCCAGTTATTGTGGAACCTGAAGGGACCAGCCAAGACCATCGCATCAACAGGCTGTGCCATACAACTCTATTTGTCCCTTTCACTGGGTTCCACTGAGTGTGTTCTCCTGACCATCATGACCATTTGACCACTATGTAGCGGTCTGCAGACCTCTCAATTACACCAGTGTTATGCACCCACCATTTTGTAAGTCCTTAGGAGGAATAGCCTGGCTATGTGGAATAGGAAACACTCTTATCCAAGGAACCATCACCCTTCACCTTCCTCGCTGTGGACATCGCCGTGTGCACAACTTCTTATGCGAAGTGCCTGCCATGATCAATTTGGCCCGCTTTGACATCCATGCAAATGAAGTCCAGCTTTTTGTGGCCACATTAGTTCTCCTTCTTCTTCCTGTGGCATTGATATTGGTCTCTTATGGATTCATCGTGCAAGCAGTGAAAAAAATTAAGTCATTCCAAGCTTGGCGTAAGGCTCTAGGGACCTGCGGTTCCCATCTGCTGGTGGTGTCCCTCTTCTTTGGGACCAGCTCAGCCATATACATTCAACCAAAGAGATTCTATGGCCATAGCCAGGGGGAGTTCCTTCCACTCTTCTACACTATTGTAACTTCCACCCTCAACCCCCTCATATATACTCTGAGGAACAAGGATATGAAAGGAGCCCTGAGAAGAATGCTGAGAATAGAACAAAATTCCTAAGGAAAAATCAAGGAAACAGTGACTTTTCATGGAGGAAAATTATTAAGGAGACCTAAGATTTAATAACTACTCCCAAGTGACTGCTTACCTTTCTGTCTGTATTTATCAACAATATGGCTACTGTGGTTTAGAAAAAAGAAGCACATGTAGACTCTACTTGTGTATCTCATGGAACTTCATCTGTGTGTGTGTGTGTGTGTGTGTGTGTTTTATAAACATATTCATACTTTCTTCTACTAAATGTCTTTAAAGGGCATATCCCAGAATAGGGAGATTCAGTGATCTACCCAATATGCGTGTGCTTACATATTTGATTAGGGAATTAGATAGTGTTTAATATGAAACAGAAAATGCAAAAGTATATATTAGCATGAGGAAATTACTCTTCTTTTGTAAAAAAGCCCTAGTGTGACATTGTTTAAAACATTCTACCACAGTATCCCAATTCTTTCAAGGAAAAAACAACAACAACAACAACAAAACAAAACTTGAAAATATGGGCTCTTTTTACAGTAATGCACCAGATTTGTGAATCTACTTAAAATGCTATTAAGGAAGAGAAAGGTTGCTTTTAAATGAAAGCAATAGAAATAACTGTTAAATAATTATAGAAGTTACTTAATAATTTAATGAAATACTAAAACCTAATATGATACTAAAATTTAATGTAACTTAATGTAATCTAATTTCAAATGGACTGAGGGTCTACAGGGCAAAACCTTGTATTGAATCTTAATCGATGCTGTATTTCTTATTTCAGGGTCTCTGAGATTGTAAAACACATGGGTTCTGAAGCCAGACTTGGTTTGAAACTTTGCTCTATTAGCTATGTAAAACCTTTTGTTCTTTACTTAATCTCTCTGTTCCTCAGTTTAATCACCTCACAGGTCTGCAGTGAGAATTAAATACATTAATTCATGCAATGTACTTTAAAATGACTCATGGCTCTGGTAAGTGCTGAATAAATCTTAAAGATTATTAAATACTTTCGAAAACACTATGGTGTTCTATAGCCTCCAAATTCTTCAGTCTTCCTCCATCCTTCTTAACTTGTGCTTGACTTGTTTGCAATTGTCTTGTATTCTGCATTGTCTTGTACATTGCGCTTCTTTTTCATTGTGTTGAAAACACTGAGACCAACCAAAATCTCTCTTTACTTCACTTCTCTTTAGATCAGCACCAATTTTCACTTCTTAAGAGCCAGTTTAGATTGTGTAACCTGTGCTGTAGAGAATATGATTGATATTTTGGGTCAAAATGCTTGAGTTCAAAACCCAATCTATCAATCTAATCAAGTAGATCAGTAATTAATACTTGAGTGGTAATAAGAGTTCCTAATTTACATGACTGTTGTGATAAATAAATCTGAGTTTAGCCCACGGTCTGTTATATATTAATAGAGGGTTCAGGATGGGGAACGTGGGTATACCTGTGGCGGATTCATTTCGATGTTTGGCAAAACTAATACAATATTGTAAAGTTTAAAAATAAAATAAAATTAAAAAAAAGAAAGAAATCACACAATAATTAAGGCTACTTCTACACCACTTTTGTGATTTAAAAACTCATCACTCATTATCAGAGAAATGCAAATCAAAACCACTATGAGGTACCATTTCACGCCAGTCAGAATGGCTGCGATCCAAAAGTCTACAAGCAATAAATGCTGGAGAGGGTGTGGAGAAAAGGGAACCCTCTTACACTGTTGGTGGGAATGCAAACTAGTACAGCCACTATGGAGAACAGTGTGGAGATTCCTTCAAAAACTGGAAATAGAACTGCCTTATGATCCAGCAATCCCACTGCTGGGCATACACACTGAGGAAACCAGAATTGAAAGAGACACGTGTACCCCAATGTTCATCGCAGCACTGTTTATAATAGCCAGGACATGGAAGCAACCTAGATGTCCATCAGCAGATGAATGGATAAGAAAGCAGTGGTACATATACACAATGGAGTATTACTCAGCCATTAAAAAGAATACATTTGAATCAGTTCTAATGAGGTGGATGAAACTGGAGCCTATTATACAGAGTGAAGTAAGCCAGAAAGAAAAACACCAATACAGTATACTAATGCATATATATGGAATTTAGAAAGTTGGTAACAATAACCCTGTGTACGAGACAGCAAAAGAGACACTGATGTATAGATCAGTCTTATGGACTCTGTGGGAGAGGGAGAGGGTGGGGAGATTTGGGAGAATGGCATTGAAACATGTATAATATCATGTATGAAACGAGTCGCCAGTCCAGGTTCGATACACAATACTGGATGCTTGGGGCTGGTGCACTGGGACGACCCAGAGGGAGGGTATGGGGAGGGAGGAGGGAGGAGGGTTCAGGATGGGGAACACAGGTATACCTGTGGCGGATTCATTTTGATATTTGGAAAAATTAATACAATATTGTAAAGTTTAAAAATAAAATAAAATTTAAAAAATAAATAAATAAATAAATAAAATAAAATAAAAACTCATGATGACTTGATAGACCTTAACCATTTGATCTCTCTGATAGAAACTTTTACCACTTTCTAAAATTATTTTAATAACTTTAAATAGACCAAAGGATCCCCATTCCTTTTCATAACTCCTCTAACTCAGCATAAAATCTAAATATGAGTTCTACTTTATAGTTAGGTTTACCTGACCCTCACATGAATATCAAAGTCTTCTTAATCTTATTCCCTATTGTTATCTTAATCCTTTCCCTCCATCTTATTCACATTCCATTGCCCTAATTCAGATTCTTTATCTTGATTTTAAATAAGTTTGCAAGCATGTGACCCTGAGCTGAGAAGAGTTTATGGATATATTCAGTGTGGAGATTATAGTTATTTCAATAACTGTGAGTGTCTTCAACTGTGTAATATGCTCTCTGCTGCACAACAGACCTTTACACCAACCCAAGCAGTAGTTCACCTTCTAATCTCTTAGACACTTATTGTTATCTATGACTGAATTTCTAAAACCTCCAAACGGTTTCTTCAAACCTTTCTTTTCTCCATAAGTTTGATTATTCCATAAAATTATTTTCCATATATAATTCCACTTTTCTAATTTAAATGGCTTCAAATGATTGCTGTTCTTTAGTTGCTAAGCCTTGTGCTACTCTTTTGTGACCCCATGAACTGTAGCCCTCCAGGCTCCTCTGTCCATGGGATTTCCCAGGCAAGAATACTAGAGTGGGTTGCCATTTCATTCTCTAGGGGATCTTCCCAGCCCAGGGATCAAACCTGCATCTCCTGCATTGGCGGGCAGATTCTTTACCACTGAGCCACTGATTACTAATGTCAAAAAACAAAAATTCAGCCTAATAAATTTTAAGATTTAATTGGTTTTATTTAGCAAGCCATAAGTCAGGTAGCTTCCCATCTACCAAGTAAAGAGAAGTTATACATAATAGGAGACTTTTATAGGCAGAAGGAGAAAAGACTGGATTGTTTCAGGTTCAGGTAAGCTACCTAGGGGGATGAAAAGGGACTATGTATTAGATTACCTCACTGGCGCTATCAACAAAAATTTAATCAGCCTCAGCCTATCTAAGAAATAATTTGAAAATTTTATTCAAGCCAAATTTAAGGATTATAACCCAAGAAGAGCATCTCAGAAAGCTCAGAGAACTGTTCCCCCATTAGAAGTCAAAACACAGTTTATATGTTTCTTGGGATAGAGGGCTGTACATCAAATGATGTATTCTTGACAGTTTATATAATCAGATTTTAGCACCTTCATGGTGAGTCATATGACCCTAAACAAGATCAAGAAGAAATGTTGTCTTTTAAAGAGTTGGCTTGAGGCTGCCAACTTTATGGATGATCAGGTGTTCCTGCCAATAAGACAGGTTTAATGAACACATAATGTAGAGACACAATTCACTGTGTAGGAAGAGAGGAGGCTAAGGGCAGAGAAGAAATTTTATGTTTAAATTTTTATAGTACCGTCAGAAAGTATTAGTTTTATTTCAGTGCGTTGACAAGAAAATTCCAGACTGACTAGCTAAAACTACACTCCTTAAGGAGGCTGTAACTAACAATTAGGTTAGTTTTTTTTTTTTTTAATAATTATTTTATTTTTATTATTATTATTTTTTACTTTACAATATTGTACTGGTTTTGCCATACATCAACATACATCCGCCATGAGTGTACACGTATTCCCCATCCTGAACCCCTCTCCCACCTCCCTCCCCATACCATCCCTCTGGGTCATCCCAATACACCAGCCCCAAGCTTCCTGTATACTGCATCGAACCTGGACTGGCGATTCGTTTCTTATATGATACTATACATGTTTTAATGCAATTCTCCCAAATCATCCCCCCTCCCTCTCCCACAGAGTCCAAAAGACTGTTCTATACATCTGTGTCTCTTTTGCTGTCTCGCATACAGGGTTGTTGTTACCATCTTTCTAAATTCCATATATATGCGTTAGTATACTGTATTGGTGTTTTTCTTTCTGGCTTACTTCATTCTGTATAATAGGCTCCAGTTTCATCCATCTCATTAGAACTGATTCAAATGTATTCTTTTTAATGGCTGAGTAATACTCCATTGTGTATATGTACCACTGCTTTCTTATCCATTCATCTGCTGATGGACATCTAGGTTGCTTCCATGTCCTGGCTATTATAAACAGTGCTGCGATGAACATTGGGGTACACGTGTATATTTCACTTCTGGTTTCCTCGGTGTGTATGCCCAGCGGTGGGATTGCTGGGTCGTATGGCAGTTTTATTTCCAGTTTTTTAAGGAATCTCCACACTGTTCTCCATAGTGGCTGTACAATAATAGTGGGAGACTGTAATACCCCACTCACACCTATGGATAGATCAACTAAACAGAAAATTAACAAAGAAACACAAACTTTAAATGATACAATAGACCAGTTAGACCTAATTGATATCTATAGGACATTTCACCCCAAAACAATGAATTTCACCTTTTTCTCAAGCGCACATGGAACCTTCTCCAGGATAGATCACATCCTGGGTCATAAATCTAGCCTTGGTAAATTCAAAAAACTGAAATCATTCCAAGCATCTTTTCTGACCACAATGCAGTAAGATTAGATCTCAATTGCAGGAGAAAACATATTAAAAATTCCAACATATGGAGGCTTAACAACACGCTGCTGAATAACCAACAAATCACAGAAGAAATCAAAATATGCATAGAAATGAATGAAAATGAAAACACAACAACTCCAAACCTATGGGACATTGTAAAAGCAGTGCTAAGGGGAAAGTTCATAGCAGTACAGGCATACCTCAAGAAACAAGAAAAATGTCAAATAAATAACCTAACTCTACACCTAAAGCAACTAGAAAAGGAAGAAATGAAGAACCCCAGGGTTAGTAGAAGGAAAGAAATCTTAAAAATTAGGGCAGAAATAAATGCAAAAGAAACAAAGGAGACCATAGCAAAAATCAACAAAGCCAAAAGCTGGTTCTTTGAAAGGATAAATAAAATTGACAAGCCATTAGCCAGACTCATCAAGAAACAAAGGGAGAAAAATCAAATCAATAAAATTAGAAATGAAAATGGAAAGATCACAACAGACAACACACAAATACAAAGGATCATAAGAGACTACTATCAGCAATTATATGCCAATAAAATGGACAATGTGGAAGAAATGGACAAATTCTTAAAAAAGTACTTTCCAAAACTGAACCAGGAAGAAACAGTAAATCTTAACAGGTTAGGTTTTATGTCTCAGTTTACTTTTCTTTTTTCCTTTCCTTTTTTTTTTTTAAATTTTTATTTTTTAATTTTTTTTTACTTTACAATATTGTATTGGTTTTGCTTTTCTGAGCTTAGCACAGTGACTCCATCTGGGGTGGGTCATTTCTTTTTTTAAATAAAGTCTCAGGAGCACAGAATTCCAGGTTCTCTAGCATTATGATCTAATTTATCCCTTGTCTTCTACAACATGTTGTCATTCATCTTTTGTTCAATTAATATTTAAATACCCAGCAGTTTCTTAATATTCAGGGCAAGTTATTGAACTTGTAGGTAAAATTATTCCACTATAGTGAGTAGAACAATAATACCAAGTTCCTAAGGTGGTGAGTGATAAGTGAGGTACCTCATGTAACATGCTTGGCAGAGTGCTTGGCACCTAGCAAACTCAATCCATGTTTACCCATGATATCCTAACAGTAAGAGTACTCATGGGGTGTGATTAAAGTAGAAGAACAACAATTTTATTCCTTTATCTATCCTGCCTGTACCATGTAAGCAGTTCTTTCCCTGCTCCTGGATAACATCTTTAGAATGTCTCATAATCTTTCCAGCAATTTTCAAATGGTAACAATGTCAACTTATACTAATAAAGTGTTTTCACATTAGTAATTAAAATGTCCACTGTCCAGTGACACTTAATTCACATAAAGATTCTGTGTTTCCTGAGCTTGAGCCTGTTCCTGTCAGAGACCTTACAGTGGGGATTTGGGTGAGGTCAGTCCCTGCTTTCAGAGAAGGCAATGGCACCCCACTCCAGTACTTTTGCCTAGAAAATCCCATGGACGGAGGAGCCTAGTAGGCTGCAGTCCATGGGGTCACTAGAGTCGGACACGACTGAGGAACTTCACTTTCACTTTTCACTTTCATGCATTGGAGAAGGAAATGGCAACCCACTCCAGTGTTCTTGCCTGGAGAATCCCAGGGACGGGAAGCCTGGTGGGCTGCCATCTATGGGTCGCACAGAGTCGGACACGACTCTAGTGACTTGGCAGCAGTAGCAGCAGTCCCTGCTTTCCATCTTGTGCATCTTCCTCTGTGCCTCTAGCTGATAAGTGTAGTTTCTGAACTGCCAGGGTAAACCTGTGCAAAGGGAAAAGGGGAATCTAGGCGGGAATGTTTACTAGTTTCTGTAGTCAAAGACTGACTTTTCAGTTTTTCACATTTATGTTATTTTTAGTCAATTATCAGGCAATTATTAATGTGAGGTCAATTAGCTAACTTCATCAGTTATCAGTTCAGTTCAGTCACTCAGTCATGTCCGACTCTTTGCGACCCCATGAATCGCAACATGCCAGGCCTCCCTGTCCATCACCATCTCCCAGAGTTCACTCAAACTCACATCCATCGAGTCAGTGATGCCATCCAGCCATCTGTCGTCCCCTTCTCCTCCTGCCCCCAATCCCTCCCAGCATCAGAGTTTTTCCAATGAGTCAACTCTTTGCATGAGGTGGCCAAAGTACTGGAGTTTCAGCTTTAGCATCATTCCTTCCAGAGAAATCCCAGGGCTGATCTCCTTTAGAATGGACTGGTTGGATCTCCTTGCAGTCCAAGGGACTCTCAAGAGTCTTCTCCAACACCACAGTTCAAAAGCATCAGTTCTTTTGTGCTCAGCTTTCTTCACAGTCCAACTCTCACATCCATGCATGACTACTGGAAAAACCATAGCCTTGACTAGATGGACCTTTGTTGGCAAAGTAATGTCTCTGCTTTTGAATATGCTATCTAGGTTGGTCATAACTTTCCTTCCAAGGAATAAGCGTCTTTTAATTTCATGGCTGCAATCACCATCTGCAGTGATTTTGGAGCCCAGAAAAATAAAGTCTGACACTGTTTCCACTGTTTCCCCATCTATTTCCCATGAAGTGATGGGACTGGATGCCATGATCTTAGTTTTGTGAATGTTGAGCTTTAAGGCAACTTTTTCACTCTCCACTTTCACTTTCATCAAGAGGCTTTTGAGTTCCTCTTCACTTTCTGCCATAAGGGTGGTGTCATCTGCATATCTGAGGTTATTGATATTTCTCCCGGCAATCTTGATTCCAGTTTGTGCTTCTTCCAGTCCAGCGTTTCTCATGATGTACTCTGCATATAAGTTGAATAAGCAGGGTGACTGTATACAGCCTTGATGTACTCCTTTTCCTATTTGGAACCAGTCTGTTGTTCCATGTCCAGTCTAACTGTTGCTTCCTGACCTGCATACAAATTTCTCAAGAGGCAGATCAGGTGGTCTAGTATTCCCATCTCTTTCAGAATTTTCCACAGTTTATTGTCATCCACACAGTCAAAGGCTTTGGCATAGTCATCAGTTATCAGGGGAGTACAAATTGAAATCATGAAATATACAACCAGATTGGCTAAAATTTAAAATACAGAAAGTATGAAGATATATTTGTATCTTCAATTCAAATATACAAAATTTCTTCTTGTATATTCTTAAATATACAAATATTCAAGATTACAATTCAATTTGTATTCTTCAATTACAAATATAACAGAATATATTTGTAACTAGCAGGTACATATATGTATAATATAGATTATATTATTAGAAATTTAACATGAACATGGCAGAAATTAGAAAACAACTCAGTGTTGGGTGGTTATGAGAGCAGAGTTTAAATATCTCTGTAGTTTGGCCTGGATGGAAACAACAGTGAAAAATCAGAGGGACAAAACTCTCTCTTTCAGGATCATCTCCTGGGACAGTTCTTCTTATGAAGCCTAATATTAATTGCCATGTTGGGAGAACTGTTTCCATGGAACTTTTCCTTATTTGGTGTTCTGTATCCTTTCCAGTCTCTCCTGACTTGCTGACCTTCCGAAAGCTCCATCTTAAATAACAGTCCCTAAAACTAGTACATGGGCCTTCAGAGCTCATTTCAAGGTAATAATAATTTGAATCCTATGACTTAAAGTTCTTTTTCACAATAAGAGTATCAGTATTCCCCAAAAAAAGGAAATCTGGAAATGTTCCTCTTTTAACTTATTTACTTTTTCTGATGCCTTGCTTTTATATCTATATCATGCTTATGACTCTTAACTTTTAATGGCAAATTGAGATTCTATTTTAAAGTGATGTTCATTCAGGTGTGGAGATAATATGGTACATGGGTGATGATAAATTTTGCATCATACTGGAATAGAATCCTTCTAGAAGCCTAAAGTAAACATACTGTTATAACTTTCTGTATAAATAAGGAGCAAATTCATGACTGTGAATTGATCTTTCATGGTATTTCTGTTGAGGTATTGCATATGTGTGTGGGGAAATGTGGCAGAATTTAAAACACAGGAGAAATTCTCATTAGAGAGGATAAGGTAGCAACCTGCAGTCTGAATTAAAATCAAACAAGGGACCTGGGTTTGGCTTTTTGTTACTCTTTTGATAGGAAAAATGAATACTTTTTAGGGAACTAAATAGTTGAAAATTGACCATGAATAATAGAATTGAAGGAATTACACATGTATGAATGTATTTGTATTTTTGTGCATGCATATGAAGATATATAATTATGAGAGTGTTTATAAGAAAAATACGTCTGTATAATATAAACTGGTTTGTTCCTTAGAGATCCTTTTGTATGCTCATTTTACTGTTATTTACTTTTGCTATTTTGAGTGATCACTCAGAGACATCATGCTGCTGTTGAATGTCTAGATTCCACACTGGATGCTTCCCTTAACTTCTTTCCTTTTCACTGGGTTCTACTAAGTATCATATTTATGTGATAAGTTGAATCAATACATCTTATATATAAGAGTATATTTTACATCCATGAATAATTTTCCCAAAAGTAATAAAACAATTTTAGGATATGCAATTATTAAGGAAGAAATTTGAAATCTGAGTGATTTTCACTGATGACATGTAAAAGCTTCTGTTTGTCTTAAACAGGAAATAGAGTTACTGTCTTTGGGGAATAAGGTTTGTATCAGTGAATATACTTTAAACATTTGCATTTATAGCTGTTTGGACTTTTTAAAAGTCCATTACAAATCCTGGCCTTTTAATCTTCCTGAAGATAAAAATTCAATGTGGATTTGAAGTGCATTGAAGCAGCCTTTTTCATCCCACCAAAGATGCTTCCTTTCCTGATCCTCATTCCTTTAATCAGATTCAACCACTTCTTCTTTCAACACACAAGACAGGAAAGCTGACTCCTTTCCTCAACACCACTCACCAAAGAAGGCAAGGAGGTTTGCTCTAAATATGTTCATGAATTTACATCACTATTAAGTGGTAGGATAAATGAGTTGACTAATCCTTAAAGGAAATAGATTTTTGAAATCATGTGTGCATAATGATTGAATATTTGGATATAAATGTTAATATTATTTCTTTCAATAGCCAAATGTTTGCCATTTTATAGGAAAAATAATCTCTATAATCTCCAGAAGTAGGCTGTATTTATATATATGAAAATCCTGGGGAAAAAATGCCCAACTTAAAATTCCAGTTGAAGAATTCAAATATTATTTACACATATTATACATCAGTATTACTGAGTTTTCCCCATTTAATTTGAATGATTTTTCATAAGCTATAAATTAATCATGTGCTAATAATTATTAATAACAATTAATATCAATATTAATATTATTATTCAAAATTAATTACAATTAATATTGAATTGATAACAATCTTAATAATATTAATAATCAGATCAGATCAGTCGCTCAGTCGTGTCAGACTCTTTGGGACCCCATGAATCGCAGCACGCCAGGCCTCCCTGTCCATCACCAACTCCCGAAGTTCACTCAGACTCACGTCCATCGAGTCAGTGATGCCATCCAGCCATCTCATCCTCTGTCGTCCGCTTCTCCTCCTGCCCTCAATCCTTCCCAGCATCAGAGTCTTCTCCAATGAGTCAACTCTTCGCATGAGGTGGCCAAAGACCTGGAGTTTCAGCTTTAGCATCATTCCTTCCAAAGAAATCCCAGGGCTGATCTCCTTTAGAATGGACTGGTTGGATCTCCTTGCAGTCCAAGGGACTCTCAAGAGTATTCTCCAATACCACAGTTCAAAAGCATCAATTCTTCAGCGCTCAGCCTTCTTCACAGTCCAACTCTCACATCCATACATGACCACAGGAAAAACCATAGCCTTGACTAGACGAACCTTTGTTGGCAAAGTAATGTCTCTGCTTTTCAATATACTATCTAGGTTGGTCATAACTTTCCTTCAAAGGAGTAAGCATCTTTTAATTTCATGGCTGCAGTCACCATCTGTAGTGATTTTGGAGCCCAGAAAAATAAAGTCTGACACTATTTCCACTGTTTCCCCATCTATTTCTCATGAAGTGATGGGACCAGATGCCATGATCTTCGTTTTGTGAATGTTGAGCTTTAAGCCAACTTTTTCACTCTCCACTTTCACTTTCATCAAGAGGCTTTTGAGTTCCTCTTCACTTTCTGCCATAAGGGTGGTGTCATCTGCATATCTGAGACTATTGATATTTCTCCCGGCAATCTTGATTCCAACTTGTGTTTCTTCCAGTCCAGTGTTTCTCATGATGTACTCTGCATAGAAGTTAAATAAGCAGGGTGACAATATACAGCCTTGACATACTCCTTTTCCTCTTTGGAACCAGTCTGTTGCTCCATGTCCAGTTCTAACTGTTTCTTTGTGACCTGCATACAAATTTCTCAAGAGGCAGATCAGGTGGTCTGGTATTCCCATCTTTTTCAGAATTTTCCACAGTTTATTGTGATCCACACAGTCAAAGGCTTTGGCATACTCAATAAAGCAGAAAAAGATGTTCTTCTGGAACTCTCTTGCTTTTTCCATGATCCAGTGGATGTTGGCAATTTGATCTCTTGTTCCTCTGCCTTTTCTAAAACCAGCTTGAACATCAGGAAGTTCATGGTTCACATATTGCTGAAGCCTGGCTTGGAGAATTTTGAGCATTACTTTACTAGCATGTGAGATGAGTGCAATTGTGCGGTAGTTTGAGCATTCTTTGGCATTACCTTTCTTTGGGATTGGAATGAAAACTGACCTCTTCCAGTCCTGTGGCCACTGCTGAGTTTTCCAAATTTGCTGGCATATGGAGTGCAGCACTTTCACAGCATCATCTTTCAGGATTTGAAATAGCTCAACTGGAATTCCATCGTCTCCACTAGCTTTGTTCATAGTGATGCTTTCTAAGGCCCACTTGACTTCACATTCCAGGATATCTGGCTCTAGGTGAGTGATCACACCATCATGATTATCTGGGTCTTGAAGATCTTTTTTGTACAGTTCTTCTGTGCATTCTTGCCATCTTTTCTTAATATCTTCTGCTTCTGTTAGGTCCATACCATTTCTGTCCTTGATCGAGCCCATCTTTGCATGAAATGTTCCCTTGGTATCTCTGATTTTCTTGAAGAGATCCCTAGTCTTTCCCATTCTGTTGTTTTCCTCTATTTCTTTGCATTGATCACTGAAGAAGGCTTTCTTATCTCTTCTTTCTATTCTTTGGAACTCTGCATTCAGATGCTTATATCTTTCCTTTTCTCCTTTGCTTTTCGCTTCTCTTCTTTTCACAGCTATTTGTAAGGCCTGCATAGCCAGCCATTTTGCTTTTTTTGCATTTCTTTTCCATGGGAATGGTCTTGATCCCTGTCTCCTGTACAATGTCACGAACCTCATTCCATAGTTCATCAGGCACTCTATCAGATCTAGACCCTTAAATCTATTTCTCACTTCCACTGTATAATCATAAGGGATTTGATTTAGGTCATACCTGAATGGTCTAGTGGTTTCCCCTACTTTCTTCAATTTAAGTCTGAATTTGGCAATAAGGAGTTCATGGTCTGAGCCACAGTCAGCTCCTGGTCTTGTTTTTGCTGACTGTATAGAGCTTCTCCATCTTTGGCTGCAAAGAATATAATCAATCTCTTTTCGGTGTTGACCATCTGGTGATGTCCATGAATAGAGTCTTCTCTTGTGTTGTTGAAAGAGGGTGTCTGTTATGACCAGTGCATTTTCTTGGCAAAACTCTATCAGTCTTTGCCCTGCTTCATTCCGTATTCCAAGGCTAAATTTGCCTGTTACTCCAGGTGTTTCTTGACTTCCTACTTTTGCATTCCAGTCTCCTATAATGAAAAGGACATCTTTTGGGGGTGTTAGTTCTAAAAGGTCTTGTAGGTCTTCATAGAACCATTCAACTTCAGCTTCTTCAGCATTACTGGTTGGGGCATAGACTTGGATTATTGTGATATTGAATGGATTGCCTTGGAAGCGAACAGAGATCATTCTGTCGTTTTTGAGATTGCATCCAAGTACTGCATTTCGGACTCTTATGTTGACCATGATGGCCACTCCATTTCTTCTGAGGGATTCCTGCCCGCAGTAGTAGATATAATGGTCATCTGAGTTAAATTCATCCATTCCAGTCCATTTTAGTTCGCTGATTCCTAGAATGTCAACATTCACTCTTGCCATCTCTTGTTTGACCACTTCCAATTTGCCTTGATTCATGGACCTGACATTCCAGGTTCCTATGCAATATTGCTCTTTACAACATCGGACCTTGCTTCTATCACCAGTCACATCCACAGCTGGGTATTGCTTTGCTTTGGCTCCATCCCTTCATTCTTTCTGGAGTTATTTCTCCACTGATCTCTAGTACCATATTGGGCACCTACTGACCTGGGGAGTTTCTCTTTCAGTACCCTATCATTTTGCCTTTTCATACTGTTCATGGGGTTTTCAAGGCAAGAATTCTGAAGTGGTTTACCATTCCCTTCTCCAGTGGACCACATCCTGTCAGATCTCTCCACTATGACCCACCCATCTTGGTTTGCCCCATGGGCATGGCTTAGTTTCACTGAGTTAGACAAGGCTGTGGTCCTAGTGTTATTCTTCTGCTATTCTTTATTTTTTTGTGATAAATTTTATCTCAACTTCTAATAGTTATCACACAAGGAAATTCTTAAATTAGCCATCATGTACATCTCTTTGTAGTCTGGGCTTTATTGTCATTTGCTGCAGCTTCTGAAGGACATTGCCAAAATTTATTCTATGGGGCACAGTAATTTCTCTCAGAGTCAGTGTTTCAAAGAGAAATTTTAAAAGGTTGATCTTGGTTTCCCTGGTGGCTCCACTGGTAAAGAATCTGCCTGCAATGTAGGAGGTGCAGGCTAGATCCGTGGGTCAGGAAGGAGGAAATGGCAACCCACTCCAGTATTCTTGCCTGGAGAATCCCATGGACAGAGGAGCCTGATGTGCTTACAGTCCATGCAGTCGCAAGAGGCAGACACAACTTAGCAACTAAACCACCACCACCACCACATTGTGACCAGCGTTCAATACATTATCCTTTCTCTAAATTCTTACAATGTTTTCCTCCTTTTTGTGAACAGGGTGATGGGCATGAACAGTAGCAGTGTCAAAGAAGACTTTGTCCTGGTGGGCTTCTCTGATCAGCCCAACCTAGAAAAGATACTCTTTGTGGTTGTTTTGGTAACCTATCTCCTGACTCTGATGGGAAATACAGTCATTATTCTGATCTCCTCTACAGACTCTAAACTCAGAACACCCATGTACTTTTTCCTTACTCACCTCTCCCTAGTTGATATTTGCTTTACTACCAGTATTGTTCCCCAGCTTCTGTGGAACCTAAGAGGACCAGCCAAGACCATAACAGCCCTGGGCTGTGCTGTCCAGCTCTACGTCTCTCTGGCTCTGGGCTCCACTGAGTGCATTCTCCTGGCTGTAATGGCTTTTGATCGCTATGCTGCGGTGTGCAAACCTCTCCACTATGCAGCCGTAATGAACCCACGGCTGTGCCAGGCTCTGGCAGGGGTTGCGTGGCTGAGTGGAGTAGGAAACACTCTCACCCAGAGCACTGTCACCCTCTGGCTGCCTCGCTGTGGACACCAGTGGCTCCATCATTTCTTCTGTGAGGTACCCTCAATGATTAAACTTGCATGTGTGGACATCCACGCCAATGAGGTCCAGCTATTCATTGCTTCATTGGTCTTGCTCCTTTTGCCCTTAGCACTGATATTGATGTCCTATGGACATATAGTCAAGGCAATTATTAGGATCAAGTCAGTCCAGGCCTGGCGCAAAGCCCTGGGGACATGTGGATCCCACTTGATGGTAGTGTCCCTCTTCTATGGGACCATTACAGCTGTTTACATCCAGCCCAACAGTTCTTATGCCCATACTTATGGGAAATTCATCTCCCTCTTCTACACAGTAGTGACTCCAGCCCTCAATCCTCTCATCTACACACTGAGGAATAAAGATGTGAAAGGAGCACTGGGAAGACTTTTTCACAGAGCCAGAGACCTAGGCTTATAAAAAATGAAGCTGAGCGCATAGAAGTCGATTTTTGATGGCAAAATGAAGCTGAAGGTCATCTTGTACATTCTTTGTCTAAAGAAACACTAACCTATAAGGAGCACACACAATCATCACAGTCTGCTACTCAGCCTCAGAATCATCCGTCCTCTCAACCTCTTTCCCAGGCTTCTTTTGAACCCTTTGAAGCCACTATTTCCGCACACCCTTTAATTGTCCATTATTCACATAATTTCTGTTTCTTGCCCTCCCTTCCTGCTTTTTTTCAATCTTCCTTCCCTTTTTCTACTGTTCATTCTATTTTTCCAATTGTTCTCTCCTGTATTACCCCTTGCCTCCCCTTCCCTCCTTTTTGTTGCTTCCTTCCTTTCCCCCTTTTTAGTCTTTCATTTCTTTCCATTTTTATGAGGTGCTTAACAACCATTTTCCTGGCTGCTTCTACACTATATCCCTTCCCAACAGTATTCTAACAATTCCTGGAAACAACTCTGTCTAAAAGTAATTTCCCGTTTATCACAATAAAGAGTTTTCATTTGCTGTGTGGTGTCCAGTGCAGAGAATAGACTCTAAATGTGTGGATTTTAACTCCACAACTTCCTTTCTGAGCTTGTGCAAGTTTTATTAAAGCTTTTTTGTATCATATTTACTTAGGGAATGTACATCTCTTACTTACTTATCATATTTACATATTTCATTAAACGAATGAAACATCATTATTATGTTTATTAAAAGATCCAAAAGGCAATGTAGTGTAAGTTTAAGAGGCTTTTCTTTGTTCATTTTGTAATGTAAGTGCTTGACTTAAGCTATGATTATGGAGGCATCCACTCCAAATGTTCTTAAAAAGAATCATTGCTAAGCACATGAATAGATTAAAGAGCCAGGCTTCCCCCAATCCCATACTCTTAGACTCTTTTGTTTCAGAGGTCTTGGTTGATTTTGGGTGACTGACAACTTGGGCCACTTGTTTTTCACTTCCTGCTCTTTTAATTCCCTCTCTTATGTTTTCACCAATGAAGAGGAAACCCAGAAACCCAAGGCCACCACCTTCAGCCTCATTGAAAGCAGAACCCTAGACCTGCTCTCTCTCTATCCAAGACCAGACTTGCCATGTATACTCTTGAACTTGTTAGTAATGAACCTTGTTCTTTTTTCAGGTTTCTCAGTGGTTATTGTTGAGGGCATCTTGCAATCATAAGAACCACAAAGGGCTAATCCAACCACAACACTGTTTAACCATACGCTGAGATCAGCACAAAACAATAAGTAAAGCATGTGCAAAAAATGATCAATAAATAGCAATTAACATCTTTTCAATCTTCTAATTTTCTGATCATAATATTCCCTCTGTTTTAGTCTATATATGGGTACTGTTTATGGTTATGTTCAATTTACATAGTCAATAACTAGTTTCTGTCAGGCGAGTGTATTCTCCTCGGTTTTTGTCTCATCACAACAAAGATTTGGAGTGATGGACATTAAAGCCCCCTTGGCGTGTCACAGCTCTCAGGTCTTGGACAGACCGTGTTATAGCTCTCAGGTCTCGAATGGACTGTGTTACAGCTCTTAGACAAATCAGTGTTATAGCTCAGTGTTACAGCTCTATTTTATTTAGAAGATAGCAGGAAAATCCATCTTCGAGGCGTGAGGGCACATTGATCCAAAGACTTGACAAGAAGAACGCCCCAGCACGGCGGAGAGAGAAACAGAGAGAGGCTTTTGGCTCCTCTTTTTAATGTGTTTTTTCCTACCCCCTGGGCCTGCCCTATGCAAATTGGGCTTAGCCAGGAGTGCTGTTTTACCGGAAGTCCTCACTCCCATCCTCGGACCTTCCTTTGACCTTCCATTGTTCTATTTTCGCGGGCTTTTCCCTTCCTTGTCTTTTAGCCACTGCCATTTTGGACTCCTTTTCCCTATTCTCAGTCAGTTCAGTTCAGTCGCTCAGTCGTGTACAACTCTTTTAGACCCCATGAATCACAGCATGCCAGTCCTCCCTGTCCATCACCATCTCCTGGAGTTCACTCAAACTCACATCCATCAAGTCGGTGATGCCATCCAGCCATCTCATCCTCTGTCTTCCCCTTCTCCTCCTGCCCCCAATCCCTCCCAGCATCAGAGTCTTTTCCAATGACTCAACTCTTCGCATGAGGTGGCCAAAGTACTGGAGTTTCAGCTTTGGCATCATTCCTTCCAAAGAACATCCAGGACTGATCTCCTTCAGAATGGACTGGTTGGATCACCTTGCAGTCCAAGAGACCCTCAAGAGTCTTCTCCAACACCACAGTTCAAAAGTATCAATACTTTGGCGCTCGGTTTTCTTCACAGTCCAACTCTCACATCCATACATGACCACTGGAAAACCCATAGCCTTGACTAGATGGACCTTTGTTGGCAAAGTAATGTCTCTGCTTTTGAATATGCTATCTAGGTTGGTCATAACTTTTCTTCCAAGGAGTAAGCGTCTTTTAATTTCATGGCTGCAGTCATCATCTGCAGTGATTTGGGAGCCCCAAAAAATAATGTCTGCCACTGTTTCCACTGTTTCCCCATCTATTTCCCATGACGTGATGGGACCAGATGCCATGATCTTCGTTTTGTGAATGTTGAGCTTTAAGCCAACGTTTTCACTCTCCTCTTTCACTTTCATCAAGAGGCTTTTTAGTTCCTCTTCACTCTCTGCCATACAGTTACTCATTTATATCTGGATGGAAAAATAATCACCTGAGGAGAGCTATTCTGAGAGACTGCTTCCCAGACCTGAAGTCCTCAGAAAGTCTGCCAAATAAAACAGAATTCTAAAGAAAGAGAGAGAGAGAGAGAAGGAAAGAAAATGAAAAATAATCACCTGAAAATGTGGCAAAAATAAGTTAGTCCATTTTTTTTTTTGACTTCATAATATGGAAAAAACATGTTTATTTTCTCCACTCAAAAAGTGTGACACATTTGCTTTCAATGGTGACAACAGAGCCTAAGCTGTTATTTCCAAAAGGACAAGTATAGTAATGTGGTAGTAAAGAATATTTGAACTCAGATATCAGACTCTATGTCCTGTCTCCATCATTTATTTCCCAGCTGCATAACTCCAGGTAAATCACTAAGCATTTCTAACCCTCATTTTCTCCATTTCTAAAGTGAGGACAGCCTTAGAAAGAATATAGTAAGAATTTGGTCAATGTTAGTTGTCATTAATAAACTTTGTTGGTCTTGGTGATAAGCATGGTGTCAGATTGAGTGGCCTTGATAGTAAATATATGTTTTCCCAGCATAAATTTTGTGGGTTGTCACAACTCACAATTCTCATTCTACTCACATTCTACTAGTTTCACTTATGAAAATCAAATGAGTTCTGCTTTTGACATCTCACCAAATATGTTGGTAAGTTGTTTCATTCAAACATACTTTTTTTTTTTTTTCATAGACAAGCCAATAGCAATTAGTCTACTATGATCTAATAATTGTGACTCAATTATAGTATCTAAATCTTGCTTTGATTTTGGTGGTTTTCCATTGCCAGAGCCGAGGGGGAAATGTATTCCTCATGTAAACTCTGAACAAAGATATCCCTATTCCTAGTCCACTTCACACTTGCTTATAGTTCACCTCCCAACCTCCAGACTGAATTCATCTACTGTAATAGTAACAGATGAAGTCTTTATTGGCAAGGTTCTCCTGAAAATCTGTACCAGCAGGATCCATTAATCACCTGTATAATCATCCATATTTTTTCTTTTAGTTTTTATAACTATAAGCTCTCTTTCTCCCTATTATCCTCACAGTTAACCTTTTTAATTTTCACAGTTACTTAATTTCTCACATTAAACCTAAATCAATAAGAAATTTATGCTAAAGAAAATGAACCTATGATCTCTACTATTTAAGAACTCTCCTTAAGATGAAATCATGTGCACTAAGAAGTGACAAACCAAGTCATAAATCAACATATAAGTTTATCTCTAATTTACTCAATCAGTAATAATTTATGCACCATTGTATGTTTATCACTGTGAAGAATTAGAATATCCTAGCATTATTGAAGAATAATATATAATATTCCTATAAAATATAAATTAATTGAAGATCATGATAGATGCAAAATAAAAGGGCAAGTATATCGAATATCTATGTGTTTAAGAAATTCATACTAAAGGATAGATCTATTATAATTGCTTCATAAATCATGAAATTTATTTTATAGGGGATTCCTGAGATTCCTTGGTAACTCAGATGTAAAGAATCTGCCCACAATGCAAAAGACCTGGGTTCAATCCCTGGGTTGGAAAGATCCCCTGGAGAAGGAAATGGCAACCCACTCCAGTATTCTTGCCTGGAAATACCATGGACAGGGGAGCCTGATGGGCTACAGTCCATGGTATCACAAAGAGTCAGACATGACTGAGCAACTATCACTTTCACTGTTTACTATGTAGTACTTTGAAGGAAGAGATAAAACTGAAAATATACATGGAATCAAGAAAGTTGCCTTCCAGGAAAGAATATCCTGAATCTGGTAAGGTTTAGAGGGCATCATCTTTGAAGGATGGAAATCACATCATTGACTTCCAATGATATATATCAAGAATAAAAATAATATGGCACCTTACATTTTATAATTGTATAAATCTTTGCTGAATAAAAAGTTAAGGTGCATTTTTCCAAGCTTAACATATATTTTCTATTATTTTATCCTCATAACCAGCTATCTAAGTAGATTTTTTGAAAAATGATTCTGATTAAACATAGTAAATTTAGCAAAAATATTTATTCCCATTCCTTTTTAAAAACCATAAAAATTGTATTAAATACAAAATTGTATGAATCTGTAAGAACAAATCAAACTGGAGCCCAACTATGAGCAGAGAAGAGATCTATAAACATTAGAGAGATAGGAAGTAGGTGCTTGTGTGCTCAGACACTTCAGTTATACCCAACTCTTTGAGACAACATGGACTGTAGCCCACCAGCCTCCTCTGTCTATGGGAATTCTCCAGATAAGAATACTGGAGTGGGATGCCTGATTCTCCTCCAGGATTCATCCTGACCCAGAGATCGAACATGAGTCTCTTTTTTAATCTTCTGCATTGGCGGGTGGGTTCTTTACCACTAGCGGTGGAAGACAGTAAGTGATTTATAGAGAAAAGTATGACATCTGACTGCTTTTGAAAGATTGAGAGGCAGAAATAAAACACAGCAGCCAACATTCAATGCCTCAGGAAATGCTATTTTCTCCAACTTCAAAGATATCGAGAAGTTCGCCACTTCTCTTGCTAAGACCCTGCTCTAAGTCTCCACCATCTCTCAGCTAGATTACTGTCTTAGTGTCTGTTTTTGTAATCACTTCCACACTTGCGGGGAATTCTAGGCACAACAGATATTCTGAAACTCAAGGTCAATCATTCATTTTCTTATTTCTCTTTTTAAAGCCCCAAATGTCTAAGCACAGGAAAAGCCCAAATTCTTACAGTGGCATCTCCTGACCTCATCTCCCAACTCCCTCCTGACTCACTCAGCTCAGCCTGTTGGCCTCCATGTTGTTATTAAAATACACCAGGTAAGGCCTTTGCCATTCTCTGGCTGGGAAACTTTATACCTGCTTGGCTCACTTCTTCCGCTCATTCAAGTGTTTAAATCTCACCTTCTCAAGGAGAGCTCTCCTGAGGGCTCCATTTAATTCTACCATCTGTCCATCTCATTCACTGGATGCTTCTCTTCCTACTCTATGGTTTCTTTCACCCAGAGCACTTTCCCTCTTCTGAAATACTCTACAGCATAATTTATTAGGCTTATTTGTTATTATGTTCCTCCTTCCCCTTAAATTTTAACTTCAAAGAGACAACAATCTTTGTTATTTGCCGAAGCATTCTAAGTGCATAGAGTAGTACCTAACACTCTTAAGCAATGAGTGACTATGTTTGAAAATGTTGAAATAATTTAGAAATATTCAAGAAACTGTCAGATAAAAAATCTAGAAGAGCTGAATGTACTTTCTTGTCATAACAGAAAATGGAGGTAGAGAGGATATGGAATACTAGCTACTGCTGTTTGTTTTCTTTTAACTATGTAGAAATATTTGACTTCATATTATTTACATATATCTTTGAGAAAGCATTGAATAAAAAGTCAAGTCTTATGAAAAATAAAGAGATGCATATAAAGGGAATTTGGTTAAGGTAAAATGTTGGTTTATTTAATTTCAAGCTTTGAAAGTGAGTGAAAGTGTTAGTCACTCAGTTGTGTCCAACTCTTTGCAACGTTATGGAGCCCACCAGGCTCCTCTGTCCACGGGATTCTCCAGGCAAGAATACTGGAGTGGATTGCCATTCCCTTCTCCAGGACATCTTCCCGACCCAGGGATCGAATCCAGGTCTCCTGCATTGCAGGCTTTAAGCACATTTTTTTCACAGCTGTCAACATATTCTCTTTACATCCCTCAGGAAACCTCCCATGAAGGACACCATAGTTGTATAGAGTTGTTTTGTCCTTATTATTGTTAAAAGTTTAAAAAATGTGAAAAACCTGACAAGAAATACACATAGTAAGACTATTCATGGGGCAAATAAATTTCTCCTTCACTCCTGACTCCATGATTGCACTCTGCGCTTCCTGGTATCTTCTGTACACAAACTAGCACACTTAGGATATGTGCAAATGTGTTTTTATACATACATTTATTTATACATTTATGATGATAGATAAATAAATAGCATCTTGTGTTATCAGTACCCTCCTATAACTTTTTTTCTCAAATATATATACCTTAGAGACCATTCTAATTCTGTAGCCATAGACTTGTCTCATTAATTTTAATAAATACATAATATTACTTTGTAAAGACATATTTAACAACTCCAGGGCTGGTAGTCACTTATGATGTTTGTAGCCTTTTGTTAATGCAAACAATGCTGCAGTAAAGGTCTTTGCACATCTGTCTCTGCACGCCTATGTGAGAATATCTGTCTGGGTGAATTCTGGAAATGGAAATGTTGTGTCAGTAGATGTACATTTTTGCACATAGTACATAGTCTTAAATACTCTAAAAAAAAAAAAGCTAAAGCAAAATGGTTTTCAACATGATATATTTTGCTGTATGCAATTTGATAAGCAAAAATTATTACCCATTTAATATAATTTGCATTTTTGTATGTATAAGAATAAACCATTTTATCATATATTTGAAAGTCAAGCAAAAGCCTATGTCCTATACCTTTGCTGTTGTTTCAGTTGGATTGCTTTTTTCCATACTGATTTTTTTTTTTTTTTATAATTGACATGTATATGTTGAGTTTAGCCTTTTTAGTCTTTCACATGGGACTTCCCTGGTGGCTCAGACAGTAAAGAATCTGCCTGCAGTGTGGGGGACCTGGATTCATCCCTGGGTTGGGAAGATTCCCTGGAGAAAGCAATGGCTACGCACTCCAATATTCTTGCCTGGAGAATTCCATGGACAGAGAAGATGCTTCACAAATATTTTTGGAAGTTTATCACATTTTTTTGTTTCATTTTGTGTATCTTATTTGTCTTTACAGAAATTTTTATGTAACAAATGCTTCAATCATTTTAAGCCCTGAGTTTTAGTGATTTTTTGAGTGATTGTAGATCTTTTGTATGCTATTATCATGCTTCTACACTTAAAGTTTTTATTGTTTTGGAGTTAATTTGAAGGTAGGAATTTATGATCTTTTTTTATTTTTTTATTTTATTTTTTTTTGTTTTTTTTTTGTTTTTTTTTCTCTCTGATTTTATTTTATTTTTAAACTTTACATAATTGTATTAGTTTTGCCAAATATGATCTTTTTTTAAAAATTTTAATCAGTTGGTACAATCACATTCTATTGAAAAATTCTCTTGATGACATGAAATTATAATAATATAAAGTTCTACCTTTATTGTAAAATAAACCTTCATGCACATTTGGGTTTATTTCTGAAGCCTACGCTGGACTGGAAGAAACACAAGCTGGAATCAAGATTGCTGGGAGAAATATCAATAACCTCGTGTATGCAGGTGACACCACCCTTATGACAGAAAGTGAAGAGAAACTAAAAAGCCTCTTGATGGGAGTGAAAGAGGAGAGTGAAAAAGTTGGCATAAAGCTCAACATTCAGAAAACGAAGATCATGGCATCTGGTCCCATCACGTCATGGCAAATAGATGGGGAAACAGTGGAAACAGTGGCAGACTATTTTTTTGGGCTCCAAAATCACTACAGATGGTGACTGCAGCCATGAAATTAAAAGATACTTACTCCTTGGAAGAAAAGTTATGACCAACCTAGATAGCATATTGAGAAGCAGAGACATTACTTTGCCAACAAAGGTCCATCTAGTCAAGGCCATGGTTTTTCCAGTGGTCATGCATGGATGTGGGAGTTGGACTGTGAAGAAAGCTGAGCACTAAAGAATTGATGCTTTTGGACTGTGGTGTTGGAGAAGACTCTTGAGAGTCCCTTGGACTGCAAGGAGATCCAACCAGTCCATTCTAAAGGAGATCAGCCCTGGGATTTCTTTGGAAGGAATGATGCTAAAGCTGAAGCTCCAGTACTTTGGCCACCTCATGCGAAGAGTTGAGTCATTGGAAAAGACTCTGATGCTGGGAGGGATTTGGGGCAGGAGGGGAAGTGGAAGACAGAGGATGAGATGGCTGGATGGCATCACGACTCGATGGATGTGAGTTTGAGTGAACTCCGGGAGTTGGTGATGGACAGGGAGGCCTGGCGTGCTGCGATTCATGGGGTCGCAAAGAGTCGGACACGACTGAGCGACTGAACTGAACTGAAGTGAATATAAATTCCTTTCAAAAAATTAATTTCATATCATAATCTGAAGCCAAATAAGTCAGGAGTTGAATAACCAGAATTTTTATGATAAAGAAGTACAAAGTCTGGCTTTTGGAGTTTTTTGTCCAAAATTACAGATTTAATATTTATAAACAATCATAGCAGCTATATGTCCATTACTTTTCCTACTACATATGTATTGTGAAAGAAAAAAAGAAAGGCTAATACAGCAGAGACACTGGATAAAAACATGTTGAATTTTAATTTTGACATTCGAACTGGGGAGTCTGGATTAGTATTCCTCAGTAACTTGGAGGAAGAAAAACTAGATCAAATTTAGAAGCACTAGTTTTATTCTTGGTTGAGTCCCTTGGACTGCAAGGAGATCAAACCAGTCAATCCTAAAGGAAATTAGTCCTGAATATTCATTGAAAGGACTGATGCTGAAGCTGAATCTCCAATACTGTGGCCACCTGATGCAAAGAACTGACTCACTGGAAATGATCCAGATGTTGGGAAAGATCTAGGAGAAGGAGACGACAGCCGATGGGATAGTTGGATGGCATTACCGGCTTGATGGACATGAGTTTGAGCAAGCTCCAGGAATTGGTGATGGACAGGGAAGCCTGGTGTGCTGCAGCCCACGGGGTCACTAAGAGTTGGACATGAATGGGCGACTGAACAGATTCTGATTCTACTGAACAGATTCTGATTCTACTTGGCTGTATATTTTGGGCAAGTTATTTTATTTTTCTGAGTTTTAGAATTATCATTAGCTAAACCTAAATTATCAAAATGTATACCTCTAATTTATACAGTGACTATGACTACCAAATAAATATATATATTATGTTTATTAAATAGCTTTTATAATAAATACAAATATAGAGTGAGAATGAGGAGCCACTATGGTGGTGAAACATGAAAAGAATCATAATTTAGAAAGATTACTTTTGCAACTATACCTAGTTGTCCTATTTTTCTCAGAATAGTAAGCATATGTAAAGTGTGGTTTTACCTATTTAGTATTGCATATTACTAATTTAGTTATTAATATATTGACATACATTAATGTTTTAATGAAGTGAAGTGAAGTCACTCAGTCATGTCTGACTCTTTGCGACCCCACGGACTGTAGCCTACCAGGCTCCTCTGTCCATGGGATTTTCCAGGCAATAGTACTGGAGTGGATTGCCATTTTCTTCTCCAGGGGATCTTCCCAACCCAGGGATCAAACCCAGGTCTCCCGCATTGTAGACAGACGCTTTACCATCTGAGCCACCAGGGAAGTCAATGTATTAATATAATATACTATATAAAATGTAAATTAATCTATAATATATAAAATTATATGTAATATCTACATACCATATAATCTATATTAATGTAATTATCAATATGTATTAATATAATTATTAATATGAAATGATATCAACAACCACTAAATCTTATTGGAATTGATTTGGTTTCCTCTTAGATGATTCTCCATACTGATATACCCAATGTTTGTGTATCATTAGAAACATTTTCCTGGTTGTCTTTGAGGTTGTCTCACCTTCTAGTCCCTCTGGTTTTTTTCTCCTGGACATGCTGGTGGTATAAATGTTAATTATGCTGACTCTCAGAGGTTTAAATGGAACGATGAGCCAAGATAGGAATAGCATGACGACTCCTGGGAGAGCTTCTTGTGGATCTATGAATTCTATGGATAGCCTTAAACTGGAGTTAGCTTCTTGAAGTTGACCCTTCAGTAGGTCAGAGAGAGCTTGGCTGAAACTCTGCAGAACTGAGAAGAAATGCAAACAGAAAACCAAGGTCTGGGTATTATGGTATTATGTTTCAGCCACAGGTCAGTCTCCCATAACTCCCCCACTCTGTCATGCCCTGAACAACTGATGAGTTAAAACTCAACATCAAGTAAGTGCAGAAAGAATTTGGGGAGGTAAGGACAGTGAAAAATCAAAAGTCACCTTGCTTTGTCATTGGTTGATTTATAAGATGGAGTATAGGGACGATTCAGCAGTAGAACACTAAGTGATTTTCTTTTAAATTTAAGGTTGATTCCACAGATGCATATATTTTTGTTTGAGAGGAGAACAATGAAATTAGGAAAAGTGTACAGACCTAGGATTCAAAATCTTATTTTATTCAAAGTTTTGCTTCTGAATTTTGTAGGTTTATATACTTGGGTAAGTCCTGTAACTTCTTGCTGTCTGAGTTTCTTCTCTTCTATCATTAAAAAAAAATCCTTTTTACTTTAGAAGGTTATTATGATAACAAAACAAACATACATGTGAGGAAGATTGCTATATGAGTACCAAAGCAAATATATATGTGTATTTGTGTGTATATATATATGGTTACATATATGCTTATGGAAAATTCGATATATGCTGATGTTTCTAAATCCTAGGTATACATTATTTTATTATGAGGAAAGCTATGGGAAAATGTAAATTTACTATTAGTGTTAGGTACCTTTGGGACTTTATATTTTCATTTAAATATTTTTAAGTGTGCCTTTTTTTAATCACTTTTCTAGATTAAAACTGCTATTTGTATTACAAAGTTTGTGAACAGCAAGATATTGATTTTGTGCAGATAGCAATTAAGTTCTGAAGGTCCTACTATTCAAACAAATCAAAGACTGTTTAAATCTATGACAATTTAGAACAAAGGAATCCGATAGGCAGAAAGCATGGCATTGAGATCACGGCAAAGATCCTCAGATAATATCTAAAATAAATTAGAGGTGAAATGAATACTTAAATATTGTTTTTATTTTGTCATAACATATTATATTCGAATCATGCTTATGAAGTTGTTAAAGAGTATATCAGGATGCAAACATCTATAAAAATGGCCAATATTTCCTTAAGCCATGTTTTAAGATACTTCTTTCTTGCTGCCCTTTCATTCCTTTGCAGGTCCTATTTGCTGGAGAAGCACAGATTCTTCTGTCTTCCCAGCTCCATTTTCTCATCCTCTGGGTGGTTCATCAGCATTTCCTTTAACTTCCTATTTAGACAAATTAAGCTCTACTAATCCCATAATTTTCATACATAACCAGAAAGGCAAAAACTCCCCACAGCCTTTTCCAGGCAAATTAACAACTGCTGGATTTGGTCTCACCCCTGTAATCTTTGCATCTTATTTTTTTCTGTTTCTCTCTCCTGTTGCATATTCAGAAGACACATTTAACTCATCATCTGCAATGTGCTGGACAAAACAGTATGCTCTTTGTGGCTGTGTATATCTTCTCTCTCTCATTCCCATTTTTCTTTCTTTTTTCTAAATAATTCTATCGATTCTTTTTTTTCTTTCTTTCTTTCTATCCTTGCCACATAGCATGAGACATCTTAGCTCCCTGACCAGGGATCCAACCGCATACCCCCTGCAGTGGAAGCACAGAGTCTTAACCACTGGACCACCAGGAAATTCCTTCTTTCCCTATTTTCTTTCTTCATTCCCCCCCCCAACCCCCGCTTTACTTATCTGTTGCTATCATTTTATCATCACTTATTTTATCACTATGTTTCTACATGCCTTCAATGTTTAGGAATGCTGTTATGTACTCTGAAAACCAATAAAACATGCTACATATTTTCCTTTAAAATTTTTTACTCTTCCTAGAGTAAGTATGTGATTTAATTTTATTCAAAACAGTCCAAGCTTATCTCAGAAACTTAAAGGCATGCTGGATCCATTTAGAGGGATATAAGAGAAAATAATAAAGATTGGGAAAATAGCATGGCAGTAATCTGTGAAAGGTAGGAGAAAATTTTCAGCTTTCTTTAGATTTAAAAATAGTGTCTGAGTGCAGGTAACTACAAAATGAGATCCTGAGTCTTTATTTAGCAAGAAAGCAATTCAGAGAGGGTGAATTCTACAATTGTATCTTTTATGATTCTAATTGGAAATATTCATGTGCTCATTGAGGGGCATCCTTCTATAAAGTAACCCTGCAACACATGAGTGATTTTTCTTTGATCAAAATAGATGAGGCAAAATTTGGTTCAGAAATTATATATAAAGATAAAAATGTTTCTCAATGTTGAATCAGGATCCCATGTTTTATTTCTATAATTCTGTAATCAACTGGCAATGATATCTGTGCCATATCTTTGCAAATAAAATATAATTCCAAGCATAATCATATTTCCAAGATTATATTTCTAAAGTCCCACTATCATATGATAAGAAATGGGAGAAGAAAAGACACTGGATAAGACCAGTTTTAAATGAAGAATGTTATTCTATATATAAGGATAGGATTTATAAGGGGGAGTCTCAGAAGATAATCAACTTGATTTTCCATAGAAGTTCACAGGTACTTGAAAATTTCCAGAAACATTTTTATATAATTTTACTATGTAAGTAGTCCTACTAATATTTCAGCTACTGCTTATATTTCCCTTAATATTATACAATATTATACAGTTTTTTCTTGATCCAATTATCATGCAAGCAGTATGGAGTTTGAAGTGGTATTCAAAATCCATTGATTTTGATAAGTAAAATAAATGTATTTATTGACTGATTAGTTGCATCATTTTGGGAATGAGCAGAAAAGCCTTAAAATATTTGCTCTAAGGGTAAAACAGGGTGTATTTAAACTCTGCTTTAGTTTTGGGGTATGAAATGAAAAAGTAAAGCTGTATCTTGGTTCTGTTGTGATGAAATAGCAATGAAATGGATTGAGGTCATAAAAGAAAAAAATAATAAATTCAAGGGTACTAACATAATTTAACATATAGGAAATCCAAAGGGAAGAGATTCACAGTTGTTGGTTTCAATTGAATTAAAGTTAATTCAGTTAAGTTCAGTTCATTCGCTCAGTCGTGTTTGACTCTTTGCGACCCCATGAATCCCAGCACACTAGGCCTCCCTGTCCATCACCAACTCCCAGAGTCTAGCCAAACCCATGTCCATCGAGTCAGTGATGCCATCCAACTATCTCATCCTCTGTCATCCCCTTCTCCTCCTGCCCTCCCCTTCTCCTCCTACCCTCAATCTTTCCCAGCATCAGAATCTTTTCAAATGAGCCAGCTCTTCACATGAGGTGGCCAAAGTATTGGAGTTTCAGCTTCAGCATCAGTCCTTCCAATAAACACCCAGGACTGGTCTCCTTTAGGATGGACTGGTTGGATCTCCTTGCAGTCCAAGGGACTCTCAAGAGTCTTCTCCAACACCACAGTTCATAAGCATCAATTCTTTGGTGCTCAGCTTTCTTTATAGTCCAACTCTCACATCCATACATGACCACTGGAAAAACCATAGCCTTGACTAGACGGACCTTTGTTGGCAAAGTAATGTCTCTGCTTTTTAATATGCTGTCTAGGTTGGTCATAACTTTCCTTCCAAGGAGTAAGCGTCTTTTAATTTCATGGCTGCAGTCACCATCTGCAGTGATTTTGGAGCCCAGAAAAATAAAGTCAGCCATTGTTTCCACTGTTTCCCCATCTATTTGCCATGAAGTGATGGGACCAGATGCCATGATCTTAGTTTTCTGAATGTTTAGCTTTAAGCCAATTTTTCACTCTCCTCTTTCACTTTCATCAAGAGGCAATTAAAATGTAGTAAATGCTTAGTATATTTAACATACACTCTTACCTCTATTATAGGCTTACTCTTTAAGAGTATACAATCCATCTGGTCAGGAAAATAGGACAGGTACAGAAACAAAACAAATTACATATATATATATATATATATATATATATATATATATATATAATTTTTATAAAATATGGAGTGTACCAAAAGAGAATTACAAATAAAGTGCTCTAGAGAATTAGAAAAGGAGTGCATAGTCACTCAGTTGTGTCCAACTCTTTGTGATCCCATGGACTATAGCCCACTAGGCTCCTCTGTCCACTGGATTTTTCAGGCAAGAAATACTGTAGTGGATTGCCATTTCCTTCTCCAGGAGATCTTCCCAAGTCAGGGACAGAAAAAAAGGAAAGTGGGGAATAATTTAGAACACTTTAGTACTTGAAATGGCTCTTACAGGATGGAAAGCAACAACGGTGTCTCATATCAGCATAAATGCCAGTGAGAGAATAAAAAGTTTGGATAAAATGGAATGGTTTGAGCCATGATTATAGGAGGCATTGAATCTAAGTCTGCATTTTAATAAAATGTGTTATAATGTGGAGATTCACTGCTGAATTTTGAGCTGAGATGTGTGTGCATGATCAGATTTGAACTAAGGAAAGACTGTTCTACAAACATGTTAAGATGCTTTGAAGATGAGAGAGCCATTGCAAGTGAGGAGACCACTTTGAAAACTAGAGGCCATGGAATATTGAATTATTTTCTCTGTGTCTGTTTTATTTTTTTTTTCTGTGTCTGTTTTAACTTTTCTGTATAGATATAAATTTAATGGATAGATGCAAGAGACAATGTTAAAGAATAGTTGGTCCAGTCTGACAACTTGGCTGACACATCGACAATTGTAATTCAAAGATGACAATTAGGATCCCAAAAGAATTGTGATTTTATAACCAGAGCAAAGAAATCAGAAGTGTGAGATGGATGGGTAAGAAGCTCTGTTTAGAGTTAACAATTCTGAGCTTTGGGCTGTGAAGCAAGCACTTCTCCCTATAATTTCTCACTGTCACTCACCGTCCCCCCTCCCCTGCCACACACACACTAATTCCACAGTTGAATGACACCAATGTGAAAAAAAAAAAACCTGACCAACTAAATCCAATAATTCTACCACATTAAGGGCACAAGATTATAATGTAAGGCCAATTAGGAGAATCAGAAAAATAAGTAATCAGAGGTTCCAGGGCTATTTTCCTAGTAGTCACATCATATTTATTATCTGTCAGTATTTATTAATTATCTGTTACAAATAGCATTCTACACTGTTTATAGATGCACAAAAATAAGGAAAGTCCAATATTTTAGGGAATTCATAATTTGGGAAAGAAATCATAGTTATTGAATTATTAGCATATGAAAATAACTGAGTTTACATTAATTCACTTAGTCCTATGAGATACATATAATTATGCTCATTTTAGAGAAAAGAAGATTGAAGTACAAAAGGATTAAATGACATTTCTAAAGTCACTCATCTGGTACACTGGGATTTGAAGGAAGAAGGAAAATGTCTTTTATAAAGTAACTTAAAATGCAAAATTTGCCATAACCAGAGAATCAAACCTAAAGAGATTTTAGAGAATAAAAAATTAATCACTAGAGTTTCCTTCAGAAATTTATAATAAAGGAATCGTGTAATTTCGATGGGGGAAGAGTGAGATAGAGGCACCTCAAATGGTAGAAATATTATAATTAATAAATTAGAAAACAAAATAAGAAAGGGAGAGGGGGAAATGTTTAATGTGTTCATAATTATCTTGAGGAGTTAGAAATTTGTATATAAAAATAAGAGAAATTTACTTAAAGGAGCCAAGTATTTGAAACTCTTTCTGGTGTTTTCACTCAGGTTAGAAATTGATCAAATTTATTTAGATATCTGTTGAGTAGCGTTTCAGAGCAAGCAAGTTTCCAATGCTTGATTGTTTTGTGTGTATGTTATCTTGTTTGAATGTTTTGTTTCTTCCTCCTACTTTCAAATTTTCTTAATAGGATCAACACTAATGCTTGGAAGAGGTAAAAGGAGTCCTGATACTCCATATTTTCACTGTGCAAAATCTATGACATGCTCCAGTTCCCATGATGTTTCTGACTAGGATCAGTTTGAGGAAGATGAAGATACCAAAACGCCTTGGCTCCCCCTGGACTGCTGATCCACCTGCCTTCTTCATGCTGTCCTTTGCTCAACCTATATTTGGGAAAGTCTGCCTTCTTGCAATCTGTTTTCCTCAATACTCTGATGTTTCTGTTAAATATTCATAACAAGTAGGGCTGATGGTAGTTCTATTGAAACTTTTTAGAAGAGAATATAACAAAATTCAAAGGAATGATAACTAACCAGAAGACACTCATCACATAAGGAAAATTTCCCAATTACTTTGCTGGCTCTTTTTATTCTTTTATTAATAATCTTTCACTAGTACACTGATAATGTTGGCTTGATATTTCATCATAATTAGAATATAGATGCAGATTAAAGCAGAAATGAGAGTTTCATCTCAGCATCTCTGGCTTTTAGTTTCCAGTGGCTTCCTTTTATCATTGATACCTATCCTTAGAGAAGTGGGTGTTTAGAGGTCTCAGCTGGAATTTCTCCCATCAGTGCCAATATGTGGGTCAGTAATCAGAGCTCACTAGATGATTTTATCTTATTGGGATTTTCTGATCGATCCTGGCTGGAAACACCACTCTTTGTCATCCTTCTGGTGGCTTACATCTTTGCCCTGTTTGGAAATATCTCTGTTATCCTAGTTTCCTGCCTGGATCCCCAGCTGGACAGTCCCATGTACTTTTTTGTTTCTAATCTATCCTTTCTGGATTTCTGCTTTACTACCAGTACTGTCCCACAGATGCTAGTCAACCTTCGGGGACCAGAAAAGACCATTAGCTATGGCGGTTGTGTTGCCCAGCTCTATATTTCCTTGGCCTTGGGTTCTACGGAATGCATACTTCTAGCCATCATGGCTTTTGACCGTTATGCTGCTATTTGCAAGCCCCTTCGCTACCCAATCATCATGAACCAGAGACGCTGTATCCACATGGCCACTGGGACCTGGATTAGTGGCTTTGCTAACTCCCTTGTGCAGTCCACTCTCACCGTGTTGACCCCAAGATGTGGACAGAGGGTGATAGACCATTTCTTCTGTGAAGTTCCTGCTCTTCTGAAACTAGCTTGTACAGATACCCATGTGAATGAGGCTGAGCTCAATGTGCTAGGGGCTTTGCTACTTCTGGTGCCCCTCTCCCTCATCCTGGGCATTTATGTGTTCATTGCCCAGGCAGTAACGAGAATCCGCTCTGCTGAAAGTTGCTGGAAGGCCTTTAATACCTGTGCTTCACATTTGCTGGTGGTCTCTCTCTTCTACTTTACAGCCATCAGTATGTATGTCCAGCCTCCCTCTAGCTATTCACGGGACAGAGGGAAGATCATGGCTCTCTTCTATGGAATCGTCACACCCACACTCAATCCATTTATCTATACACTGAGGAACAAGGATGTGAAAGCTGCCCTTAGAAGGGCACTAACTAAGGAATTTTGGGCCAGGACAAGATGATCTTTGAAGAGAAGACCTAAGAAGTAAGGCTGACTGGTTCTGCCTTTTAAAGAAGATTTCAGACATGGAGACGAGAGGACGGTGTCATAAAGTTCACAGGTGAAACAGGACAAAGAAAGAAACCATCAACTCTTAATGATCTCCACACAGCCCTTATCTACTTTTCAGACTATCTGTTTTTGCAATATTGGATCTTACCAAGTCATATCAATTTTTTCCCTAACCCTTATGACTAGTTAACTTAGTTTCAGAGGAAAAACCTGGTGTAATAGATAAAGAAAAGATATTTAGAAAGCTTTAAAAGGTATATTTGGCATAAACTCTTCCTAAGTGAATCCCAAGTAAACTGGAAATGACCCCATGCTTTTAAAAATGCCATACTATGCTGAGTTAACTTTAACCAACATGTATTGACAGCATTTAGTCGTCTTCTAACAGTCACTGTCCAATTATGTCATCCACCAAAGGCCCCAGAGGCAAGTGAAATCAAGAAACATTTAGGTCAAAACCATATAAGACAGACATATGCAAAAGGAAATACATAAAAATTTTATACTCAGTGATTTTAAATGTTACTTTTGCCATAAACCTGAGCCAGTCTTACACTGGTATGATAAACAACAATGAGGTCAGGGCAAATACAAATAGAACTTACTGTGGAGGAAGAGAGAAAAAGCAGAAAGATGCTTTGAACAATGAACAATGATGGAAAAACCGAAGGCCGAAAATATTCTAACTCAAGAAAACTTACTAGTAATTTATGAGTTTAAAGAGACAACTTCCTTTACCACTTGACTGGGTAAGTTGGGCCTAGTTCAATGTAGGCGTTATGAGGAAATCACGTTGAGTTTAAAGCCTTGCTTGACTTCTTAGCTTTACTTGAAAAAAAGATCTTATAGCCAACTGCCTTGCAAATATGTATTAGTTAAACATGCCTAAAGAAAAGAGAGTGAGTTCAGTAAAAACTCAACATCATTGCCTGGAATGCAAATCAAATATTTTTCTTCATTAATGAGTATATTTATCCCCATAGATAAAGTGATAAACATATGTGTGCCTTTTGGTGAAAACCATTCATTATCTTTGACTATAGTTTTTTGCCACCAAATAGGGACATTAACACTTGCCTTAATTCAAAGGTGCTTGAAATTGCCTTTCTTAGCAAACTTTAAATTTAATATGTAATACTATAGTTCTGTGGCCCATAAAACAAATCTAAATAATAAAATTTTAATTCTAAATTCATAGAACTGTACATAATTCTTTTCCCATATGGGTCATTACAGAGTATTATTCTGAGGATCAGTAGAATTTCTGCCAATCTCTCTTTTATAGTACATATCCCCAAACTTTCTTTATAAAATCATCCTTTCCAAAATACATTTAACCATTTTTACTTATTTTAGTCCTCTAGTTATTTCAAAGTAATGAATCACAGTCCCTTAATAAGGTAATCTCTAAGGTCTTGATAAACATGAATTTCTCGAAACCCATCAGTGTGTTTCATCAGATTCCTGAATTTTGGAGAATAAATACAATGGATGGTATGAATTCTGGAATCTGAATTAAATTGGTATATGACTAGGAACATTAACAATCTATGTGCATTCAACACTGCCAAAAATAATGTAAATTTTTGAATCGCAAATACTGAAGACAGGATGTAATTAAAATATGCAAAAACTCTCCCTCCCAAAATAAAATATTCCAGTAAATCAAGATCACCTCATAAAACGGAATATTTTATATGAATTTCTCTTTTCTCCCCACATATCAGTAAGAATCTTGGCATTTTCCTACTCAGCATATTCGACTGCATTTAGAATTTGTTTTTCTGACAACACTGGTTAACCCCAATCACATAAGATGTCCTTCTTTCAGGTGGGTTCTATTTGAATACTTTATCAATGCATTGCCTTTCAATATAAGTCATTCCCAAGCCCATATAACATTCATATTTGTAATTTCTCAGATTACTGCAGATTTCTCTTTCATGCTTTGGACATGATAAATGTTCAGTAAATGCACCCAACATGATTGAATCTAGAACTGTTCCTTTTTCTTTTTTTTTCCACTGCAACCCTCCCATCTCCTCCTAAAGAGAACAATGCAAAGATCTACTTCCTGTCAGTTAAGTACAGTGAAGAATTCTGCTTTCTGTGGTCCAGTTGGAAGACAGATGAAGCTAAAATATAAGGAAATGGATTTTTTTTCTTTTTCTTTTTTTTAAAATTTAAATTTATTTATTTTAATTAGAGGCTAATTACTTTACAATATTGTATTGGTTTTGCCATATATCAACATGAATCCACCACGGGTGTACATGTGTTCCCAATCCTGAACCCTCCTCCCACTTCCCTCCCCATACCATCCCTCTGGGTCATCCCAGTGTACCAACACCAAACTTCCTGTATCCTGCATCGAATCTTGACTGGCAATTCGTTTCTTACATGATATTATACATGTTTCAATGCCATTCTCCCAAATCATCCCACCCTCTCCCTCTCCCACAGAGTCCAAAAGACTGTTCTATACATCTGTGTCTCTTGCTGTCTCGCATATAGGGCTGTCATTACCATCTTTCTAAATTCCATATATATACATTAGTATACTGTATTGATGTTTTTCTTTCTGGCTTACTTCACTCTGTATAATAGGCTCCAGTTTCATCCACCTCATTAGAACTGATTCAAATGTATTCTTTTTAATGGCTGAGTAATACTCCATTGTGTATATGTACCACAGCTTTCTTATCCATTCATCTGGTGATGGACATCTAGGTTGTTTGCATGAAAAGATGCTCAGCATCACTCATTATCAGAGAAATGCAAATCAAAACCACAATGAGGTACCATTTCACGCCAGTCAGAATGGCTGCGATCCAAAAATCTACAAGCAATAAATGCTGGAGAGGATGTGGAGAAAAGGGAACCCTCTTACACTGTTGGTGGGAATGCAAACTGGTATAGCCACTATGGAGAACAGTGTGGAGATTCCTTAAAAAACTGGAAATAGAACTGCCATATGACCCAGCAATCCCACTGCTGGGCATACACACTGAGGAAACCAGAATTGAAAGAGACACGTGTACCCCAATGTTCATCACAGCACTGTTTATAATAGCCAGGACAAAGAAATGGATTTTAAAGAAATGAAGGTTCCTAGTTAGATTAGAGAAAGAAAATCTGTTTCCTCAATTCTAACAAAATCTGGAAAAGTATACTAAACTTAAAAAAAAATTTTGATAACAGTGTTTGTCACAATTCATGATCCATTTTTACACAGGACTTCATGTCACTATATTAATAATATAATATATATGCTAATATTTATATTTAAAAAGTTTATAGTATTAATTCTTGATAAAGCAGTGTATTTCTCAGAGCTTGTATGTTGTACTTCTCAGAGGGTATTTGAGGTTGTTAAATAAAAATGCTACATCTTCTTGAGTTTATTAGTTTTGCTTGAAAGTCTAGATAAAATTTAAATAAATGAACACTCAAACTACTATCTTGTATTGGAACAAGTATGGATCTATTATGCTGTGGAAGTTGCATACATTTTTAAGCAAAAACATGGGACCACAAAAAAAATTAGCACTGCTGTTGGAAGTTGCTTCCTATATGCCCCCCGCAAATCCTAAGGGTATGTTTTGATTTACCTTCAATATTACAGACATATCAGAGCAAAAACTTGAGACTTAAAAAAATTCTGAATTTTTAATATTTTTACATAAATGATATCTGCTATTTTAGAATTTTATACATTAAAATACACAGTTAAATGAATTACAGTACAGGTACTATCAAGCAGGCAAATAAATATAGTACAATGCTGAAAACAAAATTAATGAAAAAATTTAAATATTCTTACAAATATTACTAAAACATCAGTAAATTTATTACATTTTATATTAGTAAATTTTATAAATAGCAAGTCATTAAACTGAAAAATATTTTGTGATATAGAAAGAGCAGTAGGAAGCATATTCAACAAGGTAAAATTATCTATTTCAAAACAAAGTCTAGTGTCTATTTATTAGAGGAGCACTAGAAAATTCCCAACGATGTCAAAAACAAATCAAGGCTTAGATAATGTGGCACTACACAGATTCCTCTTTCCTACCATGTGTGAGATCCCATTTTAACATCTACCTTCTAATTCCTCTGCGGTGACTTCCCTGGTGGCTCAGACAGTAAAGCATCTGTCTACAATGCGGGAGACCCGGGTTTGATCCCTGGGTTGGGAAGATCTCCTGGAGAAGGAAATGGCAATCCACTCCAGGACTATTGTCTGGAAAATCCCATGGGCAGAGGAGCCTGGTAGGCTACAGTCCATGGGGTCGCAAAAAGTCGGACACGACTGAGCAACTTCACTACTATTCACTACTAGGGAACAGGCAGAGGAAGAAAACTGGGTGAAAACTCAGCAGGAAACATGAATATGCGGGCCCTCCTCCAGGACGCCTTACTCAATTCTATTTAAATAACATACAGCTGACCCTTCAACCACACAGGTGTTCATCTGCCTATAATTTACAGACAGCCTCTTGAATCCTCCGTTCCTAGACTCTGCAGATTTAAGCAGCTTCAGTACTGGTACAGCGCAGTAGTACTTACTATTGAAAAATATCCACATATAAGTGAATCCAATTCACATATAACTGAATCAAATTCCTTTGGGACCACATAATTCAGGAAAATAAAATGTGAGTCTAAGTGATGCGTGTCTTTTCTGGATTGACACAGTTTTTAAAAAAACACTTTTTCCTACTTCTTGCACTCTTCCTCTATGCCATATTTTGAGATGACTGGATCCCAAGATAGATAAAATCTGGATCCCCCAATTATTGGAAAGAAGGAAAGAAGCACCAACTTCCCAAGTCAGATTTTATGTGCATAGGAAATACAGTGGTGGTGGTGGAAGTCACTAAGTCGTGTCCAACTCTTGGGACCCTGTGGACCCTGCCAGGCTCCTCTGCCATGGGATTTTCCAGGCAAGGATACTGGAGTGGCTTGCCATTTCCTTCTCCAGGGGATCTTCCCAACCCGGGAATCGAACCCAGGTCTCCTGCATTGCAGGCAGATTCTTTACCAACTGAGCTACGGGGGAAGCCCAAGTATTTTGTTTTAAACCACTGGGATTTGGAATTGATTTATTACTGCAACAAAACCTATGTTACCTTGACTAATATGAGTACCATACACATAAAATCCCAAATGTAAGAAATTGTATTATTTAAATATAATTGTTAAAAAAACACTTAAAGCTGATACCTGCAGTAAATATTGTAGTTAGGTAAAATAACAGTATTCCCATTATGAATCATGTAAAATTACTAGAAATATAAGCCACTTTTGTTCATGCTGCGCTTTACAACAATAGTCCTGTTTATAAACATAAGCCAGCACATGATTTTCTGAGTTAGAATTATAAAATTTAAAATCCCTAAATTTCTTTCTAAATCTACAGCTTGATTGGTGAGAGTGTTACATAGAGAACACAAACCAGCAAGCAGGTTTAAAGTCGTATTTCTTACATTAGTTGAACTTGTACAGAAAGATGGCACTACTAATACAAAGGTATCCAACTGAAACTTTATGACTCTTTTTACCACAAATACTTTGATTTTTCATAAAGTAAATTCTGGGGAAATTTTTCAGTTAATAACTACATTGGACCATAGCCTTAGGACCACTCGCTTATGGCAATAATTCTACATGAATCAATCTTAAGAGTTACTTTAATTTTCTAGATTAAGGAGTAGCAGAAGAAAAAAGAAACCTGTTAAACGAGTTCTAGTATTTTAATCCTTGGTATTCAGAAGGAAAAATAGAGTGGGGATAGTTAGGTCTTTCTCCTCAATCACACAGCACTAGGTTTTAAGTCAGCAAATCCTTGAAAGTAAAAGGTGAATGAGATTTCAGGTCTTAAATTCCTCACTCATTTGTCTGTGACATGTTCTCAGACCATAATAAATTATACGAGAAATCAGCAACAGAAAGATAACAGGAGGATATCCAAGCCTTTGAAATTTAAGTAATAGTCCTCTAAGTAATCCATGGATCAAAGAGAAAATCAAAGGAAATTAGATAGTATTTGGAAGTAAGGGAAAATAAAAACGCCACATATCAAAATTTGTGGGATGCAGTGCTTAAAGCGTAATACTTATTATTAAATGTTCATTTAAAAAAAGAATAAAAATCTCGAATCAATAATCTAAACTTTTACCTTAAATAAAAAACTAAAAAAGAGAAACAAAATGAACCCACACAAAGTAGAAACAAGGAAATACTAAAGAACAGTATAGAATTCTGATTTAACCCTCCCTGCAACATTTCCCCTTTGGTAACCACAAATTTGCTTTCGGTATCTGTAAGTATGTTTCTGTTTCATAGATATGTGCATTTATTATCTTTTTAAAATGAAATTCTATATATGAGTGATATCATATGATATTTTTCTTTCTCTGAGTTACTTCACTTAGTATAAAAATCTCTAGGTCCATCATGTTTCTGCAAATAGCATTATTTTGCCTTTTTTTTTTTTTACATTTAGGAGTAGATGCAAGAGTAAACATTTAAAAATTTTTATCTTATTGTTTAAAAGGTAGATCTCATGTTCAATGTTCGTACCACAATTTTTTTTAAATGCTTTTCCCATTATCATAGGATTTGAAAACAGAATACGTTCAATTTTGGATGTATTACCCATCTGTGGTAGCCTATTGTTAAAATGGTGAGTGGATTATCAGGTTCAGTTATTTTAGAAAAGATATAGTATTTGAATGAAGCCTAGACTCAATGACAAAGAAGTTGTCTTTTAACTCTAATTACTTTTGATTCTGTAATTTTGTATGCATTTATGTAACAATTACTAAACATTCTCTTTTTAAATGAGATCCATACAAACATGCGTGACTTCATGGGTGACCAATAAAGTTAAAATTGATCTTTCTTACTAGAGAAACTTAAGTCTGAACTTATACTGTAGAAAATAAACTGTATATGTTGTAGCAGAATCTAAGATTCAGTTCAACCGAGATGATAATTAACTACTTTTCACTGAAGCAATCCTTGAGGGACAGGTCCATGAAGTCCCATGCTTGAACTCACAGTGTTTACCTGAAACATCAACCACACTGAAAAGTTTGTTCCCTAGTGCCAGGGCAGCACTGATTTCATGGGCTGTCCATAGGCTCATGGGTATCAAGGGCTCAGTGGGAAGTTAAAATGTCTCTGGGTCTATGCTCACTGTTTAATCTTATATGAAAACATCTCAGTCCTTTCCCTACATGAAAATTACAAAGATCAAGCCGCCAGCTCAATTCTAGAATAAAGATGTCCACTTTTAGGATTAAAAGAGATTGGTTCCTACTGACGAAGATCAGCTCTGGTGAGTGAAACTTCTCTATATTTTATGAAACATTTTATAGCTGTGCTCCAAAATTTCTATATTTCCTTTCACATTTCATTTTTTTTTTTAAGAATTTTTAAGTACATTTTATTAAGAATGTATCCCTTTGATAAGATTATGCTTCAGGAGGCTTTTAATGCCCTTGACATAAGCTGTACACATTATACAAAAACAAGGAAACCACGAAAAAAAAATCAAGGTGAGCAAAACCATTTAGGGACAAACCTTATTTAAATTATACACAACTCAATGAAATATTCTTACGGAAAATATATAAATACTTTTCTTTCTATGTTACAGTTATACAATATAAATCAGATTTCAATGTCTGTTCAGTGACCTACAAACACCAGAACCTCCAAATATGTAGCAGCGTATTACTAAATAAAAAAGAAGAAAATTATGTGGTTAGGGAGCATTAAGTCTGAGTTTTTTTCACAGTCCCTTACCACTTTTCAAAACTAATTTACATCATTTGTTTTACAATGCAGCTTTAGGATTTCTGACAGGCCAATAATGGAACATTTTTCAACTATTATCTATGAAAGTTTTTAATCTCCCCCCTCCTCTGCCCAAAGACTTTGCATTTTGTGCTAAATCAACCTATTTTGTTTGTTTTTTAAACCATGTTTTTCATGCTTTTGTACCCATTAGTCCTCCCAAATGCTTCTAGCAAATCCACAAATGACCCTCACAATGGTAAATTTTATACTTTTATTGTTATTTTAAATTTCCTTTCTTACATTAATGAATCTACTGTACATGGGGGCTTCTCTGGTGGCTCAGTGGTAAAAAAAAAAAATCTGCCTGCAATGCAGGAGGTGCAGGAGATGCGGGTTTGATCCCTGGTTTGGGAAGATCCCCTGGTGTTGGGGGCCAGAGTGAGGTACTCCGCCCATGGCAAAGGTCATGAGGAAGGAGGCTCGACATACGCAAAGGCGGGATCGAGCCTCAGGAGTCCCCCTGGAAATCCCCGAGCGTCTACCCCCATAACCAGAGCCTGCCTACTTTACTACTTTGTGCTCTTACCTACACCTCTGACTTTACGGGGGGCTGTCCCCCACCACCTCTTTCGGAGAAGGAGTTAACCTAGAGCTCCAGTCAATAATAATTCCTGGGCGTGATAAGAGTGTTTTAACCTATAAACTCCTCTGAAGGTTCTCTGGCCTGCCTGACAGGCTTGTCCGGCCACATGTGATCGCTCACAGCCTCCCAACCGTGAGAGGCACAAGATGCTTTAAACCTTCTAAAAACAGGTTCCTTAGAAAAGTTAGAAAACTATTAGTATAAGTATAATGGGCTAATTAGAAATTGTGTTGGCGAAGGGTTTTTCATTTGTTGAGCCAATGTTTGTTGCTAAGTCTCCATATCCCCTGCCCTTACACACATTAATGAATATATAGAATTAACCTTTGATATTAATCACGTTAGACCTTAGGCTAAGTAAATTCTTTCCTTAACTAAAACCCACTACACCCTCACCCTATAGGAGTGTAACTTTACTTGGGTGGCGTCTGTTTTGAGAATAATCAGCCCTGGAGAAATAAGTGTCCTGATTGACCGCTGTCACAAGGAGAGGGTCGTAAATTGTCAGCAGGCCCCCCTGGCCAGAAGATGATGTAACACCCCTAAGACCTCTGTATACATTTGTATGAAGCACCTGACTTTGATAAAAGTCAGGACTGCTGACCCCGCGTGACTTTTGCATAACATCTCAGTGTATAAAAGTAGACCATGGAAAATAAAGAATTGGGATCAGTTTCTCGAAATACTGGTCTCCCCATGTCGCTCTCTCTCTCACTCTGGTTGAGTCTCCATCTGGAGCGCGGAACCCACCATGCTTACTAATTATGCCTGGGCTTCTAAGATCCGACCGGGGAGGCCTCAGTGTCTCCTCTCCTTCGGGAGAACGGAAGGACGCCTGCGGCCTACGTAAGTGGTGCAAACTTCTTGTCTTGAAGTTTTATTGGTCTCCCGCGTAAACCAAGCTACTCAGCCTCTTTTCTCCACTGAATTTTCCTACTGAGCTATCCTCATCCTATTACTCTTTATATCTTTGATAAAATACTTAAATAAATAGGTCGCCGACGCCGTCCCCGCTTCGAATACCCTGGATCAGCCGGGGCAGGACCCCGGCACCCTGGAGAAGGACATGGCAACCCACTCCAGTATGCTTGCCTGCAGAATCCCTTAGACAGAGGAACCTGGTGAACTGCAGTCCACAGGGTCACAAAGAGTCAGACACAACTGAAGCAACTTAGCACACACTGTACATTTTTTTTTTAAACATCTGTCTTCCATTGGCTCTATGATGTCACTCCTTACAGGTGTTCTTCTGTAAATATTCTTTCTCAGTCTGACTCAGTCCTCTTCTCTACATCTATTTAAATTTGATGGCATCTAAAAATCTATCCTCAGACCTCATTTCCATTCTTTTTTTTAACTCAAAAGTATTCTTGTAAGAGCACTCTTACTGAATTGGGGGTGTTTCAAGCACTGCCATAGTCTTCTGAGTTCCAAATCCTCATATCTAACTTTATGGTTGGCACACCTCTGACTGGGATTCTCCCATCAGAACTCATTTCTTCTCCCAGTCATCTCCCTGTCACTGTTATCTGTTTCAAAAAATAGGAAAATTTATCTTTCATCTGCACATTCATCTTATCTGCTTATTATCTCTCCAGAAAGTTCTCATAACTTTTTTCAACCTATGTGAAGCTGTTGATCACATTTAGAAGTTCAATTTTTGAAAAAAAGGCTAAAGATTTTTCTGAATTAAATATTACCACATTCCCATGAAGATAAATTTGTCTTGATTTTAGTAGCTCTTTGCTGAGTACACTTAGTTACTTGACTAATAACTGTATCAATATCATACATTCTTTCCTGCTGTTCTTTGGCTTCCTAAACAGAGTCATCCTTGCTATCTTCAGAGTGACATGGCCAACCTGACCTCAGTGAGTGGATTCCTCCTCGTGGGGTTTTCTGCTGACCGTAAGCTTCAGATTTTACACGCACTGTTGTTTTTGATGACATACCTGCTGGCCTTGACAGGCAACCTCCTCATTATCACCATAACTACCTTGGACCATCGCCTCCATTCCCCCATGTATTACTTCTTGAAGCACCTCTCTTTTCTGGACCTGTGTTTCATCTCTGTCACAGTCCCCCAGGCCATCGCAAATTCACTCATGAATAATGGTTACATTTCTCTTGATCAGTGCATTCTTCAAGTTTTCTTCTTCATAGCTCTGGCCTCGTCAGAAGTGGCCATCCTCACAGTGATGTCTTATGACCGGTATGTAGCCATCTGTCAACCACTGCAATATGAGACCATTATGGACCCCTGTGCCTGTAGGCATGCAGTGATAGCTGCGTGGGTTGCTGGGGGCCTCTCTGGGCTCATGCACGCAGCTGTTAACTTCTCCATACCGCTCTGTGGGGAGAAAGTCATTCACCAATTCTTCTGTGATGTTCCTCAGATGCTGAAATTAGCCTGTTCTTATGAATTCATTAATGAGATTGCAGTGGCTGCATTCACAACCTCAACAGCATTTATTTGTTTGATCTCTATTGTGCTTTCCTACATTCGCATCTTCTCTGCAGTGCTGAGAATTCCATCAGCTGAGGGAAGAACCAAAGTCTTCTCTACCTGCCTACCCCACCTATTTGTAGTCACCTTCTTCCTCTCAGCTGCAGGCTTTGAGTTTCTAAGACCTCCTTCTGATTCCCAGTCAGCTATGGATCTCATGTTCTCCATCTTCTATACTGTGATACCTCCAACGCTCAATCCAGTTATCTATAGTTTACGGAATGAAGCCATGAAAGCGGCTCTGAGGAAGATACTGTCAAAAGAAGAATTCACTCAGAGAAAGATGCATTTAAAAGCCATTTTTAAACTCTAAAGTACCATACAAATAAAAGGTACTGTTACTATGTTTCAGACTGTAGGAGGAATAAATCTGATTTCTTTCCAGAACTCCCTTCTAACTTTTCCGTTCTTTATAGTCTTCTCAAAACATAATTCTTCAGAATTTAAGATGCTATGGTTCTAGGGATATTGGTCTTCTTTCCACAAGTTCAATTTTTATTTTTAGGCATCTTACAGCATTTTTTCTGAAATAAAAGAGAAAAGGCAATTCGTTTGGGACTTGGTGAGCATAATTTAAAGCTGGCTTTTAGAGATACATGTGTATAGCTGAGTCCCTTCATTGTTCACCTGAAACTATCACAACATTGTTAACAAATAGATTCCAGACTGCTGCCAAATAAGCTGATTGCGTTCATGAGATAGTGTATCTATGGTGTATTATGTGATTTCCAACAGACCTCCAGGTTTCTTTTGTGCATTAAGTACCCATATTAATTTTCCCTTCCTTTTATGTATTATAATAGCTTTCCCCATACCTATTTATTCAGTCTCTAATAAATGTCAGGTATATTACATACATTTTCCTTTTAATTTTATCAAGCAACTGTTCTACCTATGCCCCATTCTGTCAATTAGGACACTAAATTTAGAGGAGATTAATTTCTTGAGACTTCTCAAAGAATAGCAAATATGTGATTCAAAGTAATATTTGTCTGATTCCAAGCTCACTTATTTGCCTCTACTCATTGCAAATGATTTGTTTCTCCATGTGTGTGCATGCTAAGTCATTTCAGTTGTGTCCAACTCTTTGCGACCCTACGTGAGTATACGTGTTTTTGTATCATCTGTAAAAATAAGCATATTCTACTATTATACACTAATGAGATAGCCTTCAGCAGAATGCTGTTGTAGCCTTTAAAACAGTAAATCTATGTCCTTACAGCTTCAGAAGAAGCCTTTGTAATATAAATTGAATAAATTTATAGTCATATGATTATTACTGAAAAATATTAATAAAATATATAAAAGATGGTAAGAGAATTCAGAAATTACAAAACAGCATCATGGACTTACATTCATTTTTAAGTATACTTATAAAGTAGTTGCATATATTTAAATAATAAATTTATTATTTATAAATTATATATTATTTATAAATAATAAATTTAATGGACTGAGCCTTTTTATGAGATTTTCAGGTACTGTTGCTAAATTTGTTTTAGGATCTTTTAGTAGATAGTTTTATATTTATTAGAGACCACAATGGTTGCCCAAAATAGCTGTTCTAAATCTGAGATGCAATGCATAGGCCTCAATTTCTATAAACAATGATTTCTAGTTTCCCAGGACACGTGACATTAAAAATTTCTTTTAATGTTTAAAATCTTGTTTGCCTTTCTGGAATGCATAATTTAACTATTACAGCAGCTCTCTAAATGTGGCATTCAGTCCATCAGCAGCAGCATCAGGCAGTTTGTTAGGCATTCAAATGTATGGAGGTAACATGAAACCTTCTGAATCAGAATTACTAAATGTAAGGTTTAGGTACCTGTTTTATCAAGCTCTCCAGGAGATCCATACCTCTGCTAAAGTTTGCAAACCGCTGAACTAGGAACAAAATCCCCACAGTTTACCAAGTCACTCCCCCTCTGTGTGAAAAGTTTCGAGTCCCAGGTGACAGAGAAGGAGAGAAAATGAAATAGTCTCATCATTCAGTTCAGGCTTCCATTACAAAAGATGGGGGGATAAAAATCCCAAAAGCAACAGAAACCTTGGGTTCTCAAGGGAAACAACCTGTTTTAAAAGATGTCATTATAGATGAGAAAGGTCAGAATTTTGTGATCAGCTTTCATAACTACCAACACACCAATAGTGGCTGTGGTAAGTTTTACAATCTTGAATGAGGAAAGAGAAAAATGTTTTATGGAAATTGACAGAACGTTATATTCTTCAAATTGAATTTGAAAAAGCAAGACTATTCATTCTAACAAGGAAAATGAGCTGTTAATAAAGGTCATAGATTTAATTCACATGAATATATTACAAAATTAGCAATTTAAGAAAAGTCAATAAATTAAGAAAGGTTCATATTTTATATGTTTATATAAACATTCAGTAAATAATTACACTATAACATATATAGTACTTATATTGTACTATAACAGTAGAGTAACTGTACTATAGTGATATCATAGTCTCTGATATCACCATGAAAGAAAAAGCCTTGAATAGATAAATGTTCAGTGTAATTTTGTCTTTTTTCCCCAATGTTTCTGCGTGTCTTCCATAAATACTCAGAGATTTTAGATGTAAGACAGTGGTATGAATTGCAAAGGAAAAGGTTTGGTGCTTAGATTCAATTCTGTCACTTAAGTATTCTGAATCTTATTTTTTTCTTTTAAAAATAGAGATTAAAACGCTTAGGCCATAGAAGATAAAAAAATAAAACTTGAGGCATATTTTATGACAAACTCTAGCATGGTGTCTGTCTCATGAAAATGAATGCTCAAAATTTTTCAGACAGTTGATAATCACTGGTGGAAATTTGTCAGACTAAAATACTTAATGTACCAATATCAAAATTAAGTATGGATAATGATGTCATTTATTATTTTATCAGTTCAAGGAAAAGAGAAACAAAAAAACAGGCAGCAACTGCCTCTCCAAGGCAGAAAGGGAGAAACTGTTGAAAGCGTAGCCTTTACTCTTTAATTCTTTCTGTTTTCTATTAGCTGTGAGAGACTTTAATAAAAATGGAGTAAGAGGGTGATATTCTATAGTAACTTTGCAATTCACACCCATAGAGAAAGAGAAAGACTTTTAATTTGGCAGCCAAAGCAAAAGTTTAAAAATTTAAATTTAATGTAATATAAAATTGTAAATCTAATACTATTGACCCCTGCTGGTAGAAGGGGCGGGGCAGATGTTGAGTTCATTCTTCATAGAGGAGGTTGATTTCCAAAACCTGAATTAATGACACACACACACACACACACAGAAATTTCTGGTGAGATTTCATATCTGTCATTCATTCGCTAGTCATATCTAAGAGAATCTTACTTAGATCAGCACCCCACCCCCATTTCTCATCAGTCTGAGAGGCTTTTGTTAGTTCAGTAGCCTCTCTCATTTACTTTCTTTTTCTCTTCTCTAATGTCAAACTTTCCTGCTCATAGTTCAGATTTATTCTGTCTCCCTTATGTCTCCTCTGACGCCTCTTTTCCTCCTGCCCTCAATCTTGCACATGGTTCAGAATAAAACTCAAAGATATTGCTTCATTCAGCAGTTTTTTGTTTTATTTTTTTTCCCCCCAGCTGCTGCCTAGAACTCACAGGCAGAGAAAAAAATTAAGGACTATGAAAGGTTCATGACTAAGTGACTGGTCAGTTCTCATATGCTGAGCTGTATTTTAATGAATGAAGAACTTTTGTTTATCTCCACCCTGCAAAGCCCAAAACACTATACAATGGCCTAAAACTTGATTTATTTCTTTTGTGAATTGTAGATCACTTTATACCTTTTTAGAGTGTCTTTCTGAAGTTGTATATTGGGTTTTTGAAAGTTTTCCTTCCACATTAAAAGCCACCTCAGAGCAATCACTCTTTCTTCCTCTTCTTTGCAAATACCTTTTGCATGTAGTGGGCTTCTCTGGTGACTCAGACGGTAAAGCGTCTGCCTGCAGTGCAGGAGACCCAGGTTCGATTCCTGGGTTGGGAAGATCCCCTGGAGAAGAAAATGGCAACCCACTCCAGTACTCTTGCCTGGAAAATTCTGTGGACTGAGGAGCCCGGTAGGCTACGGTCCATGGGGTCGCCAAGAGTCGGACATGAATGAGTGACTTTACTTTCACTTTGCATGTAGTAAATAGTCAATACATACTTAATAAATTTAGCTGAAGACAATGTGAAGAGAAATGAAATGAAATGAAATTTCAAAGAGAAAACTGTTAGGTACCAGAAGAAGCCCTAGACAGATTAACACTAAATCTGATAGTGAAATGTAAGTAATTCCTTTGTAAAAGTTTTTTTGTTCTTGATTTCAAGATGTGATTATTAAATAAAATGTTAGCTAGAAAGGCAGTAACACTGCATAATTTGGTTGTTGGCCTCACAATTATAGGAACTTTCTGTTTATTAGAATGGTTTGCCAGGGAAGAACCTTAGATATCATCCCATCCAACCACAATTCCTCTAAAGGGCCCTTCAGAATACTAAAATAGAGCAATATAATCTATCCAATTTTGTGAAACCCCTAATTAAGAACTGATCACTTAATTTCTATTCTTGACTTAAAGCAAAACAACAAGTTTCACTTTGTGGAAATGGAATAGTGTTTTTAGTGGCGGAAATGCAACCATTTTTCTGTGATAGGACCAGTGACTCTGATCACATCTGCACTCAGGTTTACTTTTGTTTTCTGTAAGCTCCCTGAACACAAGATATACGTATACATCTTGTGTATCTTGTGAAGACCTTTGAGTCCCCATCATCTAGGGCACAGCTGATGAATGACAGGTACTCAAAAATTAATTGTTGAAAGAAGCATTGATGAATAAATGAATATTTTAACATCTCTCTACTGCATTTCCTCCATCCTTTTTATCTTCCAGCTGCCAATACAATTTGTACCTTCAAAATGGTTATGGCAAATGTAACCACAATGAGCGGATTCCTCCTCATGGTGTTTTCCAACAACCGTGAGCTGCAGATCTTACATGCATTGCTTTTCTTGTTAATATACTTATTAACCTTAGCAGAAAACCTCCTGATTATCGCCATCACAACTCTAGACCAACATCTCCAAACCCCGATGTATTACTTTTTGAAACACCTTTCGCTCCTGGACCTCTCCTTCATTTCTGTCACGGTCCCCCAGTCCATTGACAATTCACTGACAGGCAATGGCTATATTGCCCACGGTCAGTGCATGCTTCAGGTTTTCTTCTTCACAGCTTTGGCCTGGGTTGAGGTGGCCATTCTCACAGTGATGTCTTATGATCGCTATGCCGCCATTTGCCTCCCGCTGCACTACGAAGACATTATGGATCCCAGAGCCTGTAAGCGGGCTATGATAGCTGTATGGCTGAGTGGTGGCATCTCTGGAATCTTGCATACAGCTGCCACCTTCTCCATCACATTCTGTAAGGCCAAAATAATCCACCAGTTCTTCTGTGATATCCCCCAGTTGCTGAAGCTCTCCTGCTCCAGTGATTACCTAGGCATGATTGGAGTGGCTGCTTTCATGACGATGCTGGCGTTCATCTGCTTCGTCTCCATTGTTCTTTCCTATGCGCACATCTTTTCCACAGTTCTAAGAATACCCTCTGCCAAGGGCCGCTCCAAGGCCTTCTCTACCTGCCTGCCCCACCTCTTTGTTGTGTCATTTTTTCTTTCCACAGGCATTTTTGAGTTCCTAAAACCAACTTCAGATTCTCCAACTGCTTCTGACATTATCATATCTATCTTTTATACAGTAGTGCCCCCAATACTGAACCCTATGATCTACAGCTTGAGGAACGAAGACATGAAGGGAGCTTTAAGAAAGTTACTGTTGCGTGGTGAATTCACCAGGAAAAAAACATTTTTGTCCTGTGGTTGATGGCTGTCCAATATTACACACAGGAGCATATTTAATAACTGGAATCCATTATATATAAATGGTAAAGACTACCAAAGAATCAGACATGACTGAGCAACTGAGCATTCATGTAACATGTATATAGTAATGTTGAGGAAAAACAACACTTTTTTCCCCATTGATAAACCAAATACTATAACCACAATCCTAATGAAAATGCTTCATTTGACATCTTCACTTTTTTAGACACTGAAATAAGACTTTTTGTTATTCTTTCAAATTAAGAGAAAATAAACAATTATATATAATATTTTAGTGTAGGTCCACTACTTTCCTTTTCCTCCCAATACATATAGACATGCAGACACAAACACGTATCAGGTCATACCAACAGCACTTTTGGAAAAACAGCATAGGCAAAATTACAGCAATAATATTAATAAACAGTGACCAACTGTTTAATTCCAAATGTCCATTTAAATTTTTGTCTTTTAAATGCCAAGTTTACATGCTGATACAAATATATACAATTATTATGCATATTTAAGTAGTTTCACTAATATAATTTTCTTGAATACACAGAATTCAATGGAATTCATATCATAATACATTTAACCATTCACCTATTTTATACATATATATTTTTTCCAATTATTCATTCATGCTAGAAATTGAATTTCTACTCTTCATAATTCCATGGACTAGGATTGTTGAGACAAAGCATGTGAAATGTTAAGCTGCTTTGAGTATGTGACTGTATTGTTTTCTAAAAATGTTAAATCATTTTATGTGGCTATTAGGAATGTGTGGCCATGTCAGTTCTACACGTCTCCCGTGATTTATGAATTCATACAACAAACATGCAGAGAGATTCTATTAGGTGGCTGAAATCATAACAGGTGCCTGGAACATAAAAGTGTATAAAATATACACACATTGGGTAGTGTGGAGATTTTTCATCTTTATAGCTGCAATATTTTAACTTTAATTATTTTGAATGTGATAGATGAAGAAATTAAATATATTACAATTTTTATTTTGCTCTCATATTATTCATTTTAATTTTAAATATTTTTATTCTTTATCCATTATGTAAAAAGTTTTATAAATCTTAGAAGTCTGTGTTTTATAACAGCGAAAACCATTTTCTCAGTCCCTCTTTAACTTTATTATTTTAATTTTCTTTACTATGCAATCTCATATAATTTGATATGAGTTTCTAAAGGTTGTAGCAACAAAGCTTAATCAGTCTAAGTTACCAGGGATAGTCTTAAGTGACTAATAATTAAATCTTTTTTGTTAGTTATTAGACTCTTCAATCCATCTGTAATAATGTATAAATTATATTTTTTATGCTACACACCAACTAAATATGTTAATTTATGAAATATTTCTTTTATTGACCTATTATTTAATGAGCCTACTGAATTATAAAGTATGTCAATTTTTATTTCCATTTCTATGCTTTCAAATTTTTATTAATCTATGTTTATGTATTTAAGCTAGTTAAGTAATATTGTATTTTTTTTTACTGTAGTGATTTAGGTAGAGGACTATTCTTTGATTTACAAAGTATTTTTATTGCCTTGTATTCTTAATTTGAACCTCTTCATTCAGTTCAGTAAATATTGCATTTGTTCTTGAGAGCATTCAGTCATTCAAAATTTACAAATTAACTTGGGATATGTACTCTGTTATATAGTTTCTTTTAACCAAAAAATACTAAAATGTTTTATACTAAATAATATTTTGCTAATTCTCTTTATGAAAGTAGCTCACATTTCTCAATAGCCTTTTTCTATGATTTTACATTTGTGTGGTTACTATCAGATCAGATCAGATCAGTCGTTCAGTCATGTCCGACTCTTTGCGACCCCATGAATCGCAGCACGCCAGGCCTCCCTGTCCATCACCAACTCCCGGAATTCACTCAGACTCATGTCCATCAAGTCAGTGATGCCATCCAGCCATCTCATCCTCTGTCGTCCCCTTCTCCTCTTGCCCCCAATCCCTCCCAGCATCAGAGTCTTTTCCAATGAGTCAACTCTTCGCATGAGGTGGCCAAAGTACTGGAGTTTCAGCTTTAGCATCATTCCTTCCAAAGAAATCCCAGGGCTGATCTCCTTCAGAATGGACTGGTTTAAACCTGATTTAATTTCTATTCATGTTGAACACTCACTGCAGGTACCAAGCACCTTTGAACAATGCCATAAATTGTAGGAATTCCCACACTACTCCTACCACTATCTCCCAAGGCAGAAAACAAAAACTCACTTTCTTGGTATTTATTTCAGCTAGAATGTAGACATAGAACCTTGGTTCTGAGATTAGATATTTCAGCCTGAGGTTTTAACTAAGAAAAGAAAAATGTGAGAAGCAGGAACTATGTGGCATCCATTTCTAAAGAAGTTAGTGGTCCAGGCATTCAGTTTTGGGGAGTGGAAGTAGTAGAGTCTGTAACCCTGTTCCCCACATCCACAATAGGAAATGCAGTCTGTTCAGCAGTGACAGAAGTGTACTCCCTTCTAGGACAGTGTCATTGTCCTGAGCTCATATCTTCCAAGCTTGATTATCAGACCTTCCAAGACCCTGTATGGTATAGCTAGATACAGTTAGGATTTGTTCTGTGTGTTGCTACTAAGAAATTTGAGAACTATAACTGTTAAGAATACTACACTGATTCTTATATCATGAACTTAAACCTAGCCACTTTATTAATTTCTAATAACTCTAGCAGTAATTGATTTCTGTGAAGGTTAGACTCTTACCCTCCCAGAGATACTAGGAGATCAGAAATGTTTCTTCCTTGACAATTATATTTCAAAATGATGGCGTTCATCCCTGAGAAAGACATTCTTGGGTTGTAAAACTGACAAGAAAGGATGTTCCCTGGTGGCCTAGTGGTTAAGATTCCATGCGTTCACTGCTGCAGCCCTGGGTTCAATCCCTGTCAGAGAGCTGAGAATCTACAAGCTTCACAGTGAAGCTGAAAAAAGGGAAAAAAATGACAGGAAATTTTTAAAAGATTTATATCTTAAAAAAAATTTTTTTAATTTAAATTTATTTATTTTAATTGGAGGCTAATTACTTTACAATATTGTATTGGTTTTGCCATACATCAACATGAATCCGCCATGGGTGTACATGTGTTCCCCATCCTGAACCCCCCTCCCACCTCCCTCCTCATACCATCCCTCTGGTTTATCTCAGTGCACCAGCCCCATATCTTTTTAAAAAGGGACAGGAAAAGGGTTTACAATTTCAAATTTTCTAAAGACAGGAGCCTAGAGTGAGGAAGAAGCCAGTGAGTTGGTTCATCAGTCATTTGATGGTGATACGGCCTTTTTGTTACCACTGTTTACCCAAAATGCAAAACAGTTACTGCATGAACAACTGGGAAATACAGAACTTTGCACCATCTAGGGCAGTGATGTGCAGAGAGGGTGATTTTGTCTGTAAGAACATTTGGCAATGTCTGGAGGTATCTTTTGGCAATGTCTGGAGGTATCTTTAGTTGTCACAGTTGCTTGGGAGGATGCTCCTAACATTTAGTGGGTAGAGGCCAGTGGTGCTGCTAAACATCCTACAATGTACAAAACTCCAGACATAAAGAATTATCCAGCCCCAAATGTCAATGCAGCTGCCACTGAGAAATCCTGATCTAGATGCACTGTGGCTTAAGGAAGCTACTACACGACAAGCTAAATATGTTTGAACAATTTTTTTCTCCAAGTACATTACAGCCAAATATAGAAGTAAGAATAAGTTGATAGGATGATGTCAATCATCCAACATTATACGAGAAGAAATGGAAAAGAGGTCATGGGAAAGACTGCATACTGCATTTATGAAGTCTTTATATGATAGGCTGTGTCCATTCATGCTGCATCCTGCAATCAGGCTTTCACTTCTATTACTACACCAAAACTTCCTGCTTATGGCCAGTAATCATTTCCTTGCAATTAGCAACAGTGTCATGGTTGAATCATATTTCTTAACAATAATTGTATTTGGTGATACCGACATGAGACAATTTGTAGAAGACGACCGAGAATATGAAAAGTGCCATTAAATGATGCTGCCTAATGACTTACATTTCTTCTGTAAAACAGGTGAAGGTGAGGGCACCACCAATAATGAAGAGAGTATAGATAAGTTAATGAAAAATGGAAAAATTTGAAACAATTCCAGAAGGAAATAGGAAAAATTGGGAACAAAGGACAAATCACTGAAAAATAAGACTGAGTTCGTTATTTTACAAAGATAGCAGAGTACATTATTGTGGCATTTTCTCCAGATTTTCTGAGCAAAATGAGTGGAAGAGACTGCTGCTTTGGGGTGTGTGGTGGAAATAAGGAAGGAGAATATATACTCTGGGGAGCTAGAGGTCACAGAAAAAAGGAGAAGTTTTCTACTCTCACTCTTAGAGATGTGACTTTTGGTTCTAGAGAATATGGTCTGAAACTGAAGCTATTTTTTAAGCCCCAAAAAAGAAAAAGAAATAGTGTAAAAGACTACACATTATTTGATTCCACTTTTACAATTGTTTATATGATTACTTTCTGGAAAAGCTGAAACTATAAACACAGAAACAGATCTATGGTCACAGTGGCTGCTTGGGGGAGAGGGTTTACTAGAAAAGGGTGTGGGTCAATTTTAGGGGGTGATAGGACTTTTCTAGAGGCTTCCCAGATGGTGCTAGCAGTAAAGAACCTGCCTGTCAATATAGGAGACATAAGAGACAAGGGTTCGATTCCTGGGTCAGGAAGATCCCCTAGAGGAAGGCATGGCAACCCACCTCAGATTCTTGCCTGGAGAATCCAACGGACAAAGGAGCCTAGAAACCTACAGTCCATGGGGTCTCAGAGTTGTACAGGACGGAAGCAACTTAGCACATGTGCAGGGGATCATTCTGTGGCTTGAATATGGCTATGACTTCATGACTACAAATGTTTGTTTAAAATCACAAAAATATATAGTCAAGGGTGATTGTTACTATATGTAAATTATACATTAATAAAAATTTTGGAAAAAGAAAAATAGTGGGAGAAAGAGAGAATAGTAATTATATGAGCTTACTCCAAGATCAAGCATGAAGCCTTGAAACGAAGGTAGGATAGTTGGTAGATGTGTGGGTTGTAACATGATGAGATCCTAAAATCCTTTAGTCATCTCCTTTGAAATGTCTTTCTAGGACTCGTCTGTGTCTTTGTGACATCTTTCCATGTCAATTATTGCATTTACCACATTATATTCTAAACATCTGAAATCAATATCTGTTTTCATCTTTACATGATTAATTATTTGAGGGTGGAGAATTAAGACTTGACTTTTTAAAAATTTCTATTCTCTGATGTCCACCGGATATCACATCCCTTATATTAAGTTGGTAATCAACAGTCACTTTGAATAAACAATAAATGAATGAAGTCAAAGAGTTCTGAGATTAATGAGGAGGCTCAATCCCAGGGATTGAACCTGTCTCTTATGTCTTCTGTATTGGCAGGAGGATTCTTCACCACTAGCCCCACTTGGGAAGCCCCTACTAATACTAAATTTGTTTGTATCTTGAAATGCACATCAGACTAGTGGGGAAACACAATGGTCAGTTAGATTTTAAGACTTTGACTTATAATTTTTAAACTAAATCAGGTTAAAATTTAAAAAACAATTCCCATTTGAATTAGATGATATTAACACCATTTAAAAATGTGCTCTCTGCCACTTTGAATGGGATAAAAGTTTATGTCCTATGCCAATTAATAACATGAAAACACCCTTGCATAATGTACCTCTGCCATGCATTCGTTTATTTAATTATGGATGCAGTTTAGTCATTGTAGTTTAGTCATTTAGTCATTGAGTAGTCATTAGTCATTTATTTTAGAAAATAAAATATAGGAAAGATATAAGTTCAGTTCAGTCACTCATTCATGTCCAACTCTTTGCGACCCCACGGACCGTAGCACACCAGGCCTCCTTGTCCATCAGCAACTCCCGGAGCTTGTTCAGACTCATGTCCATTGAGTCGGTTATGCCAACCAACCATCTCATCCTCTGTCATCCCCTTCTCCTCCTGCCTTCAATCTTTCCCAGCATCAAGGTCTTTTCCAATGAGTCAGTTCTTCGCATCAGGTAGCCAAAGTATTGGAGTTTCAGCTTCAGCATCAGTCCTTCCAGTGAATATTCAGGACTGATTTCTTTTAGAATGGACTGGTTGGATCTCCTTGAAGTCCAAGGAACTCTGAAGAGTCTTCCCCAACACCACAGTTCAAAAGCATCAATTCTTTGGCACTCAGCTTTCTTTATGGTGTGACTCTCACATCTGTACAAGACTACTGGAAAAACCATAGCTTTGACTAGATGGACCTTTCCAGCCAAGTAATGTCTCTGCTTTTTAATATGCAGTCTAGGTTGGTCATAGCTTTTCTTCCAAGGCCAAGGAAAGATATACAATGAGATATATATCCTTTTTCCACATCCATCAATTTCCCTCAAATAAACACTGTTATTAATTTCTTTTTAAATTTTGTTTTATTATTTTATTGAAATAAAGTTGATTTACAACATTGTGCTAATTTCTAATGTACAGCAAAGTGATTTGTTTTATATCTCTCTATATATCTCCTTAGCTATTAATTTATTAATGCACATAAAAAACAGAGGACTTGAGCGAAGGGAGTAGCGGTGGTTAATTTAACCATTTCAAATGTAGTCATAGAAATTCTGTATCAAGGGAATTTAATGATGAATTAAAATAAAAAGATGCTATAGCAGTAGGAGATAATTTCCATTATCACTATCCTATTTTTATCTGAAGTTATTCTTCCTTAGCTCAAAATCTCACTTTTTGTAGGTTCTTAATTGTGATAATACATGTTTCATGAGTTGGAATTACCTAATGAAATACTCCAAATACACAATTTTATTAAATGTATCTATACATATATATGTTTGTAATATCTGTATGTAGTATTTTATATATAGATATAAAATGTATATAGCTTTCAAAGCTAGGTAAAAAGAATTTATAGACAATCTAGTAATAAATACCAAACAAAAGATTGTAATGGGACTTCCCTGGCGGACCAGTGGTTAAGACTCTGCACTTCCACTGCACAGGGTGTGGGTTTGATCCCTCATCCCAGACCTAAGATCCCCAGCCAAAAGGCCAATCTTAAAAAATAAAAATAAAAAAGACTGTAATCCTAACAGTAAATTGTGTTCAAATAGGAAAAATCTATACCATGATACACAAACAGCAGTAAAACTGTAGAAAAGCAGGAGATTTTTATTATAAACTTGGACAAATTTATTTTAAATGCTGCAAATAGAAATATCAAGTGGTAAAAAGCTTCCATGCTACAGGGTGAGACACATTCTTTGCAATTATGTTACCTAAATTATTATTCAATTTGGTTTAATTAGAACTTTGGATATGGGAAGCTATTATAACAATGATCCAGGATATCAGAATTACTAATTGAATGAACTGAGTGAATAAATGAATGAATGGTTGCATGACTATAAAGAGAGTTGATATTAACAGAGGTCTAGTTCTCATTCATTCTGGAGTTAGTGGCTCTTAGAGAAAATAAAACACCCTGGAGGTTTCCTAAAGTGTCTTACTTTCTCTATAGTAATGACTCTACCGTTGACTGGTATTTTGTGCTCAGTTACCTATCTCCTTTTCCTTGGGGAAAGCTTTAAACTTTGAATAAAGTTTATCTCAATGTTCTTTGTTAAGAAGTCTGCCCCCAGAGGCCTCTTCCAGGAGTTAAGTTGTGAGATTGTTAAAACGTTGAGGCAAAATTGAGATAGAAGCGCCAGCGATTGCCTAACAAAGCTGGGGACTCTGGAGACAACCTCATGTGCCCTGATAAATCACCTTGCTCTTCAGGGAAAATAGTTCTGAAGCACTAAAACAATTAGGTACTGACTGACTTGGTGTAAACGTTCATATTTTAATAATACAATTATCTGGAAGTTTTCTAATGAGCCCTCTAGTGGCTGTAGTAGAACAAGACCTTGCTTGACAACAGCCAATTTCCAAGGAGACAAGTTTTAATTGCTTGGAAACTGCAAAATGATGGCTGTAAGCAGCTGCTGCTTGATCTATGTGAAATGAATGGATTGTTTCTTGGGACAAGGTTTGATGAGCACATGTCTTTAGTACAGGCTAGCAATCGCCATAATCTCGAGTCTTGGTGAGAAAATAAATACTGTAGGGGCCTTCAAAGTTATTCTAGTTACTTCTTTATATTAGAAGAAGGAATTCAAACTTCATTTTTTCAAATTCTTTTCTGCTTTGTGATTAAATAATTTAGTGAAATATTCCAAACAGACTGATTCAATCCCTCTTTCTTTTTAACTATTTCATGAAAGCAATAAACCATAAGGCTCATTTTCAGTGTAGCATATACATCCAAGTCCAAGTGAAAGTTGCTCAGTCATGTTCGACTCTTTGTACTGTTGCTGTTGCTCCTAAGTCGCATCAGTCCTGTCCGACTCTGTTCGACCCCATAGACTGCAGCCCACCAGGCTCCTCTGTCCCTGGGATTCTCCAGGCAAGAATACTGGAGTAGGTAGCTTTTCCCTTCTTCAGGGGATCTTCCCAACCCAGAAATCCAACCAGGGTCTCCTGCATTGCAGGTGGATTTTTTACCAACTGAGCTATCAGGGATGCATCAGTTAACAGCACAGTTTTTAGATTCAGATTGCTTGAGTTTAAACAATGGCCCAACAGTTGTTAAATATGTGACCTTCAGTTCAGTTCAGTTCAGTTGCTCAGTTGTGTCCAACTCTTTGCAACCCCATGAATCACAGCATGCCAGGCCTCCCTGTCCATCACCAACTCCTGGAATTCACTCAGACTCACGTCCATCGAGTCAGTGATGCCATCCAGCCATCTCATCCTCTGTCGACCCCTTTTCCTCCTACCCCAAATCCCTCCCAGCATCAGAGTCTTTTCCAATGAGTCAACTCTTCGCATGAGGTGGCCAAAGTACTGGAGTTTCAGCTTTAGCATCATTCCTTCCAAAGAAATCCCAGGGCTGATCTCCTTCAGAATGGACTGGTTGAATCTCTTTGCAGTCCAAGGGACTCTCAAGAGTCTTCTCCAACACCACAGTTCAAAAGCATATGTGACCTTAGGAAAGCTAATTAACAATTTTGTGGTTCAATTGTTTGTAAGAAAAAGGTAGTACTAGTACCTCTGTCATGTGGCTGTTGTGAATATCAAATAAGTTAATATACTTAGTGCTCAGTCTCTGTCCTGTCCTACTCTTTTCAACCCCATGAATTGTAGCCCACCAGGCTCCTCTGCCCATGGGGATTCTCCAGGCAAGAATACTGGAGTGGGTTGCTATTTTCTCCTCCAGGGGATCTTCCTGACTCATGGATTGCACCTGCATATCTGGTCTCTTATATTGGCAGATGGATTCTTTACCACTGAGCCACTTGGTAAGCCCTCTAATATATACTAATCACATTAAATAGTGTCACAATCGTGTCACATACAATAAGCACACAAGAGATGTTAGCTCTCATTAATCTGCTACCCAAATAACAATGTGTTGTTTTCTACAGTTGTTTATTTCAAAAAATTACTTTTGCATTTTTTAAAGACTATGTTCATTTTAACAGAAAAGAAAATTGAAATTAAAGAATAACAGCCTAGAATAAAATTATACTGGTATTTAACAGTAATGTCCAAATTCCAACTCAAGACTATTGACTAATCTGGGTTGCTTCCACCACCTCACAGCTATTTCTAGACCCACCAGCAAGTGCTGATAGAGTCAATCCCTTCCCGTACTGACAGAATTGAAAACAGTATGGACAACTAAAACTGGAAGAAAGAAGTCCTGACCATTTTGTTTCACCAAGTATCAATAAAATTTCCAAAATACAGGTTCTAGTTCCCTTGATGATGACATAAACATGCTTGCTCTGTCTCTTCCATGAAATGGCAGCTGTAAAACCTGAGCAGAAAGCAAAGAGAAGCTATTTGAGCATCCTGAAAAATAAATATTAGCAGGTGGGTTGGGGAAGAATACTAGAATTCAAATTGCCACCAAATTGGCAGTGTTTACCATTTTTTCCATCAGCAACATCTCAGCCTGAGTTTAACACAATCAGAAACAAAAGCAAGAACGGGTAACACCATACCACAGTCACAGAGAGCTCTAGGAGAAGCCTGCTGAGACTCTCTGGCTCAAGGAGCACAAAGTGAATTCCTAATGCTCAGAATGTGGAGTACCAAAATCTGTATATGTCTAGATTCTCTACAGAACAGAAGCAATAGGATGTGTACCTTTAGAGAGATTTAAGAAATTGGCTTATGTGATTATAGAGTTGGTAAATCTGAAATCTGCAGTTACGCTGGCTAGTGTAACTGGGGATCCAGGGAGAGCTGGAGTTGGTTCTAGTCTCATGAAACTGTAACTCTACAGAATGGAGAATCAGTTTCCTCTCCATCAGAAATTTGACTCTTATGGGTTCTGCTCCCACTGATGTCACTGATCAGAGAAAGTCTCAAGGGAAATTAATATATACTTTAATGTAGTCAAAATATAACATATTAATTTTGTGAAATGCAGCTAAAGGAGTGCTTAAATGTTCCTACTAGAAAATTTTTAAAGTTCTCAAATTAATAATTTGAATTTCAACTTAACAAAAGAGAAAAGAATAGGGAAAAAACCCAAATTATGTATATACATTAAAATAATAAAGGACAGTAATCAATGAAATTAAAAATTGCAATGCCTTCCTCCAGGGGATCTTCCCGATTGAACCAAATTTCTTAAGCCTCCTGCACTGGCAGATGGGTTCTTTCCAACTAGCATTACTGTCTGAGGCATTAAAATTTTGTAGGAATGGGCTTCTTGGAGGGATGATAATTTTAAAAGATTGGGAGACACTGATCTATGTAACTCTCCCTTAATAGATTTCAATGCCTTACTTATCAAAACCCAGAAATCTTTCCAGTGGAAATTGACAAGCTGGCTACAAAATTTATTTGTAAATCAAAGATACTTAGAATAACCAACACATTTTGAAAAACGACCAATTTGAATATTTAAACAACTTTACCTCAAGGCTTATTATAGACCTAGACCTACAGTAAACCTGAGAGTGTGGTTCAGTTCAGTTCAGTTCAGTCGCTCAGTAGTGTCCGAATCTTTGCGACCCCGTGAATCGCAGCATGCCAGGCCTCCCTGTTCATCACCAACTCCCAGAGTTCACTCAGACTCACGTCCATCAAGTCAGTGATGCCATCCAGCCATCTCATCCTCTATCGTCCCCTTCTCCTCCAGCCCCCAATCCCTCCCAGCATCAGAGTCTTTTCCAATGACTCAACTCTTCGCATGAGGTGGCCAAAGTACTGAAGTTTCAGCTTTAGCATCATTCCTTCCAAAGAAATCCCAGGGCTGATCTCCTTCAGAATGGACTGGTTGGATCTCCTTGCAGTCCAAGGGACTCTCAAGAGTCTTCTCCAACACCACAGTTCAAAGGCCTTAGTTCTTCAGCGCTCAGCCTTCTTCACAGTCCAACTCTCACATCCATACATGACCAAGGAAAAACCATAGCCTTAACTAGACAGACCTTTGTTGGCAAAGTAATGTCTCTGCTTTTGAATATGCTATCTAGGTTGGTCATAACTTTCCTTCCAAGGAGTAAGTGTCTTTTAATTTCATGGCTGCAGTTACCATCTGCAGTGATTTTGGAGCCCAAAAAATAAAGTCTGACACTGTTTCCACTGTTTGCCCATCTATTTCCCATGAAGTGATGGGACCAGATGCCATGTTCTTCGTTTTCTGAATGTTGAGCTTTAAGCCAACTTTTTCACTCTCCACTTTCACTTTCATCAAGAGGCTTTTTAGTTCCTCTTCACTTTCTGCCATAAATAAAGGTGGTGTCATCTGCATATCTGAGGTTATTGATATTTCTCCTGGCAATCTTGATTCCAGCTTGTGCTTCTTCCAGCCCAGTGTTTCTCATGATGTACTCTGCATAGAAGTTAAATAAGCAGGGTGACAATATACAGCCTTGACGTACTCCTTTTCCTATTTGGAACCAGTCTGTTGTTCCATGTCCAGTTCTAACTGTTGCTTCCTGACCTGCATACAAATTTCTCAAAAGGCAGGTCAGGTGGTCTGGTATTTCCATCTCTTGAAGTATTTTCCACAGTTTACTGTGATCCACACAGTCAAAGGCTTTGGCATAGTCAATAAAGCAGAAATAGATGTTTTTCTGGAACTCTCTTGCTTTCTCCATGATCCAGCGGATGTTGGTAATTTGATCTCTGGTTCCTCTGCCTTTTCTAAAACCAGCTTGAACATCTGGAAGTTCACGGTTCACGTATTGCTGAAGCCTGGCTTGGAGAATTTTAAGCATTACTTTACTAGTGTGTGAGATGAGTACAATTGTGTGGTAGTTTGAGCATTCTTTGGCATTGCCTTTCTTTGGGATTGGAATGAAAACTGACCTTTTCCAGTCCTGTGGCCACTGCTGAGTTTTCCAAATTTGCTGGCATATTGAGTGCAGCACTTTCTCAGCATCATCTTTCAGGATTTGGAATAGCTCAACTGGAATTCCATCACCTCCACTAGCTTTGTTCATAGTGATGCTTTCTAAGGCCCACTTGACTTCACATTCCAGGATATCTGGCTCTAGGTCAGTGATCACATTATCGTGATTATCTGGGTCTTGAAGATCTTTTTTGTAAGTTCTTCTGTGTATTCTTGCCACCTCCTCTTAATATCTTCTGCTTCTGTTAGGTCCATACCATTTCTGTCCTTCATTGAGCCCATCTTTGCATGAAATGTTCCTTTGGTATCTCTGATTTTCTTGAAGAGATCCCTTGTCTTTCCCACTCTGTTGTTTTCCTCTATTTCTTTGCATTGATCGCTGAAGAAGACTTTCTTATCTCTTCTTGCTATTCTTTGGAACTCTGCATTCAGATGTTTATATCTTTCCTTTTCTCCTTTGCTTTTCGCTTCTCTTCTTTTCACAGCTATTTGTAAGGCCTCCCCAGACAACCATTTTGCTTTTTGGCATTTCTTTTCCACAGGGATGGTCTTGATCCCTGTCTCCTGTACAATGTCACGAACCTCATTCCATAGTTCATCAGGCACTCTGTGTATCAGGTCTAGTCCCTTAAATCTATTTCTCACTTCCACTGTATAAGGGATTTGATTTAGGTCATACCTAAATGGACTAATGGTTTTCCCTACTTTCTTCAATTTAAGTCTGAATTTGGCAATAAGGAGTTCATGGTCTGAGCCACAGTCAGCTCCTGTTTTTGCTGACTGTATAGAGCTTCTCCATATTTGGCTGCAAAGAATATAATCAATCTGATTTCGGTGTTGACCATCTGGTGATGTCCATGTGTAGAGTCTTCTCTTGTGTTGTTGGAAGAGGGTGTCTGTTATGACCAGTGCATTTTCTTGACAAAACTCTATTAGTCTTTGCCCTGCTTCATTCCGTATTCCAAGGCCAAATTTGCCTGTTACTCCAGGTGTTTCTTGACTTCCTACTTTTGCATTCCAGTCCCCTATAATGAAAAGGACATCTTTTTGGGGTGTTAGTTCTAAAAGGTCTTGTAGGTCTTCATAGAACCATTCAACTTCAGTTTCTTCAGCGTTACTGGTTGGGGCATAGGCTTGGATTACTGTGATATTGAATGGTTTGCCTTGGAAATGAACAGAGATCATTCTGTCATTTTTGAGATTGAATCCAAGTACTGCATTTTGGACTTTTTTGTCGACCATGATGGCTACTCCATTTCTCCTAAGGGATTCCTGCCCACTATAGTAGATATAATGGTCATCTGAGTTAAATTCACCCATTCCAGTCCATTTCAGTTTGCTAATTCCTAGAATATCGACATTCATTCTTGCCATCTCTTGTTTGACCACTTCCAATTTGCCTTGATTCATGGACCTGACATTCCAGGTTCCTATGCAATATTGCTCTTTACAGCATCAGACCTTGGTGTTAGCACTAAATAGATGAATAGATCACAGAATAAAATCAGTAAAATCTTGTCTAAGAGAGAAAGAACGGAAGTCAGTGTAGCAGAATAGCAGCCTTGCCATTATTTGCGCTACAAGGACAGACAGATAAAGCAGCTACACAAGCTAACAGGGGTACATAAGAGTGCTTTGAGTGACTACTGCTTTCTTATCAATACCACTCCCAGGTTTTATTTATATTGATTGTGGCATGTAGCCACGTTTCAATCTGTTCACCATGATGTATAGTATAACCTTCAAAAGCTCAGCACTGGAACACTCACAGGTCTTCAAAGAGACCCCTCATAGGGTACTAAATCCTGAAGGGCTCAGGCTTAGGTGTCCCAGCTCCCACGTCCTGTTGTCAGGCTACTTGTATTCTTTGATAAAATCAGATAGTAGCAAGTTGAGCAGAGAGCACTTGTGTTGGTTCATAAACTCAGGAGTTCCTGGGGTGACATAAAAACTTACTTATAAATAAAGGGCAGGGGGAGAGAACATAAACAGAGAACACTCCAGATTGGTAGGTGGCAGCTAATTAAAAAGTAACCAGGGGACTTACAAGACTTCTTCTGGGTGGCTTCCAGAAGAGTAGATCTTGGCACCCACCCTAAGAATCTTAAAGTTTATATACAGGCCTTACCTGGGCTCAGCCATGCATACCATCCAGATGTCTCAGCAGTACATTGCTCTCTCAAGGTTGCAACCCTGAAATATGGCTCCCGCTGTGGGAACAATGAGCAGAACTGACATCCAAGGACAGAGGAGTAGGCGAGGAGGCTCTGATTGCTGGGGTCCAGCTCTTGAGTCAACTGCTAGCTCACCATTTCCATTACCTCCTCCAACACCTTTGCAGAAACTCCTCCTAACTCCAGTCTGTCCTGGGGCCAAGTGTCACTTAGAAATCCTTGTCAGCTCCATCTCCTTAAACAGCCGTTTAGAACCAGACATTCCAAGAGGCAGAACAGGCTTGAGTAAGATCAAGTCAGACAAAACCCAGGGCCTTTTTTACAACGTTTGTGAGATTGGAGTGTGGGGAGGAGTCTAACTTCATCCCTGGAAAAGAAGGCATGGAAAAGAAGGTATGCCCAGCAACCATGGATGCTTCTGGAAGGCAGCCTGAGAATGAATCTCCATGGATGGGAGCAGATCCAAGAGAATCACAAATGGGGGCAGAGCCATCATGCAACCATAATGGAAGTCTATTCGCTCTAGACTTCAAAATTACATGAGCCAACTTTCTTTGTTACTGTAAAAAATAACTGACAATATCAAATTGTACTATGTGTTTAAAAATTTGTGAAGAGGGTAGATCTCAGGTTAAGTGCTCTTACCACAATGAAAAATTTAAAATAATGATTTTTAAAAGTTTAAAAAAGGCTTATTGAGATAAATAAAAGAAAGAAAGAAGGAAAGAAAAAGAAGGAAGGGAAGTAGGGAGGGAGATTAAAGAGTTAGACCACACTGAGATAGAAGATGTCCTTTTCACTTTAAAAAATGTCCTTTTCATTATAGGGGCCTGGAATGCAAAAGTAGGAAGTCAGGAAACCCCTGGAGTAACAGGCAAATTCAGCCTTGGAGTACAGAATGCAGCAGGGCAAAGGCTAATAGAGTTTTGCCAAGAGAACGCACTGGTCATAGCAAATACCCTCTTCCAACAGCACAAGAGAAGACTCTACACATGGACATCACCAGATGGGAAGTCAACATTGCAATTAGATTGATTATATTCTTTGCAGCCAAAGATGGAGAAGCTCTATACAGTCAGCAAAAATAAGACTGGGAGTTGACTGTGGCTCAGATCGTGAACTCCTTATTGCCAAATTCAGATTTAAATTGAAGAAAGTGGGGAAAACCACTAAACCATTCAAGTATGACCTAAATCAAGTCCCTTATGATTATACAGCGGAAGTGAGAAATAGATTTAGGGACTAGATCTGATACACAGAGTGTCTGATGAACTATGGACAAAGATTCGTGACACTGTACAGGAGACAGGGATCAAGACCATCCCCAAGAAAAAGAAATGCAAAAGAGCAAAATGGCTGTCTGAGGAGGCCTTACAAATAGCTGTGAAAAGAAGAGAAGTGAAAAGCAAAGGAGAAGAGGAAAGGCATAGCCATTTGAATGCAGAGTTCCAAAGAATAGCAAGGAGAGATAAGAAAGACTTCCTACGTGATCAATATAAAGAAATAGAGGAAAACAATAGAATGGGAAAGACTAGAGATCTCTTCAAGAAAATTAGAGATACCAAAGGAACATTTCATGCAAAGATGGGCTCGATAAAGGACAGAAATGGTATGGACCTAACAGAAGCAGAAGATATTAAGAAGAGGTGGCAAGAATGAACAGAAGAACTGTACAAAAAAGATCTTCATGACCCAGATGACCTCGATGGTGTGACCACTCACCTAGAGCCAGACATCCTGGAATGTGAAGTCAAGTGGGCCTTAGGAAGCACCACTACAAACAAAGCTAGTGCAGGTGATGTAATTCCAGTTGAGCTATTTCAAATCTTAAAAGATGATGCTGTGAAAGTGCTGCACTCAATATGTCAGCAAATTTGGGAAACTCATCATTGGCCACAGGGCTGGAAAAGGTCAGTTTTTGTTCCAATCCCAAAGAAAGGCAATGCTGAAGAATGCTCAAACTACTGCACAATTGCACTCATCTCACACACTAGTAAAGTAATGCTCAAAATTCTCCAAGCCAGGCTTCAGCAATACATGAACCGTGAACTTCCAAATGTTCAAGAAATATATGGTTTTAGAAAAGGCAGAGGAACCAGAGATCAAATTGCCAACATCCACTGGATCATGGAAAAAACAAAAGAATTCCAGAAAAATATCTATTTCTGCTTTATTGACTATGCCAAAGCCTTTGACTGTGTGGCTCACAATAAACTGTGGAAATATCTGAAAGAGATAGGAATGCCAGATCACTTGACCTGCCTCTTGAGAAACCTATATGCAGGTCAGGAAGCAACAGTTAGAACTGGCCATGCAACAGCAGACTGGTTCCAAATAGGAAAAGGAGTACGTCAAGGCTGTATATTGTCACCCTGCCTATTTAATTTATATGCAGAGTACATTGTGAGAAATGCTGGGCTGGAAGAAGCACAAGCTGGAATCAAGATTGCCAGGAGAAATATCATTAACCTCAGATGATTAACCTGCAGATGATACCACCCTTATGGCAGAAAGTAAAGAACTAAAGAGCCTCTTGATGAAAGTGAAAAAGGAGAGTGAAAAAGTTGGCTTAAAGCTCAACAGTCAGAAAACTAAGATCATGGCATCCAGTCCCATTATTTCATGGCAAATAGTTGGGGAAACAGTGGAAACAGTGTCAGGCTTTATTTTTGGGGGCTCCAAAATCACTGCAGATGGTAATTGCAGCCATGAAATTAAAAGATTCCTACTCCTTGGAAGGAAAATTATGACCAACTTAGACAGCATATTAAAAAGCAGAGACATTACTTTGTCAACAAAGGTCCATCTAGTCAAGGCTATGGTTTTTCCAATAGTCATGTATGGATGTGACATTTGGACTATAAAGGAAGCTGAGCGCAGAATTGATGCTTTTGAACTGTGGTATTGGAGAAGACTCTTGAGAGTCCCTTGGACTGCAAGGAAATCCAACCAGTCCATCAAAAGGACATCAGTCCTGGGTGTTCATTGGAAGGACTGATGCTGAAGCTGAAAATCCAATACTTTGGCCACCTTATGCGAAAAGCTGACTCATTTGAAAAGACCCTGTTGCTGGAAAAGATTAGGGGCAGGAGGAAAAGGGGACGACCGAGGATGAGATGGTTGTATGGCATCACTGACTCAAAGGACATGAGTTTGGGTAGGCTTCGGGAGTTGGTGATGGACAGGGAGGCCTGGCATGCTGCAGTTCATGGGGTCACAAAGAGTCAGACACGACTGAACAACTGAACTTAACTGAACTGAGATAGGAGAACATATATTCCAAGATTAAGCCTAGGATCTTTCTCACTTTTATAGTATCTGATTAGAAATACATGCTGACACAAAAACATTAATATTATCTGATTAAGTGATGAGCAAATGTGAACACAGAGGTTTATTTAAACTTTATAACCAGTTTTTCATGAGAAGGGGCACCATCTTTGGAATGAAGAATTCAGGAGTGGATATTATGAACAAGAAGAAAATATCTCAAAAGAGTAACATCAATTTCTTTTGCTCAGAACTAACAAAAGCTCAAAATATGTACACTTAGGCTTAAGTGTGCCAACTGTTCAGTACCTGTCCCTATACTGAGTTTCTTATAAATTGAGTGCCATTAGGAATAGCTGGCTGGTGAAAAAGTTAATTTTTAACATGTTAATTGACTGCAGATAAGAGAAGGTTTTTTTTATACAGTTCACGAGGTTCTTATAGCAAGTATACTGGGGTGGTTTGCCATTCTCTCCTCCAAGAAGGAGGAGATTTCCTCTTCTTGGGCTCCAAAATCACGGCAGATGGTGACTGCAGTCATGAAATCACAAGACAATTGCTTCTTGGCAGGAAAGTGATTAAAAACCTAGACAGTTTATTGAAAAGCAGAGATATTACTTTGCCAACAAAGGTCCATATAGTCAAGGCTATGGCTTCCCAGTGGTCACATACAGTTGTGAGAGCTAGACTGTAAAGAAGGCAGAACACCAAAGAATTGATGCCTTCAAACTGTGGTGCTGGAGAAGACTCCTGCAAGTCCCTTGAACAGCTAGGAGATCAAATCAGTCAATCTTAAGAGAGATCAGCCCTGAATATTCACTGAAGGACTGATGCTGAAGCTGAAGCTCCAGTATTTTGGTCATCTGATGCAAACAGAGGACTCATTGGAAAAGTCCCTGATGTTGGGAAAGATTGAGGGCAGAAGAAGAGGGTATCAGAGGATGAGATGGCTGGATGGCATCACTGATGCAATGAACATGAACTTGGGCAAACTCTGGGAAATGGTGAGGGACAGGGAGGCCTGGCATGCTACAGTCCATGGGGTTGCAAAAAGTCAGACATTACTGGGTGACTGAAAAACCACAACAAAGGGAAGATTATATATCAAAAGAGAGTATTGGTGGCTGCCACTTTCTCCCTACAACTTTCACAGCCTCTTTAATATCCTTATTCCTCAACGTGTAAATTATAGGGTTTAGCATGGGGGTGACAACGCTATACAATACTGAGATTAGTCTGTCCTTCTCCAGTGAGTAAGTTGAGATGGGCCGCACGTACGTGAAGATGGCACTGCCATAATAGAGCAGGACAATGACCAGGTGAGAGGCACAGGTAGAAAAGGCCTTTTGCCTCCCCTCTGAGGAACGGATCCTCAAGATGGTGGAGATTATGTAAAGGTAGGAAAGGACGATACACAAGAAGGGAGTCCAACCAATGAAGATGCCAATAGATAGTAGGGCCAACTCATTGACAGAAGTGTCCCCGCAAGACAAGATCAGCAAAGGAGGGATGTCACAGAAGAAATAATTAATCTTGTTGTTGCCACAGAAGGGCAGACGGAATGTCAGTACTGTGTGCACCACTGAGTTGAGGAAACCACCAGTCCAGCAGGAGGCTGCTAACCGGCTATACAGGACCTTGTTCATAATAACCGAATACCTTAAGGGCTTACAGATTGCAATGTAGCGATCATATGCCATAGCTGCCAGGAGGAGACACTCTGATCCTACAAAGAAAATGAAGGCAAAAAGTTGAGCCACACATCCGCCATAGGAAATGCTCTTCTTCTCTGATAGCAGATGGACCATCATCTGGGGAACATTGGTAGTGGTGTAGCAGATGTCAAGAAAAGCCAAATTCCCTAAAAAATGATACATGGGTGTATGTAGGTGTGGATCAAGCACAGACACCAAGATAATGAATACATTTCCTCCTAAAGTACAGACATAAGTCAGAAAGAAGATGGTGAATAGCAAAAACTGCAGTTCATTTAGGTCAGAGAATCCCAAAATTATAAATTCAGACAGAGCTGTTTGATTCTTTCCTTCCATGATGTTGCCTGGTTCTCTTTGGTGAATTGGGCAAAGAGAAGCACAGATTAAAATAATCATATGCACAGTAGAAAGATCTGCAAAACAAGAAAAGTGTTATGAGTAAAAATCACCACCATCTGTACCAGATTCCAATCTTGAGAAGCAGCATCCCTTCGCAAATCATACTCATATGTATCATTGAACAGGGCTTTCCTGGTGGCTCAAATGGTAAAAAATCTGCCTGCATTGCAGTAGACCCCAGTTCAATCCCTGGGTCGGGAAGATTCTCCTGGAGAAGGGAATGGTAACCCACTCCAGTATTCTTGCCTGGAGAACTCCCTGGACAGAGGATCCTGTTAGGTTATGCTCCATGGGGTCCCAAACAGTTGGAAACCACTGAGCGACTAACACTTTCACTTTTTCACTTTCTTATCATCAGACACAGCTATAAGTACATCTAGTGTTCTACTTGGAGAAGACTCTTGAGGGTCCCTTGGATTGCAAGGAGATCCAACCAGTCCATTCTCAAGGAGATCAGCCCTGGGATTTCTTTGGAAGGAATGATGCTAAAGTTGAAACTCCAGTGCTTTGGCCACCTCATGTGAAGAGTTGACTCATTGGAAAAGACTCTGATGCTGGGAGGGATTTGGGGCAGGAGGAGAAGGGGACAACAGAAGATGAGATGGCTGGATGGCATCACTGACTCGATGGACGTGAGTCTGAGTAAACTCTGGGAGTTGGTGATGGACAGGGGGGCCTGGAGTGCTGCAATTCATGGGGTCACAAAGAGTTGGACATGACTGAGCAACTGAACTGAACTGAACTGAATAGAGACAGAAGAGGACATAAGGATAAAAGGCACTAAAAGGCTTTTCCACCTCTTTGTTAGGTCAATCACCCTTTGTTAGGGTCTCCTGACACAAATTGTGGTTCATATCTGCAAGAGCAGAAGAAACAGGTAAAAGACATGGATCCTGGTTTATTGTGACCTCTTCTAAGAACAGAGAAATTTTTAGGTTAAAGGGAACATGGTAGCTTTCTAGATGTTATACATTGTGGTAAGATATAGCACATACTTTTTGACCTTTCCTATTCACTACAGCTCTTCAGAATGGGTGTTATCATCTTCATTTTGCAGATGAAGTTTTAAAGATCAGAGAGGTTAAACAGTGTGTTCGAGATCACACAGCCAGTGAGAACTAAAGAGGGATCACATTTAGTTCTGTCTAAGTCTGTATCTCCAGCCTGTTTTGGAGACCTAGAGTGGCAAGCAGGTCTCATCTTCCCTACCAATTCTTTTGCTGAAGACTGCTTACCTAACTTGGGTGTATCCTATGTAAGCTGAGAAAAATGTGTTCTGAACCTAGCAATTTCGACTGTTAATCAAGAAAATGGTAGTGATTGCATGTATTCCTTCCATTTGTCAACCTGACTTAAAACTATGCTTTATTTTGCCTTCAGAGATAGATTTTCTGAAGCCTGTTTTAGGAAAACTTTCAAGTATCCTCTCCTTCCCTCCCTCTTTCATCCCGTCTTTCTCTCCCTCTCCTTCCCCACCCCCACTCCACTGCCCATACTCTCCCCTCTTCCTATAGCTTTTTGAAACAGGTTCACATAGGGCAACATTGCACTTTGTGTAATAGGGTGTTAGTACACATTCCTCGGACACATATCTTCTTACCCTTAACTCTGAGATTTCCAAGTTTTCCTGACATTTTTCTGCTCAGTTGTGTAGACTAAGGACAAACTCTTGGTGCCCAGTCCAACAACCGTTAGTCACTTCACTTCAGTAACAGTTATCGATGTTTCCATCAGAGATATTTCCTGACTTTCTTAATAAGTTATTGGTGCCAAAGAGAAGTGAATGGAGAGAAGTGTCATAAGCTTAACATGACCTAATGTCTCTACTACACTGATAATTGTGGATAGTTTGAATTTAAATTCCCAGTTCATTCTTTACCAGTGACTTCTTTAGTTCCTAAATTGCTTGACAAATCTAAATTCAAGGAGAATTTTTTTTCACATTGTAGAGTGCTTTAGAGTTATTTTAAAAGATATCATAGAGAGCATGCCCAATGTTCACCTTTAGATAAATTTTTTCCAAAGTTTTCACCATCTATTTTTTTCTGATTAAAGTTAACATATTTGTGTTAGAATGTTTAGAAAATATCAAAAACAAAATAAAAACATTAAAAATTAGTATCTCCATCCAAGAAAACCTCTACTAATGGTTTGGTATATGTTCATCTAATCAATTTTCCATGCACGAAATATTCAAAATGGAGATCAGAAAGTACATGTTTTAATCTGTGTTTTTTCCTTAAGCACCATTTTATAATGATTTCTCATGGCAATAAATATTCTCCTGAAACATGATGTTTGAATGATATACAAATATTCATATGAATACAGCAATTGTTTATACACCCACACTTATTAATGGATGATTATGTTTATGTTTGTTATGATAAATTTCAGTAATAAGCATACTAAATTAGATTCCTTGAACTTGGAGTTAACTGTCCTATCTTTTAACAAACTTTTAAGGATTCATCCTAATAAATTAGAGACCCCCTGATGCTGGTCATCATTCTGGAAAATTCAAGAGCCATTTGGCTACTGTAGGATTCAGTGTTTGTTGGACAAATTATTGTAAGTGCTGGGTAGAGAAAAGCACTTAAAACCTTTAAGTACTTTCTACCCAGAATCTAATTTTCTCTTTAGATAAATTCTCTGAGATAAATAATGTTGTCATTCCGAATTCCAGATGAAAACACTGAGTCTCAGCAAAATAAATATCTGATAGAGTTATGTGCGGAGAAGGCAACGGCACCCCACTCCAGTACTCTTGCCTGGAAAATCCCATGGACAGAGGAGCCTGGTAGGCTGCAGTCCATGGGGTCGCTAGGAGTCAGACACAACTGAGTGGCTTCACTTTCACTTTTCACTTCCATGCATCGGAGAAAGAAATGGCAACCCACTCCAGTATTCTTGCCTGGAGAATTCCAGGGACGGGGGAGCCTAGTGGGCTGCCTTCTATGGGGTCGCACAGGGTCGGACACGACTGAAGTGACTTAGCAGCAGCAGCAGCAGCAGAGTTATGTGTCCATCAGGTAAAAATTGCAAGTTTTATCTTTCCCAGACTAATACACATTTGATTGAGTAGCTAAAAATTAAACTTTATTGCTGACAATAGAATTTTCTTTAAAAATACTTTTACTACCACTTATATTCACATAACTGGATTATTTCAATTTGTTTCCAACTGTGATCGGTTTTTTCCTGACTGTTAATGGCAATGGGCTATGCCTGCCATGTCCTGATAGTTAAATCTATTAATAATTGTTACTAAATATCTGGTATTTAATTAATTTTTGAAAAATTGATCCTTATTATAATTTTTTAATTTCCTGGCTCTGCTGTAAATTAATTTAAGTGTTCATGCTTGTATTATTAAAGGATACTGCTCTAGAGCTTGGTTTAGGTCAATTAGTAGAAATGTGTGATAAAATTAAAATAATAATACAGAGAATCTCTTAGTTTAAAATGTTCAAGTTCTAATTCACAGAGAAATATTGATTTTGTAGTTTGATACAAAAAAGAAGCTAACAAGATAAATTAAACATGACTTTCTAAAAATGAAGGTGAGGGTGGTTCAGTGGCTAAGACTCTGCACTCCCAGTGCAGGGGTCCTGGATTCAATACTTGGTCAGGGGTCTAGATCCTGTATACTGCAACTAAGATCTGGTGCTTCCAAATAAATAAATATTTTAAAAATAAAATAAAAAGCAAAAGTAAAAATGAAGGAGAGTATTGTATATTAATCAAAACAATAAACTTCATTGATTGCCCTGGTCTGTATACAAATACATATTTGAATTCTAAGTTTGAAAGGATGCTTATTTGTATTTTTGTTTTAATTTCTGTCTTTTCCCTCTGTGACCTACTGTGGATATTTTCAGTAGAAGGAACAAATATGTTGGCTAAAGGGTTAAGTTCTCATAATATAGTATTTCACTTTACCAGAATCAAATGAATTCTCTAATGCAAACAGCACTGTCAAGAGAGGGACCCTAAAATCCCATTGTCTAACCCATGTTTTCCATCACTGCTTATCTCTTCCTTCACCTTTTTCAATCTTTCCTTCTATTTTTGAGGTGGTAAGAGACCAACTACTAGACTAACCCATGCTGCTTATTTTACTCAACAAATGTATTTTTAAAACTTGAAGTAAAATGATAAATAAAACAGAAATTGATGTGTAAGTCAGACTTTGACCCTATGTTTCTGTCCTTTATTAATGAAGAATCAGTAAGCCAGCAGAGGGCCATTCTGAGTGATGCTGAAATACCTAAAATAGCAGCAGCTCCGCGGTGCACACACACTCAGCCTGCCATTCATAGCATGGGATGAGAGTTCGATTTCTCCCTCCTTTGGAATCTCACAGCTCATTACACTCCACGTGCCCACTTACGTAGTCTCTCATCTAAAGAACAAGGCATAGAAAATGTATCTCCAAGAGATGTAGAGCTATATAGCTAAGCAATTAAAAAACTGCTTACTCACCTGTGATCAAAAATACACCAAAAGTGCAGAGATCACAATTCAAATTGTAGACCCTAGTGTAGAACAACTTTTATGAACACAAGGAAGTGACAGATATTAACTGACCCTGGAAAGTCTGTGCTATTGAATACAGGGTCTTCTACCTGAATGCCAGGAGCATCCTCAACTCCTGAAAGTCAGCGCAAGGAACTGGAGTGGGCAAGGACATGCTCCCTGGATGCAGAAGGTCCCTGTGTTTTGTGGACTCTTCTAAGGACCCTAGAGACACACCTCTGAGGTCCAGAGACTCGCTCCTTCCAACTCCTGCCTCAATCCCTAAGCATCTGCTTGTCTTCCAGCGCCTCTGTTGCCATTGCAATTCTGCTTCTGGAAGTCTCATGTGAAATCAAAACTGTTCCAGGTAGACTCTTACCTTTTGGCCCACAACTGACCAATGAGAATCATCTTGCAGCCTTTGCCCATTATTAGAAGAAAAGCCGTTTTCTGGTTTTTTGTTCCTCTACCACATTATCGTATATTGGTCCTTGAACTCTACAATTCCAGTGGTACAATCGAGCTCTTTAACTTGTTCTCTTTTTTCCTCTCAGCTGAAGTTAAGGGGAAGCACCTTTCTGGGACTGGGGGAGGCTTACTTAACACCCCAGTTCTCACCAAAGAAATCCTCTTTAGCCACAGAATCAATTCTCTAACTATGTACTTCTTTAGTGACCTAGCACCTTGCTTTTGGATATATTTGTCTCAGCTAAAATGGAAACATATTTTAACATCCTGCAAGATGTGTAATGTATGGATATGTAGGTTCCAAGAGGTTTGTTTTGTTTTTTGTTTTTTTAATGAAACTGAGTTTGGAACAAAAATGTTCGGAAACCACTTCTGTTACCACTTCTAAAATTCTCCCTTCCTACCCATGTTAAGCACTTAAGCCATATTCAAGTCGTTAAGTTCATCAAGCCACCATGACTTTAGAATATAATTCCATCATCCATTCTATCATGATACACTGGAAAGCTTTTCACTCTGGAAAGCTAAAGATAATGCTAAGATTTTTATAGCTCTTTCCTGTCCTGGAAGTACCTCAGAATCAGAGGGGACTTCTCTAGAGCAAATTAAAGTTAGAGCAAAGTGAAACCAACTTTCCACAGAGTAGAGTTAAATTATACAAGGTTGATCTTCAAAATTCTACCATCTAGCCCAGTTATACCTGTACCATCCACAGAAGCATACAAGTGTTCCTCACATTGCTTGGAGTTATCAAGCTTTCTAGTTTTTGTCAATCTGATGGGAGTGAGGTGGTGGCTCATTATTATTCTAATTTTAATAACTCAGACTACTAGCAATTTTGAACATGTCCTAACTATGAGGAGATTTTTTGTGTGTCAGTCATTTGGGTTTCCTCTCCTACTAATCTGCTAGTTTATTCTTTGCACATATTCTTAATTAAGTTTCCTGTTTTTTTTCCTCATTTGTAGGAATTCCTTATTTAAGACATCATTGGTCATTTATAAATTTAACTTTTTCAAATAATTTATAGAAAGGGCTCATCTGTGCATTAATTTTTATTGTTCCATAGAAAAGAAGTCATTCATTTTGTCATGATAAAATCCATATTTTCTTAGGTTATGGGCTGTGCAATTTAAGATTTATTTAAAATTTCCCACTGCTAGTTCATAAATATATTCTTTGAAACTTTTTTATATTAACTTTACAATTTTTAAATTTCAAATTTTGCTTCTTGATCCACTTAAAGTTCATCTTTTTACAAAGTGGAAGTTAGAAAACTAATTTTATTTTTCTTCACTTAATAATCTGATTTTTCCAAACTATAACTAAATTTTCATTATTTATTGTAGCACCATACTTAGTACATACTGTTTCCATACAAATTCTTGGATCTGTATCTAAGACCTCTATCCCATGATATTTTTCTTTTTGGACCAGGAACTTGACTTTCCATTAGTAGGCCTTAGTTTATGTCTTAATGCCAGGTTGAACAAGTCTCCCTTTTAAATTTTTCTTCAAAAATTAACCTAGAAATTGTGAAAATAATACCTTCACACAACCTTTAGATGTTTGTTAAGTTTATTGAATGAATAAAGTGTTTGTGGGCCTAGCCATGTGAGGGAATACCATACAGCAATGAAAAGTGAATGGGCAACAGTGTATGCAACAGTATGAATGACTATCACAAGCATTTACTAAGCATTTACTGTCAACAGAAAGAAAAAAGGAAAGTCCGTGAACAAGTCTAAAATACAGATTACTTGATACCTAGTGAAACAAGAGATATTTATTTCTTCCTAATACACAGCTCATAACCATCTAAAGCACCTTCCCTCTCTCTTTGCTTCATTAACTTCTAACAAATATATGCTTTGAGTTTATTCAGACAAAATGTATAGGATTTAGTAAAATAGGGTGAAGAATGGGGAGACATAATAGGAGGCTTTAGTATTAGTCAAGAAAATTGAGAGGGGGGAAAAAAATCAATCCCTAAGCAAGAGAGACTTGGGTGGGGGTGGAAAGGAATATATTAATATTTTTAATTTTAATTTCCTTTTGACATGTAAAATGTTGGCTTTGTCACTTATTCATCTTATCTCATATGGTGTCAACAGTGACAGTCCCCTGGAAACCGGGATCAACCCCACCCACCATGATCGTTAACCACAGAGCAGCAGCCCTAGCCATAAAGGGCTGGGCTGGATGGCTACAGGCTGCAGGAAGCACTGAGGGTCTCCACCCAAGAGGCCTGGTGTTCTCTAGCCCATAGCCTTTGAGTGCAGGGACTCTTGCCCTTCCTACCAGAGGCCGCAATGTTCCCAAGGAGACTGTGTAGTCTCAGGTCTCTTCTCTGGTTTGGATCTGACAAATTCATATGTGATATGGTAGTACATCCTATATCATTTTCTAAAGGCTTTACTGTTCTTTTATACATTGAGGTATGCAGTATTCTAGAACTGATTTTTGTATAAACTGTAAGGCTGGAATCATAAACCCTTTTGTCTTTTTATTGAAAAGATTATTCTTACTCAACTTTTTTTTCAAGCTTATTCTAGCCTCATCTATCATATAATCAAATACACATGTTTATTCATAGAACATTTTTTAGTTTGTTTCAATGATCAATATATAAGTGAATCATTAACACACTACCTTTTTAATTTTGCAATTGGTTGCAACATCTCTTAAAACAAGTTGCCTATCTTAGTTTATAACTGCAAAGACAGAATTGTTCTATGTATACATTGTCCACTATGATAGCCACTAGGCCTATAAGTGACTAAGCATAGCACAGGCACGTGAGTTATTGATAAATTTGCCAGATAAAATGAGGATACCAGCTAAATTTCAATTAGGTAGCTCAAGATCCAATTTTAGCCCTCCAATCTTACAAGAATGTTAAAATGCTGTTCAGAAACTCAAACACTTCCTAAGATCATCAGAAATCCTCACAAGGAGTCCCTTTCACAGTTTTTTATTTTCAACTCTGTTCAGTGTTGGCCTTGTGATTCCTGTCCTTTTAGTTCACTGATCCCTGAAAAAAAAATTGCAATATTTTATACAGACCACTTGATCTGCCTCTTGAGAAATTTGTATGCAGGTCAGGAAGGAACAGTTAGAATTGGACATGGAACAACAGACTGGTTCCAAATAGGAAAAGGAGTACATCAAGGCTGTATATTGTCACCCTGTTTATTTAACTTATATGCAGAGTACATCATGAGAAACGCTGGACTGGAAGAAACACAAGCTGGAATCAAGATTGCCGGGAGAAATATCATTAACCTCAGATATGCAGATGACACCACCCTTATGGCAGAAAGTGAAGAGGAACTCAAAAGCCTCTTGATGAAAGTGAAAGAGGAGAGTGAAAAAGTTGGCTTAAAGCTCAACATTCAGAAAACGAAGATCATGGCATCCGGTCCCATCACTTCATGGGAAAGAGATGGGGAAACAGTGTCAGACTTTATTTTTCTGGGCTCCAAAATCACTGCAGATGGTGACTGCAGCCATGAAATTAAAAGACGCTTACTCCTTGGAAGGAAAGTTATGACCAACCTAGATAGCATATTCAAAAGCAGAGACATTACTTTGCCAACAAAGGTCCGTCTAGTCAAGGCTATGGTTTTTCCTGTGATCATGTATGGATGGGAGAGTTGGACTGTGAAGAAGGCTGAGTGCCGAAGAATTGATGCTTTTGAACTGTGGTGTTGGAGAAGACTCTTGAGAGTCCCTTGGACTGCAAGGAGATCCAACCAGTCCATTCTGAAGGAGATCAGCCCTGGGATTTCTTTAGAGGGAATGATGCTGAAGCTGAAACTCCAGTACTTTGGCCACCTCATGCAAAGAGTTGACTCATTGGAAAAGACTCTGATGCTGGGAGGGATTGGAGGCTGGAGGAGAAGGGGATGACAGAGGATAAGATGGCTGGATGGCATCACTGACTCGATGGACGTGAGTCTCAGTGAACTCCAGAAGCTGGTGATGGACAGGGAGGTCTGGCGTGCTGCGATTCATGGGGTCGCAAAGAGTCAGACACAACTGAGCGACTGATCTGATCTGATCTGATCTGATACAGACTTTTTAAACAAGAGTGTTTGCTAATCACTGGCTGTGAAAATTTGCATTGACTTTTAATTTTGCTTGAGAGTAATTTGCAAAAGTCAGCTCTAATAATAAGATGGACAGTTTTGTAATACGTCGTTTTCTTAGAAAAGTTTACACAGCAAAAGAGAGGGAGCTTGAAGCCTGCTACTTTCTCCCCACAACTTTTGCAGCCTCTTTAATATCCTTATTCCTCAAGGAGTAGATAATAGGGTTTAACATGGGGGTGACAACACTGTACAATACTGAGATCAGTCTGTCCTTCTCCAGTGAATATGCTGATATGGGTCGTACATATGTGAAGATGGAGCTGCCATAATAGAGAAGGACAATGATCAAGTGGGAAGCACAGGTAGAAAAGGCCTTTTGCCTCCCCTCAGAAGACCTGATCCTTAAAATGGTAGAAATAATATAAAGGTAGGAAAGTATGATACACAAAAAAGGAGTCCAACCAATGAAGACCCCAATGGATAATAGGGCCAACTCATTGACAGAAGTGTCCCCACAAAACAAGATCAGCAAAGGAGGGATGTCACAGAAGAAATAATTAATCTTGTTGTTGCCACAGAAGGGCAGACGGAATGTCAGTACTGTGTGCACCACTGAGTTGAGGAAACCACCAGTCCAGCAGGAGGTTGCTAACTGGCTATACAGGACCTTGTTCATAATAACCGAATACCTTAAGGGCTTACAGATTGCAATGTAGCGATCATATGCCATAGCTGCCAGAAGCAGGGACTCTGACCCAACAAAAAAAATAAATGCAAAAAGTTGCACTATGCAACCCAAATAAGAAATGCATTTTCTCTCTGATAGTAGATGTACCATCATCTGGGGAACATTGGTGGTGGTGTAGCAGATGTCAAGAAAAGCTAAGTTTTCCAGAAAAAAATACATGGGAGTGTGGAGGCGTGGATCAATCATGGTCACCAAAATTACGAAGGTATTTCCTCCCAAAGTACAGATATATGCTACCAGGAAAATAGTGAAAAGTAAAAATTTTAACTCATTTAAGTTGGAGAATCCCAAGATGATAAACTCAAATAGAACCGTTTGGTTTTCTCCTTTCATAATACAGCTCTGGTTTTCTTTCTGAAATTGAGAACGAGGAAGCATAGATATCTGTAGTCAGGTATTGCTCCAAAAACAGGCTACGAAACTAGAAAATAAAAGTTTCACAGAGGAAAAGATATTATTTATCAAGAAAATATTAGATGGGTCTATAAAAATGCACAATCCCACAGCAAATCAACTGTATGCATTAGCACCCAGCATAAACATTATCAGCCTTTCATCTGTTGGTCAAATATTTTAAAATGAACACTACAGACAGTTTTGAATTTTCAAGTAAAACACGTGCACTAAAGGAAGAAAAGGCCCATCTACTCTGTCTTCCTGGGCTGCAGCAATTTGGAAGCTCATTGAAGACAATTGTCAGTGGGTCAGTCAACTATGCTGCCCTGATTGTAAAGCAACTATACTCCAATAAAAATTAATTAAACAAAAAACTGTGCTGCCTTGCACACTTCTGGAGGCTGACATTTGTGGATTGAATGTAGAGTCAGTTGGTCACGCTTAGAGAATTAGGAGAGCGGAAAAAGACATAGTGGTACCACGGGTTGATAATATATTTGAGGGGGAGGGCAGTTCCATAAAATACAGAGGAAATTCACAATTAATCTTACCGTATAGATCTTACAGTTCAAGATGCTCAGACTTGGGCATTCAGCTAATAAAAATAAGTTCTGCCTGTTGAAAGCCTTTCTAAACAAACAAACAAAAAAAACTCTTTATAAAGGGAGAATGAATTAATATTTTATTTATCATTTACTGTACAAAGTTTATCCTATACTTTATGCCACTAGGAATCACTACAGCAAAGGTGCACTAGAGCTAGCTATTACTGGTTCAAAAAAGCTTGTTGTTAATGTCCAGAAATTTTGTAGGCAAGATATTAAGCACAAGCATTATTTAAAATGAAATTACATAAACTTCCAATTGAGTAAATTATATTAAAAACAGAGGTAACTTACACAAGACATCACTCCCTCATCATTCTACATGTTCCTCTTATCTTTACTTTAGAGATTATTGCTTTTATTGTATGTGTATGATGGAGATGCCATAAAATGGCTTGCTACTGATCTTTTATTCCCAAACTCATGTTCAGTGAATCATATCGATAGCTTGCAACTAGTCACAGTGGAAGTATTTATGCCAAGGAGCTGGTAATTCTACAAACTATGAGATTGATTCATGGTTTTGTTGATTGTCTAGGCTTAAGAAAGTGGTGGGAATATGTTAATGATGTCTGCCTGCTTAGTCGCTCGGTCATGTCCAGCTCTTTGTGACCCCATGGACTGTAGCCTGACCAGGTTCCTCTGTCCAAGGGATTCTCCAGGCAAGAATACAGGGTGGGTTGCCATTCTCTTCTCTATGGGAGCTTCCTGACCCAGGAAGCGGATCCGGGTCTCCTGTGTTAAAGGCAGAGTCTTTACTCTCTGAGCCACTGGGGAAGCCCTGTTGGTGATGCAGTTTAAACTTAAAACTGTGTCATGTTTGTAGCCATTATACTGTAAATAACACAAAAAGTGGAGGAACGTTTCTTCCAGCATTCAAAAAGTTTTGTACTTTTAGTAAAACTAATGTCACTGACAAATGAGAGAAATTCAGACATATAACTTCCTTGATTCACTTTCATCTTACTTATTAACATAGACAAACATATCAAACACTAATAGAATTCAGCAATGATGTGAGAGACTTCTTTGTTGAATTGACGTTCACAGAATACTATTGTTAATTTTTGCTAAATGCTTGAATCTATAGCCGCACTATAGCTGAATTCAACTACTGTTTGATCAAGTTAGACTGTATTCAAGGACTTATTTACAGCTCTCAAGTCCATTCACTCTCACACACTCCTGGATAACCATTTCAAACCTCCAGCTATGCTTTTTCTCTATATTTATTCTCAAATGCTAATCTTGCTTTCTTGTCTATGAGAAATTTGAAGCAATTGAAAAGAACTTCCAGACTCAGCATCACATGTGTTTGCTTCTATGTACAAGTCTGCTTTCCCATCTGTGTCTATATTACTAGAGAGTGACTGTCTGTGCTTTTTTAAAAATTCAGTTTTGATTGGAGGATAATTTCTTTACAATGTTGTGTCACTTTCTGCTGTACAACAACATGAATCAGCCATAGGTATACATATATCTCCTCCCTTTTGAGCTCCCCCTCACCCCCACCTGTGTTTTTTTTTTTTAAATATTGTAGTGGTTTTTGGCATACATTGACATGAATCAGCCATGAGTGTACATGTGTTCCCCATCCTGAACCCCACTCCCACCTCCCAAAAGCACAAGCCAACCTTCTCACTTGTGCTTTTGATGACACCCCCTCACTTAATCAAGTGTGCACTCCAGCAATGGTACTCTCTCCTCTGTAATTCTTTTTTCTTTCTCTGATGAAGCATTCTCTTCAGCAAAGGAACAGGCTATTATTTCTCCTAACACAGTCTTTTGGACTCTGTGGGAGAGGGAGAAGGTGGGATGATTTGGGAGAATGGCATTGAAACATGTATAATATCATATATGAAACGAGTTACCAGTCCAGGTTCGATGCACAATACTGGATGCTTGGGGCTGGTGCACTGGGATGACCCAGAGGGATGGTACGGGGAGAGAGGAGGGAGGAGGGTTCAGGATGGAGAACACTTGTATACCTGTGCAGATTCATGTTGATGTATGGCAAAACCAATACAATATTGTAAAGTTAAAAAATAAAATAAAATAAAAATTTGTTGTCTTTCTTTTTCACTATTTTTCTTTACCATCCCATTTTCCTGATATTTATATCAAAACTTCTCAAAAACAATAACTAAACTGATGGTCTCATTTCCTATTCTTTGCCATCTCTTGAACTTACTTTGTTAGACCTTTATCTCAATGTTCCCCCAATTCCTAGCTGTTGGATCAATTATGAAATGTTTATACACAGAATCTTACTGCTTATTTTCACTTCTCTAGCTACCGAGTCCTCATTATGTCTCAGTTAATAGTTATAATCTTATTCTCAATAGTTTAATGCTTCTAATCTTGCCCAGTGCATGCAGTGCTTAGTTGTTTGGTTGTGTCCAACTCTTCGTGACACCATGGACTGTAGCTCACCAGGCTTCTCTGTCCATGGGGATTCTCCAGGCAAGAATACTGGAGTGGGTTGCCATGCTCTCCTCCAGGGGATCTTCCCCACCCAAGGATTGAATCCAGGTCTCCTGCATTGCAGGCAGGTTCTTTACTGGCTGAGCCACCAGTGAAGCCCAATTATGTGTAAATCACCTTCCATCATCATTTTTCCACTCATAACCCTCCAATCACCCTAGCTCAGATTGTAAATTCAAATTTTTTTTTTTTTTTGCTGCTTTTCCCAGTTTGTGGGAGTCTTATTTCCCCCTCTAAGGATAGAACTAGGGCCCACCACAGTGAAAGCACTGAGCCATAACCACTGGACCACTAGGGAATTCCCTATAAAATCAGATTCTTAAAAAAATACTACAAGCTCTGTAAAATCTTTTTCTTTTCACTCTTCCAGCCTAATTTCCCCCCTTTCTCCCCTTTGTTCACTCAGTCAAGTCACACTGGCCTCTTTACTGTTCCCCTTTGCTCTTCTCCATGGCTAGCTATCTGACAAAAGTCTTAACTTTATTTAAATCTTACCTCAAATAACATTTATTTAATGAGACCCACTCTGATCATCCTATTGGTGCCCTCCTACACTCTAAACCCCTCTCATGCTCCTTTCATTTCCCCATGACACATAGCACCTTCTGAAATCCATATATAATTTATCTATTTATCCTGCTTATTGTGGATTGCCTATTCCCCTAGTTGGATATGGGCTCTTCTAGTGACTCAGTCAGTAAAGAGTTTTCCTGCAGTGCAGGAGACTCAGCTTTGACACCTGGGTCAGGAAGCTTCTCTGGAGATGGGAATGGCAACTCACTCCAATATTCTTGCCTGGAGAATTCCCTGGACAGAGGAGCCTGATGGGCTACAGTCCATAGGGTTGCAAAGAGTTGGACACAACTGAGCGACTAACACAAGTTGTATATAAGTTTTACAATATCAGTGTATTGACTGTTAATGATGCGTTCTGAGCATCTAGAACAGTCCCTGGCACACAACACATATTTGTTCATTGTTAAATCAGTCTTCCAGATCTCCTTTCATAAAGAATTAACTTAGTTAATTTCTCTTTGCAGAAGACTCATAGGGAAATCTCTTTGTTTTTCCAAGACAACTTATGTTAGCCCCACTTACCCAGTTTGGTTTAATTTGATTTGCTGTCTTGATTCAACCAGGAGTTGTCAAGGAGGAAAATGTTACCCTTATAAAGAAGGATTAGCCTCTCCCTCATATTCTCATGTGAACAGGAATGAAATTGTCTCCTTCAGTGTTACCATCTCTGGCCACTTATGTTTGGAACCACCGTAAGTGTGGCAGGAAGCTGCTGCTCTCTTCGAACTCACATGCCTAACACCAGAAACCCTCTTCTTTCCTCCTGTTCATGTAATGTCTTTAGAAAAGCATACACACTGTAGTGAAAATCTAATTACTTTTCCCCAAATAGCAATGATGAAGACTTTGGAGACTTTGAATATCTTACTAGTAATTAGGGTATATTATAAATTGTTTGTGGGCTTCCCCAGGTGGCACTAGAGGTAAATAACCCACCTGCCAATACAGGGGCCATAAGAGACAGGGTTCAGTCCCTGGGTTGGGAAGATCCTGGAGGAGGGCATGGTGACCCACTCGAGTATTCTTGCTTGGAGAATCCCTTGGACAGAGCACCATGGCAAGCTATGGTCCATAAGGTTGGAAAGAGTTGGACATGACTGAAGTGATTCAGCATGGATGCATAAAATTGTTTATAGTGGCAGAATTTAAAAGAACAATACTGCTATTATTATTTTGCACAAAATAATACTGCCATTATAAATTTTCCATAACATTATATCCTTATTGCTGGATATAGTTGAAAATTATTAAGATTGCTGTTGCTTTTATTGTTGTATTTAAAATGATGTTCAAGTGACCTTCATTATATAATTATGTAAATTTAAATAGCATGTAATTTCAGAAACTTAAATTTTTAAAGACTATATTTTTATACTATTTGTCTCATTGAGTCACATAACAACTTTTAAGATGGGTGTATATTTGTAGGCAAAATTCCAAGATAAATCCTAACAAACCTAACCTGTGTATAATCTCCTCCCTTTGAATACAGGCAGAACATATGAACATAAGGTGATATTACTTCCATAATTATATTATATGGCAAAATATATATATTTTGCAGATGTAATGATATCCTCAAGTTAATTAGCATTAAAATAGGGAGATTTTCCAGGTGGGTCTGACATAATCATGTGGGCCTAAATCTGAGTTGAAAAGGTCAGAGTTAAATTAGAAGAGGAATTTAAGTGTGAGAAGTTCTCCACTCTTGCTTAAACATGATTAGAAGTGTAGGCAGCCTCTAAAAATCAACAGTAGCTTCAACTGACATTCAACAAGGAAATGAAGATCTCTTTCTACAACTGTAAGGAATTTGGCCAACAACCTGAATGAGCTTGGATTCCAGAAAGGAATGCAGCCCAGCCAACAGCTTGATTTCAGCCATTTGATAAACTTAGCAGAAAACCCAGACATAACACACCTGGAATTCTAACCTACAGAACTGACAACTAAGCTAATAAATGATTGTCATTTTAATAGAAAAGACAATAGAAAATAGTACAGTGAAATTATGTCTATATGAGAATTTTACAAATAATAAAATAATGTAGAAGGGTCACATAAAATTGCATCTTCTCACAGCACACTATTTCTCACTATTCCACATCTATCTCCTTATACCTAAAGTATCAAAATACATTTGTTTGACAATATAAATCTTTATTCCCACATAGAAGCAATGGTTATGTCCTCTCCAACTCCCTATTATTTTCTATCTGAGAAATTTGGGCAAGTTCATTGTGATAAAAATAATAGAGAAATAGAGGCAATTGTTCAACAGAGTAAAATCTTAAAAGATAGCATAATATTTAAAAGTTTTGCTTTTTATCTTCTTCTATAAAATATCATCATAGCCACTGTAATCAATTGACAATATTAGGCATTTCACATTTTTATTCTAGTCATTATGCATATATTTTTCTGCCCCACAAATTTCAGCCAGTTTTCTTGGTGAAGAGATTCACAGAAATTCAGCCATGAAGATTATTCTAGATATCATCTAAATCTACAAGTAAAACATTCAATGTTAACATGGTTAGATTAAGTCCATGTTCCCTTCTTATCTTCTAAAAATTTTCCTGAAAGAAATGATAGAGGAATAAATCCAAATTTTATTTTTAAAAAATTAAGAAAAGTCTGAATCCCAGAACAATAAAATAGAAATAAATGCTTAGAAAACAATGGAGATAAAACAAGGGAGTAGAAGATGTTAAGAAAGGAAGCCCACTGGTGCAAAGCTAAGAAAAAGCTGCTGAATTTCCCTTTGTTAAGTAAGTTGCATAAGCTAAGCTATTAATCAGTCAGCAGTAGGAATTTTTCTTGACCTGATTTGGTTTCAAGGAGTAGTCAGCATGGACTCAAAGAATCAAAGAAGCAAGCCGCATTTGACAGAATTATTTCAGGAAGGAAGTGATGATGTAGCGAGAAACTCTGTGTATTTGAAGGAAATAGTCTGTTATTAAAGCTGTGAGGAGAACAGATCTACAACTGCAAACCTCAGTTGCTTTACAAAGAAAGAAATTACCTCACTTCAAAAACCAGATCCAAAAAGCTTCGACTAAATTTACACTTTTGGCAACAGTTTTACACAAACCTTCAAGAGGAGAACTGAAAGTTGGTCAACATACTAAAAATCCTTCTGAAGGAGTCAGAGAGCTGACCAGGCAGTGAGGACTTGCAGGACTAAGATCTAGAAGAGGAGGGCAGTACATAAAAGAGGGTCCAGCATTTTTTTTAAACCATTTTTCTCCTTGAGGTACAAGCATACCTTAATTTTTTGTATTTCAGTTTACTGCAGTCCACAGATACTGTGCTTTTTTTTTTTAACAAATTGAAGATCTATGGCAGCCCAGCATTGAGCGAGCTTGTCAGCACAATTTTCCAAACAGCATTTGCCCACTTTGAATCTCCTGTCACATTTTGGTAATTCTCACAGTATTTCAAACTTTTTCAGTGTTATTATATTCGTTATGGTTATCTGTGATCCGTGATCTTTGATGCTATTACTACAGCTCACTGAAGGTTCAGATGATGGCGAGGAAAAGTGTTTTTAATGAAGATACATACTTTGTTTTAGACATAATTCTACTGTACATTTAATAGATTACACACTATGGTATGAACGTATGCAGTGGGGAAAAAGTATTCACATGACTTGCTTTATTGCCACATCTGCTTTAGGGCTGGAAACAAGCCCGCAGCATCTCTGAGGTATGCCTGTACTGGCATATTCTGAAAAGAAGTCACAAGAAAATATTTGAGAAGATTTCATTTATCCTAACATTAATGATTATTTCTACATCACTAGTATCTTGTGGACCACTACGCTTAGACTGTTATACCTTTTTGGTAATTTTATCACGGATCAAATATAACACGGTTTCTCTTTTAGACAAATGCTCTCTATTCATCCTAGATTTTACCTCGAATTAACATCTAGAATGTCGTTTTCACCTGCCATTTTCTGCCATACTTTTATGTTTATATTCTTATCCGATTCGTTTTAGTTATGTATAAATTCCATAATGGTGAAACTATGTTTTTTTTATTACTGCTCTTATTACCAGAAAAATTGAATTAAACCATGCCTAGAGAGAATAAATTGTCACAAATGAAGTTGTCTTTGAAAGTAAAGCCTGCATACTAATCTATGATTTTTTTTAATATATTGTTCTATGCATAAAGAGGATTAGTTAGTAGGAAGGAAAACTCAATTCAAACCAATTTTATTATGCAAAAAGCAAATAAAAACTTTTATCACACCCTTGCTCTATTCATAGACTAATTCTACACTATAGATATTTCTTGGTGTTAACATAAATAAATAAAAATTAATGATCATCCTTGATGCCTCTCATCTCCCTACCATTTCTGAAATGAAAACAGAATTCAAGAAATGTACCAGATTTATTAGATATGAGAAAATGAATGTCATAAAAAGCACAGTTTTTATTTATTCCTGTTTGGCCAATGATTTTCTTTAGACAGACAGCTTCAGTTTCCTGCCAAAGACTCTCTTCAAAGCCAACTTCACTTCCTTATTCCTAAGGGTGTATATCAATGGATTCAGCAATGAAGTGACAGTGGTGTGTATGACAGCCACATACCGTCCCTGTGATACAGATGTGGCAGAGGCAGGGGGGATGTAGGTGAGCCCCACAGTTCCATAAAACAGAGATACGACCATGAAATGAGAGGCACACGTGGACAGAGCCTTGTGGAGCCCACGGCAGGTCCGGTTCTTGAACAGAAGAAAGCCAATAATATACAAGTAGGAGAGGAAAGTGAGAAAGCATGCTGCCATAGATAAGCTGCCAGTGACAATAAAAATGAGCCACTGATTGAGCCGAATGTCACCACAAGCCAACTCTAAGAGGGGCTTCACATCGCAGAAGAAGTAGTTGAGTTTCAGAGAGTGGCAAAAGTTCAGACGTGCAGTCATGACAGAATGCATCAGAGCATAAAAGAAACTGGTGATCCAGGCCACAGTTGCCAGGAGAATACATGCCTTGAGGTTCATGATAAGAGTGTAGCGAAGTGGATAGCAGATGGCCACAAATCGGTCAAAACCCATAATGGCCAGCAAGATGGACTCAGTACAGCCCAGAAAGTGGAAGAAGTGTAGCTGAGTGATGCAGCCCAGGAAAGATACGGCCTTGTGAGCAGAGAGGAGGTTTGCCATTAGTATGGGCAGTGTCACTGAAGAATAGCAGATATCCAGACAAGAAAGATTTCCCAGGAAAAAATACATAGGGGAGTAGAGTCTTGGCTCCGAGATGACAACCACTAATACGGACCCATTTCCAAACAGATCAATCATGTATATAATCAGGAGGGTCACAAAGAGAACAGGCTGCAGCTCCTGAGTGGAGGTCAGTTCCAGCAGGAGAAACTCATTCACTGTGGTAACGTTCTCCATCGCTCTGAGAAGGAGTGATAACAGTTAGTAAAGCTGCTCTAGTAGACTGTATGGGTTAAATGAAGCAAGTTCATCATCTGAAAGTATATAAGGATGATCTATGGTGAGTAAAATGGTTAGAAATGCTAGAATTAAATTCACTTGCAATGTAATTAAGGACAGAAATTTGTGATAAATTCTGAGTCAGTGTGATATATGTGATACATAGAACAAAGAAGCATATTTAGGATGCTGAGTTAAACCTATAAAGCAACTCATAAAGAATAAAAGCAGATATTTAGTGAACACAGTAAGAGAACAGGACTCAGTTTTAGCCTCATTGTAGCATTAAAATTAGTGTATCTAAAGAGTCTTGTCAGATGTATTTGTAAAAATTTAAATATTTTTAAATGGACATAATAGGCACACTTCTCATTTCTGGTACAAGTAGAAATTTAGCAATAGTCCTAAATATGCTTAAAAAAAATAAGAGTAGGTTCTCCACAATCTAAACCTTCATGAAACTAGAAAAAAAAATTGTAAACCCCAAAATTTCAAATCATGTGTAGGCAGAGGGGATACAAATCAGCAGATTTGATGTGAGCATCACAAGAGGGCATCACAGCAGCAGGGTTATTTATGCAGGAAAATCCCAAAGTACTAAGAAGTTTTAGTAGCAAAAGAGTATTGAAAACAGCAGAAAATTATCAGTCTCAGAAAGAGAGTGCCTCACATTGAGAGTGAATTTTTCCAGAATACCAGAAAACAAGCAAGTCAGTGTGCACATAATGATGAAGAGAAAAGTATGTTACCACAAAGACAGTAAAAATGTTGCAACTGAAGAGGGGACCAATGAGCCAAGAATCTGGGGAAAATATCCTATCCCCCATGCCATATAAACCTCCTGATAACTTGCCCCCCAAATCCAACTTGTTCATATATAAACAATAAATAGATAAACTTCTATATGCACATGAAAGTATGATAAGAAACAAACAGAAAAATAGATAATCATGATTTCTCAACAGAATTACGTCACCTGAAAGAAATATTTGTAGTGAAACAGAAAAATGGCAGCCCAGCACTCCTAAGAGAAGCCACTAAAACTACAACATACTTTTTAGTCAGGAAAAAATATACAAATATTCAAAACGGAAATTCAAATTAAAATTCAATGATATACTATTTTGACAAAGATTAAAATGTTTGCAACATTTATTTTCTTGAAGGTGGTGAAATACACACAGATGGGGATGTCAATTGATTTAATCTCTAACAGACATTTTAGTAATAATGGATGTGAGAGTTGGACCATAAAGAATGCTGAGCACCAAAGAACTGCTGCTTTTGAATTATAGTGCTGGAGATGACTCTTGAAAGTCCCTTGGACAGCAAGATCAAACAGCAAGACCCTAAAGAAAATCAACCCTGGATTTCGTTGAAAGGACTGATGCTAAAGCTGAAGCTCCAGTACTTTAGCCACCTGAGGCGAACAGTCAACTCAACGGAAAAGACCCTGATGCTGGGGAAGATTGAAAGCAATAGGAGAAGCAGGTGACAGAAGATGAAATTGTTAGACAGCATCGCCAACTCAATGGACATGAATTTGAGCAAACTCCAGGAGATAAATAGTGAAGGACAGAGAAACCTGGTGTGCTGCAGTCTGTGGGGTCACAAAGAGTTAGACACAACTTAGCGACTAAACAACAACAAAATTACACAAAACATCACTCCCTAATCATTTTAGATGTTCCTATTATCTGCATGTTTAGAGTTTATCACTTTTATTGTATCTGTATGTTAGAGATGCCATAAAATGACCTGTTCATTTATTCCCAAATTCACATTCAGTGAACCACATTAACAGCTTGCAGTTGGTCATGGTGGAAGTGCTTATGCCAAGGAATTGGTAAATTCTACAAATTATAAGCATGGTTTATGGTTTTTTGATTGTCTAGGCTTAAGAAAGTGATGGAAATGATGCAGATTAAACTTAAAAGTGTGTCATATTTGTAGCCATTATATTGTGAATAACGCAAAAATGGAGGAACATTTCTTCTGGTATTCAAAAAGTTTTGTACTTTAGGAAAACTAATATCACTGACCAATGAGAGAAATCCAGGCATATAACTTCCTTGATTCACTTTTGTCTTTGTTATTAACATAAACATATCAAACCCTAATGGAATTCATCATTGATGCGAGAGATTTCTTTGTTGAATTGACATTCACAGAATGCTAATATTGATTTTTGCTAAATACTTGCTGAAATTCAACTATATTTGAAATTCACACCATAGCTAAAATTCAACCTCTATTTGATCAAGTTACAATGTATTCAGGAATTATTTACAACTGTCAAGTCCATTCACCCTCACACACTCCTGGATAACCATTTCAAACCTCCAGCCAACATTCTTCTCCATATTGACTGTCCAATACTGACTTTGCTTCCTTGTCTATAAGAAATTTGAAGCAATTGAAAAGAACTTCCAGACTCACTATCATTTGTGTTTATATTATTAGAAAGTGATTGCACTTTCTTTTTATTTTTAATTGAGGATAATTGCTTTATAATGGTGTGTTAGTTTCTGTCATATAATAATGTGAATCATACAGATATCTTCTCCCTCATGAGCCTTTCTCCCTGCCCAACCTGTGCTTTTTTAAAGCCAAAGCTCTTGCTTGTCCTTTCAATGATACCCATTTGTTTAATCAGGTGTGCACTCCCACAATGCCATTCTCTCTTCCATAATTATTTTTCCTTTCTCTAATGTAACATTCTCTTCAGCAAAGGAACATTTAAAAGTCTTCCTTTCTCTCTGTTTTTCTTCACTGTCCATTTCCTCTGATCTTTACATCAAAGCTTCTCACAAACAATGTTTAAATTGATGGTCTCAACTCTTATTCTTTCCTGTCTCTCTTCAACCTATCTCATTAGACCTTTACTTCAGTATTCCCCTGAACTCTAGTTGTTGGATCAATTATGAAACGCATATGCACAGAATCTTCCACTTATTTTCACTTCTCTAGCTATCAAGTGAGTCCATGTCATGTCTCAGTTATTATTATTAACAGTTATAGTATTATTATTAATAGCTTCTTGCTTCTAACCTTACCTGTAAATCACCTCCCATCATCATGCTTTTTCTTATAACCCTCCCACCACACTTCAGCTCAGATTGTAAATTCAAACTTATTTATTCATTGCCACACCACACAGCTTGTGTGATCTTAGTCCCCCAACCAGAGATGGAACCAGGACACTTGGCGTGAAAGTGTGGAGTTCTAACCACTGGACAACCAGGAAATTCTCCATAAACTCAAATTCTAAGAAAGACTACAAGCTCTGTAATGTCTTTTTCTTTTTACTCTTCCAGCCTAATTTTCTCCCTTTCTCCCCTGAGTTCAATCAGTCAAGTCACACTGGCCTCTTTGCTGTTCTCCTTTGCTCTTCCCCATGACTAGCTGTCTGACAAAAGCCCTAACTTCATTTCAATCTTACCTCAAATGGTATTTATTCAATGAGACCCACTCTGATCATCCTACTGGGGCTCTCATACACTCCATACCCCCTTCACTCTCCTTTCATTTCCCCATGACACATAACACCTTCTGAAATCCCATATCATTTATTTATTTTTTTATTCTCTTTATTGTGTATTACCTACTCCTCTAGTTGGATATAATCTTTACAAAGTCAGTGTATTATCTCTTAATGATGTCTTCTGAGCATCTATAACAGTACCTGACACACAACACGTATTTGTTCATTGTTAAATCAATCTTTCTAGTCTCCTTTCATGAGGAATTAACTTAGCTGATTTCCCTTTGCAGAAAACTCATAGAAAGTCTCTTTGTTTTTTCAAGACAACTTATTTTTGCCCCACTTACCCAGTTTGGTTTAATTTGATTTGCTGTGGTATAGGTTCAACCAGGAGTTGTCATGAAGAAAAATGTTAACCTTATAAAGAAATAATAGCCTCTCTCTCATATTATTATGTGAACAGGAGTGAAATTTTCTCCTGTGGTGTTACCATCTGTGCCCACTTATGTTTGGAACAACTGGAAGTGTGGCTGGACTCTTCTGTTCTCGTCCAACTCACATACCCAACACCAGGAACCCTCTTCTTTATAAACCCTCCTGTTTATATAATTTCTTTAAAACACACACACACACACACACACACACACAGCATACTGAGAATCTAATTACTTTTCCCCAAATAGCAATGATGAAGACTTTGGGGACTTTAGGTATCTTACTGGTAATTAAGGTATACTGTAAAATTGTCTACAGGGGCAAAATAAGAAAAATACCATTATTATCCGGAGAAGGCAATGGCACCCCACTCCAGTACTCTTGCCTGGAAAATCCCATGGATGGAGGAGCCTGGTAGGCTGCAGTTCATGGGGTCGCTAACAGTCGGACACGACTGAGCGACTTCACTTTCACTTTTCACTTTTCACTTTCATGCATTGGAGAAGGAAATGGCAACCCATTCCAGTGTTCTTGCCTGGAGAATCCCAGGGACGGGGAAGCCTGGCGGGCTGCCATCTATGGGGTTGCACAGAGTCAGACATGACTGAAGCGACTTAGCATAGCATACCATTATTATCATTTTCCACAAAATAGTATTACCTTTATAATTTTCCATAATATTAAATCCTTATAACTGGATAATGTTGGAATTTTTTATTATTGCTGTTGTTTTTATTGTTGTATTTAAATGATGTTAATGTGAACTTCATTACATAATTACATAAATTTAAATAGCATACAATTAGACAAATAAGAGAAGCAACTGTTCAAAAAAGAGTGAAATCTTAAAAAGCATAATATCTAAAAGTTTTGCTTTTAAAAATTTATTTATTTATTATTTTGTCTGCTCTGGGTCTTCATTGCTGCACGAGATTTTCTCTAGTTGCAGTGAGTGGGGCCCGCTCTCTAGATGCGGTGCATGGGCTTCTCACTGCAGCAGCTTCTCTTGTTGCAGAGCACTAGCTCTAACACACGAGCTTCACTAGTTTCAGCACTTGCGTTCAGTAGCTGTGGTTCTTGGGCTTTAGAGCAGAGGCTCAATATTTGCGTGCCTGGGATTACTTGCTCTGAGCATTTGGATTTTCCTGGATCAGGGATTGAACCTGTGTCTCCTACATTGGCAAGCAGATTCTCTTACTCTGAGCCACCAGGGAAGACCTTAAAAGTTTTGCTTTTTATCTCTTTCTGTAAAATGTCATCATAGCCACTGTAATCAATTGACAATAATATCAAGTGATTCATTTTTTTCTAATCATTCTGCATTTATTTTGCTACCACACAAATTTCAGCCAGCTTTCTTGGTGAAGAGATTTACAGAAGTTCAGCCATGAAAATTATTATATAAATCATTTAAATCTACAAATAAAACATCCAGTGCTAATATGGCTGTTATTAAATCAGTGTTAATAACAGTGTTAATAATATGGTTGGATTAATCAGTGTTCTTCTCTTATCTTCTAAAAACTTTTCTGAAAGAAATAAGGAGAAAAAGAAGCTAAATCCAAACTTTATTTCAAAACAAATATTAGAAAAAGTCTGAATCCCAGAACAATAAAATAGAAATAAATATTCAGAAAACAATGGAGGCAAGAGAAGGGAGTAGGAAGATGTCAAGAAAGGAAGTCCATTTCTGCAAAGTTAAGAAAAAGCTGCCAGATTTCTCTTTTTAAAGTAAGTAGCACAGGTTAAGATATGAACGAGACAGCAGCAGGAAATTTTCTCGACCTTGTCTGGTTCCTAGAGCAGAGCAGTCAGTGTGGACTAAAAGAAGTAAGCCGAATTAGACAGAAGTTATTTCTGGTTGGGGGCGGTGATGTAGAGAATAATTCTGCATATTTGAAGGAAATAGTCTGTTACTAAAGCTGTGAGAACAGATCTGGAGCTGCACATCTCAGCTGTTTTACAAAAGGAGAAATCACCTGACTTCAAAAGTGGAATCAAAAATGCTACAGCCCAGGTTCGATGCATGAGACAGGGCACTCAGGGCCAGTGTACTGAGATGACCCTGAGGAATGGGATGAGGAGGAAGGTAGGAGAGTGGTTCAGGATGGGGGACACATGAACACCCTTGGCTGATTCATGTCAATGCATGGTAAAAGCTACTACAATATTGTAAAGTAAGTAGTATCCAATTAAAATAAATTAATTAATTTTTAAAAATAAAAAAAAAATGCTACAGCTAAACTTATGCTTTTGGCAACAGTAGGTTGCACTATTTTATATAACCCTCAGGTTGGGAACAAAAGGTTGGTCAATGTATTAAAAATCCTTCTGAAGGAGTCAGAGAGCTAACAAGGCATTGAGTATTTCCAGGACCAAGATCCAGAAGAGGGCAGTATAGGAAGGAGAGTCCAGCATTTTTCACCATTTTTCTACTTGAGATACCTACATTTTGGGGGGCTCCAAAATCACTGCAGATGGTGACTGTAGCCATGAAATTAAAAGACGCTTACTCTTGGAAGGAAAGTTATGACCAACCTAGATAGCATATTCAGACGCAGAGATATTACTTTGCCAACAAAGGTCCATCTAGTCAAGGCTATGGTTTTTCCAGTGGTCATGTATGGATGCGAGAGTTGGACTGTGAAAAAAGCTGAGCACCGAAGAATTGATGCTTTTAAACTGTGGTGTTGGAGAAGACTCTTGAGAGTCCCTTGGACTGCAAGGAGATCCAACTAGTCCATTGTAAAGGAGATCAGCCCTCGGTGTTCTTTGGAAGGAATGATGCTAAAGCTGAAACTCCAGTACTTTGGCCACCTCATGCGAAGAGTTGACTCATTGGAAAAGACTCTGATGCTGGGAGGGACTGGGGGCAGGAGGAAGAGGGGACGACAGAGGATTAGATGGCTGGATGGCATCACCGACTCAATGGACGTGAGTTTGAGTGAACTCCGGGAGATGGTGATGGACAGGGAGGCCTGGCGAGTTGCGATTCATGGGGTTGCAAGGAGTCGGACACGACTGAGCAACTTAACTGAACTGAACTGAATACTTAGATTTATTGTTTTATTTTATTGCACTCCATGGATACTGTGTTTTTTTGTTGTTGTTACAAAATTGTAATGTTGTTACAACCTTGAAGGTCTGTGACTACCTGGCACAAGGTCTAACTAAGCAAGCCTGTTAGCTCCATTTTCCCAACAGCGTTTGCCTACTTTGAATCACCTGTCACATACTGGTAATTCTCACAGTATTTCAAAATTTTCCAGTACTTTATATTTGTTATGGTGACCTGTGATCAGTGATCTTTGTTGCTATTACTACAGCTCACTGAAGAGTTCAGATGATAGTTAGCATTTTTTTAGCAATAAAGTATTTTTAATTAAGGTACATACATGTACATACATAATACTATTGTACACTTAATAGATTACAGTAGAGTGTACATATAACATTTACACACACTGGGAACCAAGTATTCATGTGACTTGCTTTATTGTTATATCATCTTTATGGTGGTGGTCTGGAAACCCACAATATCTCTGAGGTCTGCCTGTATTGGCATGTTCTGAAAAGAAATCAAAAGAAAATACTTGAGAATTTTTCCTTTATCTTAACATTAATGATTATTTTTACATCACTAAGATCTCGTGGACCACCACACTTGAACTGTTATACCTTTGTGGTAATTTTGTGTGTGTGCCCTGCTAAGTCATTTCAATTGTGTCCCACTATTTGTAAACCTATGGACTATAGCTCACCAGGCTCCTGTGCCCATGGAACTCGCCAGGCAAGAATACTGGAGTGGGTAGCCATTCCCTTCTCCAGCGGATCTTCCTGACCCAGGGATCAAATCCGGGTCTCCTGCATTGGAGGCAGATTGCTTACTGTCTGAGCTATCAGGGAAGCCCAATTAATAGGAAGGAGAACTCAATTCAAAACAATATTATGGTGAGAAAAACAAATCAAAACCTTTATCACACACTTCTCTGTTCATAGCCTGATTTTTCTACACTATCGACATATCTTGGTGTTAACATAAGTACATAAAAATTAATGATCATCCTCGATGCCTCTCATCTTCCTACCAGCTATCAGCAAATAATGAAAGTTGAGTGTTCAAAATACATCCAGAATCTAACTGCTTCTCCTATCCCCACCATTATTACCCTTGTCTAGGCTTCCATAAATTCTCATCCAAAAGATTATAAGGAAATTCTAATTTCATCCTTGCTCCCCTACTCTCTGTTCTCAACACAGTAACATTGTGATTCTTTCACCACAGAAGTCAAGTCAAGTCAATTCTTCACTCAAATGCTCCATATCATACTAATCACCCAGAGTTAGTGCTGAAAGCCTTCAGCCAGACAACAGAATGCCCATGACATGACTATCATCAACTTTCTGCCCTTATCTCCTGCCACCCGCTTCATTACTCACTGAGCTCCAGGCATATGGGACATCTTACTGGAACAAGACTCTATACCAATACTCTTTCATTCTCTGTCATTTCTACATAAAAAGCTTTATTGTCACATACTTGCATGACTCACTTCCCTACTTCCTTTGGCATTCTGCTCAAATGTCATTTCTTAAATAAGATTTCATAGACCCAATCTTACAAAAGAGTGCCCGCTGGCACATGCTCATTCTTGTTCATTCATTCTGTGTTTTATCTTCTGAAAGGCATATGCGTTAACTTGTTCATCTTATCTTTGCAAACCTTTTCAAATGAAAAAGATCCATGTCCTCATGTCAGGTACTCATGGATCTTTTCCAAGATAGTATCCTCTGCAAATTGAACACTTCTTCCTGAAAAATATATTTCAATTGAATGAATGACTAATGAAGAGTAATTGGAATCATATACATGAAGAACACAGTTACAAATGGAACAAATTTCTGATAAGAAAAGAAAATTCAAGAAATGTATCAAAAGTATTAAAATTAGAAATAAATGTCATAAACATAAAATAGAGTTTTGATTTTTTTTCTAGTGCTGCCAATGATTTTCTTTAGGCAGCTTCAGTTTCCTCCCAAACACTCTGCTCAGAGCCAACTTCACTTCCTTATTCCTAAGGGTGTATATCAATGGATTCAGCAATGAAGTGACAGTGGTGTGTATGACAGTCACATACCACTCCTGTATTACAGAGGTGGCAGAGGTTGGGGCGATGTAGGTGAGCCCCACAGTTCCATAAAACAGAGATACCACCATTAAATGGGAGGCACATGTGGACAGAGCCTTGTGGAGCACACGACAGGTATGGTTCTTAAACAGAAGGAAGCTGATAATATACAAGTAGGAGAGGAAAGTGAAGAAGCATGGTATCATAGCTAAGCTGCCAGTGACAATAAAAATGAGCCACTGATTGAGCCGAATGTCACCACAAGCCAACTCTAAGAGGGGCTTCACATCACAAAAGAAGTGATTCAGTTTCAGAGAGTGGCAAAAGTTCAGACGTGCAGTCATGACAGAATGCATCAGAGCATAAAAGAAACTGGTGATCCAGGCCACAGTTGCCAGGAGAATACATGCCTTGAGGTTCATGATAAGAGTGTAGCGAAGTGGATAGCAGATGGCCACAAATCGGTCAAAACCCATAATGGCCAGCAAGATGGACTCAGTACAGCCCAGAAAGTGGAAGAAGTGTAGCTGAGTGATGCAGCCCAGGAAAGATACGGCCTTGTGAGCAGAGAGGAGGTTTGCCATTAGTATGGGCAGTGTCACTGAAGAATAGCAGATATCCAGACAAGAAAGATTTCCCAGGAAAAAATACATAGGGGAGTAGAGTCTTGGCTCCAAGATGACAACCACTAATATGGACCCGTTTCCAAACAGATCAATCATGTATATAATCAGGAGGGTCACAAAGAGAACAGGCTGCAGCTCCTGAGTGGAGGTCAGTTCCAGCAGGAGAAACTCATTCACTGTGGTAACGTTCTCCATCGCTCTGAGAAGGAGTGATAACAGTTAGTAAAGCTGCTCTAGTAGACTGTATGGGTTAAATGAAGCAAGTTCATCATCTGAAAGTATATAAGGATGATCTACGGTGAGTAAAATGATTAGAAATGCTAGAATTAAATTCACTTGCAACATAATTAAGGACAGAAATATATGATAAAATTCTGAGTCAGTGTGATATATGTGATACATAGAACTAAGAAATATATTTAGGATGCTGAGTTAAACCTATAAAGCAGCCCATATAGAATAAAGGCAGATATTCAGTGAATACAGTAAGAGAACAGGACTCAATTTTAGCCTCATTGCAGCATTAAAATTAATGTATCTAAAAAGAGTCTTGTCAGATATATTTATAAAAATTTATTTCTGGGTACAGATAGAAGCTTAGCAATAGTCCTAAATATCTTCTTTTAAAAAAGAGTAGGTTCTCCACAACCTAAGCCTTCATAAAACTAGAAGACATTTTTTAAAATCCACAAACTTCAAATCATGTGTAGGCAGAGGGAATACAAATAAGCAGAATTGGTGTCAGCATCAGAAGAAGGCATCACAGCAACAGGGCTAATTATGTAGGAAAATCCCAAAATACCAAGCTCTTTAAAGGCAAGAGAATATCGAAAACAGCAAAAAAATTCAGTCTCAGAAAAGAGTACCTCACACTGAGAGTGAATTTCTCTGGAATATCAGAAAAGAGAGAGTCAATGTGCTTGTAATGATGGAATGCAGAGAAAAGTACATTACTACAGAGGCAATAAGAATGTTGCAATACAAGAGGGGACAAATGAGCCAAGAATCTAGGGAAAATATCCTATCCCCTTTTCCATAAACCTCCTGCTGATAACTTGCCCCCCAAATTCAACTTTTTCATAGATAAACAATAATATGAGAACTTCTGCATCTACATGAAAGCACAATAAGAAAAAAACAGATAAATAGAAAATCGTGATTTCTTAATCAAATATATTTCTTCGGAAAAAAATATTTGAAGTGAAACAGAAAACTTCAGCACAACATTCCTAAGTGAAGCTATTAAAACTATAACATAATTTTTAATGAAAAAATATACAAATATTCAAAACAGAATTTCAAATTAAAACACAATGATATGCTATTTTGATGAAGATTAAAATGTTTGAGACATTATATTTGCCTGAGGGTGGTAAAATACACACAGATGAGGATGTCAGTTGATTTAATCTCTAATGGATATTTTAGCAATAACTACTAAAAATCTCACATTCAAAGCAATTCCACTTTCTAGATTGTCCTTCAGATGTGTTTGCAAATGTCAAAAATTGTGTATTTGCCATGATATTTATTTAAGCATCACCATAAGAAAGATTGCAAACAAACTAAATGACCATACGGGACTAGTTAAATAATTTTCAGTACATCAGTTCAGTTCAGTTCAGTCACTCAGTCATGTCCGACACTTAGAGACGCCATGAATCGCAGCACGCCAGGCCTCCCTGTCCATCACCAACTCCCGGAGTTCACTCAGACTCACGTCCATCGAGTCAGTGATGCCATCCAGCCATCTCATCCTCTGTCGACCCCTTCTCCTCTTGCCCCCAATCCCTCCCAGCATCAAAGTCTTTTCCAATGAGTCAACTCTTCGCATGAGGTGGCCAAAGTACTGGAGTTTCAGCTTTAGCATCATTCCTTCCAAAGAAATCCCAGGGCTGATCTTCAGAATGGACTGGTTGGATCTCCTTGCAGTCCAAGGGACTCTCAAGAGTCTTATCCAACACCACAGTTTAAAAGCATCAATTCTTGGGTGCTCAGCTTTCTTCACAGTCCAACTCTCACATCCATACATGACCACAGGAAAAACCATAGCCTTGACTAGACGAACCTTTGTTGGCAAAGTAATGTCTCTGCTTTTGAATATGCTATCTAGGTTGGTCATAACTTTCCTTCCAAGGAGTAAGCGTCTTTTAATTTCATAGGAAATAGTAAAACAAGGCAGCTCTTTATATACTGTTTTTTGTCTCGCACAAAAAAACATTCACAAGTACACAGGTAGAGATGCATATGTGCTGCTATATCTACTTCATACAAAAGATGCATGATTAAACAGATTAAGAAAATCAAAACTTTTCCAACTAAGAAATTGTGCCATAAACCCATTTGTTCCACCCTATAGTTTTGACAAATTATATTCAAAGACATTCCCCAGCTACTCTCACTCACCCTTTCTAATGGTCTCAGTTTCCTTCTATAAAACACACACACATATACAAAACACCAAAAAAAAAAACAAAAAACCCCACACATTTCTACACATACAAAAACAAAAACCTTCCTTCTTACCTATTCTCTTATGTTCTACCTACTGACTGTGGCAATTCACCCTATTCTTTACTTCTCTGTGTACATCCTTGGAAAAAATATATGGTTTTGGTGCATAAGGAAACCCAAGAATGAGGGCTATAATATGTTGATTATCTCTTTGTATAAAATTATCAGAAAGATTTTAGCTGCTCAGAGTCTTATATGACAAATATCATATACCTAAGAGTAAATATAAATCACAGAGGACTTGGCCTTCATTCCCATTCTAAGCACAAAATAAGTACATTGAATCCCCTCTGAACTCTCCCTAGAGATGTTCCTAGCATAGATGTCTAGGGATCTCTTCTCAAAGGGTTATTCTCTACTTTAATATTTCAATAAATAGTTATTTTGTTTTTTTAATCTATTTGGTAGAACATTTTGCTACATTTAACTAGAAAAGAATATTATGCTGAGCCAGTGATTTCCACTGAAAGGTTAAAGAAAGAGTAAGTATGACAATTTTTAAACAATACAGCTCCTATCATTGGAAACTCTTAACAGCTTGTGGATCCAAAGTTTGTCATTGTTTAGAGAAATATGTTAAGAAATTAAAAGATGATAAAGTTTAAACTGAACCATTTTGACAAGACAAGGTGATTGATTTAACTTGAGAAACGTCAGAGAAAAAGAAAACAGCAACAAAATAAGGGCTTTATAGCCACCAAAATAAAAAATAAAGTACCTTGTTAGACTCAAAATAGATCCTGTCTATAAATGGAAGAGAAATTGACAGATTTTTCTTAAAATCTGCCTTAGCCAAAAATTTCTTAATAATGACTATTTATAGATGCATACAGCAAAACTCTCAGACTCTGGAACAAGATCTCCTGGAGTTAGAATCCTGGCTCTGCTTGTAATGTGACTATAGTTAAGTTACTTTTCCTTTCTGGTTTCTGGTTTTCCCCTTCTGTAAACATATGCTAATAATGAAACCAACCTAATTTGATTGATGTGATGACTAAGGCTAAATAAAATAATATCTGTAAGTGAACAAACTCTATATAAGTGATTACACACATACACACACAATCATGGCTACAGAGAATTCTGAATAAGGGTTATAAAAACATTTTGCAAGAAGCAGAGAGAGAATCTGTGATGTTAAGAATTATAGTCTGGAAACCTCAATCACATATCTAGAATTTTATCCAGTTCTACTGCATGATGACATTTGCCAAAGGATTACTTTTCATCCAATTTAAAATGTATTTTCTTTCATGGATATTGACAAGCAGATTCTAAATTAACAAAAAAGAATAACAAAGGTTCTGGTTCAAGATGGTGGAGTAGGAGACCCTGAACTCACCTCTTCCCATGGGCACACCCAATCTATAGCTACACAGAAAAGAAAACCAGAAACTAGTTGAAGTACTGTTACACATCAAATCAATGAGAAACATTCCACACTGAATCAGGCAGAGAGACCAAGATACAGTCTGGCCAAACATTCTATTCCCAGCATGGCAACTCACAACTCCCAGCTTCTCACTGAGGAGTAAAGAGTTTAGACTCCACATCTGGCACCCCAACTCTAAAGAATTTCACTTGAGGAACAAGCCCCCAGACATCTAGCTTTGAAAAACAAGGCTTGCATATGTGAGACCTACAAGGCTATGGAGAAAAAGCTTAAAAAGCTCACAGGACCTCACTCTGGCTAACTGACACCCTACTACTCCCCAAAGCTCAGAAAAGAGGCAGCAGATTGCAATGTGTCCAGTCTTAGGGAATTCCCTGGAGGTCCAGTGGTTAAGACTGAAGTCCTTCCCAGAGTGACCCTCTTACGTTCTCATGGGAGGACTAGACATAGGAGGTGAAAACAGCAAAGGAAGCCCCAGGAGACTTTCTTCCATCAAAATGCTTTTTTAAAAACCAAGTTGTACAGACTGAAGTAAGCCAGAAAGAAAAACACCAATACAGTATACTAACGCATATATATGGAATTTAGAAAGATGGTAACAATAACCCTGTATACGAGACAGCAAAAGAGACACTGATGTATAGAACAGTCTTTTGGACTCTGTGGGAGAGGGAGAGGGTGGGATGATTTGGGAGAATGGCATTGAAACATGTAAAAAAATATCATGTAAGAAACGAGTTGCCAGTCCAGGTTCGATGCATGATACTGGATGCTTGGGGCTGGTGCACTGGGATGACCCAGAGGGATGGTATGAGGAGGGAGGAGGGAGGAGGGTTCAGGATGGGGAACACATGTATACCTGTGGCAGATTCATTTTGATATATGGCAAAACCAATACAATATTGTAAAGTTAAATAAAATAAAATAAAAACCAAATTGTGGAATTCCGTGGTTGTCCAGTGGTTAGGTCTTGGAGCTTCCAATGCAGAGGGTACAGGTTCAATCCCTAGTCAAGGAACTAAGATCCCACATGCCATATGGAATAGTCAAAATACAAAAGACAAAACAAACAGACAAAAAAACTCCCATTTAATGAAACGTGTCCAGTCTTCATGTGAAGGAGATCTATTTGCTTATTTTAAAGGCTTGACTTAAGTGGTAGGCTTCTTATCTAACACACTTCTAGAGGCCAACTACAATACTCTCCATAGACAGAGGCCTTAGCAGACACCATCTCTTTTCTATTCCTCTGCCTCATTCAGATTGCCAATATATCCCAACATCCAGAGGACACCCCTTGACCATTTGACTCTAGTGGCCAGCAGGGCTCATGTCTTTTGGCTCCCACAGGTCTGTAACAAACAGAGAAACAATTCTTAACAGGCTATCTCCCCTGAGACAGCACAGAGACATAGACAGAAACACCCAGTCTTTCTGTGAAATAGGACTATTTGTTTCCCTTAAAAGCTACAGCCTAAGAGGCAGGCTTCTCATTTATCACATAGCTAGAAGGCAAGTACTGGAGAAGGCAATGGCACCCCAGTGCCATTTTCCTGGGAAATCCCATGGACGGAGGAGCCTGGTAGGCCACAGTCCATGGGGTCGCTAAGAGTCAGACACGACTGAGCGACTTCACTTTCCCTTTTCACTTTCATGCCTTGGAGAAGGAAATGGCAACCCACTCAAGTGTTCTTGCCTGGAGAATCTCAGGGACAGAGGAGCCTGGTGGGCTTCCGTCTATGGGGTTACACAGAGTCGGACATGACTGACACAACTTAGCACCAGCAGCAGCAACAGGGGGCAAGTACAATCCTTTCTAGAGCTCAGGGAGTCCAATGGATGCAATCTTCAGGCTATAGCTCTGCCCTAGCTCAGATATCTGGTGTTTCTGAGAAAAAAAAACATCTTCCTGATGTTCCGGTTTTTGTTGCTGACACCCAGAGGCCACATAACCCAGATAGCCTGCTCTAATGACCAGAGGGGCTTGTATCTTTGGGCTTACCAGACAGTCACAAACAAAGAAACTGTTCTTAACTGGCTACCACCCCAGGGCTCAGTGAAGGAGAAGCAAACTCACTTCTTACAGACATTCCTTACAGACTGAAGGAAGTCTATAGACATTCATTGAAAATTGCTGCCTGAGAGTCTGGCTTCCAATTATTCTGCATCCAGATGCTGATGGAGACATTTATTATAAATCTCAGTTTTAATATGTCTTCCCTTTTCAAGGTATACAACAAGGGATTTACCAATAAATTGAGTGCATTTTCTAGCGTTCAGATCAGCTGATCTTTTTCCGATAAATAAATTGATATGAGAACATCTGACATATATAATAGAATGGCCAGAATAGAAAAGAAATAGATAAATCATTTATTATGTAGTAAGTGCCTGCTCTCATCCCTCCCTAGCTTTCTTATCTCTTTTTAGTTCTCTGTAGCATCTAATTGAAGAAGGCAGTGGCACCCCACTCCAGTACTCTTGCCTGGAGAGTCCCATGGATGGAGGAGCCTGGTGGGCTGCAGTCCATGGGGTCACTAAGAGTCGGACACGACTGAGCGACTTCACTTTCCCTTTTCACTTTTATGCATTGGAGAAGGAAATGGCAACCCTCTCCAGTGTTCTTGCCTGGAGAATCCCGGGGACGGAGGAGTCTGGTGGGCTGCCGTCTATGGGGTTGCACAGAGTTGGACATGACTGAAGCAACTTAGCAGCAGCAGCAGCAGCATCTAATTACCCTGACATATATACTTATGAATTTGTCCATTGTGTAAGATTGTAGAATTTCTTTTGTTCAGTCTTGCTTCCTACATCTATGCTGCCTGACACAATATATATTCAATGACTATCTCTTAAATAAGTGAGTAGGTAAATAAAAACTGAGCAAATAATGACACATGGTTGAGCACAGAACATGGTTATGGGGCTACAAATTCCTGAGGAAAAATCATGTAGACCATTTATTAGAGTGAAGGGATAAAAATCTTAATCAGAGTCAGATATAAGCCTCATTAATCTCAGTGGTGCTGCCGGCAGTCTTTAAATAACTTGCTCCTGAAGATTTCCTTCAGCGCCAGCCTCACTTCTTTATTCCTAAGAGTGTATATCAGTGGATTCAGCACTGGAGTGACTGCACTATAGACGATGGCCACCATCCTATCCTGAGTCATGGAAGTGGCTGAGGCAGGATGAATGTACGTGAAGCCTACAGGTCCATAGAAAAGACACACGACCGTGAAATGGGAGGCACAAGTGGACAAAGCTTTGTGGAGTATCCTGCAGGACTTATGCTTGAGCAGAAGGGAGCAAATAATATAGAAGTAGGAGAGAAGCGTCAGGAAGAAAGCTCCCATAGATACGCTGCCTGTGACAACAAAAAGCAGCCACTGGTTGAGCAGCGTGTTACTGCAGGCCAGCTCCAAGAGGGGCTTGACATCACAGAAGAAGTGATTGAGCTCTTGAGAGTGGCAAAAGTTCAGGCGTGCAGTCATGACAGAATGTACCAGAGCGTTAAAGATGCTGGTGATCCAGGCCATGGCTGCCAAGAGAATACATACCTTGGGGCTCATGATGACAGGGTAACAAAGTGGGTTGCAGATGGCAGTGAAGCGATCAAAAGCCATGACAGCCAGTAAGACGGCCTCTGTGCTTCCCAGAAAGTGGAAGAAGTATAGCTGAGTGATACAGCCCAGGAAAGATATGGTCCTGCGAGCAGAGAGGAGGTTTATAAGGATTTTGGGCAATGTCACTGAAGAGTAGCAGATATCCAGACAAGAAAGGTTTCCCAGGAAAAAATACATGGGGGAATGCAGTTTGGGTTCCAAAATCGTAATCACTAATATAGCTCCATTTCCAACCAAGTTTATCAAGTAAATGATTAAGAAAATCACAAAGAAGAAAGGCTGCAGCTGCTGAACACTGGTCAGGCCAAGTAACAGAAACTCATTTACTGTAGTGACATTCTCCATTGCTTTGGGAAGCAAATGTAATGATGACAATGAATTAGTTTTTTTGAATTTTACACTGTGGGAATTAAGTGAAGCAAGTTTACTATTTGGAAAAGCCTAAGGGTGAGCTCCAGTGTGGAGAATATTTAAAAGTGGTAAGTAAACAGCTTTACCACTCCTGAATATGAGTCAAACATCTTTTTACTGCTTTAGAATTTATCATGTACTAATAAAAACAGCTTATGATGAGTAAGTCAGATATAGATAAAAGACACTTTTTTAAAACATAAAATGTAAAGCATGACTATATCTTATTTACAACATTAGAATTAGAGGTTAGATAAAAAAAATTAGAGGTTAGAAAATTTTAAAACATACAAAGGAAATAATTGTTCAGCTTGTGATTCTCGGTTCTGGCAGTAAAAGTGATGTAGCCTACTGAGGATTTCTTCTTTTCTCCTAAGATATTTTAAAGCCTCAGGAAATTAATGTATCCTTCCTACATGCCTAAACTTTCAGCAAAACTAAGAAACATAAAATCCAGAATCTTCAAATATTGTGTTTAAGCAGAGGGAATAAAAACAGCATCAGTTCAGTTCAGTCTCTCAGTCATGTCCGACTCTGCGACCCCATGAATCCCATCACGCCAGCATAGTTAGCCTCAGTAGCCACAAAACTGCAGCACAGTGGTGGGTTTGTGTGTGTAGATGAGAAAAACTTGAAAGAGTAAAAAGTGTTAACAGGAAGAGAATTTTGAAAACATCCCCAATTTTTCAGGCCCAGGAAAAAGTGCCCTACATTTAGTGGGAATTTCTACAAGAGGAGGAGAATTAGAAGAAGATAAAACATAAGCATTGAAAGAGAGAGGAAAAATATATACTAAACGCTTTGCCATTTGTAAAAAATAATCACCACCTTAGTAACAGAAGAGGGAGCCCTTGAATTGAGGAATGGAAAAACTACCTGGTATACCCCTTCCCTGGTGGCTCAGATGGTAAAGAATCTGCCTGCAGTGTGGGAAAGATCCCCTGGAGAAGGGCATGGCAACCCACTCCAGTATTCTTGCCTGGAGAATACCATGGACAGAGGAGCCTGGTGGGCTCCAGTCCATGGGGATGCAAAGAGTTCAACATGACTGAGCGATTAAGCAGCAGCCTACCCACCCTTACCCACACTAACACTCCCCTGCTAACAACTGGTCCAGAATATCACAACCCAATGTAAGCTCCCAATAAAATAGCTTCAAAAGTTGACAGAAATAATGAAGAGTAAAATTCACAATCCTAATAGAAGTTTTTAACATCTCTCTCTCTCTCTCTATGCCTTATAGAAGAGAAAGCAAAAAAAAAAAAAAAAAAAAATTAGTAAGAATATAAAAATCTGAAAAGCATAATTTACAAATTTGATTGACATATATAAACAGCTCAGTAAGAAAAGAATTCACACCCACATAAAAAAGAGAAAATACAAACTGAGAGAATTTATCACTACACTAAAAATATACACTAAAAGTTTGCTAGTCAGTAAGAAAAGACTCTAAGCAGAAGAATGGAAATGCAGAAGGAAGTGAAGAATATCAGAATGGGCATGTGTCTGTATGCATGTAAGGAAAAATTGACCCAATAAAAGTGAAAAATGACTATACAAGGCAATGTGCAGATTACCCTGTTTCATGACTACAGATGCAAAATTCCTTTCTCACTGTCTCCTATGTGACTCTGTGCAAATCACCATCATCACTCATTTGAATTATTGGAATGATCTTATTTCCACTCTTATCCAGTCTCTTATTCTCAAGGCAGCATCCAGGATTATTCTGTTAAACATGTCTAATGATTTAAGCTTCCACTTCCACTCTATCCCTCAGCCACATTGATCTCTATGTTGTTACTGAAACACTAACTACATTCTCATCTCAAGGTCTGTGCACCAGCTCTCCACTTATATGAAGCATTCTTACACTTAATAAATTCACATGTTTAATTCCCACATCTCTTTCAGACCTTTGCCCTAAAGCTACACCCTCATCGTGAATTTCTCTGATTGTTTTGTTCAGTCACTGACTCCTGTACAACTCTTTGTGATGCGATGAACTGCAACATGCCAAGCTCCTCTTTCCTCCACTATCTGCTGGAGTTTGCTCAAATTCATGTCCATTGAGTCAGTGATTCTATCTAACCATCTCATCCTCTCTCACCCTCTTCTCTGGCCCTCCATCTTTCCCAGTGAGTCAGCTCTTCACATCAGGTGGCCAAAGTATTGGAGCTTTAGCTTTAGCAACAGTCCTTCCAGTGAAGAGTCAGGGTTAATTTCCTTTAAGATTGACTGGTTTGGTCTCCTTCCTGTCCAAGGGACTCTTAAGAGTCTTCTCCAGGTTAAATGACCAAAAAAAAAAAAAAAAAAAAGCATATCCTTTCTTGCTATGTTGTTATCAATGGCACTTATCTTAATCTGCTGTATTGGATTTTATTAAATATTTTATATTTTTTATTTAACTTACATGCAGTCTCAAACACACACACACAAAACTGTTGTCTGTTTTATTCACTACTGCAACCTAGCACCTAAAACATTGTCTGGAACATTTTTTTTGGTGCTCTCTCTATACTTACTGAATTAACTACTGGATTAGGATTACCTGTTCAATCATTATCAGTTACAAAAGCTACCCTCAAAAGGTCAAATTTGTTTTCTTTTGAACATTCTCACCTATCCATACTATTCTCCTGAATGTGATGCTACACTCACAAAAGATTCTTCCAGTTTATCAGAGGACATGGCAACATAGAAAATGAGCAATGAATATTTGTGATTAAGTAAATAACTTTTAGCCATATAGGGCCAGTTTTAGCAATTAATTTTTGTCATGGACTGTTCTCAAAGACACTTGTGATTCTTAATGATTAATTGCTGTCTATAAACAGTATTTTAAATTTAAGAAATTACATTATTGGTGAAAGAAAACAAAAATCTAGGAGCTGCACTCCATGAGTATGGATATAGAAGAAATATTCTAAATGGAGTTGTTGGTAGAGAAGATGATTAATCTCAGGAGTCATAAATATAATTGAAGGACATTATTACCTATGCATATATGGGAAACTGGGGATGTACTCAAGTGAAAATATTAATACTTAAGTAAATACTTCATACAAGTGTTTTGAAAATTATTATATTTTTCCTGGATAATAGCACCATCCATCTCCCACTAAAAATCATACTATTGCAAAGTTATGTAATTATATAAATAGTAGGTACAATCTAACATATTGCTTGACTAGAACTAGAACCTATCATTTTTGCATTATTAATTTTGACATACATTAAGGTACTACTCATGTAATTTTTTTCTCTACTTCACTTTCTTCTTTTCTTTATATTTTCTATAACTCTCGGTAACACACACACCCACCCACACACACCCACACCCATACCCACACACCACTAAACAGATATAGGCACTCAGACATTTAATTAAAACATAGACCTAACTTGGTCACAATGAGAGTCTACCCTGAAACAAATAACAAACAACCAAAAACAAAAACAAAAATGTACATACACATAGACTGAGAAATTCAAAGCTTTACTTGCTAATGACTTATGCTGTAAACCCACCTGCTCTTCCACTCTGTAATTTTCACGGCTTAGATTCAAAGAGTTTTCCCCATTTACTTTCACTTGCTTTTTCCAATTATATTAACACCCCTTCTTCAGAAAATTATTCCTCTAATCTAAGCTCACTTTTCTTCTGTTTACTCTCAGCCAATTTGTCCTGCACATGTCTTCACGTACTTTATAATAAAATAAAATTTTGGCTCAAAAAGGATATCCAAAAATCAGAGATCAGCTGCATTTACTGTCTCTTTGAATAAGATCATCAGAGATAGTTCCAGCTGTTCAAAACTCTTACACCCATTTTATTGCAAGAAACCTCTATCTAGATGTGAGATTGAATCTCAGCAAATCCATGTCTTATTTGAGAGAACAAACAGACTAAATCCTGTATAAACTTCCCTGGGGGTATCTGGACATTAATATCTTGGGATTTTTCTCTCTAGAGACTTATTCTCTCCATATTTCTCTTCCATAAGTATCAATTTATACCCTTCTTTGGTGTGCTTGTGAAGTCACTAGATTAATTCTTTAATAATAAATTTGGGGCAGAGCCTTTGATTGATCATGAGCAAAAGGGAGTGATGAGAATATAAAAGAGAAGAGACAGCTCTATCCTTCAAAAGTCTAACACCTTGTAAATGCAAAAAAGTGATATCAGTTAGAGCAATATAATGAAAACTAAAAATATGAATTATAAACTGAATTCCACAGATAAAGAAAAAGGAAGGATTTGGGGAAATGATAAACAAGGAAGAATAAACAATGGGAATAAATTTGTTTAATTTGCAATTTTATGTATGGGATCTTTGAAGTATTGCAAAAAATCTAAGGTTATTATTTGTGCTATTATGATAAATATATATTTTCTATTTTGTTTCTTTCTTTTTTTTGGTCACATTATGTGGCTTACAGAATCTTAGTTCCCTGACACCAGGGATTGAACCCAGGCCACAGCAGTGAAAGCGCTGAGTTCTAACCACTGGTTTATGCTTAGTTGCTAAGTTGTGTCTGACTCTTTGCAACCCCGTGGACTGTAGCCTGCCAAGCTCCTCTGTCCATGGAATTCTCTAGGCCAGAATACTGGAGTGGATAGCCTTTCCCCTCGCCAGAGGATCTTCCCTACCCAGGGATCAAACCCAGGTCTCCCACGTTGCAGGCGGATTCTTTACCAGCTGAGCCACTGGGAAAGTACAGTAAACGTAAGAAGGACAGTGACAAAGGAAGACAACTTTGAGACAAATGCTGAAAGTTAGAGAACCACAAGTCAATGGATAGTTAGTTCACCATAAGACAAAATAAAATTTAAGAACAATAGATTAACTGAAGAATATATTTGATATGTTTGAATATATTTGGGATTCCCTAGTGGCTCAGACGGTAGAGGCTGCCTGCAGTGTGGGAGACCTGAGTTCGATCACTGGGTCAGGAAGATCCCCTGGAAAAGGAAATGGCAATTCACTCCAGTATTCTTGCCTGGAAAATCCCATGGATGGAGGAGCCTGGAGGGCTAAGTCCTTAGGGTTGCAAAGAGTTGGACCTGACTGAGCAACTTCAGTTCACTATATTTGATATGGAGGTTAAAATACCAAAAAAAGTGTGCACAAGTAGAGACAAGCACATTGTAGTTTTAGTTATGCTCAAAAGATTCAAATTAACTTTTTATTTAGATATAGTTTCAAATATATAGAATATACAGAAGCATTTCAGGAATAAGAAGAGAACTCCCAAAATCCATTAATCCTTTACCCAGATTAATTTCTTGTCAACATTTTGCCCTATTTATCATTGAAATCAATACTGTTGGCAAGAAAAAACAGATTGCATGGGCAAGACAGATAATTTTCTAGATTTATCATGAGAGAAAAATAAACACTACACTTCAAGGGAAATGAAATTTGAAAGTTGCTACTTTTTCTCCCACAGCTCTCAGGGCCTTTCTGATATCCTTATTCCTCAAAGTATAAATGATAGGGTTTAGCATAGGGGTCACCACACTGTACAGTACTGAGATCAGCCGGTCTTTTGCCAATGAGTAAGATGAGATGGGCCGCACATAGGTGAAGATGGAGCTGCCATAGTAGAGAAGGACAATGACCAGGTGAGACGCACAGGTAGAAAAGGCCTTTTGTCTCCCCTCTGAGGAGCGGATCCTCAAGATGGTGGAGATAATGTAGAGGTAGGAAAGGATGATACCTAGGAAAGGAGCCCATCCAATGAAGACCCCAATGATAAGTAACACCAACTCATTGACAGAAGTGTCCCCACAAGACAAGATCAGCAAAGGGGGGATGTCACAGAAGAAATAATTAATCTCGTTGTTGCCACAGAAAGGCAGGTGGAATGTCAGTACTGTGTGCACCACTGAGTTGAGGAAACCACCAGTCCAGCAGGAGGCTGCTAACTGGCTGTATAGGACCTTGTTCATAATAACCGAATACCTTAAGGGCTTACAGATTGCAATGTAACGATCATATGCCATGGCTGCCAGGAGGAGACATTCTACCCCCACAAAGAAAAGGAATGCAAAAAGTTGAGCCACACAGCCCCCGTAAGAAATACTTTTCTTCTTTGATAGGAGATGCACCATCATCTGGGGGACATTAGTGGTGGTATAACAGATATCAAGAAAGGCCAGATTCCTTAAAAAAAAATACATGGGGGTATAGAGTCGTATATCGACCAATGTTACCAAAATAATGAAAATATTTCCTCCCAGGGTACAGAGATAGATCATAAGAAATATGGTAAAGAATAAAAACTGCACATCATTTAAGTCAGAGAATCCTAAGATGATAAATTCAGACAGAGTGTGATTTTCTCCTTCCATGATGTTTTCTCTTGGAAACTGAGAAAGAAGCAGTACAGATTGCAGTATTCATGTGCTGCAGCAGCAGTAATCTACAAAACAAGAACATATAACTTTATAGATAAAATAATCATCAGAAAATAACAGGAAAAAACACTCAAATTTAGAATCTATGACAAGTTACAGTGTTGTACCACAATCATCACATAAGCCTTCGACACACATTTAAACTTTTCCTATAGGACGCATGTCTTACAGAACATCAGCAACACCTTTGCAGGAAAAAGTAAATATTTTAAAGGTCTATGTGCAGCATAAGAGCTATTTATGTAAATAGGTCTTGGCAAGCCCATTTCTTAACACCTCGTTGTGTCTTAGAGATGACTGGTGAATATCCATTACATAATTTGTTTCAAGAGTTGTGGGGTTATTTGAGTTTCTCCTTGTGATGCCTCCTTGTCTTCCTTGCACACTTAGAGATTGATCTTTATGGTTTTAAGTTATATTTTAAGAAAATGAAAGTGGAATAGAAAATTCCAAAAACAAGACAGTTCCAGAATGTGATACCATGTACTTTGATAAAACTTTATCTTAAAAAACAATAGTTGACACTAGTAAGCATGTCCTGGAACAGACTCTTTCAAACCATGACACTAAGACTTGAAGATGACACTGTTATCAATGGAATTAGTTATTGAAACCACTCTCCAGTGCCCTAAGCTTTGTCATATAATTTCCTTGGTGGTCCAGTGATTAGGACTTGGAGTTTTCACTGCTGTAAAAGTAAGACCAAGTAAATGAATAAAAATTTTAAATAATAATTTTGTCTCATTTTAGCCTCAAATATCATGATGTGGTGGTGGTTTAGTCACTAAGTCCTGTGTCTGCATTCAGAGCAGGAACTTTAAAAATCAGACTTCTCTCTCTTTAACTGGTATGGTCACCAACAACAACCTTAGCTGATCAGAGAAAACATGAAACAAACAAGAGAACACATCTCACAACAAGTCAGAATACCTGAGTTCCCTCCTCAGTTCTACAATCCACTAGCTGTTTGAACATGGAAAGATCATTTTAATTTTCTGGTTCCCTGTTGAGTCATATGTGATGTGAAAGTCGCTCAGTCATATCCAACTTTTTGCAACTCCATGGCCTATACAATCCACAGAATTCTCCAGGCCGGAATACTGGAATGGGTAGCCGCTCCCTTCTCCAGGAGATCTTCCCAACCCAGGGATTGAACCCAGGTCTCATGCATTGAAGGCAGATTCTTTACCAGCTGAGCCACAGGGGAAATCCTGAGTCATATGTAAAATTATTATAAACTCTCTGTCTCCAAAATTCCAGAAAAATATTTATGTATTATGATGTAAAAGTAACAGTTTTAGTTTGACCGTTGATCCATTCTGATTGCTTAGAATGATGAAGAAACAAAAATGTTTAAAAATCAATTTCTCATCAATGGTTTTGGTAATGTGATATCATAATTAATGATCTCAGTAAATTAAGTATACTATGATCATAGCATATTACAACTCAAAGAGTAAATTTAAAATAAAACGCTGAGTAAAATATTGCTGGGACGGCACTGGCTTTGATGAGACATTAGCCCATTGTCCTTTCCCATTTCTGTCTTTTTCCAGATCCATGAAAAGTTTGAATTACTCCAACTCAGATACTTATGACAAAGATCAAATTTATAAATATTTCCACACAAAATAAAGGATAACTTAAAACTTGGATCTCTTGGACATAGGATAAAATTTTGTATATATTATATGCTTAAAATTGTCAAAATAAAAAATAGTAAAAAAACAAAATGGGTAAGAAAGCAACATAATATCCATGGTAATAATCAGTAATTTTTATTTCTAATTATTTAGTTGTTTCCCCCTAGGTTGGCCAAACTGTTTCCAAAACACACCTTAGAAATATGTTTTGGTTTAAGGCCCAAAGAACAAACATCAAGGAAATATTAATGAAACTGAGATTAAGACTGAGTCTTATTTCAAAAAATTATGAGATTAAATACACTTAGTAAATGCAAATTATTTTATTTCTATTTAATTTCCCGGTAGCCATGCATCATTTCAGTATCATGAAAAATAAACTTTCCATGAAGAAAATCTCTCGTGAGTTAGTCTGCTAAGTCGCTTCAGTCGTGTCCCACACTGTGCGACCTCATAGACAGCAGCCCACCAGGCTCCGCCACCGCTGGGATTCTCCAGGCAAGAACACTGGAGTGGGCTGCCATTGCCTTCTCCAATGCAGGAAAGTGAGAAGTGAAAGTGAAGTCACTGAGTCGTGTCTGACTCTCAGTGATCCCATGGACTGCAGCCTACCAGGCTCCTCCATCCATGGAATTTTCCAGGCAAGAGTACTGGAGTGGGGTGCCATGAGTTAGTCTACAGATGGCAATACTTGGCTGAATTCCGTCTCAGTGGAGAACTGAATGGAAGACAAAGAAATAGTAATCCCAAGAGTTCAGTACTAGAACTAAGGTAAAATTTAAACTGGCTTTCAGAATTCTTATCAATATTAAAGTGAAGGATTTAATATGAATTCATTTACACAACAAAGCTTTCTGTGAATCATCTGACCATTGTATCCAGTATACAAATAAGAAACTTTTGTTTTGGAAAAGTTCCATTTTGGAAAATGGTTTGTTTGGTGTTACTTGACCCTATGTTGCTGTTTTTGTAGAGTGTTCAGATAAGTGAAGGAAAAACTCTACAATAGCGTATTTCCCTTTAATTAATGAATTCTCTAGAAATGATAACACTGTACGTATTAACTGAAAAATCATGAAAAAGGTAGAAATCTTGAGAAAACCTTTTCTTTAGGCTTTTATCTGCTGTACCACCACTATCCATCTCCTCTCCAACATTGAAATCAAAGTTGGGGCTAACCATGGCTATTTATATAATCAATGAGCATTACTGAGTCTAAGGCATGGTACTTGAGTCTAAGGCATGGTGCTGAAAATTCAATGCGGTATTTTGGACCATCTCTTATGGAATATACAGAATGGAAATTCCAGCTCCAATTGGGAAGGAGCCTTTAAAAGTCATCTAGTCCGGCCACTGAAATACCCTATACAGCTGTTTTGCTGTGCTGTTCTTAGTTGCTCAGTCATGTCTGACTCTTTGCAACTCCATGGACTGTCATCTATCAGGCTCCTCTGTCCATGGGGATTCTCCGGGCAAGAATAATGGAGTGGGTTGCCATGCCCTCCTTCAGGGGATCTTCCCAACCCAGGGATTGAACCCAGTCTCTGGCATTACAGGAGAATTCTTTACCATTTGTGCCACCAGGGAAGCCCTATATTTTGCAAGGTGATAACCCAATCTAAAATTGTATACTGTATTGATGAGAGATGTAAACTCTTTAAAGGGAGGCTATTCCATCTTTAGACAAATCCAAGTATTAGAAAAAAATTTTGATCATTGTGGGGTTTTTTGGCTTGACCACATTTTAGTTGTGGCATGTGGGATGTTTAGTTGCAGCATGTAGTATCTAGTTCCCTGGCCAGGGACCAAACCCTGGCCCCCTGCATCGGGAACAAGGACTTTTAGCCACTGGATCATCAGGGAAGTCCCTGGTCACTGTGTTTTATTACTGGAAGAATGGTTACACCTACCAGCTGTGTGAACACAAAAAATGCAGCTATTCTACCCACTTACTAGCTGTGTGACCATGAATGAATTATAAAGCTCTTCCTCCCTAAATGAAAATAATGATATCTTTCTCATCTGAAAATTTTGACATTAAATGAGGTAATGCATTTAGTACTTAACCTAGTGTGTAGTACATAAAAATAACAATGAATGATAGATATTACTATTGTTATTTCACATATTTGGTTTTAGATCTAAATTCTGAAACCACAGGTAAAGTTTGGTCTCTCTTCTTCATGAAGGACTTTGCTATATGAAACTTTTGACTCTGGACTAAAGAAATTTATTTTGTCTTTGTTTCTCACATAATATGGATTTGATAATAGTCATTTATGCCAAATCATGCCAAACTCTTTTATCATCCAGTAGGACTTGTATCTTTTCACTGTCATGGACTGAACGACTTGTCTCAAGAATTCACAGTATTGGCAGAACAGATGAATCAAATACTTTGGAGAGCCAAGCACCTTTCCTGTAGCTAAAAAATGACATTGCTGAAGGAAGCTACACAGTTTACAGACACTTGAGCTGCCCCACACACCCAGAGACAGGATGGATATCTTATTGTCTCCCCAAATAAAGGTCTATGAGATCATTGATTTCCTTTTTCCTAACTATTCCCTACTGTTTTCCAAAGAGGGTGATTGAAGAAAAACAGTAAATCTAAGATTCAGGCTGAAATAAGAAGTAGGGAGGTGGGGGAAAGGAGGTGGAAGACAAGGAGAATAAGAACAAAAAGAAAAACACTTACTTGTAGTAGAAAAGAGAACATGAGAATAGATGTTCAAATTCAAAATCCCAAAACCTGGTACGAGGCTTCTTTTATGGACTCTTGGAGTGACAGACTTCTTGTCCCTGGAGCTTCCATGCTGTTAGAAACATTTAACAAGAGCCCAGCATCCCTAATTAAATGCCGATGCTGTGGGTGTTACAGAAGCAGGATGTGCTGCTTTAGGGAGTTGAAATAGAAAAGTCTCAGATAAATGGTAATCCTTCATGGTGATTATGTAAGAGCTCTCCTCAGAAGAGACTGACTTACGAGACTCTTAAGCCTTTAGACATTCCTGTTCCAATCATGTTTATTTGCTACCACTATCCAACTGGCAATGAAAACAAACTGAGGTCCCCATAAGTTTTGAACATTTCTAGGATCACACAGAATGAAGGTTCAAGACTCTTTTTCTCTCACTTGGGTATCTGGCCTAATCTCACCTTCAAATTAAAAATATCTTCACTTTAGGAGGAGCCAAGATGGCGGAGGAGTAGGACGGGGAGAACACTTTCTCCCCCACAAATTCATCAAAAGAGCATTTAAACGTCGAGTAAATTCCACAAAACAACTTCTGAATGCCGGCAGAGGACATCAGGCACCCAGAAAAGCAACCCAACTCTTCGAAAGGAGGTAGGAAAAAATATTAAAAACAAAAAAAAAAAGAGACAAAAGAGGGAGGGACGGAGTTCCGTCCCGGGAAGGGAATCTTAAAAAGAGAAACGTTTCCAAACATCAGGAAACCTTCTCACTGCCGAATCTGTGCCGAGCTTTGGAAGCACAGAGGGCAACATAACAGGGAGAAAAAATAAATAAACAATTTAAAACTCGCAGATTGCGAGCCCTACGGTAACTCCCCCAGCAGAGAAGCAGCGCAGACGCCTGCATCCGCCATTAGCAAACCGGGGCTGGGCAGGGAGGCGCGGCGTGGGCTGCATCGCTGAGAGTAAGAATCTGGCCTGAATACCCTGAGCGCTATCTGAGCGAAATAATCTGGGCTAGCAAACCAGACTGTGGGATACCTACCACGCGAAAAGCCAGCCCTAACCTAAGACCGCCAGGCCCGCGCACGGAACAAAGGACTGAACAGAGATAGCCGGCTGCAGACCTTCCCCCTCCGGTGACAGGCAGCCAGAGCCGGAAGGGGGCAATCGCAGCCCCAGAGAGACATTATCTATAAAACTGTAAGCAGGCTTCTTTGCTAACTAAAACTTCTTGGGGGTCTGGACGATCAACATCTGCCTGAGAAGGTGCGCCGGTTTTACATCCAGATAACCGAGTGGCGGGGAGGCGATAAGTCGCAGCATTGGCGCTCGCCTGGGAAGAGCAAATTGGCGCTCGGACCTGGGAAGAGCACAGAACGCGGGCCCAACTGAGTCTGCGCCTCTGAGGACTACCCGAGTGCCTGAACCTGAGCGGCTTGGACCTGGGAGGTGCATGCAGCCCAGGGCCAGCCTCGGATTGTTCCCGGCGGAACGGCCTGGAGTCCGAGCAGTGTGGACGGGGAGGCTGCACGCGCCGTGGGCGGGGGCAGACCCAGGGTGGCTGGGGCACTGCGAGCCCACGCCAGTGTTGTTTGTTTGCAGCATCCCTCCCTCCCTCCCTCCCCACAGCGCGACTGAACAAGTAAGCCTAAAAAAAAAAAAAAAAAAAAAAAGTGTCCTCCACCGTGCCCTTTGAGTCAGGGCGGAAACCAGATACTGAAGAGACTAGCAAACAGAAGAAGATATAACAGAGGGAAACGCCTTGGAAGCTACAGGCAATAGATCAAAACCCTGTGGTTACTACGGACTACATAGGAAGGGGCCTATAGATCTTGAGAAATATAAATCTGACCAAGGAACTAGCCAAAAATGAACTGAACCCACAACACCCACAAAAAAAAAAAAAAAAAAAAAAAAAATTCCTAGACATATTTTTATTATTTTTACGATCATTCTTTTTTTTTAATTTAAAAAAAAAAAAAAATTTTAAGTCCTCTATTGTTCCTTTAATTTTCACCTTTATATCCTATTACTTTGCAAAAAAAAAAAAAAAAGACCCTATTTTTTTCTTCTTCAGCAAACTTCATATATATGTATTTTATAATTTTTTGACCTTGTTTTTTTTTGTTTGTTTTTGTTTTTTTCTTCTTTTCTTTAACATTATATTTTTGAAATTCTAAACTCTACTCTAGATTTTTAATTTTCACTTTTTGGTATATGTTATCAATTTTGTACCTATAGTTTTTTTTTATATAATTTCTGTGACTTTTTTTTTTTTTTTTCTTCTTCTCTGTTTCTTTCTCTTCTTCTTTTATATAACATTGTATATCTGAAATTCCAAACTTTACTCTAGATTTTTAATTTATGCTTTTTGGTATTTGATATCGATTTTGTACCTGTATTTTCTTTATAATTTTTGTGACATTGTTCGTATTTGTTTGTTTTCTCTCTTTATTTTTCTTCTTTTTTTTTTTTTTTAACATTGTATTTTTGAAATTCCAAACTCTACTCTAGATTTTTAATTTTTGCTTTCTGGTATTAGTTATCAATTTTATACTTGTACTTTCTTTATAATTTTCGCGACCTTGTTTGTTTTTGTTTGTTCGTTTTTTCTCTCTTTCTTTTCCTTCTTCTTTTCTTTAACATCGTATTTTTGAAATTCCAAACTCTACTCTAGATTTTTAATTTTCGCTTTCTGGTATTAGTTATCAATTTTGTACCTGTACTTTCTCTATAATTTTCGCGACCTTGTTTGTTTTTGTTTGTTCGTTCTTTCTCTCTTTCTTTTCCTTCTTCTTTTCTTTAACATCGTATTTTTGAAATTCCAAACTCTACTCTAGATTTTTAATTTTTGCTTTTATGTATTTGTTACCAATTTTGTACCTATAAGGACCCAATCTTCAGGACCCATTTTTCACTAGGGAGTGAGATTACTGGCTTGACTGCTCTCTCTCCCTTTGGACCCTCCTTTTTCTCCACCAGGTCGCCTGTGTCTCCTCCCTAACCCCTCTCTACTCTACCCAACTCTGTGAATTTCTGTGTGTTCCAGACGGTGGAGAACACTTAGGGAACTGATTAGTGGCTGGATCTGTCTCCCTCCTTTTCATTCCCCCCTTTTATCCTTCTGGCCACCTCTGTTACCTTCCTCCTTCTTCTCTTCTCTGTATAACCCCGTGAACATCTCTGAGTGGTCGAGTTGTGGAGTGCACATAAGGAAGTGACTACTGGCTAGCCCACTCTCTCCACTATTGATTCACCTCATCTCATTTGGGTCACCTCTAACTCCCTCCTCCCTCTTCTCTTCTCCATGTAACCCTGTGAACCTCTCTGAGTGACCCTCACTGTAGAGAAACTTATCATCTTTAATGTAGATGTTTTATCAATGGTGCTGTATAGAAGGAGAAGTTTTGAAACTACTGTAAAAATAAGACCAATAATCAGAAGCAGGAGACTTAAGTCCAAACCCTGACTCCAGGGAACTCCTGACTCCAAGGAACATTCATTGACAGGAGCTCATCAAATGCCTCCATACCGACACTGAAACCAAGCACCACACAAGGGCCAATAAGTTCCAGGGCAAGACATACCAAGCAAATTCTCCAGCAACAAAGGAACACAGCCCCGAGCTTCAAGATACAGGCTGCCCAAAGTCACCCCAAAACTATAGACATCTCATAACTCATTACTGGACATTTCATTGCACTCCAGAGAGAAGAAATACAGCTCCACCCACCAGAACACCGACACAAGATTCCCTAAGCAGGAAACCTTGACAAGCCACCTGTACAAACCCACACACAGTGAGGAAACGCCACAATAAAGAGAACTCCACAAACTGCCAGAATACAGAAAGGACACCCCAAACTCAGCAATTTAAACAAGATGAAGAGACAGAGGAATACCCAGAAGATAAAGGAACAGGATAAATGCCCACCAAACCAAACAAAAGAGGAAGAGATAGGGAATCTACCTGATAAAGAATTCCGAATAATGATAGTGAAATTGATCCAAAATCTTGAAACTAAAATGGAATCACAGATAAATAGCCTGGAGACAAGGATTGAGAAGATGCAAGAAAGGTTTAACAAGGACCTAGAAGAAATAAAAAAGAGTCAATATATAATGAATAATGCAATAAGTGAAATTAAAAACACTCTGGAGGCAACAAATAGTAGAATAACAGAGGCAGAAGACAGGATTAGTGAATTAGAAGATAGAATGGTAGAAATAAATGAATCAGAGAGGATAAAAGAAAAACGAATTAAAAGAAATGAGGACAATCTCAGAGACCTCCAGGACAATATTAAACGCTACAACATTCGAATCATAGGGGTTCCAGAAGAAGAAGACAAAAAGAAAGACCATGAGAAAATACTTGAGGAGATAATAGTGGAAAACTTCCCTAAAATGGGGAAGGAAATAATCACCCAAGTCCAAGAAACCCAGAGAGTACCAAACAGGATAAACCCAAGGAGAAACACCCCAAGACACATATTAATCAAATTAACAAAGATCAAACACAAAGAACCAATATTAAAAGCAGCAAGGGAAAAACAACAAATAACACACAAGGGAATTCCCATAAGGATAACAGCTGATCTTTCAATAGAAACTCTTCAAGCCAGGAGGGAATGGCAAGACATACTTAAAATGATGAAAGAAAATAACCTACAGCCCAGATTATTGTACCCAGCAAGGATCTCATTCAAGTATGAAGGAGAAATCAAAAGCTTTTCAGACAAGCAAAAGCTGAGAGAATTCTGCACCACCAAACCAGCTCTCCAACAAATACTAAAGGATATTCTCTAGACAAGAAACACAAAAACGGTGTATAAACTCGAACCCAAAACAATAAAGTAAATGGCAACGGGAACATACTTATCAGTAATTACCTTAAATGTAAATGGGTTGAATGCCCCAACCAAAAGACAAAGACTGGCTGAATGGATACAAAAACAAGACCCCTACATATGTTGTCTACAAGAGACCCACCTCAAAACAGGGGACACATACAGACTGAAAGTGAAGGGCTGGAAAAAGATTTTCCATGCAAATAGGGACCAAAAGAAAGCAGGAGTAGCAATACTCATATCAGATAAAATAGACTTTAAAACAAAGGCTGTGAAAAGAGACAAAGAAGGTCACTACATAATGATCAAAGGATCAATCCAAGAAGAAGATATAACAATTATAAATATATATGCACCCAACACGGGAGCACCACAGTACGTAAGACAAATGCTAACAAGTATGAAAGGAGAAATTAACAATAACACAATAATAGTGGGAGACTTTAATACCCCACTTACACCTATGGATAGATCAACTAAACAGAAAATTAACAAGGAAATACAAACTTTAAACGATACAATAGACCAGTTAGACCTAATTGATATCTATAGGTCATTTCACCCCAAAACAATGAATTTCACCTTTTTCTCAAGCGCACATGGAACCTTCTCCAGGATAGATCACATCCTGGGCCATAAAGCTAGCCTTGGTAAATTCAAAAAAATAGAAATCATTCCAAGCATTTTTTCTGACCACAATGCAGTAAGATTAGATCTCAATTACAGGAGAAAAACTATTAAAAATTCCAACATATGGAGGCTGAACAACACGCTGCTGAATAACCAACAAATCACAGAAGAAATCAAAAAAGAAATCAAAATTTGCATAGAAACGAATGAAAATGAAAACACAACAACCCAAAACCTGTGGGACACGGTAAAAGCAGTCTTAAGGGGAAAGTTCATAGCAATACAGGCACACCTCAAGAAACAAGAAAAAAGTCAAATAAATAACCTAACTCTACACCTAAAGCAACTAGAAAAGGAAGAAATGAGGAACCCCAGGGTTAGTAGAAGGAAAGAAATCTTAAAAATTAGAGCAGAAATAAATGCAAAAGAAACAAAAGAGACCATAGCAAAAATCAACAAAACCAAAAGCTGGTTCTTTGAAAGGATAAATAAAATTGACAAACCATTAGCCAGACTCATCAAGAAACAAAGGGAGAAAAATCAAATCAACAAAATTAGAAACGAAAATGGAGAGATCACAACAGACAACACAGAAATACAAAGGATCATAAGAGACTACTATCAACAATTATATGCCAATAAAATGGACAACATGGAAGAAATGGACAAATTCTTAGAAAAGTACAACTTTCCAAAACTGGAACAGGAAGAAATAGAAAATCTTAACAGACCCATCACAAGCATGGAAATTGAAACTGTAATCAAAAATCTTCCAGCAAACAAAAGCCCCGGTCCAGACGGCTTCACAGCTGAATTCTACCAAAAATTTAGAGAAGAGCTAACACCTATCCTGCTCAAACTCTTCCAGAAAATTGCAGAGGAAGGTAAACTTCCAAACTCATTCTATGAGGCCACCATCACCCTAATACCAAAACCTGACAAAGATCCCACAAAAAAAGAAAACTACAGGCCAATATCACTGATGAACATAGATGCAAAAATTCTTAACAAAATTCTAGCAATCAGAATCCAACAACACATTAAAAAGATCATACACCATGATCAAGTGGGCTTTATCCCAGGGATGCAAGGATTCTTCAATATCCGCAAATCAATCAATGTAATACACCACATTAACAAATTGAAAAATAAAAACCATATGATTATCTCAATAGATGCAGAGAAAGCCTTTGACAAAATTCAACATCCATTTATGATAAAAACTCTCCAGAAAGCAGGAATAGAAGGAACATACCTCAACATAATAAAAGCTATATATGACAAACCCACAGCAAACATTATCCTCAATGGTGAAAAATTGAAAGCATTTCCTCTAAAGTCAGGAACAAGACAAGGGTGCCCACTTTCACCATTACTATTCAACATAGTTTTGGAAGTTTTGGCCACAGCAATCAGAGCAGAAAAAGAAATAAAAGGAATCCAAATTGGAAAAGAAGAAGTAAAACTCTCACTATTTGCAGATGACATGATCCTCTACATAGAAAACCCTAAAGAGTCCACCAGAAAATTACTAGAAATAATCAATGACTACAGTAAAGTTGCAGGATATAAAATCAACACACAGAAATCCCTTGCATTCCTATACACTAATAATGAGAAAACAGAGAGAGAAATTAAGGAAACAATTCCATTCACCATTGCAACGGAAAGAATAAAATACTTAGGAATATATCTACCTAAAGAAACTAAAGACCTATATATAGAAAACTATAAAACTCTGGTGAAAGAAATCAAAGAGGACACTAATAGATGGAGAAATATACCATGTTCATGGATTGGAAGAATCAATATAGTGAAAATGAGTATACTACCCAAAGCAATTTGTAGATTCAACGCAATCCCTATCAAGCTACCAACAGTATTCTTCACAGAGCTAGAACAAATAATTTCACAATTTGTATGGAAATACAAAAAACCTCGAATAGCCAAAGCGATCTTGAGAAAGAAGAATGGAACTGGAGGAATCAACCTACCTGACTTCAGGCTCTACTACAAAGCCACAGTTATCAAGACAGTATGGTACTGGCACAAAGACAGAAATATTGATCAATGGAATAAAATAGAAAGCCCAGAGATAAATCCACGCACATATGGACACCTTATCTTCGACAAAGGAGGCAAGAATATACAATGGATTAAAGACAATCTCTTTAACAAGTGGTGCTGGGAAATCTGGTCAACCACTTGTAAAAGAATGAAACTGGACCACTTTCTAACACCATACACAAAAATAAACTCAAAATGGATTAAAGATCTAAACGTAAGACCAGAAACTATAAAACTCCTAGAGGAGAACATAGGCAAAACACTCTCCGACATACATCACAGCAGGATCCTCTATGACCCACCTCCCAGAATATTGGAAATAAAAGCAAAAATAAACAAATGGGACCTAATTAACCTTAAAAGCTTCTGCACATCAAAGGAAACTATTAGCAAGGTGAAAAGACAGCCTTCAGAATGGGAGAAAATAATAGCAAATGAAGCAACGGACAAACAACTAATCTCAAAAATATACAAGCAACTCCTACAGCTCAACTCCAGAAAAATAAACGACCCAATCAAAAAATGGGCCAAAGAACTAAATAGACATTTCTCCAAAAAAGACATACAGATGGCTAACAAACACATGAAAAGATGCTCAACATCACTCATTATCAGAGAAATGCAAATCAAAACCACTATGAGGTACCATTTCACACCAGTCAGAATGGCTGCGATCCAAAAGTCTACAAATAATAAATGCTGGAGAGGATGTGGAGAAAAGGGAACCCTCTTACACTGTTGGTGGGAATGCAAACTAGTACAGCCACTATGGAGAACAGTGTGGAGATTCCTTAAAAAACTGGAAATAGAACTGCCTTATGATCCAGCAACCCCACTGCTGGGCATACACACTGAGAAAACCAGAAGGGAAAGAGACACGTGTACCCCAATGTTCATCGCAGCACTGTTTATAATAGCCAAGACATGGAAGCAACCTAGATGTCCATCAGCAGATGAATGGATAAGAAAGCTGTGGTACATATACACAATGGAGTATTACTCAGCCATTAAAAAGAATACATTTGAATCAGTTCTAATGAGGTGGATGAAACTGGAGCCTATTATACAGAGTGAAGTAAGCCAGAAGGAAAAACATAAATACAGTATACTAACGCATATATATGGAATTTAGAAAGATGGTAACAATAACCCGGTGTACGAGACAGCAAAAGAGACACTGATGTATAGAACGGTCTTATGGATTCTGTGGGAGAGGGAGAGGGTGGGAAGATTTGGGAGAATGGCAATGAAACATGTAAAGTATCATGTGGGAAACGAGTTGCCAGTCCAGGTTCGATGCATGATGCTGGATGCTTGGGGCTGGGGCACTGGGACGGCCCAGAGGGATGGTATGGGGAGGGAGGAGGGAGGAGGGTTCGGGATGGGGAACACATGTATACCTGTGGCGGATTCATTTTGATATTTGGCAAAACTAATACAATTATGTAAAGTTTAAAAATAAAATAAAATTGGAGAAGAAAAAAAAAAAATATCTTCACTTTAGCTGGTAAATACTCATCCATCTTTGCATGAATACAGATCATGAAGGATGAAATTTCAGATTAAGAAATTATGGCTTGTCTTCTAAGTAGCTGGGACTCAGTTAAGAGTTTAAATGAAAAGAGTGATGGGGGTAGAGGGGAACACAACAATAGAAAATTAATCCAAGGATTCTATGCAGATTTTTCCTAAATATAAATCCTGCTGCTGCTGCTGCTAAGTCGCTTCAGTCGTGTCTGACTCTGTGCGATCCCATAGATGGCAGCCCACCAGGCTCCCCCGTCCCTGGGATTCTCAAGGCAAGAACACTGGAGTGGGTTGCCATTTCCTTCTCCAATGCATAAGAGTGAAAAGTGAAAGTGAAGTCACTCAGTAGTGTCCGACTCTCAGCAACCCCATGGACTATAGCCCACCAGGCTCCTCCATTCATGGGATTTTCCAGGCAAGAGTACTGGAGCGGGGTGCCATTGCCTTCTCCGAAATATAAATTCTAGAGGCAAAAAAAAAAAATCATTTGGAAGTTAATGCAATGATATAGTTGTAAAGTTAAGAAAGCTTGATTGTGAGGTGTAAGTGATGATACTAAAAAAGAAAGAAAAGGATAAAAATCAAAATCACTGTGAAGAAAAAAAAAAATAGGTACATTTTGTCGTCATGTTTATTTTTCAGCCAAAGAGGAAAGAAAAATTAAAAAGAGCTAAAGGTTAAAGCTTGGGTGAGGAAATTTGGAGAATGGTAAAGTTATAGATGTAAAAATGCATTCAGAGAAAAAGCTTATTTTGGCAAAGAAATGAATTTTAAATGACTCAGGTTTTCTGGTCTATCAGGGCACTGAGATTAAATGAAAAATATGTACAAGACATGAGCACAGTGATTATCACAGAGTGCTGAACAAATGTTAGCTCTTATTATTAATATTATTTTTCAATCAGAAATCTCCGAAAAATGTTTGAATATATTAAACTGATACTCAAGAGTTATATAATAACAATTCATGTTATGTGGAAGAAGATAACATTTGACTCATGAAACTAATGAAGACCACATAGCATGAAATAAAAAACAAAGATCCAAATATCAAATTTTTGTTGACACCAAAATTTAGGGCATGAGAAAGAAAAATAAAGACAAAACTTTTAGTAAGGACAAAAGCCATGTAGACGGCAAAATTGACTTGCAGGTAACACACTTATCTCCGAAATGATTTTACTCTTTCATACTCAGTATTTTTAATGGTCAAATAATAAATAACAAATTTAATTTAAAGGAGAGACTAAAAATTTTAAATTTATCTAAGAAAAAAAATGTTAATTTTCAACATACAGTGTTTGTATCTTATCCTTAGTTCAACTTGGTCTTTTTTTTTTTTTAATTAATTTTTATTGGAATAGAGTTGCTTTACAACAAAATGAATCAGTCATACATACACATAAACATATATCCCCTCCTTTTTGGACTTCCTTCCCATTCAGGTCATCTATAAAAATAGCATGCTGCTGCTGCTGCTAAGTCGCTTGAGTCATGTCCGACTCTGTGCGACCCCATAGACGGCAGCCCACTAGGCTTCTCTGTCCCTGGGATTCTCCAGGCAAGAATACTGGAGTGGGTTGCCATTTCCTTCTACAAGAAAAATAGTATAGATGATCTTATTTGCAAAACAAGTAAGGCAGGCTTAATATTTGCAGACTTGTGACTCAGACCATAAAGCGCCTGCCTACTATGAGGGAGACCTGGGTTCGATCCCTGGGTCTGGAAGATTCTCTGAAGAAGGAAATGCAACCCACTCCAGTACTCTTGCCTGGAAAATCCCATGGACAGAGGAGCCCGGTAGTCTACAGTCCATGGGGTCGCAAAGAGTCGGACGCCACCGAGCGCCTTCACTTCCTATAGCTCAGTTGGTAAAGAATCTGCCTGCAATGCAGGAGACCCCGGTTCAATTACTGGGTCGGGAAGATCTCCTGGAAAAGGGATAGGCTACCACTCCAGTATTCTCAGGCTTCCTTTGTGCCTCAGATGGTAAAGAATCTGCCTGTAATGTGGGAGACCAGGGATTGATCCCCTGGAGGAGGGCATGCTTCAGTATTCTTGCGTGGAGAATCCCATGGACAGAGAAGCCTAGCAGGCTACAATTCATAGGTTTGCAAAAAGTCAGACTTGGCTGAAGCAACTGATCATGCATACACAGTGTTCATGGCTAGCCTACCAAGGGGGACCTCTGAGGTTGTGGTAGCCCACCTGATTGTTGGTTGCCACACCAGGGTGTGGTTTCTGACTAGACCACATCTCTCTGCCCCTCATATACATCTTGATATGGCCTTTTATTTATATCCTTAGTTGTATAGAATCTGTTCTGCTAGTCTTTGGTCTGTTTTCAGAGATAATTGTCTTATATACAGTTGTAGTTTTTGTGTGTTCATGGGAGGAGGTGAACTCAGGAACTTCCTACTCCACCATCTTGATCTGGAACCAAGAATGGGTGATATTTTTTTTCTTTAATTAATTAATTTATTTTAATTGGAGGTTAATTATTTTACAATATTGTAGTGGTTTTTGCCATACATTGACATGAATCAGCCATGAGTGTACATGTCCCCCATCCTGAAGCCTCCTCCCACCTCCCTTCCCATCCCATCCCTCAGAGTCATCCCAGTGCACCAGCCCTGAGCACCCTGTCTCATGTATTGAAATTGGACTGGTGATCTATTTCACATATGGCAATATACACGTTTCAAAGCTATTCTCTCAAATCATCCCACCCTTGCCTTCTCCCACAGAGTCTAAAAGTCTGTTCTTTACATCTGTGTCTCTTTTGCTATCTCACATATATGGTCATTGTTACCATCTTTCTAAATTCCATATATATGTGTTAGTATACTGTATTGGTGTTTTTCTTTCTGACTTACTTTGCTCTGTATAATAGGCTCCAGTTTCATCCACCTCATTAGAACTGATTCAAATGCATTCTTTTTAATAGCTGAGTAATATTCCATTTTGTATATGTACCACAGCTTTCTTATCCATTCATTTTCTGATGGACATCTAGGTTGCTTCCATGTCCTAGCTATTGTAAGTAGTGCTGCAATGAACACTGGGGTACACGTATCTCTTTCAATTCTGGTTTCCTTGGTGTGTATGCCCAGCAGTGGGATTGCTGGGTCCTATGGCAGTTCTTTTTTTTTTTTTAATATAAATTTATTTATTTTAATTGGAAGTTAATTACTTTACAATATTGTATTGGTTTTGCCATACATCAACATGAATCTGCCACAGGTATACACGTGTTCCCCATCCTGAACCCCTCTCCCTCCTCTCTCCCCGTACCATCCCTCTGGGTCGTCCCAGTGATATTTTAAAGTATTAGTTTTTTTGTGATTCACTTTGAATCCTAGTTTCGCAGTGTATTGATATAAATTTGGAAATTTGTTAAAATCCTTCGAGCCTTGGGTTTTTGTGCTCCATGATTTTAATATCCTCCTCATTGGGCTTTTATAAAAATTAAATAATCTGACACAGGTAAAGAACTCAGAACAATAACTTACACATAAAATGAGCACACAATAAATGTTATCTTTATATAATATTTGCAACATATTACATAGCAAGGAACTCCTGAAAAGCAACAAAAATGAAAAATTGATAGAACGATGGATAAAGGATATTGTCCCTGACTCACAATGGGCACTCAGTAAAAGTTAGGTTCATTTCCCTTTTCCATTCATTATCTACCATGTGTTATCAAGGTGGAATGCTTCTGTCATGTCCAGTGCTGTGGGATATGTGGAAGCTGCCACTATCATTGCTGGGTTGGGGGCCCAAGTCATGGATGCCTCCACAGCTGGAGGGATGGGGTCACAGACCTCACTGTTGATGCCCATTTACTTTGGCTCTGATTACCCCTGTTGTTGGGAAGTCAGAGTCATGGGCACCACCTGCTACTATTGGGTTCTCTGGGGCTTTGTGATTAGCTGCTGTAGCCAGTGGGCAAGGGATATGCTGGGATTGTAGGCACCATTTCTGCTGTTCCTTAATTTTGTCTCCTTTATGGGTTCCAGTCCACCCTCTTCTAGATGAAAAGATGTGTGGAATTCTCTGACACTCTGGTGTGTTTGGCAGAGGCACCTTGTTGAGCTGTGGGTGTTTTACCGGTTATAAGTTGAAGGGGAGAAATACAAGGAGCATCTCACTCTGCCATGATGCTAATGTGATTCCCATTCCTTAACTCATATTGCCAATTTTCTTTTCATCATATATGCCAAAGAGTATTTCCAAGATAATTTCCAAAATGAAAAAGTGAATTTATACCTCTGTCCTAGGAAATGAAAGGACATTGAATAGCCACTGAAATCCTGCTGCTGTCTATAATTCTGAAACAAAGGGACAAAAGCAGTAAAGAAAATAGGAAGAATTTAAAAAAATGGAACTAAAGAAAAGAATTCCCCAAGCTTACCTCATCATGTTGTATGTGTGAAAAACATTCTTCTCGGTACCCAGGAGACATTCTCCCCTAGGATTTTCTTGTGCAGAAATATGTGACCCATAAAAAGGCAGGCAAATTTTCAAAAAGAGAAGAAATGACATCTCAAAATAAAGAGCTTATAATACAATCTCAGCAAGAGCCATCCTTTCAAATATTTTTCTACTGTTATCATTAGGAGTGTCAACCCAAAAAGCTTTCTTACCTATGAATCTGAATACTCCATCAGGTAAGAGGATAAAATAAAAGACAGGCTGGGAAGTTGCCCATATTTTCTATCTCTTAGTAAGTGATCTGTCTGCTTGCTAGGATGAAAATTAAATACCCAGTGTTAAGAGCTGATTTCCTGTCTTATGATGGACTCCTCATTGTGTTTGTGGATTATGAAAGCACTTTACTCCCCACAGTTGTATTGCCAAGTCACATACCTCATTCAATGCTCCTGCTTCTCTAGACATTCTTCAAATTCAATCTTTAATGTCTAAATATTGACATAGTGAAAGAAATAATTTAGAACAGAGGAATCTAATTGTTAATTTTCTTTAGAAATTAGGAAAGGGGTGTGTGTGTGTGTGTGTGTGTGTGTGTGTGTGTGTGTGTGTCTGTGTGTGTTGTGTTTTGTTTATTCCCAGAATAATTTTTGATAATATTTTTCAGGTTGGTCAGAAAACCAAGATGATATTTGGCATATCATTTTTATGTTAAACAGTGATGATAAAATTATTTAAATATGCTAAATATACGTGGCTATCAAAAAATCTACTGAGTTATTTGAAATAGCCCTTTTTGAAGATGTGTAGAGATCAGATAATTTTCTCAATTTTTCTTTCAGAGATAAACCTAGAACTCTATGATTTCCCTCAAAGTGTTTCCCAGTCCATTCACTTTTTTACTCTAGTCAAATCATTTTCTTTTGCCCTCAGTTATTTCTCAAAATTGAACTATCCACCCCTCCAATATCTGCATCTCTCTTCAAACTTCCTTACAGCTCTTACTTTTTTCTCAGTGCTTTCATATCTATAAGTTTTCTACCCACCTTTGCTTCTTCTCTCACAATATGCAAGGGTTAATTCATTACATCAGCAAATAAAAGGAACAAAGAGGAAGCAATTTTATGTACTTATATCTGCTTTTGTCAGGGTACCTGAAGGAAAACAATATACTTTGTAAATAATAGAGGAAAAAAAGATTCAAAAGGTTTCCTGCCTTTCAGTAAATAGGGCAAATTTAGTCAAATATCAAACTTCATTACAGCTAATTTCCTTACAGTTCCTTAAGAGTTTTAGCCTTCACTAAAGAAAAGACTTCAGTCCCACCAATGAAATTAAAATTAATGCTTTCCTGTAGTAGAAAACAAGAATTTTATTTAACAGAAAAGTCAAAAGAGAAAACGCAATTTTCAAGTGAGAGAAATTTGTGACAATTTGGGAGAGAGTTGCTATAAAGCACATAGACTTGGCCAGTGACACAATGACGGAACTGTTAGGGGAAGCACGCTGACTGAAACCGCTCACCCCGGCACCAGGGTAACCATTTGCATGAGTTGTTTTACGCCAGGAGGTCCTAGTAAGGAACATGGAACTAATAAGCCTCCACCAACTGGAAGAGTTCAGGAAAGGTCAAAAGGAGACACCACATATCCGACCACCTCCCAGAATCCTTCTCACTGGCATCCATCTTGGCTGAACAAGGTGTACACCACCAGGAAGGACTCTGAGTCAGAATGATTGGCTAAAGACAACCCAGAAACTAATAAAACCCATCACCATAAAACCCGAGACTGCAGAGCCACATGGCAGAGCAGTTCTCCTGGGTTCCCTTACCCTGCTGCTCTCCAGCCGGGCGCCCTTTCCCAACAAAATCTCTTGCTTTGTCAGCACATGTGTCTCCTCAGACAATTCATTTCTGAGTGTTAGACAAGAGCCCAGTTTTGGGCCCTGGAAGGGATGTCCCTTCCTGCAACAGAACTAGAAGTGAAGAAGGTAAATCGCACGTGGGGTAGAATATTCCTTAATATTTGAAGAGCATATTTATTGCAGACAAAATGAAAATGGAACTTCAGAAAGCGGATCATTCAGAAAACATAAGATTTTAAGAGGGTTGAACTCACATACTTCAAAGAGAGGTCAGTGTAAGGTAAAATAAGAACTAGTAAGCTCATTTGAGGAAGAATTTTTCTTATCCAGGGATTTGGCAATTTGGGAAATGAAAGAGAGTCCCAGTGCAACTAGAGAGAAGAAGCATAAGAACATTTGTCATCAAAGTAATAATTTGGGGATCTTGTTTTGAGATAATTTATATTTACATATAAATTTATATTTTCTCAGATTGTAGGAAAAAACTAAGCTCACTATCACATAAAGCAGTAGTAAAATTTCAAATATACCTCTGGCTAATGTCTGACTAATGTGGTCTTATTTCTTAGCTGGGACTTCCCTGGTACTCAGCTGGTGAAGAATCTGCCTGCAACGCAGGAGTCCCCAGTTCAATTCCTGGGTTGGAAAGATCCCCTGTAGGAGGGCATGGCAACCCACTCCAGTATTCTTGCCTGGAGAATCCCCATGGACACAGGAGCGTGGTGGGCTACAGTCCATGGGGTCACAAAGAGTTGGATACGACTGAGGGACTAAGTACAGCACAGCGCATTTCTTACCCCAGTAAGGTTTTATGACTTTTCCAAGTGTGAGAGTCAGAAAGAGATCAGTATAAGAACACCACTAGCTCCACTAACATTCTAAGAGGAGGAAAAGTTATTACTATTATTTGAAAGAGCACTTTGGTTTTTTAAAAAAGAATTTGTAGTTGTAATGTTTTCATCCCTGTCGATTGTTTTTTTTTTTCTTTTTAAAATTCAAAAAATTTCAGGTATACACGTGCTCCCCATCCTGAACCCTCCTCCCTCCCCCCTCCCCATACCATCCCCCTGGGCTGTCCCAGCGCACCAGCCCCAAGCATCCAGCATCATGCACTGAACCTGGACTGGCATCTCGTTTCATACATGACATTTCACGTGTTTCAATGCCATTCTCCCAAATCTTCCCACCCTCTCCCTCTCCCACAGAGTCCATAAGACTGCTCCATACATCAGTGTCTCTTTTGCTGTCTCGTATACAGGGTTATCATTACCATCTTTCTAAATTCCATATATATGTGTTAGTATACTGTATTTATGTTTTTCCTTCTGGCTTACTTCACTCTGTATAATAGGCTCCAGTTTCATCCACCTCATTAGAACTGATTCAAATGTATTCTTTTTAATGGCTGAGTAATACTCCATTGTGTATATGTACCACTGCTTTCTTATCCATTCATCTGCTGATGGACATCTAGGTTGCTTCCATGTCCTGGCTATTATAAACAGTGCTGCGATGAACATTGGGTTACATGTGTCTCTTTCCCTTCTGGTTTCCTCAGTGTGTATGCCAAGCAGTGGGATTGCTGGATCATAAGGCAGTTCTATTTCCTGTCAATTGTTTTAAATTTAAAATACTTACAATAGCTTATTAGGTATAGAGACAGCGGTGTGGTGGAATACTTAAAAAGTTGCTTCCTATTAGAGTTAACTTAGGAAGATAAAAGAAAAGTTGTACAAGAATGTAGCAGTTCACAACCAGAGAACATAGCATGCTGCAATGTACTCTGAATTACTGGGAGAAAAAAAAAAACCACTAATGACAAATCTTGTAAAGATAATAAATGTTTGACTTATAGACCATAAGTGATAGGTGGCTTTAGTATTGAACAATCTAATAGTCCAAATATGGCACCACCTCTGATTTTGGATTGTATAGAACAGCAACACTATTCCTTAAAACATTTGTCTCAGCAAGAAATCCTGGGCTAGAAGGACTGGTTCTCATTAAAGATTGTCTTCCTCTATTATCTTGTCTTTTTTTAAAGTGATGCTGAACCGAACTTCAATCACTGAATTTCTTCTCTTGGGAATGACAGACATCCAGGAACTGCAGTCTTTTCTCTTTGTTACTATTCTTATAATTTACTTTGTCATTGTGACTGGAAATGGAGCCATCTTGATAGTTGTCATCTCTGATCCAAGACTCCATTCTCCTATGTATTTTTTCCTGGGAAACCTGTCATGTCTAGATATCTGCTTCTCCACGGTGACTCTGCCAAAGATGCTGGAGAACTTCCTTTCTACACACAAAGCAATTTCTTTCTTGGGATGCATAAGCCAGCTTCATTTCTTCCACTTCCTGGGCAGCACAGAGGTCATGTTGTTGGCTGTGATGGCCTTTGACCGCTTTGTGGCTATCTGCAAACCACTTCATTACACTGTTATCATGAATCATCAGGTCTGTACCCAGATGGCTGTCACTGTCTGGATCATTGGGTTTTTCCATGCCCTGCTGCACTCAGTAATGACATCTCGTTTAAACTTCTGTGGTTCCTACCACATCCATCACTTCTTCTGTGATGTTAAGCCATTGCTGGAGTTGGCCTGTGGGAACACTGACCTCAATGGGTGGCTACTTCATACTGTCACAGAGACCATTGCCATGGGCTCATTCTTTCTAACCCTTCTCTCCTATTTCTACATTATTATCTATCTTTTCTTCAAGACTCATTCTTGCAAAATGCTTCATAAAGCACTGTCTACTTGTGCCTCCCACTTCATGTTGGTTGTTCTTTTATTTGGTCCTGTTTTTTTCATTTACATTCGTCCTGCCTCAGGTAGCTCCATGGACCAGGACCGGACTGTTGCCATTATGTACAGTGTAGTCACTCCTGTGCTAAACCCACTGATCTATACTTTGAGGAACAAGGAAGTAAAGGTGGCCTTGAAGAGGGTGATCAGAAGGAGGCCCTGACTTGAGGAAGTCTAGAGAACTCTTAGAGGTATAAATAAACAAGCAATGAGACAGTTGAGATGTGAAATAATACTGCTACACAAAATTGCTTGCCATATATATTACTTTGCCAGCAAAGGTCTGTCTAGTCAAAGCTATAGTTTTTCCAGTAGTTGGATGGTTGGATGGCATCACTGACTCAATGGACATGAGTTTGAGCAAGCTTTGGGAGTTGGTGATGGACAGGGAAGCCTGGTGTGTTGCAGTCCATGGGGTCACAAAGAGTTGGATACTACTGAGCGACTGAACTCAAATGATACATGTATATAAGAGAGGGAATAGTATAAAGGAAAAATAACTGGGAAAGTCTAGCCTAGGGCTCAACAATACATTCTTAGGTAATAGAAAGGAAATATGAGCAAATGGAATACTAGCCATGGAAGTCTAATGATGAATTTGTTTTTGAGATATTAGTTGATAAAATTGATTTGTTATATATGGTAATAAGTTCTTCTCTGAATTTTGTTATAGAAATATGCTTCTATTCCCCATGTAGTGTGTAGATAGGTTGTTTTTAAGCCTATCCATATGATCCCTCCATATTAGCACATTTTAATGTGAGAAGTAAAATTATGACACTTTCAAATTTTGAAGATTTTAATTTAGGAGCATAATTACTCAGTTAGAAAAGTAAATGTTAATTCACGTGATTGAAGGGGAATTTTTACGAGGTAGTCGTGATTTCTTGTTATCCAAGCAAAGAAGCAAAATAGTAATTAAAGAAAATTACATTGTAATCATGAATTACAATGAAGCTGAAACTCCAATACTCTGGTCACCTGATGCGAAGACCTGACTCATTTGAAAAGACCCTGATGCTGGGAAAGACTGAAGGTGGGAGGAGAAGGGGATGACAGAGGATGAGATGGTTGGATGGCATCACCGACTCAATGGACATCAGTTTGGGTAAATTCCGGGAGTTGGTGATGGACAGGGAGGCCTGGCATGCTGCAGTCCATGGGTTTGCAAAGAGTTGGACAGGACAGAGGGACTGAACTGAACAGAATCATGAATTAACAGAAAACAAACAATGGTTCATCTAAGGAGTTTGGGAACCACTATTTTCAGGAAGTCATTGGCCAAACTGTCAAGGATTACTGTGAAATGTTATTTAAAATGGAGGCAGGTTGAAAAAGCATCTCAAGAATATCTTTTCCTTATTTGTGACTTATTTTTTCACTCAACTTATGGTCATGGAAAATGTTGATTTATAGAATCTCCCCCTTTTTTGTTTTGTTTTCCTACTCTATTTCAACAAACTGTAATGCAATGTAATATGATGTAACACAGGAGAAATATTAAGAATAAATAAAATTAGTTTTCTTTCCCTTGTACTCATGTTCAGTCACAACTCTTTGCTACTCCACGGACTGTAGGCCACCAGGCTCCTCTGTCCATGGGATTTTCCAGGCGAGAACACTGGAGTGGATTTCCATTCCTCCTCCTTCTTCCCCTTACTTGGCAACTTTATACTAAGTAAAAGCAATGAGGCCATAATTTCTGAGATGTTTCTGCAGCTAATAGTAAAGACATAGTATGTTTCTTGGTGTCTCAGTATCTAGGAGTGGCTGTTGGCCCAATGATAAGGTGTCAGCATTTATAACTCTTCAGATACACACACGGGGCCTCCCAGCTGGTTCAGTGGGTGAACACCCTGGCTGCAATGCAGGAGATGCCAGAGACGTGGGTTCAATTCCTGGGTCAGGAAGATGCCCCCAGAGGAGGGCACGGCAACCCACTCCAGTATTGTCACCTGGAAAATCCCATAGACAGAGAAGTCTGGTGGCCTACAGTCCATGGAGTTGCAAAGAGTCATACACAACTGAAGTGACTGAGCATAGATATACACATAGGCAAGACTATGAAAGTTATTTTGAGCTGTTGGATTGACCATTCAAACCTCCTGCTTTTACTTTTGCATACCCAAATAACTTGGTTCTGATTTCATGCTTGTACTACTTCTATCTTCCTGCTCAGTCTTCTTTAACCCATCAATTCAGGTCTTTAGATGAGAGAAGGCATTTGTGGATAAGGTATATTCCAACTTGAACTATCTCAGACTAGCTTTTCGGTCAGTTGTAATTTGTTCTATAATCCAGTCCTAATGGAAGTTATGAACTACAGAAGAACAATAGAGCTCTGATTTTATATTGCTGCATAAGAGACAAGAGGAACTAAAGAGGCTCTTGAAGAAAGTGAAAGAAGAGAGTGAAAAAGTTGGCTCAAAACTCAACATTCCAAAAACTAAGATCATGGCATCTAGTCCCCCCACTGCATGGCAAATAGATGGGGAAACAATGGAAACAGTGAGACACTTTATTTTGGGGAACTCCAAAATCACTGCAGATGGTGACTGCACCCATAAAATTAAAAGACCTTTGCTCCTAGGAAGATCAGCTATGACCAACCTAGATAGCATATTAAAAAGCAGGGACATTATTCTGCCAACAAAGGTCTGTCTAGTCAAAGCTATGGTTTTTCCAGTAGTCATGTATGGATGTGAGAGTTGGACCATAAAGAAAGCTGAGTGCCAAAGAATTGATACTTTTGAACTGTGGTGTTGGAGAAGACTCTTGAGAGTCCCTTGGACTGCAAGGAGATCCAACCAGTCAGTCCTAAAGGAAATCAGTCCTGAATATTCATTGGAAGGACTGATGCTAAAGCTGAAGCTCCAATACTTTGGCCACCTGATGCAAAGAACTGACTCATTGGAAAAGACCCTGATGCTGGGAAAAATTGAAGGCAGGAGGAGAAGGGGCTAACAGAGGATGAGATGGTTGGATGACATCACTGATTCAGTGGATATGAGTTTGAGTAGGCTCTGGGAGTTGGTGATGGACAGGGAAGACTGGCATGTTGCAGTCCATGGGATAGCAAAGATTCAGACATGACCTAGCAACTGAACTGACTGATAACACAATAGTACTCAAAATTTTACTGATTTAAAACCACTTTTTAAAAGAAAAAAAAAACACTTTTTTCATTAAATTGCATTATTCCATGGGCCAGAAAACAGAAAGATTTGACTCTGCTAAAGAAAGTCTGGGTCCTCTTGGTTAAGTTAACTTGAACAGTTGTTCATGGAATAACTAGGACCTAATAAAATTTTTCCCTGTGTTTCTCTCTCCAGTTTCTCTTTGTAACAGTTGGACATAGAATGCCTGGGAACTGATAAAATCTTTCCCTTTTTATTCTCTCCTCCTCCACTTTCTCCTTGTGACTACCCTGTACTTCCTCAGCAGGGATAATGCAGGGACTCGGAGGGCCAACAGACTAAGGCAAAAGCTGTTAGTCATTGAAAGAAAAACCCCATAGCCAGAATTAACATCATTTCTATCATATTCTATTAGTTTAAGAAGTTACAGACCAACCTCACATTTCTTCATAGAGAGAGAAAATAAATCCTACCTTTCAAGGGAAAGAGTGTCAAAGAACTGTGGCCATCAGTCCCATCTCTAACTGTTGCAGAAACCAGTACTCGAGAAACCAAGCACCACACTCGGAGAGTTGGAGAACTCAGGTTTATTTCACTGGTGGGCCCAGAGGAGTTAACTCTCCAAGCTCTGAGCCCCAAACAAAGCGGTTACAGAGTTTTTTATACACAACAGTGGGTTTGCAGGGGCTAAAGCAATTGCAAAGAGCAGGACAAGGGTGAGTGAGATAAACTCCTGTTCCTAGTATTGTGAGTCCCCACTTTCTGAGACCTATGTGATCTAGACTGCAAGGAGCAAGCTGGGTTACAGAGGCAGAAGGAGAAGAAAGTTATGTAAAATTTAAATTTTCCTCTTCATAACTACAAATAGCTTTCATAGTCCTCATATACAAAGTACACTTACTCCCTCTCCTAGTTCTAAAATGTATAACATTACAACATCAGTTCAAAGTCCAGGTCTTTTCATCAAATCAAGGTACAAATGGGGCTTCTTGTGTAGATCCTTCAAGTATGATTTCTTGTAGTCTGAAGAACTTAGAATAAAGAGTCAAATTATCTGCCCATCACAGACTCAACAAATAATGATACAATAGATATAGAATGACCAAAACAGAAAACTTTTATTGTAAAAGGGGAAAATGGGAGGCACATAACTGTAACAGGACTTCTCTGGGGGCTCAGATGGTAAAGCGTCTGCCTACAATGCGGGAGACCTGGGTTTGATCCCTGGGTCAGGAAGATTCCCTGGAGAAGGAAATGGCAACCAACTCCAGTACTCTTGCCTAGAAAATCCCATGGATGGAGGAGCTTGGTGCAGGCTACTGTCCATGGGGTCACAAAGAGTCAGGCACGACTGAGCGACTTCACTTTAACAGCAACATAGCAGTAGTAAACTCCAAGAGGGGGCATTTTTCTAAATTTGCCCCTAAAGCCCAATATTATGAAATTGAAAATGATGACACCGATGAAATTCTTTTTAAAAATATTTTCAGATCAGATCAGATCAGTCGCTCAGTCGTGTCCAACTCTTCGCAACCCCATGAATCGCAGCACGCCAGGCCTCCCTGTCCATCACCAACTCCCGGAGTTCACTCAGACTCACGTCCATCGAGTAGGTGATGCCATCCAGCCATCTCATCCTCTGTCATCCCCTTCTCCTCCTGCCCCCAATCCCTCCCAGCATCAGAGTCTTTTCCAATGAGTCAACTCTTCCCATGAGGTGGCCAAAGATCTGGAGTTCCAGCTTTAGCATCATTCCTTCCAAAGAAATCCCAGGGCTGATCTCCTTCAGAAAGGACTGGTTGGGTCTCCTTGCAGTCCAAGGGACTGTCAAGAGTCTTCTCCAATACCACAGTTCAAAAGCATCAATTCTTCGGTGCTCAGCCTTCTTCACAGTCCAACTCTCACATCCATACATGACCACAGGAAAAACCATAGCCTTGACTAGACGAACCTTTGTTGGCAAAGAAATGTCTCTGCTTTCGAATATGCTATCTAGGTTGGTCATAACTTTCCTTCCAAGGAGTAAGCATCTTTTAATTTCATGGCTGCAGTCACCATCTGTAGTGATTTTGGAGCCCAGAAAAATAAAGTCTGACACTGTTTCCACTGTTTCCCCATCTATTTCCCATTAGGGCCTTACAATTATTATTAAGATATACTCAATTAGACAAATGCCATATTCACAAAGCTCTTTGATACAAGCTTTTCTCTGAGTTGAGCTGAGGGTCAGAGGACTTTGGAACAATGTTGTTAAGATTTCTAGGAACATTTTTGTCTGGTTGAAAGTCTATAAGTCATGTCCTTAAGATTCTTAGAGAGGGTCTAGGAGACCTGACCTTAAGTCTTTTAGAATCTAATCTAGGTTTCCTGTTTATTTTTCTGAGGTCCCAACAAAGGATTTTACAGCCACATCCTTGAGATATCTAACCAAAGCCCACATTTTACTCCCAGCACCAGAATTTGATCTTTGCCTCAACATCATTTTTACTTTGATAACCCTCTACCATATAGAGTATCTAGGACTTACATACAGTTAAACTTTTGAGTCTGAACTGTCTGGCTTCTTTAAATTTCCTGTAAATTCTGCTTGAAAGCTGAGTGGTTTGGTTTTTAGCTCATCTCATTCCTTATGTATTTTATAATAGTCAACTAAAAGAAATTGCTTGGAACTTTCACAATTCTTCCTGGTAGTCTCCTCAGCAAGATATATGGGCTCAGGGTGACGACAGCATCATGGCTGTATGGCTCCCTTTGCTGCTCCCCTTCCATCTAAAACCAGTAAAACATCCATAACTCAACAAAGTTGCCTCTGCCCAACACCCCACGATGCCAGAGAATTCCATATATCTGTTCATATAAGTGTTAGGACTAGAACATATAGAAAAGGCACAACCAGGAGCAGAGGACGGGTAGGGATTATAATTCCCAACCTCCAGGGACAGCAGCTGAACCTGTGGTCCCAGAAAACAGAGTATCTTCAGGGGAGGCAGCACATGACTCCAATCTCTGAGCCTCAGCAGTCCCCACGGCCACAGGCAACCAAGTGGCAGAGACAGTGAGGCCTGGGACCCCATCCTGCTAGTTGTGGAGACACTCCAACTCCAGGCAGCTTCCACCCACAGCAGCAACGCCTATGAACCCAACAACCCCGGGCAACATGGGGACCCTCCCAACCCTAGCCCTCCAGCCACCTCCACCCTTTTGCTGTGGTGGCCGGAGCCTGCAACACAGGAGGCCCTGGGTACAGTGGATGTGCTGGCCATTCCAGTGCCCTAGGTGGCAATGCCAGTGACACCGGGCTGGGCAAGGCACTAACAACCCCGGAGGCAGGAGTACTGGATGACACCTTGACAGAGGTGCTAGAGGGAGCAAAGTGCCAATTCTCAAGTGTAACCAGAGGTAGCTCGGGTAAGGGAAACCAAAAACTTATGCAGCAGTGCGACCACTAGGAACCAAAGATAAGACCTCTCCTTTCTAACTTTTGAGTCCGCAGAATCAAATAAAAAATAAAAAGTTTTACCTACAGAAGAAAGTGAAAGTTGCGCAGTCGTGTATGCAGTAGTGCCACCTACAAGGAACCAAAGGAAAGCCCTCTAATTTCTAACTTGTTGAATCTTCAGAATCAAGTTTAAAAATAAAAAGTCTTACCTACAGAAGAAAGTGAAGTTGCACAGTTGTGTCAGAATCTTTAAAGCTGCACAGTCATGCCCAAGTCTTAGCGACTCCCATGGACTATACAGTCGATGGAATTCTCTAGGTTAGAATACTGAAATGGGTAGCCTTTTCCTTCTCCAGGGGATCTTCCCAAGCCAGGGATCAAACCCAGGTCTCACACTTTGCAGGAGGATTCTTTACCAGCTGAGCCACAAAGGAAGTCCAGGAATGCTGGAGTGGGTAGCCTATCCCTTCTCCAGAGGATCTTCCCGACCCAGGAATCAACCCAGGGTCTCCTGCATTGCACGCAGATTCTTTACCTACTGAGCTATCAGGGAAGCCCACCTATAGAAGAAAGGTGTTTGCAACTACAAATGCCCTAAAAGGAACAACTCATCAAACACCATTATGGACCACTGTAACACATTACCACAAAAGAAAATGACAGTTCAGAAATCAGACTTAAAATATAATGTCCCCTAACAGATAAAGAATTTTATATAGCTGCCATAAAAAAAAAAAAAAAAAAACTGCAGCCAAAGTCACATGCAGTGAAGAACTTTAGAAATATCCTTTTAATATATGAAAGAAAAATCAAGGTTTTCCACTACTGCATCCCTGCTACTGTAATAGATCTCAGCCAATGTAATTAAATAATAAAATGAATAGGAAATAAAAGAAGAGGAAGGGAAGAGACAAAAACCTTAAATAATGCAGAATATATTATTTTTGACATTATAAAAACTGTAAATTTATCCAAAATAAGTTGCAAACTTCCGTTCACACAAAAACCTGCGCATGGATGTTCATAGCAGCTTTATTTATAACTGCTGAAATTTAGAAGTAAACAAGATGCCCTTCAACAGGTGAATAGATACTGGTGCATCCTTACACATGCCTGCATGCTCAGTCTCAGTTGTGTCCAACTCTTTGTGACCCCATGGACTGTAGCCCACCAGGCTCCTCTGTCCTTGGAAATTTCCAGGCAAGGATACTGGAACAGGTTGCCATTTCTTCTTCCAGGGGATCGTCCCAACCCAGAGACTGAATCCACATCTCCTGCCTTTCTTGCACTGGCAGGCAGATTCTTTACTAACTGTGCCACCTGGGAAGCCATATCCATACAATGGATAGGTAAAAAGAAAAAAAAAAGCACAGCTATCAAGCCACAAAAAGACATGAAGGCATCTTAAAGGCATATTAATAAGTGAAAGAAGATTCCAAGTACATGGCATTCTGGAAAAGGCAAAACTGAAGACAATAAAAAGATCAGTGGTCGCCAGGAGTCTGGGGAGGGAGAGATAAAGAGATCTAACTTGGGATTTTTAGGGCAGGAAAACCATTCTGTGTGACACTGTAACTGTGGATACCTGACATTATGCATTCGTCCAAACCATAGAATGTACAACACAAAAAATGAAACACGATGTAAACGGTGGGCTAGAGAAGGAAATGGCAACCCACTCCAGTGTACTTGTCTGGGAAATTCTATGGACAAAGGAGCCTGGCAGGCTACGGTCCATGGGGTCACAAGAGTCAGACACGACTTCACGAATAAACCACCACCACCACACAGGCTTGGAATGATGTGCCAGTGTTGATTCATTGATTGTAACAAAGGTATTTCTCTGTAGAGATGTTGGTAGTGAGGAGGCTGTGTGGGAAACGAGGAGGGGTTATGTAGGAACTAGGTATTTTCTGCTCAATTCTTCTGTGAAACTAAAAGTGCTCTGAAAGTCTGTTCATTTAAAACAGCAACAATAAAATCGATGTATTAAGAAGCAAATTTAAAATGAATTTGAAGCTTAAGTAATGCTGCCTAATAAAAACCAACATATACAAATCAAATATTCAGCTACAACAATAACGATTATATAGAAAAGTTAGTAGGCCATGAAATACAACTAAAAATAGAAATGAATTCACTTTTTAAAAATGAACAAAACTTACAAAAGTTTTTCTATCCAAAGATTTAAATTAAAACTGAATAAAAGTAGCAATATATCACATTTAAATATGAGATAATTAAATACTGTAACAGATATCTTGTACAAAAAAACAAAAACAAAATAAATCCAATAGACTTTAAAGAAAATTCCACAATCAGTGCAAAGGGAATAATGAAGGAGACCACACAATTAATGAATAATGTTCCTACCTAGACCACTCACTCTAGAGTCTGAACAGATCAGTTCACTTCAGTTCAGTTCAGCCTTTCAGTCATGTCAGACTCTTTGCAACCCCATGGGCTGCAGCATGCCAGGCTTCCTTGTCCATCACCAACTCCTGGAGTTTACTCAACCTCATGTCCATGAGTCAGTGATGCCATCCAACCATCTCATCCTCTTTCGACCCCTTCTCCTCCTGCCTTCAATCTTTCCCAGCAATAGGGTCTTTTCCAGTGAGTCAGTTCTTCGCATCAGGTGGCCAAAGTATCGGAGCTTCAGCTTCAGCATCAGTCCTTACAATGAATATTCAGGACTGATTTCCTTTAGGATGGACTGGTTGGATCTCCTTGCAGTCCAAGGGACTCTCAAGAGTCTTCTCCAACACCACAGTTCATAAGTATCAATTCTTCAGCACTCAGCTTTCTTTATAGTTCAACTCTCACATCCATACATGGCTACTGGAAAAACCATAGCTTTGACTAGACGGACCTTTGTTGGCAGAGTAATGTCTCTGCTTTTTAATATGCTATCTAGGTTGGTCATAACTTTTCTTCCAAGGAAAAAGTGTCTTTTAATTTCATGGCTGCAATCACCATCTGCAGTGATTTTGGAGCCCCCCAAAATTAAATCTCTCACTGTTTCCATTGTTTCCCCATCCATTTGCCATGAAGTGATGGGAACAGATGCCATGATCTTAGTTTTCTGAGTGTTGAGCTTTAAGCCAACTTTTTCACTCTCCTCTTTCACTTTAATCAAGAGGCTCTTCAGGTCTTCTTCACTTTCTGCCATAAGGGTGGTGTCATCTGCATATCTGAGGTTATTGACATTTCTCCTAGCAATCTTGATTCCAGCTTGTGTTTCATCCAGCCAGCATTTCTCATAATGTTCTCTGCATAGAAGTTAAATAAGCACAGTGACAATATACAGCCTTGACATACTCCTATTTGGAATACTCATATTTCCTATTTGGAAACAGTCTGTTGCTCCATGTCCAGTTCTAACTCTTGCTTCCTGACCTGCATACAGATTTGTCAAGAGGCAGGTCAGGTAGTCTGGTATTCCCATCTCTTTCAGAATTTTCCACAGTTTATTGTGGTTCACACAGTCAAAGGCTTTGGCATAGTCAATAAAGCAGAAATAGATGTTTTTCTGGAACTCTCTTGCTTTTTCGATGATCCAACAGATGTTGGCAATTTGATCTCTAGTTCCTCTGCCTTTTCTAAATCCAGCTTGACTATCTGGAAGCTAATGGTTCATGTACTGTTGAAGCCTGGCTTGAAGAATTTTGAGTATTAGTTTACTAGTGTGTGAGATGAGTGCAATTCTGCAGGAGTTTGAGCGTTCTTTGGCATTGCCTTTCTTTGGGATTGAAATGAAAACTGACCTTTTCCAGTCTTGTGGCCACTGCTGAGTTTTTCTAATTTGCTGGGATATTGAGTGCAGCATTTTTACAGCATCATCTTTTAGGATTTGAAATAGCTCAACTGGAATTCCATCACCACCACTAGCTTTGTTCATAGTGATGTTTCCTAAGGCCCACTTGATTTCATATTCCAGGATGTCTGGTTCTCGGTGAGTGATCATACCATCGTGATTATCTGGGTCATGAAGATCTTTTTTTGTATAGTTCTCCTGTGTATTCTTGCCACCTCTTCTTAGTATCTTCTGCTTCTGTTAAGTCCATACCATTTCTGTCCTTTATTGTGCCCATCTTTGCATGAAATGTTCCCTTGGTACCTCTAATTTTCTTGAAGAGCTCTCTAGTCCTTCCCATTCTATCACATGGAAATATTGAATGATAAGCAGGTCAGGCTTATCAAAGGCATGGAGTCACAGCGAAAGTGGCTATTTTGGTTGAGCCACAGAACTTCAACTGGGCCCGTCAGGGCCACAACCAATCCATCCACCATTAAGCCAGATAGACAGGCTATGTCCACCAGCTCCAAGTACCATCTGGGAGTGGCAGAGAGGGTAATAATTACTAGGAGGGATTATATCCTTTGACAACCACCCAGAAGCATCCAGCTATCCTGGGACAGTCAAAGATAAAGAACTGGATCAAGGAACCAGCCATAGAAATAAATACCTCCTGCAGGAAGCCCTTTAGCATTTTTGGCATCACTTTAAAGATGTAGGGGGGAAAAAAAGATATGGAGATTATCAAGGAAGGACAGAAATACAAATATATGGACTGAGAACAATATTTTACACAATGAGTATACAATAATTCTTATTGATTTGTATTCTATTCATAGCATATCCTAGAACAAGAAACTATTAATGTGATGAATATGTAATGAGTTTCGGCAAAGCAAGAAAAATAAACTGCAGTAGAAAGATACATAAAGTACATGGCATTCATAACTGTAATTAGAAAACTTTGATAGATGTTAGATCACATACAGGTACTCCTTCAATGAATCAGATTTTTTACCTAAAGGATATAGGAAGAAGTGAAGATACACATTGGAGAGACCAGCCTCATTCTCCCAGAGAGAAATGTGAGCTCAGGGACCCCAAAATTAAAGAAAATATTTTAGTGTTAATACCAACAGTGAAGAATCAGATTTAGAAGAAACAAAAACAATACTACTTCTCCATATTCCTCTTTTTTGTTTTGTTTTGTTTTCCATAGAACCACAGTAATAAATGAGCAAAATATTTAAAGGGTATTGAAATACAGATATCTTTCTGTATGGATCAATGGGATATCACTGGCCCTCATTCTTTAACTGTCATTGCTCAATTTCCTTCCATTTCATACAGAGTTTTTGAAGGAAAGTGCCCAAGATAAGAAAATGCATCCACACCTCTGGTCCCAGGAAATGAAAGGTAATTAAAGAAAACACGAAGTCATTGTGAATTGTCTCAAACTGTTTGTGGTTCTAAAACTAAGAAAGAAACACAGTAAGCAAAGAAAATAGGAACAACAACAAAAATGGAACTCAAGATGATGAATTCCCTGAGGAGAATCCTCTTATATTGCAAGGAAAGAAAGGTAACAGGTTAATTTTTATAATAATCTTCACAAACCCAGGGGACACTCTCTCTTAGGGATGATATGTTTAAAGATCCGTGGATCATAAAAACGGGCAGAATTTCAGCAAGAAGAGGTTTTAGAAGATGAAGAGCTTATACTGTAATCCCAATATAAACCATCACATCAAATATTTTTCTACTCTTTATTTTTCAAATATTTTTATACTCTTTATTTTTCAAATATTTTTATACCATTTACTTTTCAGGAGTGTCAACCTGATAAGGCTTCTTAACTGTGAATTTGAACACTCAACCAGGTAGGAAAATGAACTAGGAGACAAGCTGGAGAGTTGTCCATATTATCTGTCTTCTTGCCTGTAGTAAATTTACAAGCCAAGGATTTAGACCTGTTTCTTATCTTATAATGAACCTTGTGTTTGTAGATTATGAAGGTTCTTTACTGTCTACAATTTTATTGCCATATCTCTAGATATTCTCAAAAGTAGATATGTAATCTCTACATATTCACTGTGATGCAGTGAAATAAATCATTTAGTACAGAAAGTTTCATTGATATTTTTTTAATGTTAGGAAATGGTTTTTTCTCCAAATGAATTTTTGATACGATTTTGTTTTGTGTAGAGAACCAAAAATAATATCTGGCATGACAATTATATCTTAAGCAGGAGTCACAGAGTTTAACAATTTACAAAATATACTTGGCTATTAAGGAAAATTAATAATAATTATTAATTTCCCTGATGCTGGGAAAGATTGAAGGTGGGAGGAGAAGGGGATGACAGAGGATGAGATAGTTGGATGGCATCACCAACTCAATGGACATGAGTTTGAGTAAACTTTGGGAGTTGGTGATGGACAGGGAGGCCTGTCATGCTGCAGTCCATGGGGTCGCAAAGAGTTGGATACGACTGAGTAACTGAACTGGACTGATTAAGGAAAATTACTCTGAATCCCTTGAAGCCAATCTTTCATAAAGGTGTAATAAAAGTTAGATAATTTCTCAAACTTTATCTGGTTATAAAGCCTAGAATCCCACAGGATCCCTAGAAATGTCCCCTAATTCACTTTTCTACTTTAGTCACTTAAAATCTTTTGTCTCTCCTCTCAGGGATTTTCCAAACTTGAGATGATTTCCTGTTTATAGGGAACACTTTAATGTTTGCATCTCTATTCAGATTCTTATAGCTCTTATTATCCTTTCATTGTCTTTTTTTCTGAAGTGAAACCCTTCAGGTGGTTTCCTACTAAGTCAAGAGACAGCAGCGGGGAGTGCTTAAAAGTTTACCCTCTGTTAGAGCTGACTTGAGATGACAATAAGGAAGTTGCATCAGAATGTAGAAGTTCACAGCCAGATAAGATGCTAGGCTGGCAACATGCTCCGAATCTCTGGGTAAAGGAAAAAATAATGATAAACCTAATGAAGAAAACAAGTGGTTAGGAAACAGTCCATTACCAACATGTAACCTTAATATTTATGAAGTTAATGGTCCAAATATTATACAATTTCTGGTGCTGTAAATGGTTAAAATAACAATGCTCTCCCTCAGAATATGGTGTCTAGGTAGGAAAATCCTCAGCAGGAGGCCTTTGGTTCTGATGAAAGTGAAAGTGGCTCAGTCATGTCCGGCTCTTTGAATTCTCCTGGCCAGAATACTGGAGTGGGTAGCTGTTCTCTTCTTCAGGGAATCTTCCCAACCCAGGGATCAAACCCAGGTCTCCCACATTGCAGGTGGATTCTTTACAGGCTGAGCCACCAGGGAAGCCCACAGGAGATAGCATTTCATTATTGTTTTGTCTTTTAGGTGATGCTGAATCAAACTCCCATCACTGAATTTTTCCTCCTGGGAATGACAGACATCCAAGTACTGCAGCCGGTTCTCTTCGTGGTTTTCCTTACAATTTACTTTCTCAATTTGGCTGGAAATGGAGCCATCCTGATAGTTGTCATCTCTGATCCAAGACTTCATTCTCCTATGTATTTTTTCCTGGGAAACCTGTCATGTCTAGATATCTGCTATTCCACGGTGACTCTGCCAAAGATGCTGGAGAACTTCCTCTCTACACACAAAGCAATTTCTTTCTTGGGATGCATAAGCCAGCTTCATTTCTTCCACTTTCTGGGTAGTACAGAGGCCATGCTGGTGCCCGTGATGGCCTTTGACCGCTTTGTGGCTATCTGCAAACCACTTCGTTACACTCTTATCATGAGTCATCAGGTCTGTATCCAGATGGCTGTCACTATCTGGATCATTGGTTTTTTCCATGCCCTGCTGCACTCAGTAATGACCTCTCGCTTAAACTTCTGTGGTTCCAACCACATCCATCACTTCTTCTGTGATGTTAAGCCATTGCTCAAGCTGGCCTGTGGGAACACTGAGCTCAACCAGCGGCTGCTCAATAATGTCACGGGGACTTTTGCCGTGGGCTCATTCTTTCTAACCCTTCTCTCCTATTTCTACATTATTATTTATCTGTTCTTCAAGACCCATTCTTGTAGCATGCTCCATAAAGCACTGTCCACGTGCGCCTCTCACTTCATGGTAGTTGTTCTTTTATTTGGTCCTGTTTTTTTCATTTACATCCGTCCTGCCTCGGGTAGCTCCATGGACCAGGAAGGGATCATTGCCATTATGTACAGTGTGGTCACTCCTGTACTAAATCCACTGATCTATACTTTGAGGAACAAGGAAGTGAAGGAGGCATTGAGGAGGATGATCAGAAGGAAACTCTGACTTGAAGAAGTCTATGATATTTTCTGAAGCATAAACAAGCAATGAGACAGTTGAGATGTGAAATATATTGCTTCTCAAATTGTTTATCAAGTACATAAATACATATATATAGATAGATATAAATACATATATATGTGTGTACATGCTAAATCACTTCTGTCAGGTCTGACTCTGTGACCCTTTGGACTGTAGCCCTCCAGGCTCCTCTGTCCATGGGATTTTCCAGGCAAGAATACTGGAGTGGATTGCCATTTCCTCCTCCAGGGGATCTTCCAGACCCACGTCTCTTACACCTCTTGCATTGCCAGGGGGGTTCTTTACCACTAGAGCCACCTGGGAAGCCCATCTATACATGTGGACCTGGAAAAGGCTTGTCTAGTGTTCAACAATGCATTCTTAGGTAATAGAAATGAAATGTGAACAAATGAAACATCAGCCATGGAAGTCTAATGCTGAATTTGTTTTAGAGATACCAGTGATAAAGTAGATTTGCTATATATCTCAACAAACTCTTCTCTGGATTTAGTTACAGAAATTTGCCTCTGTTGCCCATGTAACATGTACAGTTTTTTAAGCCTGTCTAAATCACCCCTCCAGGTTAGCACATTTTAATGTGAGAAGTAAAATTATTATGCTTTCAGATTTTGAGAATTTTAATCTAGGACATAATTACTCAGAAAATTAAATGTTAACTCACCATTTAACATACTATTTAAGGGGAATTTTTTTAAGAGGTACATCATGATTTCTTGTTATCCAAGCAGGGAGGCAAAATAAATAAAATTATATTGTAATCATGAATGAACAGAAAATAACCAGTAATTTAACTTCAAATGATTTCAATATTTTTAGAACTCAATGGTCAAACTCTCAATTACTATGAAGTGTTATTAAAAATGGAGGCAGCTTGAAAAGACATCTCAAGAATATCTTGTATCTTATTTATGGTTTAGTTATTTTTCTCAACTTCTGGTCATGGAAAATGTTGATTTACAGAATTTTTTCTAATCTTTTGTTTTTCTTTTACATTCTACCCTTATTTCAACAAACTGTAAAGCAGTGTGACATGATGTAATATAAGAGAAATATTAAGAATAAATAAATTATTATATTCTTTCACTTCTCTGTTCTTAGTCTTATACTTAGTGGCTTTAACTGGTAACATTTTCATTATCACTGCAACTTCCATGGATGGCAGTCTCTGTTTACTTGTATATTTCTTCCTGAAACATCTCTCCTTCCTGGACCTATGTTATATTTCTGTGACTGGACCAACGTTCATCTGCAACTTGACTCTGCACAGTAGCAATATTCCCCTCTGGGAATGCATTTGCAGTGTTGTGCTTTCACTCTTTGTGGCTCTGCTGAGATGGCCATGCTCACAGTGATGCCTTATGATTGCTGTGTGGCCGTCTGTCTGCCTTCCTCTGCGCTCTGAAAGCATCATGAACGTCAACATCTGTACTCAAGAAATCTTGGCCATTTGGATCAGTGGGGTCATCTCTGAAGTTATGCATACATCTGCTACTTTCTCCATCACTTCTATGGTGCCAATATCATTTACAAACTCTCTGCAATATCTCCCAGCTCCTAAAACTCACTTGCTCCAATGAATATGTCAGTGAGCTTGGGGTTACTGGCTTCCTGTCCTTGATGGCATTTCTTTGCTTCATTTCCATTTGATTCACCCAATCACACACACACGCACACACAGACACATATTCTCTACTGTGTGGAGGATCCCATCTGCTGAGGGCAGAGCAAAGGCCTTTTCCACCTGCCCCCTCCACCAGCTGTCATCATATTGTGTGTCTCTACTGGTGTCCTTTGAGTTTCTAAAGCACATACTGACTCTCCAACTGCATTAGACTTTACTTGAAAGTGAAAGTCGCTCAGTCATGTCTGAGTCTTTGTGACCGCATGGACTAATGCAGTCATTGGAGTTCTCTAGGCCCGAAAACTGGAGTGGATAGCCTTTTCCTTCTCTAGGGGATCTTCCCAATCTAAGGATCGAACCCAGATCTCCCATATTGCAAGCAGATTCTTTACCAGCTGAGCCACAGGGGAAGCCCAAGAATACTGGAGCGAGTAGCCTATCCCTTCCCCAGCAGATCTTTCTGACTCAGGAATCGAACCATTCTTCTTCATTGCAGGCGAATTCTTCACCAACTGAGCTATGAGGGAAGCTTACTATTTTTATATTGTTTTTTTATAATATTTTGCTTCCGACACTTAATCTGATGCTCTAAAGCCTGAGAAACAAAACCATAAAGGCATCTCTAATAAAGTTTTCAAGAAAAGAAAAGCCTACCTCTTTTGCTGAGTCACATCTATTCATTCCTCACTGAGAAACAAATCAAAATATATTGGAAAAATATGGCAGAGTCAATCAAGAACTTAAAGCTCAAGCATAACTCATAATAAGGAAAATCATACCAATGGAGTGTCTCTGAGCAATAATAACATATACATGTGCTGCTTTGCCTACATAGAGTTATCTAAACACTATTCTTGTAAATAGAGTAGATTTAAATCTCACTATACAATGCCAAGTATGGTGAAAATATAAATTTTTTTAACTCTGAAGACTCCAACTTAATTATCCTTTCTGACTCATTTCTTTTTTTTTTTTCCTTTTTTGTTTTTCCCGTTTAATTTTTTTATTTTCACTTTGACTCATATTTCATCTCAGGTTATTATTATCTCCTGTGCTTTCTTTGCTTGGTACACATCTGTCTTTTCCTTCACTTTTAATTTTTCCAGGTCCCTTTTCTTTAGTCTAGACTCTTATTAAATAATGTATAGACAGACTTTGGTTCTGTTTCAGCTCAAGGGTCCCTCTTCAGGAATAAGGTAATTCCTTCAAAATTTCTGTACCACATTTTGTCTAATTTTTATCCCATTGTTTACTGTGCTTCTAATCTCTTATTTTCTTATTGTTGTCTTCATCATATGTCATATCTTCTTTTTCTTTGAGGACAGTGATTGTAAGGGCATCTGTACATTGCTTTCTGGCTCATTTCTGTCAAAGAAAAGGACAGCTCATTCTTTTTTCTGAGTTACAATCAAGTTTGGAATATTATATAGTACGTAAGCACATAAGAGAACCACCTGGCCCTCAGTGTTTTCTGTCTGTTTAAGGGTCCACCTAATGTCCTATTAATCTTACAGGGCTTCAGTTGGTAACACACATGGTCATCAGGGACAAGTCTGGTGCTTTGTGTTGCATCCTTGTCTTTCATGTGAGTGACAAGTTGAAAAAATACAAATAATACATGACTCATAAAATGCTTATAGGAATAAATACAAACACAATTAAACTAATATGTTTTTAAAATGCACATTTGAAAAATAAGCAAAAAAAAAATCATGTCAATGTAATATACAGTGACCAAAATGTAAAAGAATGGATGATATAAGCAGCAGATAAAATGCAAAAAAGGGCAGAAGAAGCTAGCTGACAGATCCAAGAATTTCTCACAGAATGAGAAAAAAAAATTTTTTAAGCATGAAAAAGAGCTTAGTTTTCATAAAAGATACAAAAAAATATTCAATATCTGTCTAATAATGGTTCCAGAAAGATCTACTTTCCATGCAATTGAGGGAATGTGTGACAAGGAATATTCAGAGAAATAACTTTAAAGGTTTTTTCCCAGAATTCATAGAAATGTAGATCATCAGGTTTGAGAAGCACAACAAAAATTGGCAAGGATAAGTAAAATGAATATAAATGTAGTTATATCATTCTGAACCTATAAAATAATGAAAACAGAAATTTAAAAAATCTTAAAGCACAAAAACTGTTTTAAAAATACCAATGTTATATCCTAGAAGCTTTATTATTTTACCTTTTCTATTTAGTTCCATAATCCATTGGAAAACAATTTTTGTGATGGCATAAGGTGGATGTCATTGTTCGCTTTACTCATTGATATCCAATTCACTACAATAATTAATTGGAAACAAATTTTTCCCCCCAAAGAATTGCAGTTGGTGCCTTTGTAAAAAGTTTAGTAATTGTATATGTATGGGGGTCTCTCATCTGTTCAATTGATTTATGTATTTATGCTTATTCTATTAAGCTCTATTAATTATTGCAGCTATACAGTTTTTTATATTAAGTCTGTAAGTTTTCCTACTCTGCTCCTTCAGATCTTATGGTCTATTCCAAGTCTTTTGCTCATCCACATGTTTTAGAAACAAGCTTTTAATTAAAAAAAAAAAAAGATGTTGACTGAAGTACATTGAATCCATAGATCAAACTGAACAATCTTCTTTAAAAGTTTGCATCTTCTAATTTATATAAACAGGGTAATTTATGAACAGGGTATTTTTCTGCACTTCTTTAGGTTTTTAAAAATTCTGTCAGAAATGATGTATAATTTTGAACACAGTAGTTTCAACATCTTTTATTTGATTTATCTCTATGTATTTGATGATATTTTAAGTTGTAATTGTAAAAATTTAATTGTCTAATTTTTGTGTATATAGTACATAGAAATCCAATAGACTTTTGTACATTAACCTTATATTCATTGATCTTCTCTATAAACATATACTTTCTAATAGATCTTTATAGATTCTTTTAAATTTCTATTATACATTGTTATCTGTGAATAAAGAGCTTTATTTCTTAATGTCCAAAATTTTAAACTTTCATTTCTTTTCCTTGCTATTGGGCTGGCTAGGGTCAGATTAGGATCTAATTATGGTTCAGTTATTCCTAACAATGTAATAATGAGCAAATGGCTTATTTTTTCTGAAACGTTTGTTTTCTCTGTAACACATGGATGTGATACTTACCTTGAGAAACAATTGAAATGATGTTTGTGATGTGTTGCACAGATCTTTGCAAAGATCTACTATTTTGTCCCATAAATAGTAGATTCTAGTGGAAAAAATATAGTCAAATTCTGAATACTCTAATATTGTAACGGTGATTCAGTCACTTTAACACTAAAAGATAAAAGTATTTCAAATTACTATAGAAGAGTGATCTCACCAAGATGGCAACATAAATTGTTCCCAACTTTATTCCCTCTCACAAAAAGAACAACTAACAAGTATTCATGGATAAGACATCACTGAGAAAATTACAGAATTGAGGCCAAAGCACCACAGAGACCAAGGCAAACTGCATTAGAAGGGTAAGAGAAATGGCTACCTGCTGACTGCACTGACTCTCCCCCAGGTCAGGGGAGAATCACGCTGAGAGCCTAGACTTGAGCAATCCTGAGAAAGAACAACAAAGCTGGACATATTACTCTCCCCAATTTCAAATATTACAAACCTATAGTAGTCAAAGCAATATGATAGTGGCATAAAAATGGATGCATAGATCAATGAAACCAAAGAGAGTATCCAGAAATCAGGGATTAAATTCTAGACAATTAGGTGTGGAAAATTTTCTACAGGAAAATAGCATGATTACCAAAACTAATGCAGCTCCAACAGTTGACCTTGAGGATAAAAATCATATGCTAAGGACAGAGAGAGTTTTACTCTATAATGACCCACCACATCCTCACCAGACTACCTACCTGGACTTAATTTACATTAGAGAAAAATGAACTTCTACTTGTTTATAACTCCATAATGATAGTCTTTAATGGCTGAATGTGATTCCTTTATGAACTCAAGAAATGATATACCACAAACCTTGTTATTAAAATGGTAAATATCAGACTAGAAACAAGGAAAAGTTAAGAGGTTGGGGCATTCTCATTTAGATAGAATTAAAATTGAGATGCTTGTCAGATATCCAAAGGTAGATGACATATGCACAGTCTTAATATTTCAGTCTCTCAATCTATTTATACAAAAGACAGAAAAAGGATTGTTATTTTTAATATATATATATATATAAAGGGTTATGAAATGTTATGGTCATGTGTTCACCTCTTCAAAATAATCTGACTTAAGGAAGCAGAGCAGTAACCAGAGAGAAATTTTGAGTTTTAGATAATCTTTCTGATTTTACTTCCAAGTTATTCTTAATAACAGACCTCTGTTAATTATTGACTTTATTCCTCAGCACCACTTATAGCCAACTTTTCCTACGGAAAATTCCTCAAGATTTGCCATTAATGAGTAACTCTGGGAATAGTCTCCAAGGACAAGAAAGATTCCTAGTGCTAACCAACCCTTTCCAATCCCAAGAGACATGAATACTGTTAATACTCAGCTCCTGAGCTACATCTTTGCTAGCTATGAACATCACCTCACCAATGTAGGCCAAGGATTCTGGGATCTCTGGACTATACCACTTGCTTAATAAAAGCACTGGATAGAATACATATATCAAATGATAGAATACATAGATCAACTCATGGGTTGAAGATTATGAATGCCAGTAGGTAAGTGTGGAAGGTAGCATTTGACAAATAGAGAAACAGGCTCAGACTTCAGAGTGGAACATAGTGGATGAAAGTTCTGTGCTTGAAGTCTACATCTGTATCTGTTTCTAAATCCATATGTAAATCAGTTGAGCTATAAGAAATTTCTTAGACAGTAAAACTTCTAACAGACATTCATAAGGACATATCTAATAGGAAGTTAAATATGCAAGTCTAGAGTTTAGAAATGGAGAAGGAAATGGCAACCCACTCCAGTGTTCTTGCCTGGAGAATCCCAGGGATGGGGGAGCCTGGTGGGCTTCCGTCTATGGGGTCGCACAGAGTCAGACATGACTGAAGTGACTTAGCAGAGTTTAGAAAAGAAGATGTATTAGAAGATATAATTTAAAAGTTATCTAATTATGACAGAAATAGGCTCACAAACTTAGAGAACAAACTTACGGTTGCTGGAGGGGAGGGATAGTTAGAGTTTGGGATGGACATGTACACACTGCTGTATTTAAAATGGATAGTTGACAAGGACCTACTGTATAACACATAGAACTCTGCTCAATATTATGTCGCAGCCTAGATGGGAGAGAAGTTTGGGGGAGAATGGATACATGTACATGTATGACCCTCTTCAGTCAGGCTATTGCTCTTAACATACCAATGAAATCACTCTCATCCATGTCAAAGTTCAATTTTCAGTCCTTAAGTTACTTGATGTCTCAACAAGACTTATCCCAGCTAACTTCTCTTACTTCAAATACTCTTTTTTGCTGGTGATCTCAATGATGGCTCCTTAGTCTCCATGTCTGGCTTCTCCTCTTTCTTATTATTCATTTTTGGACCTCTTCTTTTATTTCTAGTTTCAGACTTCAAATATCTATAAACAGATAATTTGTTAACTTTTAATTTTGTTTTAGGGCATAGCCAATTAACAATGTTTGTGATAGTTTCAGGTGAACAGCTTGACTGAAGACGATTCATAAAAAGCATGGAAGGTAAAATAACAAATCTGGAGAGTAATGGACAATGTGTGATGGAGACAAGTAGCTTTTTGAAGCATCTGTCATTAAGAGTGGAGAAGTGGAGGAGTAGCTGAGGAAGGCTGAGGGGAAACAGTAGGATATGAGGGTATTGTCCATCTGAGGCTGAGATTTTAGACAGTTAGGACTTCACAATTTTAGATAGTTAGGATCTCGTATATTTTCCATGCTGAAATATGATTCTGATAACCTCAGTTTTCAACCACTCCTGGTCTATCTGAGATCCAACACGAATGATTATTTTTCAGGTGAATTATCAGGAGGTGGATATAAAAGCAGAAAGGTATTCAAGCAAAAGTATCAGGAAGATTCAACCTGGGAAAGGATGTAAAAATGTGAGAGGTATGGTCAGAGAGAACACACACTCAACTTCTAGACTCTTGGTTTAAAGAAATTTTTAAAAAATATAAGATTCTACTCTCAGTGTATTTATAATATAATTGATACAAGAAAATCTGTATGTCATAAACATTAGAAAACATCTTAAGATAATATTCAATTAAGAACTAGGTTGGAGAAGGCAATGGCACCCCACTCCAGTACTCTTGCCTGGAAAATCCCATGGACGGAGGAGCCTGGTAGGCTGCAGTCCATGGGGTCGAGAAGAGTCGGATATGACTGAGCGACTTTACTTTCCCTTTTCATTTTCATGCATTGGAGAAGGAAATGGCAACCCACTCCAGTGTTCTTGCCTGGAGAATCCCAGGGATGGTGGAGCCTGGTGGGCTGCCATCTGTGTGGTTGCACAGAGTTGGACACGACTGAAGCAACTTAGCAGCAGCAGCAGCAAGGACTAGATTATCCTGTGTATATATCAGTGTGTGAAAGCATAAGTGAGAATATTCGTGGAGTTATGACATGATCAGCTCAAGGAGAAAGGAGACTAAATAGTGATAAAAAGTAGAAAATCGTGTTTATTGGAAAGTGGGTACAAGGATAGAAATTATCAATAACTAGACACAGATAGGTAGAAGTGATGCATTTTGTGTGCATGCTCATTTGCTCAGTCTTGTCCTACTCTTTGTGACCCCATGGACTGTATGGCCTTCCAGGCTCCTCTATCCATGGAATTTTCCAGGCAAGAATATCAGAGTGAGTTGCTATTTCCTTCTCCAGGGATCTTTCCAACCCAGCAATGGAACCAGCATCTCTTATGTCTCCTGCATTGGCAGGTGGGTTCTTTACCATTAGTACCACCTGGGAAGTGATGCATTAGAAAATAAGACATTAGAGATATTTGAGCAAGGGAGCGTCAGGCCAAAACCATAAAGCTGTATGTTTTCTGGAATCAATAAAGCTGGTAAAGCCACTGATTAAGTAACTGGGAGCTAGTTGTTGAAAGTACAAAGATGGTAACTGTAAAAAGTTGAGAAAAAGACAAAAATGAGGATCATTTTGTAGTTTAAAAGAAGTGTTATACTACTAATATAGATTTTAGGGATGAAGTAAGAAGATGAATCAGTGATTCCAGTCTTACTAAGAGAATATTTGGAGGAAAAATCTTTTATTCATAAAATGTTGAAATGGAAGGAAGAACATTTCAGCACTTGGGAGGAAAGCTCATGATCCTCTCCTGTCCTCACTATCAATTAATTTATTTATTATTCATCTTGTGCAAATATACTTTATGGATGCCTACACTGGGGACACAAGGGAGAAGAAAACCAGACACGTTATTTGCCTTAATGCACTTTATGGCCCCGTGAGGGAGTCCAACACTAACTGCTGCTAAGCTGCTAAGTCGCTTCAGTCGTGTCCGACTCTGTGTGACCCCATAGACGGCAGCCCACCAGGCGCCCCCGTCCCTGAGATTCTTCAGGCAAGAACACTGGAGTGGGTTGCCATTTCCTTCTCTAATGCATGAAAGTGAAAGTGAAAGTGAAGTTGCTTAGTCGTGTCCGACTCTTCGCGACCCCATGGACGGCAGCCTACCAGGCTCCTCCGTCCATGGGATTTTCCAGGCAAGAGTACTGGAGTGGGGTGCCAGGCCTTCTCTGAACACTAACTAAATATCTTAAATAAATATTTTAACAAAATAAATATGAACAACATTGTCCGTATGACACCTATAGCAATTCTATGAAGGTGCTACGCGTGGTAGCATATGAAAAGTAGGTTTGACTTAATCAAAGAGGCAAGGGAAAACTTTCCTAAGAAAGTCACTAATTGATCTGAGACTGTGAAAGGATGAACAGGAGTTGACTCAGAATGAAGCAAAGGGAAATAGTGCACAAGAAGAAATGCAAGGCAGCCAGAGTGGCTAGCAAGCAGAGAATGAGGGGACTGTAGTGTAAGATGAAGCTGCTGAGACATCACGAGGTCAAGACAGATTGAGCTTTGTTAGATAGCTGGGGATTTTTGTTCCTTCACAAGCCCAGTGGTTCTCTGGACATCTGTTTTTAAGCAAATAACAGACGTGATCAGAGTTTCTTTTTTGAAAAGATCACTCTGGTGGCAGTGTGGAGAATATATTGAATGAGGCAAGAGTGGGACTATTCAAGCAGCTCAGAAGTTAGCAGGACTCTAGTCATTAACAATAACTTAAACTAGAGTAGTGACTGTGTAGATGGGTAGGAGCGTTCACCAAGCTCCTATGATGTGCCAAGCACTAAGCTAAGTACCGAGATGCAGGCTTTGCCTTAGTAGGCTCATGTTCTTGTAATAAAAACTGATTCATAAACAAGTCCTTATGCCATCCAATAATATGAAGACTAAGAGAACTCTTTCACCCTTAAAAAACTCCAGGAAGCTCCTGGTGTTCCCTTCATTCCCTCATCTTTGTGCCTCCTCACTTAGATCATCCTTCAGAAAGTGCAAATTCTATCCCTCTCATTGCTAATTGAGTTTCTTTTCTTCATTCCTCATATTTGTGGTATAAGGAAACCAACTGAAAAGAGAACCATCGAGGTTAGCTATAATACACTTCAGTAGCTAACTGTAGTGAATCCTCTTCATGCTGATACTTTTCTTATAACCCATCAAGACCTGAAATGAACTGCAGCAAGAACCCTGACTTTGTCCTCTCGGGACTGTCCAATGACCCAGACAAACCAAAGCTCCTCTTTGGTCTCTTCCTGGCTCTCTACTTGCTGAGTCTCTTAGGAAACTCGCTACTGCTGCTGGCTATTGGCGCTGACATCCACCTTCACACCTCCATGTACTTCTTCCTCAGCCAGCTCTCCCTGGTCGACCTCTGCTTCACTACCACCACAGCCCCCAAAATGCTGGAGACTTTGTGGACCAGCAATGGACTGATCTCCTTCTCTGAGTGCCTGGCCCAGTTATATTTCTTCATGGTTTTTGCTGATATGGGCAACTGCTTTTGACTGCCATGGCTATCGACCGCTACACTGTCATCCGCCATCCCCTGCACTATGCACCCCTAATGATTCCTTGCAGATGTGCACCACTGGTGGGTGGGTCATGGGGAGTGGCCCACTCTATCTCTCTTGTCCATGTCCTGTTGCTATCCCAGCTCTCATTCTATAGTAATCAAGAAATTCCCCACCTTTTCTGTGATTTCAGACCACTCTTAAGGTTTTCCTGCTCTGATACCCACCTCAATGAGGACCTGATAATGGTTTTGACAGGACTCTTAGGAATCAGCCCTCTTCCCTGCATCATAAGCTCCTATGCCCATATTTTCCTTGCTGTAGCTCGGGTCCCATCAGCACGGGAAAAAGAAAGCCCTGGCCACATGCAGCTCCCGCCTCTCCATGGTCATCCTCTTCTACAGCTCGGTCTTTGCCACATACCTGAAGTCCCCGTCAGCTTCTCATGCCTCTGGGGAGCTGGGTGCTGCTGTCATGTATGACCTGGTCACCCCCACTCTCAATCCTTTCATTTATAGTCCAAGAAATAAGGATTGTCCTAACAGTTTTCACTGGAAAATCTGATTATAAACTTAATGATCCAACTTCTGTTATTTATACATATGCATAGAATGCAATTCTGATGTCATAAAACAGTGCTATAAATAAACAGTATTTCTAGGTTTCTTTTAGTGATACTACTTGTGTTTGTTTTTTATATAAAATATTCATGACCTATTTAATAGACAAATAATAGAATTTAAAACAAAAAATTTAACCTAACACTTAAAAATTGCCATACTTGCCTCACTTATAGAGGAACCATAGAAAGATTAGAGGGGAACAAAAGAATAGACAAAGATATGCTTTCTCAAACATTCTTGGAAGACTTCTCAGTGGAGAAATCTGCACTTCCAAAAGAAAATATCAACACCCTCCTTTGTAAGTCAAATGTGTCAGTTTCCTTATGAGAGCTGCCTCCTCAGTGCTTAATGAGCCAACTTGCTCCCAAGAGGGTAGATCAGAGGATTGAAGATGGTGGTGACCATCAGATAGAGCAGGGTGATAACTTGAATGGAGACTGAGCAGCAGAGACTGTAATGTAAAAGACCGTGAGAATTTCACAGCATGTGAACGTTATAGCTAGGTAGGAGGACCATGTGGGTGAGCCTTTCTCTTGCTGACCACAGCAAGAACTGCCAATACAATCACTACAATCCAGACATAAGATATCAGAATCAGTCCAAAAGGAATAGTGAGATAACCACACAATGAATGAATGCATTTTGTCACCTGGACCACTGACTCTAGGATCTGAGCAGGCCAGCCTTCACAAAGGCGTGAAGTCACAGTAAAATTGGCTAATGTGATTGGGCCACTGGACCTCTGCTGGACCAGAGCCACAACCAATCCATCTACCATGAAGCCAAAGAGCCAGGCTATGCCCACCAGCCCCAAGTACCGTCTGGGAGTGAGTGGCAGTGATGTTAACAATTATTCAGTAGTGATTATATTCCTTGACCACCAATCAGGAGAACCCAGTTGACCCTAGAGAGTCAAAGATAAAGAAATGGGTCAAGGAACCAGTCATAGAGATGAATGCCTTCTGCAGGAAGTCCTCCAGCACATTTGGCATCACTTTAAACATATAGAAGAAAGGATGGAAATGCAAGTACATAGACTCAGAAACATCACTTACACAATGAGCACATAATAATTGCTATTCACTTGTATTATATTCATAGCATATACTAGAACAAGAAATTATTAATGTGATGAATATACAGTGAACTTCTGCATAGCAAAAAAAAAACTGATTTGCAATAGAAAGATGGACAAAGGACATGGCATTTGCAATTGAATTAAAGCTTAGATAGATGTCAGAACACATACAAATATCCTTTGGATAAGGCAGATAGAATATTTTTACCAAAAGGGCATAGCAAGAAGTAAATATATACAATGAGAGACCAGCTTCATTCTCCTAGAGGGAAATGTGAGCTTGGGAATTTCAAAATTAAAGGAAATAATTTAGTGTTAATACCAACAGTGAAAAGTCAGATTGAAAAGAAATAAATCACTACTATTTTTCCCTATTCCTCTATTTTCCATAGAGCCACAGTAATAAATGAGGGGCATATTTAAAGATAATCATCTTTCTGTATGGATTAAAGAAATATGACTGATCCTCATGCCTTAAATGTCATAGCCCAATTTCCTTCCATTTTATACTTTTTCCAAGGCAGGTCCCAAGATGAAAAAGTGTACCCATACCTCTGTCCCAGGAAATGAAAGATAATTTAAGAAAATTTGAGGCCACTGAGAATTGTACTGACTGTGGTTCTGAAACTAAGAAAGAAACAGGAAAGAAAAGAGGAAAAATGAAAAAAGAAATGGAACTCAAGATAAGAATTCCCCAAGGAGAATTCACTTATGTTGCAGTTACAGAAAGGTATCTTGTTTATTCTTACAATACTCCTCTCAAACCCAGGGGACACCCTCTCTCAGAGTTTATATATCAAAAGAACAATGGATCATAAATAAAAGGAAGAATTTCAGAAAGAAGAGGTTTTGGAATATGAAGAACTTATCCTATAATCGCAATATAAACTATCACTTCAAACATTTTTCTACTCTTTATTTTTCATAGTTTTCTACTGTTTATTTTTCAGAAGTATAAACCTGATCAACTTTCTTAACTATACATTTGAACACAGAATCAGGTAAGAGAATGAAACAGTCTCTAAGTTGCCCATATTCTCTGATTTCTTGTTAGTGTTAAATTTACATACCAAGAACTTAGAGTTGGTTTCCTATTTAATGATGGACATTGTATTGGTGGGTTATGAAGGCTCTCTACTGCCTACATTTTAGTGCCATACCTCTAGACATTCATCAAAGTAAATGAGTAATCTCTAAAGATTCAGTGAAATAAATTATTTAGTACAGAAAGTCTAATTGCTGTTTTCTTTAAACCATAGGAAAAGGTTTTTTTCCCCCAAATGAATTTTTGATACAATTTTGTTTTGTGGGTAGAGAACCAAAAATAACATTTGGCATATCATGTGTATCTTAAGCAGGAGTGATAAAGTTTAACAATATACAAAATACACATGGTTATTAAGGAAAGCTACTCTGAATTCCTTGCTGCCAGCCTTCAGTAAAGGTGTAATAAAGCTTAGATAATTACTCCAAATATTCTCTAGCTATAAAGGTGAATGTCCCATGGGATCCCTAGAAATGTTGCCTAGTTAATTCACTTTTTTATTGAGGTCACATCGAATCTTTTTCTTCTCCACTCACGGGTTTCCCAAACTTCGTGTATGTGCTCAGTTATGTCCAACTCTTTGCAACCCCATAGACAGTAGCCCACTAGACTCCCCTGTTCACAGAATTTTCCAGGCAAGAATACTGGAGAGAGTTGCCATTTCCTCCTCCAGGGGATCTTCCTGACCCAGGAGTTGAATCCATGTCTCTTGCATTTAGAGGTTGCTTCGTTACCACTGAGCCACTAGGTAAGCCCCAAAACAATGCTCTCCCTCAAAATATTACTGTCTAGATGGGAAATCCTCAGCTGTAGGACTCTTGTTCCCATGAGAGATATCATTTCATATCTTATTTTCTCTTTTCTTTCAAGTGATGCTGAATCAAACCTCAGTCACTGAATTTCTCCTCCTAGGAGTGACAGACGTCCAAGTACTGCAGCCTGTTCTCTTCGTGATTTTCCTTGCAATTTACATTGTCAATGTGGCTGGAAATGGAGTCATCATGATGGTTGTCATCTCTGATTCAAGACTCCATTCTCCTATGTATTTTTTCCTGGGAAACCTGTCATGTCTAGATATCTGCTATTCCATGGTGACTCTGCCAAAGATGCTGGAGAACTTCCTGTCTATCCACAAAACAATTTCTTTCTTGGGCTGCATAAGCCAGCTTCATTTCTTCCACTTCTTAGGCAGCACAGAGGCCATGTTGTTGGCTGTGATGGCCTTTGACCGCTTTGTGGCTATCTGCAAACCACTTCTTTACACTCTTATCATGAATCATCAGGTCTGTACCCAGATGGCTGTCACTATCTGGATCATTGGGTTTTTCCACGCCCTACTGCACTCAGTAATGACCTCTCGCTTAAACTTCTGTGATTCCAACCACATCCATCACTTCTTCTGTGATGTTAAGCCATTGCTGGAGTTGGCCTGTGGAAACACTGACCTCAATGAATGGCTACTTCATTCTGTGACAGGGACCATTGCCATGGGCCCATTCTCTCTAACCCTTCTCTCCTATTTCTATATTATTATCTATCTTTTCTTCAAGACCCATTCTTGCAGCATGCTCCATAAAGCACTGTCCACGTGTGCCTCCCACTTCATGGTAGTTGTTCTTTTCTATGCTCCTGTTGTTTTCACTTACAATCGTCCTGCCTTGGGTAGCTCCATGGACCAGGAATGGATCATTGCTATTATGTACAGTGTGATCACTCCTGTACTAAATCCACTGATCTATACTTTGAGGAACAAGGAAGTAGAGGGGGCTTTGAGGAGGGTGATCAGAAGGAGACTCTGACCCTAAGAAATCTAGAGAACTCTTCGAAGGCATCAGTAAAAAGGCTATGAGAAAGTTGAGATGTGAAATTAGACTGCTTTTCTAATTGTTTACTCTTTGTGAAACAGAAGGCATTATGTAAAGAAAAAATAAATGGGAAACTCCAGTCTAGTTGTGTTAACAGTGTGTGACTAGGTAATGTAAGGGAAACTTGAACAAATAGGACACTATCCACACAATCTTTTTTTTTTTTTTTTGGCTGTGCTGAGTCTTCATTGCTGTGGCAGCCTTTTCTCTGGTTTCAGCGAGTGGGGGCTTCTCTCAGGTCACGGTGCTCAGGTGTCTCAGTGCAGTAGCTTCTCCTGTTGTGGCAAGTGGGCTTAATTGCTCCATGGAATGTGGGATCTTCCTGGATCAGGGATCAAACCAGTGTCTCCTGCATTGGCAGGCAGATTCTATACCACTGAGCCATTAGGGAAGCCCCCCTTGGAATCTTAATGTTGAATTTGTGTGGGGGATATAAGTTGATAAAACTATTTGTTTATGTATTCTTGTGTGTTCTTGAATAAAATCAGATACAGAAACTTGCCTCAAATATGCATATATTATACAGTTGGATAATACTAAGGCTTGTTAATCTGCATGTTTCCTGTAAATTAACATATTATAAGTGAACAATAAAGTTATTATGCTGTTTTATTTTAAGAATTTGAGTATAGGGCTATGGTTACTCAACTATATGTTAACTCATATATGAGTTAAGGGAAATTTTTAAGGAGTATATCATGATCTTTTTCTCCAAGCAAAGAAGCAAGTAAGTAATTAAAACAAATAATGCTTTGAGTACTAATTAACAAAGATAAATTGTGAACTCAGACTCCAAAGATGCTTTGTAATTCAAATGGACAAGCTGTCAAAGATTACCGAAAAATATTGCTAAAAATGGAGGCAGCATGAAAAAAAAAATCTCAGGAATATCTTTCTTGCTTATTGATATGTTATTTTCCCTTCAATTTCTGGTCATAGAAAATTGAGCTTCAAAATTCTTCCTTATTATTTATTTTGTTTTGATTTCTATACTCATTTTCACAGATTGTAATGTGATAGAATATGATATAATACCAGTGAAATATGAAGAATTCATCAAGTTTGTTTTCCTTACCTATCACCAAATTTATACTAAGTGAAAGCTATCGAATAGTAATTCAGTTCAGTTCAGTCATTCAGTCATATCCCACTCTTTCGACCACATGGACTGCAGCACGCCAGGTTCCCTGTCCACCACCAACTCCTGAAGCTTGCTCAAACTCATGTACATGGATTCAGTGATGCCATCCAACCATCTCATCCTCTGTCGTCCCATTCTCCTGCCGTCAGTCTTTCCCAACATCAGGATCTTTCCAGTGAGTCAGTTCTTTGCATCAGGTGGCCAAAGTATCAGACTTTCAGCTGTAGCATCATCCCTTCCCATGAATATTCAGAACTGATTTCCTTTAGGAAATACTGGTTGGATCTCCTTGCATTCCTAGGGACTCTCAAGGGTCTTCTCCAACACCACAGTTCAAAAGCATCAATTCTTCGGCACTCAGCTTTCATTGCAGAAGTATTTTTGGAGCTAATAGACAAGAATTACTATGTTCCTCACTTTCTATGTTCCATGAAGTGTCACTGGACCTGAAACTATAGTGGATACCAGCACTCCCAACTATTTAGAGATACAGGATTCGCTGTGGTCCAGTGGTTAGCATTCTGCATTTTCACTGCCAAGGGCCTAGGTTCAACCCCTGGTTGGAGAACTAAGATCCCACAAGCCAGGCCATGCAACCAATAAATAAATAAATAAGACTACTATATAAATAATAGAGATACAGACTGAAAAGTTATAAAAGGATATTTTGAGTTGATGAACAGACTATCCAAATTGTTTACATCCACTTTTGTAAAGCAAAGAATTTGGTTCTAACCTAGCTCACATAGTTCTTCCATCTTCCTACTCTATCTTCTTTGGTCTCTTAATTCCAGTTCTGTTTATAATAGAATGTATGGGGAGAAGACATTTTATATCCTGAACTATCTCAGACTAGAATTCCTATTGATCAGAATTTTTTACGTAATCCAATATACATGGATATTGTCATCCTGCTTATTCAACTTATATGCAGAGTACATCATGTGAAATGCTGGGCTGGGTGAAGCACAAGCTGGAATCAAGATTTCCGGGAGAAATATCAATAACCTCAGATGCGTATATGACACCACCCTTATAGCAGAAAGTAAAGAAGAACTAAAGAGCCTCTTGAGGAAAGTAATAGCGGAGACTGAGAAACTTGGCTTAAAACTCAACATTCAAATAACTAAGATCATGGCATCAGGTCCCGTCGCTTCATGGCAAATAGATGGAGAAACAATGGAAACAGTAAAAGATTGTATTTTGAGGGCCTCCAAAATCACTGCAAATGGTGACTGCAGCCATGAAATTAAAAGACACTTGCTTCTTGGAAGAAAAGCTATTACCAACCTAGGAAGCATATTAAAAATCAGAGACATTACTTGCCAACAAAGGTTCATCTAGTCAGAGCTATGGTTTTTCCAGTAGTCATGTATGGATGTGAGAGTTGGACTATAAAGAAAGCTGAGCACTGGAGAATTGATCATTTTAAACTGTGGTGTTGAAGAAGACCCTATGGGTCCCTGTGACTGCAGGGAGGTCAAGCCTGTCAATCCTAAAGGAAATCAGTCCTGAATATTCATTGGAAGGACTGATGCTGAAGCTGAAACTCCAATACTTTGGCCACCCGATTTGAAGAACTAAGTCATTGAAAAAGACCCTGATGGTGGGAAAGATTGAAGGCAGGAGGAGAAGGGGATGACAGAGGATGAAATGGTTGGATGGCATCACCGACTGGATGTACATGAGTTTGAGTAAGCCCTGGGAGTTGGTGATGGACAGGGAAGCCTGGCGTGCTGCAGTGCATGGGGTTGCAAAGAGTTGGACATGATGGAGAAACTGAACTGACTGACTAAACATACATGGAGGCTGTAAATTATAAAAGAGAAAACGGTTACCTATTGCTGCATGACACCCTATAACACAGATGGTCAAACACTTATTTAATTGAATTGCATAATTCAGTGATTCAGAAATTGGTAAGAGTACAGCAGAGAATCACTGACTCTGTTTAATGTTTCAAGTCTCAACTGAGATGACTTTATCAACAGATGTATGAAACAATTTGTTAAATTTCAGTAAATTTGTATGACAAAACTTCTAAGAAAAATAAAAACAAAAGGATACATATAACATTATATGGCTCTATGTTAGTCTTTTCAAACTATTCTTATATAAGGAGAGAGGGCAGTGACTAGACAAAATTGTGAGTTTTAAGTCATCTTTCTAATTCCATGTCCAAATCAATATTAGACTTCTGTTTAATTGTTGATTTCATTCCTCAAACCTATCTATAGGAAATTTTCTCAACAGAAAATTCCTCCAGGTTTTTTTCTGAGTAACTTTGGGAACTGTCTCTAAAGCCAAAATGATATCTTCTGCTGCCAAAATCTTTCTGATCCCCAAAGAGACAAATATTGATAATGCTCATCTTCTAAACTACATTACCTTTGCCCAGTCTCATCAATGTATGCCGAGGCCCTGGATTCTTTGTTCTTTCCCATCCACTCACCAATATCATTGGATAGATGAATATTTCTAAGGTCACCGTTTATAGAGATTAGGGAAGCCAGAGGCAGGAGTTGAAGACGTCATTTGGCAAATAGAGTAATGGGATCAGCCTTCCAAGTGGACCACAGAGAGTTCAAGTTCTGCACTTGATGGACTGCATAAAGTTTTGTGTATCTGTTTCCAATGCAGTACATAAATCAAGCCATCTGTAAGAAAATATATTAAAGTGTTAAATTGCTACTGAAGAACTGTCTAGTTGGAAGTTAAATATGTAAGTCTAGAGATAGGAAAATAAGTGGAAATTAAAGGCATAACTGAATAATTATATGTTTATAGCTATATAAAGCACAGAACTAGAAGACAGAGAAGAGGAGACTGTCAGAAGTACATAATAAGGAAGAAGAGCAGTAACCAGCCAAGAAGACTGGAAAGGAGTCTACTAGGTGGGTCTCCTGAGTGCAGATTTTTTTAAATTAGAATATAATTGCTTTACAATGTGTTTTAATTAGAATATAATTGCTTTACAATGGACTTTCCTGGTGGCTCAGAGGGTAAAGACTCTGCCTGCAATGCAGCAGACCTGGGTTCAATCCCTGGGTCGGAAAGATTCCATGGAGAAGGAAATGGCAACCCACTCCAGTACTCTTGCTTGGAGAATCTGATGGATGGAGGAGCCTGGTAGGCTACAGTCCACAGGGTCACAAAGAGTCAGACATGACTAGGCAACTTTACTTTCACTTTCTTTCACAATGTTGTGGTAGTTTCTGCTCTACAGAAATGTGAACAAGCTATATGTATGCACATACCCCCTCAAAATTTGTTTCAGATGCTGATGGCATGGATGCCAATGGCGTGGATTTTCGTTACTAGAGAGTAGAAACAGTGAAGCATGTTAAGCTGCTGATGAAACGTGAAACTAACTGGAAGTGAGTTGATTAGAGAAAGCTCAAAAAGGATAACAATTTAAAAGATGAGAAAGGGTCTGAAATGAAGGACATTTTATAGGAAATAAAATTTCTAGCCATTGGTCTAAAGTTGATGGATGAAGGAATTAGATGGATCAATGTTTCCAACCCATGTTGCTACGACAATATTTTGTTGGTAAAAAGTTTTATTCTTAAAATGGAAGAGGACTTTTGGAAGAAGACAATGTATCGTCCTCTCCTGCCTTCACTTTTCATTAACCAATTTATTCATTTTCTGACAAATACCATATTTAGCATTCCAAGTGCTAGAGATACACAAGAGAGGAAAACCTTGTTAGGGAGACCAACATTAACTAAATAACTTAAATATTTAAACAAAATAAATGTGATTACATCCTCCATATTACAACTTCAACAATTGACCAAGAGCCTAGACAGGAAGGGTTGTCTTTGTCAAAGAGGCCACAGAAGACTTTCCTAAGAAAGTCACCAATAGAGCCAAGGTTAGACGGATGAGCAAGAGCTGACTCAGAGCGATGAGAAGGAACATGGTCCATACAAGGCAATGCAGTGCAGACAGTGTTGCTGGGAGCACATGATAATTGACTGGGGTGTGAGTTGAAGCTGGTGACATGAAGCTCAAAACCAAATGAGCTTTGTCAGACGTGTTAGGGTTTTTCATATATAAGTGGTATCATACGGTATTTATCTCTTTCTGATTTACTTCACTTTTGTTGCTGTTTAGTTACTCAGTCATGTCTGACTCTTTGCAACCCCATGAACTCAGCATGCCAGGCTTCCCTGTCCTTCACTATCTCTCAGAGTCCACACATACTTAGGCCAATTGAGTTGGTGATGCCATCCAACCATCTCACCCTTACTTCACCTAGTATGATAATATATATAAGTTTATATAACGCATCTTCTTTATCCATTCATCTGTCCATGGACTTTGAGGTTGTGTTTATGTTTTGGCTATTGTAAATAGTGCTGCTGCTATGAACATAAGGGAGCATGCATCTTTTTGAATCATAGTTTTGTCTGAGTATAAACCCAGGAGTGGAAATGCTGAATCATACATGCTATAGCAGCTCTATTTTTAGTTTTTTGAGAAAAACTTCGTATGGTTTTTCATTATGGTTATACCAGCTTATGTTCCCATCTACAATGTAGGGCAATTCTCTTTTCCCCATACCCTCTTCAGAATTTGTTATTTGTAGACTTTTTAATGATGGCCATTCTGACAAGTGTGAGGTGATACCTCATTATAGTTTTGATTTGCATTCCTCTAAAGCCAGGCTTCAGCAATACGTGAACCGTGAACTTCCAGATGTTCAAGCTGGTTTTAGAAAAGGCAGAGGAACCAGAGATCAAATTGCCAACATCCGCTGGATCATCGAAAAAGCAAGAGAGTTCCAGAAAAACATCTATTTCTGCTTTATTGATTATGCCAAAGCCTTTGACTGTGTGGATCACAAGAAACTGTGGAAAATTCTGAAAGAGATGGGAATACAAGACCACCTCACCTGCCTCTTGAGAAATTTGTATGCAGATCAGGAAGCAACAGTTAGAATTGGACATGGAACAACAGACTGGTTCCAAATATGAAAAGGAGTACCTCAAGGCTGTATATTGTCACCCTGCTTATTTAACTTCTATGCAGAGCGCATCATGAGAAATGCTGGACTGGAAGAAGCACAAGCTGGAATCAACATTGGCCTCAGAAATATCAATAACCTCAGATATGCAGATGACACCACCTTTATGACAGAAAGTGAAGAGGAACTCAAAAGCCTCTAGGTGAAAGTGGAAGAGGAGAGTAAAAATGTTGGCTTAAAGCTCAACATTCAGAAAACGAAGATCATGGCATCTAGTCCCATCACTTCATGGGAAATAGATGGGGAAACAGTGGAAACAGTGTCAGACTTTATTTTTGGGGGCTCCAAAATCACTGCAGATGGTGACCGCAGCCATGAAATTAAAAGACGCTTACTCCTTGGAAGAAAAGTTATGACCAACCTAGATAGCATATTCAAAAGCAGAGACATTACTTTGCCAACAAAGGTCTGTCTAGTCAAGGCTATGGTTTTTCCAGTGATCATGTATGGATGTGAGAATTGGACTGTGAAGAAGGCTGAGCACCGAAGAATTGATGCTTTTGAACTGTGGTGTTGGAGAAGACTCTTGAGAGTCCCTTGGACTGCAAGGAGATCCAACCAGTCCATCCTAAAGGAGATCAGTCCTGGCTGTTCTCTGGAAGGACTGATTCTAAAGCTGAAACTCCAATACTTCGGCCACCTCATGCGAAGAGTTGACTCATTGGAAAAGACTCTGATGCTGGGAGGGATTGGGGGCAGGAGGAGAAGGGGACAACGGAGGATGAGATGGCTGAATGGCATGACTGACTCAATGGACGTGAGTCTGAGTGAACTCCGGGAGTTGGTGATGGACAGGGAGGCCTGGCATGCTGTGATTCATGGGGTCGCAAAGAGTCAGACACTACTGATTGACTGAACTGAACTGAACTGAATAATTATAGTAGTTTCAGGTGTATAGCATAGTAATTCAGTATTTTTTACAGATTATGCTTCATTAAAAGTTATTACACGATAATGGCTGTAATTCTTTGTGCTATAGAATATATCCTTGTTGCTTATCTATTTTATTTTCTTCATTTTCTTTTTTTAAACTTTTTATTTTATACTGGACTATAGCCAATTAACAATGTTGTAATACTTTTAGGTGGACAGTAAACAGACTCAGCCATACATACACTTGTGTGAATTCTCATCCAAACTCTCATCCCATCCAGGCTGCCACATATTTTTGAGCAGAGTTCCATGGGTAGAGATCAATTTTTAAATAAAGAAGTGACTTGATGAGATTTTTTTTTTTTAAGGATCACGCTGACCACAGTATGGAGAACAAATTGGGTGGGGCAAGATCCATGTTAAAATAGTTAGGAGGATAACAGTTCTCCAGCCAGTCACAACCTTGAACTAGAATAGTCACTGTGAGTGTGGGTGGGAGTATTTATTGAGCCCCTTCTATGTGCCAGACACTGAGCTAAGTACTGAAACATCACTTCTGCCTTGAAAGATTCGTGGTCTTGAGAAGAAAACAGATTCACAAGCAAGTAGTTAAATACCAATCACACAAAATTTTATTAAGAAAACTCGTTACGCATTCATAACTCCAGGACATCTCTGTGGTTTCTTTCATTCTCTTACCTTGATGTCTCCTTAATTTGACCATGTTTCGTGAGGTACAACCCTTGTCCTCCCCATTGCTATTTTAGTTGTTTATCCATTCCTCACATTGGTGGTATAAGGAAACCCATTGCCAAGAGAAAGGATCCAAGGTTCTAGCTAACTGTAGTGAATCCTCTTCATGCTGATTCTTTTCTTATAACCCATCAAGACCTGAAATGAACTGCAGCAAGAACCCTGACTTTGTCCTCTCAGGACTGTCCAGTGACCCAGACAAACCACAACTCCTCTTTGGTCTCTTCCTGGCCCTCTACTTGCTGAGTCTCTTAGGAAACTCCCTACTGCTGCTGGCTATTGGTGCTGATATCCACCTCCACACCCCCATGTACTTCCTCAGCCAGCTCTCCCTGGTTGACCTCTGCTTCACTACCACCACAGCCCGCTAAATGCTGGAGACTCTGTGGACCAGCAGCAGTTGATCTCCTTCTCTGAGTGTCTGGCCCAGTTAAATTTCTTTGCAGTTTTTGCTGATATGGACAATCTGCTTTTGATGGGCGCAGCTATCAGCCACTACGCTGCCATCTGCCATCCCCTGCACTATGCACTCCTAATGACTCCTTACAGATGTGCACTGCTGCTGGGTGGGTCTTGGGGAGTGCCCCACTCTATCTCTCTTGTCCATGCCCTGTTGCTATCCCAGCTCCCATTCTATGCTAATCAATAGATTCCCCACTTTTTCTGTGATTTCGGACCACTCTTTAGACTTTCCTGCTCTGATACCCACCTCATTGAGGACCTAATGATGGTTCTGACAGGACTCTTAAGAATCAGCCCTCTTCCCTGCATCATAAGCTCCTATGCCCATATTTTCCTTGCTGTAGCTCGGGTCCCATCAGCACAGGGCAAAAAGAAAGCCCTGGCCACATGCAGCTCCCACCTCTCCATGGTCATCCTCTTCTACAGCTCGGTCTTTGCCACCTACCTGAAGTCCCCGTCAGCTTCTCATGCCTCTGGGGAGCTGGGTACTGCTGTCATGTATGCCCTGGTAACCCCCACTCTCAATCCTTTCATTTATAGTCTAAGAAATAAGGATGTGGAGAGTTCCCTGAAAAGGGTTCTGGGCATAGAAAGCTCATGGCATTAGGAATAATTCCAAGAAACAAGTGTTTTGGGGGAAAAAAATCACAGTCTTCACCACCACACTGATAAAGTGAGGCTATTGCACAGTATAGATATGCTATAGCATAAAGAACACTAAACAGAAATTGGGAGAATTAGTTGTTAGAACTCACTTTAACTGCTAGCTCTAGGTTCATATATTATATATTATCTATATTATTATATCAAAATATATCAGTAATATATCAAAGTGAAATTGTTAGTCACTCAGTTGTGTCCAACTCTTTGTGACCCCATGGACTGTAGCCCATCAGTCTCCTCTTGTCCATGGAATTCTCCAGGCAAGAATACTGGAGTGAGTTGTCATTCCCTTCTCCAGAGGATCTTCCTGACCCAAGGATCGAATCTGGGTCTCCTGCATTTGCAGGCAGTCTGATCCACTAGGGAAGCCCACTTCAGGTTGTCGTGGTTTAGTCACTAAGTCATGCAGGACTTTTGCAACCCCATGGACTGTAGCCCTCTAGGCTCCTCTGTCTATGGTATCCTCCAGGCAAGAATACTGGAGTGGGTTGCCATTTCCTTCTCATATACATAATACCATAAATATTATATTATAATATATATAATGAGGTATATTAGCTAAAAATAGAATACTTGAGTGGATTGGATGAGCTCTTCTTTAAAGTTGACTTATAACACTAATAGTATTGAAACTTAGTCATCTGTTCTCATCATTACCACCATTTTGACCATCATTTCCATGGCTATCACTGGTTTAATAATGAAGATTCTCACCATCAGCTTTACTATAGTCAGTATCATTTTTTTGTCATTAGCATCACGTTACAAATTACCATCTTCAGCTCTTTCCTTATCAATACTGCCAGTACCATCACCATGAATAAGAGACTGGAAACTGGTTCTATGCATTTTTTCCTTCTTAATGCCTCATTTTTCAGAATCTTCTATTTCTTTGTGTTTTTGTGCTGTGTTGATAATTGTGGGAAGTATCATAATGGCATGGTGAATATGTTTTATAAAAATGTCTTCATAAATTTGAGAGTATAATAAATATTTACATTTGAAATGAATGATTGCATAGGTTATATAACACAATACATACACAATGTCTAAAACTTTCTTTAAATTATTCCAGAAAAAAAGGATATCTAGATATTTGGCACAATATTGGCAAAATGTTGATGTCAAAGCAGGATGATAGCTACAGGAGGGTTTACACCACTGTCTGCATTTTTCTGAATGTTTAAAATTTTCTACATTAAACGTTAAAATGAAAAAGTAAAGTGCGTTCGCTTTAAATAATTTTTAAAATATCAATGTCTTTAGGCACAGCAATCAATCCATAAAGAATGTATCAAGGTAAATTCTGAATATCAATAATACTTTTATAGAAAAAAAATTGAATACAACCAAAAATTCCCAATGATAAATGTTTATTTATTTGTAAGTCTCCAGAGCAGACTGTTGGAGTGGGTAGCCTTTCCCTTCTTCAGGGTATCTTCCCAACCCAAGGATCAAACCCAGGTCTCCCACATTGCAGGTGGATTCTTTACCAGCTGAGAACACTAATTTAAGAATGCATTACAATATCAAACAACAATGCAAAAACCGCAACTACTTTTGCACCAAAGATACAGCAGGGCTTCCCCAATGGCCCAGCAGTAAGGAAACTGCCTGCAATGCAGGAAAAGCAGGTTTGAGCCCTAGGTTGGGGAGACCCCTGGAGGAGGGCATGACAACTCCCACTGCAGTGAACCCACTGAACCCACTCCAGTGTTCTTGCTGGGAAAATCTCATGGACAGAGGAGACTGCTGGGTCCATTGGGGCCTAAAGGGCCAGACATGACTTGAGCAACTGAACACAAATGATACAGCAAGAAGTGAAGATACTTTGGAGAGACAAGTCTCATTCTCATAGAGAGAAATATGAATTTTGGGGATCCCAAAATTAAAGAAAATATTTTAACAGTATTACTAACTGTGAAGAGTCAGATTTAGAAAGAACAGAAGCAATACTACTTCTCCCTCTTTCTTTTTTTTTGTTTTCCATAGAACCACAGTAAAAAATTAGTAGAATATTTAAAAGATAATCATCTTTCTGTATGGATCCATGGGATATGACTGGCCCTCATTCCTTAACTGTCATCGCCCAATTTCCTAGCATTTTATACAAAGTTTTTCCAGGGAAGTCCCCAAGATGAGAAAGTATATCCATCTCTCTGTCCCAGGAAATGAAAGGTAATTTAAGAATTCCTGAGGCTCTTGAAACTGTACTGTCTATGGTTCTGAACCTGAGAAAGAAACATAATAAGGAAAGAAAACAGGACCAATGAAAAAAATGGAACTCAAGATAGGAATCCTCCAAGGAGAATTTTCTTATATTGCAAGTATAGAAAGGTAACTTGTTTATTCTTTCAAAAATCCTCCCAAACCCCAGGGACACTCTCTCACAGGGTTTGTGTATCTAAAGATCTGTGGATCATGAAAGACAGGCAAAATTTTAGAAAGAGGTTTCGGCAGATGAAGATCTTATACTATAATTCCAATATAAGCTATCATGTTAAATACTTTTCTACTCTATTCATTTAAATTTTTTTCTACTATTTACTTTTCAGGAATGTCAACCTGAGAAGCCTTCTTAACTGTGGATTTGAACAGTCAATCAGGTAGGAGAATGAACCAGGAGACAGGCTGGAGAGTTGCCCATCTCTGTCTTCCTGTCTGTATTAAATTTACATGCCAAGGATTTAGAGCTGAATTCCTATCTTATGATGGATATTGTGTTTGTGGATTATAAAGACTTATTACTAGCTACATTTTTTTTTGCCATATCTCTAGATATTTTTCAAAGTAAATATATAGTTGATAAATATTCAGGATGCAGTGAAATAAATGTTTAGTGCAGAAAGTCTGATTGCTTTTTTCTTTAAATGTTAGGAAAAAGTTTTTTTTACCACAAGTGAATTTTTGATACAATTTTGTTTTGTAAGTAGAGAACCAGAAGCAATGCTCGGCATATGTGTATCATAAGTAAGAATGATTAAGTTTAACCATATACAATATATACATGGCTATCAAAGAAAGTTACTCTTAATTCCTAAAGCCAACCTTCAATAAATGTGTATTAACATTAAATAATTTCTCAAAATTCTCACTGCATTTAAAGGTGATAATCTCATGGGATTTCTAGAAATGTTCCCTACTAAATGCACTTTTTTATTCTAGTCACATCATATCTTTATCTTCTCCTTTCATGGGTTTCCCAAATATTGAATGATTCCTTTTAATAGCAAGGACTCTAATGTTTACATCTCCATTCAGAGTTCTTTATAGCTCTTATTATTTCCTCACTGTCAAATTTTCTTAGGTTTAATACCCTTCAAATGATTTTGTACTAAGTCAAGAGACAGTAGTGTGGTGGAGAGCTTAATAATTTACCCTCTGTTAGATTTTAGGATGATAAAAGACAAGTCTTTATCAGAAAAGATGGTAGGCTGGCAATTTGCTCTAAATCCCTGGAAAAAGAAAAGATTTTCACTTTAAAAGATTTATACATATATATTTGAGAAGATATGTCAAATAAAAAACAAAAGTGTTTGAGTAAAAGTCCATAAACAGCATATAATGTTAATATTTAATAATCTAGTGGTCCAAATATTCTATAATCTGTGATACTCAGACTATTTAAAACACCACTGCTCTACCTCAAAATGCTATTGTCTAGATGGGAAATCCTCAGCTGCGGGACACTGGTTTCCATTAGAGATAGCGTTCCATATGTTATTCTCTCTTTTCTTTCAAGTGATGCTGAATCAAACCTCAGTCACTGAATTTCTCCTCCTGGGAGTGACAGACATCCAAGAACTGCAGCCTGTTCTCTTCGTGATTTTCCTTGCAACTTACATTGTCAGCTTGGCTGGAAATGGAGCCATCCTGATGGTTGTCATCTCTGATTCAAGACTGCATTCTCCTACGTACTGTTTCCTGGGAAACCTGTCATGTCTGGATATCTGCTACTCCACAGTGACTCTGCCAAAGATGCTGGGGAACTTCCTGTCTACCCTCAAAACAATTTCTTTCTTAGGATGCATAAGCCAGCTTCATTTCTTCCATGTTCTGGGCAGCACAGAGTCCATGTTGCTGGCCATGATGGGCTTTGACCGCTTTGTGGCTATGTGTAAACCACTTCATTATACTCTTATCATGAATCATCAAGTCTGTATCCAGATGGCTGTCACTGTCTGGATCATTGTTTTTTTCCATGCCCTGCTGTACTCAGTAATGACCTCTCACTTAAACTTCTGTGGTTCCAACCATATCCATCACATCTTCTGTGATGTTAAGCCATTGCTGGAGTTGGCCTGTGGGACCATTGAGCTCAATGAGTGGCTGCTCAATACTGTCACAGGCACCATTGCCATGGGCTCATTCTTTCTAACATTCCTGTCCTATGTCTATATTATTATCTATCTTTTCTTCAAGACCCATTCTTGCAGCATGCTTCATAAAGCACTGTCTACGTGTGCCTCCCATTTCTCGGTAGTTGTTCTTTTCTTCGTCCCTGTTGATTTTGTTTACATTCATCCAGCTTCAAGTAGCTCCGTGGATCAGGATCAGATCATTGCCATTATGTACAGTGTGGTCACTCCTGTGCTAAATCCGCTGATCTATACTTTGAGGAACAAGGAAGTAAAAGGGGCCTTGAGGAGGGTGATGTGAAGGAGGCTTTGACTTGAAGATATCTGAAGAACTCTTCAGAGGCATAAATAAATAGGTAATGAGAAACTGGAGATAGCGAGTTTAGACCTCTTCTCAAATGGTTTACTCTTTGTAAAACAGAGTGCATGTGTGCTAAGTTGTTTCAGTTGTGTCTGACTCTTTGCAACCCTTGGACTGTAGCTTATTGGGCTCCTTTGTCCATGGGAGTCTCCAGGCAAGAATACTGGAGTGGGTTGCCATTTCCTCCTCCATGGGTCTTCCAGACTCAGGGATTGAACTCACATCTCTTATGTCTCCTGCATTAGCAGGTGGTTCTTTACCACTAGTCCCACCTGAGAAGCCTATGAAAGAGAAGGAATAGTATAAAGAAAAAAGAAATGAAAAAGCCCAGTAAGTTGCATTAAACAGTGCATTCCTAGGTAATAAAGGGAAATTTGAACAATTGTACACTCTCCATGGAATCTGAAAGTTGAATTTGTTTGGGAGATATTGGTTGACACAAATGATCTGTCACGTTTGTGCTCTTAAATAAAATCAGGTACAGAAATTTGCCTCAGTTACTCATACACTGTATAGCTGGAAAGTGCTTAGGCCAGTTTATCTGTGTGTTTCCTGCAAGTTAACATATTATAATGTTAACAATAAAATTATTATGCCATTATACTTTAAGGATTTGAATTTAGGATCATGGGCTCAAATGGAAAAGTAAATATTAACTCACACATGAGTGAAAGGACATTTTTAATCAGTATGTCGTGATTTCTTTTTCTCTAAGCGGGGAGGCAAGTAATTAAAACAAGTATTGCTGTCAGTTCTAGTTAACAGAGGTAAAGCAACCAATGGTTTATCCAGAGTTTGTGAACTCTGACTGCCAAGATGTATTATAAGTCAACTGACAACCTGTCAAAGATTACTGTAAAATATTGTTAAAAGTATAGTCAGTTTAAAAAAAATCTCAGGAATACATTTTTAGCTTTTAGCATGTTATCTTCCTCTCAATTTTTGGTCATGAATATTGAGTTTCAAAACGTTCCCTATCATTTATTTTGTTCTTTGAATTCTATACATATTTTCACAGATTGTAATGTGATATAATATGATGTAATTCCAGTGAAATATAAAGAATTCATCAAAAATTTTGTCTTGTTTCCTTACCTGCCACCAAGCTATACTAAGTGAAAGTTATTAAATAGTAATTGCTGAAGTATGTTTGGAGGCTAATAGACAAGAATTACTATGTTCCTCACTTTCTAAGTTCCTAGATGTGCCGCTGAATCTGAAACCATGGTGGGTGCCAATGCTTACAACTATTTAGAGATACAGAATTCCCTGGTGTCCAGTGTTTAGGACTCCATATTTTCCCTGCCAAAGACACAGGTTCAATTCCTGGTTGGGAAACTAAGATCCCACAAAACAGGTAACACAGTCAATAAATAAAAGATAGGAATAATAAATAAATAAAATAGAGATACAGACAGATAAATCAAGACTATAAAAGGATATTTTGAGGTCACAGACAGACTGCTTGCTTTTGTAAACCCAAGAAATTTGGTTCTAACCTGACTCACATGGTTCTTCCATCTTCCACTTCTACCTTCTTTGGTCTCTTGATTCCAATTTTGTTTATAAAGGAATGTGTGTGGGAGAAGGCATCTTACATCCTGCACTATCTCAGACAGAATTTCTATTGAACGGAATTTTTGACATAATCCAAGCTTCGTAGAGACTGTAAACTGTAGAGGAGCACATGGTTACCTATTGCTTTATGACATGCTCTAAACACAGATGGGTAAACACCTATTTAATTAAACTGCATTATTCGGTGATTCAGAAATTGGGGAAAGTACAACAGAAAAGCACTGACTCTATTTAATGTTTCAGGTCTCAACTGAGATGACTTTATAAACAGATGAATGAAATAATTTGTTTAACTTCAATGTATTTGTATGATAAATGTTCTCAGAACAATAAAAATAAAAAAAACACATATAATGTTAACGTTATGACTGTATGGCCGTCTCTTTGAGCTATTCTTATATAAGGAGACAGGGCAGTGACTAAACAGAAATTGTGAGTTTTAAGTAATCTTTCTGATTTTATGTCCAAATCAGTGTTAGACTTCTGTTTATTGATTTTAGTCCTCAGCCCTATCTATAGGAAATTTTCTCAAGAAACAATTCCTCCAGGTTTTTCTCTAATGAGTAACTCTGGGAACTGATCTCTAAGGCCAAAATGATTTCTTCCTCAAAATCCTTCTGGTTCAAGAGAGAGAAAGCTTGATAATGCCCAGCTTCTAAACTACATTATTTTTACCTGGTCTCATCAGTGTATTCCAAGGCCCTGGCTCCTTTGCTCTTTCCATCTACTCACCAATATCATTGGATAGAATGGAGAATTCCAAGGTCATTGTTTATAGAGATTGGGGTAGCCAGAGGCAAGTGTTGAAGCTGTCATTTGGCAAATGGAGTAATAGGATCAGCCTTCAAAGTGGACTATAGAGAGTTCAAGTTCTGCACTTGGTGGACTGCATAAGGTTGACAGTCTATGTGATTGTGTCTGTTAGACTGTGACAGTCTAACAGATTTGTGTATCTGTTTCCAATGCAGTAATGTAAATCAAGCCAGCTGAAAGAAAATATCTTAACGGTTAAGACAGCTACTGTAGAACTGCCTAGTTGGAAGTTAAATATATAAGCCAGAGTTAGGAAAATAAGTTGAAATTAGAAGTATAACTTGAGAGTTATCTGTTTATAGATATATAAAGCACAGAACTAGAAGACAGAGAAGAGGAGATGCACAAAAGTGAATGATAAGGAGGAAGAGCAGTAACCAGCCAAGGAGACTGGAAAGGAGTCACCATGGTGGCTCTCCTGAATGCACTTTTTTTTTTATTGGAGTATAATTGCTTTACAATGTTGTGTTAGTCTGCTGTACAGCCAGATGAATCAGCTATATGTATACACTTACCTTTCCAAAATGTATTTCAGATGCCGATGGCATGGATGCTGATGGCATGGGCATTAGTAATAGAGAGTAGAGACAGTGAGCCTGTTAAGCTGCTGATGAAATTAATAATTAAGAAATTATTAATGTGATGAATATATTATGAACTTCGGCAAAAATGAAACACAATTGAAAGGTGGACAAAGTACATTGCATTTGTAATGGCAATTAGAAAGCCTGGATAGATGTTGGATTGCATATAGATATTCCTCGGATGAAGCAGATACAATACTACTACTAAAGCAGAGAGCAAGAAGTGAAGAAGACACACATTGGCGATATCAGCCTCATTCTCCTAGGGAGAAGTGTGAGGTCTGGGATACCAAAATAAAAGAAAATATTTGAGTGTTAATACCAACAGTAGGAGAATCCTGGTGTTCCAGTGCTTAAGAATCTGCCTGCCAATGCAGGGGACACAGATTTAATTACTGGTCCGGGAAGATCGTATATGCTGCTGAGCAGCTAATCCCGTGTGCCACAACTCTTGATCCCAAGCTCTAGAGCCTGAGAACCACAACTACTGAAGCCGGCATCCTCTAGAGTCCATGCTCTGCAACCCGAGACGCCACCGCAATGAGAAGCCCATGCACCACAACGAGGGAGTAGCCTGGGCTCACAGCAGCTGGAGAAAGGCTGCGCACAGCAGTGAAGACTCAGTGCGGCCAAAAATAAACAAATCAATTAAAAAAAAAAAAAAAAGACATCAACAGTGAAGTGTCACACTAAGAAGGAACAAAAGCATTACCGCTTCTCCTCATTCCTCTCTTTTTTTATTCCATAGAACCACAGTAATAAATGAGTAGAATACCTAACGGAGAAGGCAATGGCACTCCACTCCAGTACTCTTGCCTGGAAAATCCCATGGACAGAGGAGCCTGGTAGGCTGCAGTCCATGGGGTCGCTAAGATTTGGACACGACTGAGCGACTTCACTTTTACTTTTCACTTTCATGCACTGGAGGAGGAAATGGCAACCCACTCCAGTGTTCTTGCCTGGAGAATGCCAGGGACGGCGGGGCCTGGTGGGCTGCGGTCTATGGGGTCTCACAGAGTCGGACACGATTGAAGCGACTTAGCAGCAGCAGAATACCTAAACGATAATCATCTTTCTGTGCAGATCAATAGGATGTGACTGGCGCTCATTCCTTAACTGTCATCACCCAATTTCCTTCCATTTTATATAGAATTCTCCCAGAGCAGTCCCCAAGATGAGAAAGTGTATCCATACCTCTGTCCCAGGAAGTGAAAAGTAATTTTAGAGAGTGCAGTACTAAGTGAAGTAAGTCAGAGAAGAAGTATCATATGACATCCCCTGTATGTGGACTTTCAAAGAAATGATACAAATGAACCTACTTGTGGGACAGAAAAAGACTCACAGACTTAGAAAATGAACTTATGGGTGCCAGGGGAAGGGATAGTTAAGGGCTTTGGTATGGTTGTGTACACACTGCTATATTTAAAATGTATAACCAACAAGAACCTATTGCATGGCACATGGAACTCTCTCAGTGTTATGTGCTGGCCAGGATGGGAGGGGAACTTGGAAGAGAAGAATGGATACATTTACTTGTATGACCTGAGTCCCTTCACTCTTCATGTGAAACTACCACAACATTGTTAATTGGCTAAACTCCAATTAAAAAAAGAAAGTTTAAAGTTTGGGGGGAAAAAGAAAACATAGGCCATTGAGACCTATACTGTCTGTGATTCTTAAACTAAGAAAGAAGTACAGTAAGGAAAGAAAATAGGAATGATGGAAAAAAACAAAAATGGAACTCAAGATAGGAGATCCCCAAGGAGAATTCTCTCATACTGCAGGTATAGAAAGAGCCTCCCAAACCCCTGGGATATTCTCTCTTAGGGTTTGTCTGAAGATCTGTGGAACATAAAAGACAGGCAGAATTTCAGAAAGAAGAGGTTTTGGAAGATGAAGAGCTTATGTACTTGGTCCCAATATAAGCTGTCACTTCAAATATATTTTTACTCTTTATTTTTCTTAATGTTTTTCTACTATTTACTTTACAGGAGTGTCAACCTGGTAAGCTTTCTTAGCGGTGAACTTGAACACTCAAACAGGTAGGAGAATGAGCCAGGAGACAGGCTGGGGAGTTGCACTTATTGTCTGCCTTCTTGCTAGTATTGAAGTTGAATGCCCAGGATTTCGGGCTAGTTTCCTATCTTATGATGGACTCCCCATTGTGTCTGTGGATTATGAAGGCTCTTTACTGCCTACATTTTTATTGCCTTTCTCTAAGTGTTCTCCAGGGTAAATATGTGATCTTTAAATATTCAGGATGCAGTGAAATAAATCATTTGGTACATAAAGTCTGATTACTATTATCTTTAGATGTTAGGAAATGGTTCTCTTCCCCAAGGATTTTTGAAACAATTTTGTTTTGAGGGGAGAGAACCAAAAATGATATTTGGCATATCATGCATCTCTTAAGCAGGAGTGATAAAGTTTAATAATATAAAACCATACATGGTTATCAAGGAAAGCTACTCTGAATACCTGGAAGCCAGCCTTCAATAAAGCTGAAATAATGGTTAGATATTTACTCAAAATTTTTTCTAGCTATAAGGGTGAGAATCCCATGGGATTGCTAGAAATGTTCCCTACTGAATTCACTTTTTAATTCTAGTCACATCAAATCTTTTTCTTTTCCTTTCAAGGATTTCCCAAACTTAAAATGTTTCCTTTTTACAGAAAGCATTCCATAGTTTGCATCTCTATTTCAGTTTCCTTAGAGCTCTTACTGTTCTGTCTTTGTTTATTTATCTTAAGTAAGTCAAATGAGTTCTTACTTTGTTAAGAAAAAGCAGCGTAGTGGACTATTTAAAAATCGACTCTCTGTTAGATCTTAGGATGATAAAACACAAGTGTTATTAGAGAAGAGGGTAGGCTGGCAACATGCTCTGAATCCCTGGAAGAAAGAAAAATATTGATAAATCTAATTTTTAAAAAGTGTTTGAGTAACAGTCCACAAACACCATGTAACTTCAATATTTAATAATCTAGTGGTCCAAATATTGTACAACCTGTGATGCTGGGACTATTTAAACAGCAATGCTCTCTATCTCAAAATATTATTGTCTGGGTGAGAAAATTCTCAGCAGGAGGACTCCGGTCCCCATCAGAGATCACATTCCATGTTATTTTGTCTTTTCTTTCAAGTGATGCTGAATCGAACATCGGTCACTGAATTTCTCCTCCTGCCAGTGACAGACATCCAAGTACTGCAGCCTGTTCTCTTTGTGGTTTTCCTTGCAATTTACATTGTCAATGTGGCTGGGAATGGAGCCATCCTGATGGTTGTCACCTCTGATCCAAGACTCCATTCTCCTATGTATTTTTTCCTGGGAAACCTGGCATGTATAGATATCTGCTTCTCCACAGTGAGTCTGCCAAAGATGCTGGAGAACTTCCTCTCTACACACAAAGCAATTTCTTTCTTGGGCTGCATAAGCCAGCTTCATTTCTTTCACTTCATGGGCAGCACAGAGGCCATGTTGCTGGCCGTGATGGGCTTTGACCGCTTTGTGGCCATCTGCAAACCACTTCATTATACTCTTATCATGAATCATCAAGTCTGTATCCAGATGGCTGTCACTGTCTGGATCATTGGTTTTTTCCATGCCCTGCTGCACTCAGTAATGACCTCACGCTTAAACTTCTGTGATTCCAACCAGATTAATCACTTCTTCTGTGATGTTAAGCCATTGCTCAAGTTGGCCTGTGGGAACACTGAGCTCAACTGGTGGCTGGTCAATAATGTCACAGGTACAATTGCCACAGGTGCATGCTTTCTAACATTCCTGTCCTATTTCTATATTATTATCTATCTTTTCTTCAAGACCCATTCTTGCAGAATGCTTCGTAAAGCACTGTCTACGTGTGCCTCCCACTTCGTGGTAGTTGTTCTTTTCCACGTCCCTGGTGTTTTTGTTTACATTCATCCTGCCTCAAGTAGCTCCATGGACCAGGATCAGATCAGTGCCCTTATGTACAATGGGGTCACTCCTGTGCTAAATCCACTGATCTATACTTTGAGGAACAAGGAAGTAAAGAGGGCCTTGAGGAGGGTGATTTCAAGGAGTCAATGACTTGAAGAAGTCTAGAGAACTCTTCTCAGGCATAAATTAACAGGCAATGAGAAACTGGAGATATGGAATTATTCTGCTTTGCAGAGTGTTTACTATCTGTGAAACAAAAGGAACTGTCTAAAAGAATAATAAATGGAAAATCCAGTAAGTCATGTTAAACAATGCATTCCTATATAATATAAGAAAAACTTGAATAAATGGGATACTGCTCATTGAATTTGATTGTTGAATTTGTTTTGGAGATATCAGTTGATAAAAATGATTTGTTATCTATTTTTTGTGTTCTTGAATAAAATCAGATACAGAAATTTGCCTCAATTACTCATACGTCGTATAGTTGGATAGTACTTAAGTATGTTTACCTATGTGTTCCCTGCAAGTTAACATATCATAGTGTAAATAATAAAATTATACTGTTTCAGGGACTTCTCTGGTGGCCCAGTGGTTAAGACTCCAAGCTCCCAGTGCAGAAGATACAGGTTCAGTCCCTGATCAGGAAACTAAGATCCCACATGTTGCATGGCACAGCCAAAAAATAAAATAATTTTTAAAAATTATTACACTTTAAATTAAACTGTTTTCTTAAACTGCTATACTTTAAGGATTTTAATTTAGGGCCATGGACTCCACAAGAAAGAAAACGTAAACTCACATATGAATTAAAGGACATTTTTAAGCAGCATGTCATGATTTCTTTTTCTCTAAGCAGAGAGGCAAGTTATTAAAATAAACAGTAGTCTGAGTTCTAATTAATACAGGTAGTGTAACTAATGGTTTAGCTAAAGAGTTTTGTGAACTCTGACTCCAAAGATATTTAATAATTCAATTGAATAACCTGTCAAAGATCACTGTAAAATATTGTTCAAAGTGGAGTCAGCTTGAAAAAATCTCAGGAATATCTTTCTAGTTCATTATTATGTTATTTTCCCCTCAATTTCTGGCCATGGAAAATTGAGTTTCAAAATTCTTCCTTTTTACTTAGTTTTTTTATTTCTATACTTATTTTCACAGACTGTAACATGATATATTATGATGTAATACCAATGAAATATGCTGCTGTTGCTGCTAAGTCGCTTCGGTCGTGTCTGACTCTGTGCGACCCCATAGACAGTAGCCAACCACACTCCCCCATCCCTGGGATTCTCCAGGCAAGAGCACTGAAGTGGGTTTCCATTTCCTTCTCCAGGGCATGAAAGTGAAAAGGGAAAATGAAGCCGCTCCGTCGTGTCCAACTCTTAGGGACCCCAAGGACCTCAGCCTACCAGGCTCTGCCATCCATGGGATTTTCCAGGCAAGAGTACTGGAGTGGGTTGCCATTGCCTCCTCCAATGAAATAGGAAGAATTCATAAAAAGTTTTTGTCTTGTTTTTCTTTTCTGTCACCAAACTTATACCAAGTGAAAACTATTAAATAGTAATTGCAGAAGTATTTTTGGAGCTAATTCACAAGAATTACTATGTTCCTCACTTTCTAAGGTCCTAGAAATACCACTGGACCTGAAACCATGGTGGGGGCCAGCACTTAAAACTATTTAGAGATAAAGAATGCTGTGGCAGTTCAGTGGTGAAGAGTCTGCACTTTCTTTCTCGAGGGTCCAGGTTCAATCCCTGGTTAGGAAACTAAGATACCACAAAGCCAGGGAGCACAGCCAATAAAAAAAACATTGAATAGAGATACAGACAAGTAAGACTGTAAAAGAATATTTTGAGCTGATAGACTATTCAAATTGTTTACATTCACTTTTGTAAATCTAAAGAATTTGGTTCTGATCTTACTCACATGTTTCTTCTATCTTCCAATTCTACCTTCTTTGGCCTCTTAATTTCAGTTTTGTTAATAAAAGACTGTATGTGGGGGCAAGATATCTTACACTCTGGACTGTCTCAGAATTTCTGTTGAACAAAATTTTTGACATAAGCCAACCTACATGGAGGCTGTAAACTATAGAGGAGCACATGATTACCTATAGCTGCATGATACACTGTCACCCTACACAGAGAAGGTTAAGCACTTATTTAATTCAACCGCATTATTCTGTGATCCAGAAATTGGGAAGAGTACAGCAGGGAAGCACTGACTCTGTTTAATGGTGTTACAGGTCTCAACTGAGATGACTTTATAGATGTATGAAAATAATTTGATCAACTGCGATACATTTTCATGACAGAAATTCTCAGAACAATCAAAATAAAAGGACATATATAACAGTTTATGCCTGTATGTCAGTCTCTTCCAACTATTCTTACTTAAGGAGACAGGGCAGTAATGAGGCAGAAATTGTCAAGTTTTAAGTAATCTTTCTAATTTCATTTCCAAATCAATATTCGGCTTCTGCTTAATTGTTGATTTTATTCCTCAACCCTGTCTATAGGAAATTTTCTCAAGAAAAATTTCTCCAGGTTTTTCTCTAATGAGTAACTGTGGGAACAATTGAGATCTAGTTTCTTAGCAAGTTTAGTTTCTTTTATCTTTTTTAAATTGAATTATGGTTTATTTACAATATTATCCTACTATCAAGTGTACAGCATAGTCATTCATTAATTTTACAGATCATGCTCCATTAAAAGTTATTACAGAATAATCACTATAATTCTATCTGCTACACAATGTATCCTGGTTGCTTATCTCTTTTCTTTTTTAATGGATAAGCAACAAGGATACATTGTGTAGCACAGAGAATTACATTATTATATTACCTTTCTTTTTTCTTTTTATTTATTTCCATTTATTATTATTATTATTTTAGGCTTCCCTCATAGCTAGTTGGTAAAGAATGTGCCTGCAATGCAGGAGACCTTGGTTTTACCCCATTGTTGGGAAAATGTACTGGAGAAGGGATAGGCTACCCACTCCAATATTCTCAGGCTTCACTTGTGGCTCAGCTGGTAAACAATCTGCCCACAATGCGGGAGACCAGGGTTCAGTCTCTGGGTTGGGGAAGATCCCCTGGAGAAGGGAAAGGCTACCCACTCCAGTATTATGGCCTGGAGAATTCCATGGACTATATAGTCCATGGGGTCGCAAAGAGTAAGACACGACTGAGCAACTTTCACTTTTATTTTTTATTTATTTTTTTTTTTACATGTATACCTGTGGCCGATTCATGTTGATATATGGCAAAAATCTCAAATATTGTAAAGTAATATCCTCCAATTAAAATAAATTAATTTAAAAATAATATAAAATATTCTATATTCAAAAAAATTAAAAAGTCCAAAAGTCCTGAGACCTCCCTGGAAGTCCAGTAATTAAGACTCCATGTTCCCAGTGCAGGGGTCACAAGTTTGATCCCTGGTCGGGGAACTAAGATCCTGCATGCCGCACAGCATGCTGCTGCTGCTGCTGCTAAGTTGCTTCAGTCGTGTCCGACTCTGTGCGACCCCATAGACAGCAGCCCACCAGGCCCTGCTGTCCCTGGGATTCTCCAGGCAAGAACACTGGAGTGGGTTGCCATTTCCTCCTCCAATGCATGAAAGTGAAAAATGAAAGTGAAATCGCTCAGTCGTGTCTGACTCTTAGCGATCCCATGGACGGCAGCCTATCAGGCTCCTCTGTCCATGGGATTTTCCAGGCAAGAGTACTGGAGTGGGTTGCCATTGCTACGGCATAGCCACTAATAAATAAATAAACAGAAAAATTAAGTTTTGTTTTTTTTTTTTAAAAAGAACAAGAGTCCTTTCTTTCTTTCTTTCTTTTTTTTAACATTTGAATGCACTTTTATTATTGTGGAGATTGGCTAGCATTTTCATTAAATCAGGTTAACTTTCTTTTTGGAAGTCAGGAAAATTGATCTGTTCATTGTGAATTAAAGAATCTTGGAAATAATTTGACAGTCAATCATCATTTCATAAAACTGAAATAAAGTGTCAAGAGTAAACTTTTTTTTTTTGGCACTTCCATTTTTAATCTTTTGAGAAATATTCATGATGTTTTCAATAGTGTCTATACCAATTCACATTCCCCAAGCTAGTGAACATAGGTTCTCTTTTCTCCATATCCTTACCAACAGTCATTATCTCTATTCTGTTTAGCCATTCTTTTTTTTTCTTTTGATTGACCACATGTTTTAATTTTATTTTATTTTTTAACTTTACAATATTGTATTGGTTTTGCCATATATCAAAATGAATCCGCCACAGGTATACATGTGTTCCCCATCCTGAGCCCTACTCCCTCCTCCCTCCCCATACCATCCCTCTGGGTCATCCCAGTGCACCAGCCCCAAGTATCCAGTATCGTGCATCGAACCCGGACTGGCGACTCGTTTCATGTATGATATTATACATGTTTTAATGCCATTCTCCCAAATCATCTCACCCTCTCCCTCTCCCACAGAGTCCAAAAGACTGTTCTATACAACTACAGCTCAACTCCAGAAAAATAAATGACCCAATCAAAAAATGGGCCAAAGAACTAAATAGACATTTCTCCAAAGAAGACATACAGATGGCTAACAAACACATGAAAAGATGCTCAACATCACTCTTTATCACAGAAATGCAAATCAAAACCACTATGAGGTACCATTTCATGCCAGTCAGAATGGCTGCGATCCAAAAGTCTATTAGCAATAAATGCTGGAGAGGGTGTGGAGAAAAGGGAACCCTCTTACACTGTTGGTGGGAATGCAAACTAGTACAGCCACTATGGAGAACAGTGTGGAGATTCCTTAAAAAACTGGAAATAGAACTGCCTTATGACCCAGCAATTCCACTGCTGGGCATACACACTGAGGAAACCAGAATTGAAAGAGACAGGTGTACCCCAGTGTTCATCGTAGCACTGTTTATAATAGCCAGGACATGGAAGCAACCTAGATGTCCATCAGCAGATGAATGGATAAGAAAGCAGTGGTACATATACACAGTGGAGTATTACTCAGCCATTAAAAAGAATACATTTGAATCAGTTCTAATGAGGTGGATGCAACTGGAGCCTATTATACAGAGTGAAGTAAGCCAGAAAGAAAAACACCAATAAAGTATACTAATGCATATATATGGAATTTAGAAAGATGGTAACGACAACCCTGTATGCGAGACAGCAAAAGAGACACTTTTATTTATTTTTATTTTATTTTATTTTTAAACTTTACAATATTGTATGAGTTTTGCCAAATATCGAAATGAATCCGCCACAGGTATACCCGCGTTCCCCATCCTGAACCCTCCTCCCTCCTCCCTCCCCTACCCTCCCTCTGGGTCGTCCCAGTGCACCAGCCCCAAGCATCCAGTACCGTGCATTGAACCTGGACTGGCGACTCGTTTCATACACGATATTATACATGTTTCAATGCTATTCTCCTAAATCTCCCCACCCTCTCCCTCTCCCACAGAGTCCATAAGACTGATCTATACATCGGTGTCTCTTTTGCTGTCTCATACACAGGGTTATTGTTACCATCTTTCTAAATTCCATATATATGCATTAGTATACTGTATTGGTGTTTTTCTTTCTGGCTTACTTCACTCTGTATAATAGGTTCCAGTTTCATCCATCTCATTAGAACTGATTCAAATGTATTCTTTTTAATGGCTGAGTAATACTCCATTGTGTATATGTACCACAGCTTTCTTATCCATTCATCTGCTGATGGGCATATAGGTTGCTTCCATGTCCTGGCTATTATAAACAGTGCTGCGATGAACATTGGGGTACATGTGTCTCTTTCCCTTCTGGTTTCCTTAGTGTGTATGCCCAGCAGTGGGATTGCCGGATCATAAGGGACTTTTATTTTTTTTTAAGTTTTATTTTTATTGGAGTATAGCCGATTGACAATGTTACGTAGGTTTCAAGTAGACAGCAAAGGGACTCAGCCATACCAATATCTGTATTCATTCTTCCCCAAACTGTCCTCCCATTCAGGCTACCACATAACACTGAGCAGCAATCCATGTGGTAGAGATCAATCTCTCTCTCTGTCAGGCCCAATTATATTTCTATGAAGTTTGCTGATATGGACAACCTGCTTTTGACTTCCATGGCTATCAACCACTACGCTGCCATCTGCCATCCTCTGCACTATACACTCCTAATGACTCCTTGCAGATGTGGGCTGCTGGTGGGTGGGTCATGGGGAGTGTCCCACTTCGACTCTTTGACCCAAACCTTGATGCTAATCTATCATTCTGTACTAACTAGGGATGCCTCATTTTTTGTGTGTGATTTTAAACCTCTCTTAAGGCTTTCCTGCTCTGATGCCCACCTCATTGAGGACCTGATGATGGTTCTGACAGGACTCTGAGGAATCAGCCCTCTCTTCTGCATCATAAGCTCTTATGCCCATATATTCCTTGCTGTAGCTTGGGTGCCATCAGCACAGAGGAAAAAGAAAGCCCTGACCACATGCACCTCCCACCTCTCCATGCTCATCCTCTTCTATAGCTCGCTCTTTGCCACCTACCTGAAGTCCCCATGCCACTGGGGAGTGGAAGAAATGAAGCTGGCTTATGCATCTGAAGAAGGAAATTGCTTTGTGAGTAGAGACAGAGTCTTCCAGCAATTTTGGCATCCCTTTAAAGATGTAGAGATTGTCAAGGAAGGACAGAAATACAAACATGTGAAAACAGAACAATAACTTAAACAATGAGCACACAATAATTATTTATTTATATTATATTCATGGAATACTATAAGAAGCAATTATTGTGATGAATATATAATGAACTGCAATGCAACAAAAGTGAACTGTGACAGATGGACAAAGTACATGGTATTTACAACAATAATTAGGATGCTTGGATCCATGTCACATTGCATATAGGTATTCCTTGGATGAAGCAGAAAGAATATTGTTACCTAAAGGGTACAGCAATAAGTGAAGACACACATTGGAGAGACCAGCCTCAGTCTCCTAGATATAAATTTGAGCTTTTGGGATCCCAAAATTAAAGAAAATATTTAAATGTTACTGCCAGTGGTGAAGAGTCAGATTTAGAAGGCACAAAAGCAATACTACTTTTTCCTAGTCCTCTTTTTTGTTTTCCATAGAATCACAGGAATAAATGAGTATAATATTTTAATGATAATCAATTTTCTGTATGGATCAATGGGATCTGACTGGCCCTCATTCCTTAACGGTCATTGCCCGATTTCCTTCCATTTTTCCATGGAAGTCCTCAACATGAGAAAGTGTATCCAAATCTCTGTCCCAGGAAATGAAAGGTAATTAAAGAAATCCTGAGGCCCTTGAGAACTGTACTGTCTGTGGTTATGAAACTAAGAAAGAAACAGAGTAAGGAAGGAAAATAAGGAAAAAAATGGAACTCAAGATCGAAATTCCCCAAAGAGAATTCTCTTATATTGCAGGTATAGAAAGGTAACTTGTTTATTCTTTCAATAATCCTCCCAAACCCCAGGGACACTCTCTCTCAGGCTTTGAATATCTCAAGATCTGTGGATCATAAAAGACAGGCAGAATTTCAGAAAGAAGAGATTTCAGAAGATGAAGAGCCTATGCTGTAATTCCAGTATAAACTATCACATCAAATATTTTTCTACTCTTTATTTTTCAAAAATTTTTCTACTATTTACTTTTCAGAAGTGTCAATCTGATAAGCCTTCTTAGCTATGAATTTGAACACTCAATCAGGTAGGAGAATGAACCAGGAGACAGGCTGGGGAGTTGCCCATATCCTCTGTCTTCTTGTTTAGACCTGTTGCCTATCTTACCATGAACCTTGTCTTTGTGGATTATGAAGACTCTTTGTTGCCTACATTTTTATTGCCATATCTCTAGATAGTCTCCAAAGTAAATATGTAATTGATAAATATTCAAGATGCAGTGAAATAAATATTTGGTACAGAAAATCTCATTGTTATTTTCTTTAAATGTTAGGAAAAGATTTTTCCCCCAAGGGAATTTTTTTTATGTAATTTTCTTTTGCAAGCAGAGAATCAAAAACGATGTTTGACATATGTGTATCTTGATCAGGAGTGATAAAGTTTAACAGTATACAAAATATACATGGCTATCAAGGAAGGCTACTCTGAATTCCTGAAGCCATCTTTACAAAAAAGATGTGCAGCGTCCAGCATAGCAGGTGAGAAAGACCTGAAACCCGGGGGTGGGGGGGGGGGCACATAATGAAAAAACAGATGCATATATTTGGCAAGTGGGGAGTCAGGGGGCCCTCCTGCTCTCCATGGCAGGAAGACAAGATGGCTCCTTTCAGCCCTCACTTTTATTGGCACAAGTCACATGAGATCAATAGGATAAAGCTATACTGGGGAGTTTGATCAGCACACCATCAAGAGGAAGTAAAATTAAGGCTCTGCTGTTAATCAGGAACATCTTGCTTGGTTTCCATGAGGACGGACACAGGGGCAACCAGTGAAGCTGAGCAGAGAGCACGGCCAGCTCCACATATGTCCATCGGGCATGCTTACTAGGACAATCTCAGGGGCGCAGTTTGCCGCACCCTCCTGCCATGGGGCAGGTTCTGATCTCTGCCCTGCCAGGCTGCAACAAAGATGTAATAAAGGTTAGATAATTTCTCAAAATTTTCTCTAGCTACAAAAGTGATAATCCCTGGGGATCTCTGGAAATGTTCCCTAGTTGATTCACTTTTTTATTCTAGTCATATCAAATCTTTCTCCTTTCATAGATTTCCCAAACTTTGAATGATTCCTTTTTATAGGAAGTGCTCCAATGTCTGCATCTCGATTCAGATTTCCTTATAGCTCTTATTATTCTCTCACTGTCTATTTTTCTTAAGTAAAAACTTCAGATGGTTTCTTCCTAGGTCAAGAGATAGCACTGTGGTGGAGTGCTTAAAATTTACCTGCTTTTGGAGTTGATTTAGGATGATAAAAGGCAACTTGTATCAGAGAAGATGATAGTCTGGCTAAGAAAGTCTGGCATTTTTCTTTCCTGGAAGAAAGAAAAATATTAATGATAAATCTAATTCTTAAAAAGTTTGAGTAACAGTCCATAACCAACACGTGACCTTATTTAAATAGCAATTCCTCAAAATATTATTGTCTAGATGGGAAAATCCTCAGCTGTGGGACTCTGTTTCCATCAGAGATCGCATTCCATATGTTATTTGTCTTTTCTTTCAAGTGATGCTGAATCAAACCTCAGTCACTGAATTTCTCCTCCTGGGAGTGACAGACATCCAAGTACTGCAGCCTGTTCTCTTCGTGATTTTCCTTGCAACTTACATTGTCAATGTGGCTGGGAATGCAGCCATCCTGATGGTTGTCATCTCTGATCCAAGACTCCATTCTCCTATGTATTTTTTTCTGGGAAACCTGTCATGTCTAGATATCTGCTACTCCACGGTGACTCTGCCAAAGATGCTGGAGAACTTCCTCTCTATACACAAAGCAATTTCTTTCTTGGGATGCATAAGCCAGCTTCATTTCTTCCACTTCCTAGGCAGCACAGAGGTCATGTTGCTGGCCGTGATGGGTTTTGACCGCTTTGTGGCTATCTGCAAACCACTTCATTACACTGTTATCATGAATCATCAGGTCTGTACCCAGATGGCTGTCACTGTCTGGATCATTGGTTTTTTCCATGCCCTACTGCACTCAGTAATGACATCTCGTTTAAACTTCTGTGGTTCCAACCACATCCATCATTTCTTCTGTGATGTTAAGCCATTGCTGGAGTTGGCCTGTGGGAACACTGACCTCAATGAGTGGCTACTTCATACTGTCACAGAGACCATTGCCATGGGCTCATTCTTTCTAATTCTTCTCTCCTATTTCTATATTATTATCTATCTTTTCTTCAAGACTCATTCTTGCAGAATGCTTCGTAAAACACTGTCTACTTGTGCCTCCCACTTCATGTTGGTTGTTCTTTTATTTGGCCCTGTTTTTTTCATTTACATTCGTCCTGCCTCGGGTAGCTCCATGGACCATGACCGGACTGTTGCCATTATGTACAGTGTGGTCACTCCTGTGCTAAATCCACTGATCTATACTCTGAGGAACAAGGAAGTAAAGGGGGCCTTGAAGAGGGTGATCAGAAGAAGGCCCTAACTTGAGGAAGTCTAGAGAACTCTTAGAGGTATAAATAAACAAGCAATGAGACAGCTGAGATGTTAAATGATACTGCTACTCAAAATCTCTTGCCATATATATTACTTTGCCAGCAAAGGTCCGTCTAGTCAAAGCTATGGTTTTTGCAGTAGTCAAAAATGGATGTGAGTGGTGGACCATAAAGAAAGCTGAGCACTGAAGAACTGATGCTTTTGAACTGTGGTGTTGGAGAAGACTCTTGAGGGCCCTTGGACTGCAAGGACATCAAACTAGTCAATCCTAAAGGAATATTCATTGAATATTTATTGTAAGGACCAATGCTGAAGCTGAAACTCCAATACTTTGGCCACTTGATGCGAAGAACTGTTGGAAAAGACCTTGATGCTGGGAAAGATTGAAGGCAGGAGGAGAAGGGGATGACAGAGAATGAGATGGTTGGATGGCATCACTGACTCGATGGACATGAGTTTGAGCAAGCCTTAGGAGTTGGTGATGGACAGGGAAGCCTGTCATATTGCAGTCCATAGGGTCACAAAGAGTTGGATACTACTGAGCTACTGAACTGAACTGATACATGCATATAACAGAGGGAATAATATAAAGGAAAAATAACTGGGAAACTCTAGCCTAGGGCTCAACAATACATTCTTAGGTAATAGAAAGGAAATCTGAGCAAATGGCATACTAGCCATGGAAGTCTAATGCTGAATTTGTTTTTGAGATGTTAGTTGATAAAATTTATTTGTTATATATTGTAATAAGCTCTTCTCTGAATTTAGTTATAGAAATATGTCTCTATTGCCCATGTAGTGTGCAGATAGGTTGTTTTAAAGCCTATCTGTGTGATCCCTCCATATTGCACATTTTAATGTGAGATGTAAAATTATGACACTTTCAGATTTTGAAGATTTTAATTTAGGAGCATAATAACTCAGTTAGAAGAGTAAATGTTAATTCACATGATTGATCGGGAATTTTTAAGAGGTAGTCATGATTTCTTGTTATCCAAGCAAAGAAGCAAAATAGTAATTAAAGAAAATGACATTGTAATCATGAATTACAATGAAACTGAAATTCCAATACTTTGGCCACCTGATGCCAAGAGCTGACTCATTTGAAAAGTCCCTGATGCTGGGAAAGATTGAAGGTGGGAGGAGAAGGGGATGACAGAGGATGAGATGGTTGGATGGCATCACTGACTCAATGGACATCAGTTTGGGTAAATTCCAGGAGTTGGTGATGGATAGGGAGGCCTGGCATGCTGCAGTCCATGGATTTGCAAAGAGTTGGACAGGACAGAGTGACTGAACTGAAATGAATCATGAATTAACAGAAAACAAACAATGGTTCATCTAAGGAGTTTGGGAACCGCTCTTTTCAGAGATTTTGGGGAGTCATTGGCCAAACTCTCAAGGATTACTGTGAAATGTTATTTAAAATGGAGGCAGGTTGAAAAAGCATCTCAAGAATATCTTTTCCTTATTTGTGGCTTATTTTTTCACTCAACTTCTTGTCATGGAAAATGTTGATTTATAGAATTTCCCCCTTTTTTGTTTTGTTTTCCTACTCTATTTCAAGAAACTGAAATGCAATGTAATATGATGTAATACAAGAGAAATAGTAAGAATAAATAAAATGAGTTTTCTTTCCCTTGTACTCATGTTCAGTCACAACTCTTTGCTACTCCATGGACTGAAGGCCACCAGGCTCCTCTGTCCATGGGATTTTCCAGGCGAGAACACTGGAGTGGATTTCCATTCCTCCTCCTTCTTCCCCTTACTTGGCAACTTTATACTAAGTAAAAGCAATGAGGCCATAATTTCTGAGATGTTCCTGCAGCTAATAGTAAAGACGCAGTATGTTTCCTGGTGTCTCAGTATCTAGGAGTGGCTGTTGGACCAAGGATAGGGTATCAGCATTTATAACTCTTCAGATACACACATGGGGCCTCCCAGGTGGTTTAGTGGGTAAACACCCTGCCTGCAATGCAGGAGATACCAGAGACGTGGGTTCAATTCCTGGGTCAGGAAGATGCCCCCAGAGGAGGCCACGGCAACCCACTCCAGAATTGTTGCCTGGAGAATCCCATGGACAGAGGAGCTTGGCAGGCTCTAGTCCATAGGTTGCAAAAAGTCATACATGACTGAAATGACTGAGCATAGACATACACATAGGTAAGAACTATGAAAGTTAATTTGAACTGTTGGATTGACCATTCAAAGCTCCTGCTTTTACTTTTGCATACCCAAATAACTTGGTTCTGATCTCATGCTTGTACTACTTCTATCTTCCTGCTCAGTCTTCTTTAACCCATCAATTCAGGTCTTTAGATGAGAGAAGGCATTTGTGGATAAGGTATATTCCAACGTGAACTATCTCAGACTAGCTTTACAGTCAGTTGTAATTTGTTCTATAATCCAATCTGAATGGATGTTATGAACTACAGAAGAATAATAGAGCTCTGATTTTACATTGCTGCATAAAACATGAGGAACTAAAGAGCCTTTTGAAGAAAGTGAAAGAAGAGAGTGAAAAAGTTGGCTCAAAACTCAACATTCAAAAAACTAAGATCATGGCATCTAGTCCCCTCACTGCATGGCAAATAGATGGGGAAACAATGGAAACCGTGACACACTTTACTTTGGGGAACTCCAAAATCACTGCAGATGGTGACTGCACCCATGAAGTTAAAAGACCTTTGCTCCTTGGAAGATCAGCTATGACCAACCTAGATAGCATATGAAAAAGCAGAGACATTATTCTACCAACAAAGGTCTGTCTAGTCAAAGCTATGGTTTTTCCAGTAGTCATGTATGGATGTGAGAGTTGGACCATAAAGAAAGCTGAGTGCCAAAGAATTGATACTTTTGAACTGTGGTATTGGAGAAGACTCTTGAGAGTCCCTTGGACTGCAAGGAGATCCAACCAGTCAGTCCTAAAGGAAATCAGTCCTGAATATTCACTGAAAGGACTGATGCTAAAGCTGAAGCTCCAATACTTTGGCCACCTGATACAAAGAACTGACTCATTGGAAAAGACCCTGATGCTGGGAAAGATTGAAGGCAGGAGGAGAAGGGGCTAACAGAGGATGAGATGGTTGGATGACATCACTGATTCAATGGATATGAGTTTGAGTAGGCTCTGGGAGTTGGTGATGGACGGGGAAGCCTGGCATGTTGCAGTCCATGGGATAGCAAAGATTCAGACATGACCTAGCAACTGAACTGACTGATAACACAATAGTACTTAAAATTTTACTGATTTAAAACCACTTTTTTCATTAAATTGCATTATTCCATGGGCCAGAAAACAGTAAGATTTGACTCTGCTAAAGAAAGTCTGGGTCCTCTTGGTTAAGTTAACTTGAACAGTTGTTCATGGAATAACTAGGACCTGATAAAATGTTTCCCTGTGTTTCTCTCTCCAGTTTCTCTTTGTAACAGTTGGACATAGAATGGCTGGGAACTGATAAAATCTTCCCCTTTTTTTTCTCTCCTCCTCCACTTTCTCCTTGTGACTACCCTGTACTTCCTCAGCAGGGATAATGCAGGGACTCAGAGGGCCAACAGACTAAGGCAAAAGCTGTTAGTCATTGAGAGAAAAACCCCATAACCAGAATTAACATCATTTCTATCATATTCTAATAGTTTAAGAAGTTACATTTTTCTTCATATTTCTTCATGGAGAGAGAAAATAAATCCTACCTTTCAAGGGAAAGAGTGTCAAAGAATTGTGGCCATCAGTCCCATCTCTAACTGTTGCAGAAACCAGTACTCGAGAAACCAAGCACCACACTCGGAGAGTTGGAGAACTCAGGTTTATTTCACTGGTGGGCCCAGAGGAGCTAACTCTCCAAGCTCTGAGCCCCAAACAAAGCAGTTACAGAGATTTTTATACACGACAGGCGTGATTAAGTGGGTTTGTGGATTTGCAGGGGCTAAAGCAATTGCAAAGAGCAGGACAAGGGTGAGTGAGATAAACTCCTGTTCCTAGTATTGTGAGTCCCACTTTCTGAGACCTATGTGATCTAGACTTTGCAAGGAGCAAGCTGGGTTACAGAGGCAGAAGGAGAAGAAAGTTATATAAATTTTAACTTTTCCTCTTCATAACTACAAATAGCTTTCATAGTCCTCATGTACAAAGTACACTTACTCCCTCTCCTAGTTCTAAAATGTATAACATTACAACATCAGTTCAAAGTCTTTCCATCAAATCAGGGTACAAATGGGGCTTCTTGTGTAGATTCTTCAAGTATGATTTCTTGTAGTCTGAAGAACTTAGAATAAAGAGTCAAATTATCTGCCCATCACAAACTCAACAGATAATGATACAATAGATATAGAATGACCAAAACAGAAAACTTTTATTGTAAAAGGGGAAAATGGGAGGCACATAACAGCAACAGGACATCCCTGGGGGCTCAGATGGTAAAGCGTCTGCCTACATGCGGGAGACCTGGGTTCAATCCTTGGGTCGGGAAAATTCCCTGGAGAAGGAAATGGCAACCCACTCCAGTACTTTTGCCTAGAAAATCCCATGGATGGAGGAGCTTGCTGCAGGCTACTGTCCATGGGGTCACAAAGACTCGGGCATGACTGAGCGACTTCACTTTAACAGCAACATAGTAGTAGTAAACTCCAAGCGGGGGCATTTTTCTAAATTTGCCCCTAAAGCCCAATATGATGAAATTGAAAATGATGACACCAATGAAATTATTTTTAAAAATATTTTATGGCCTTACAATTATTATTAAGATATACTGAATTAGACAAATGCCATATTCACAAAGCTCTTTGATACAAGCTTTTCTCTGAGTTGGGCTGAGGGTCAGGGTACTTTGGAACAATATTGTTAAGATTTCTAGAAACATTTTTGTCTGGTTGAAAGTCTATAAGTCATGTCCTTAAGATTCTTAGAGATTTTCTTATCTAGCATAGAGCATCTAGGAGACCTGACCTTAAGTCTTTTAGAATCTAATCTAGGTTTCCTCTTTATTTTACTGAGGTCCCAACAAAGGATCTTACAGCCACATCCTTGAGATCTCTAACCAAAGACCACATTTTCCTCCCAGCACCTAAGAATTTGATCTTTGCCTCGACATCATTTTTACTTTGATAACCTTCTACCATGTAAAGTATCTACGACTTACATACAGTTAAACTTTTGAGTCTAAACTGTCCTGGCTTCTTTAATTTTCCTCTAAATTCTGCTTGAAAGCTGAATGGTTTGGTTTTTAGCTCATCTCATTCCTTATGTATTTTATAATAGTCAACTGAAAGAAATTGCTTGGAACTTTCACAATTCTTCCTGGTAGTCTCCTCAGTAAGATATATGGGCTCAGGGTGACGTCAGCATCATGGCTGTATGGCTCCCTTTGCCGCTCCCCTTCCATCTAAAACCAGTAAAACATCCATAACTCAACAAAGTTGCCTCTGCCAAATATCCCACGATGGCAGAGAATTCCACATATCTGTTCATATAAGTGTTTGGGCTAGAACATATAGAAAAGGCACAACCAGGAGCAGAGGAGGGGCGGGGATTATAATTCCCAGCCTGCAGGGAGAGCAGCTGAACCTACGGTCCCAGAAAACAGAGTATCTTCAGGGGAGACAGCACATGACTCCAGCCTCCGAGCCTCAGCAGTCCCCATGGCCACAGGCAACCAAGTGGCAGAGACAGTGAGGCCTGGGACCCCATCCCGCTAGTTGTGGAGACACTCCAACTCCAGGCAGCTTCCACCCACAGCAGCAATGCCCATGAACCCAACAACCCCGGGCAATATGGGGACCCTCCCAACCCTGGCTCTCCAGCCACCTCCACCCTTTTCCGGTGGTGGCTGGAGCCTGCAACACAGGAGGCCCTGGGTGCAGTGGATGTGCCAGCCATTCCAATGCCCTAGGTGGCAATGCCAGTAACACCAGATGGGCAAGGCGCTAACAACCCCGGAGGCACAAGCAGTGACAACAGGAGTACTGGATGACACCTTGACAGAGGTGCTAGGGGGAGCAAAGTGCCAATTCTCAAGTGTAACCAGAGGTAGCTCGGGTAAGGGAAACCAAAAACTTATGCAGCAGTGCTACCACTAGGAACCAAAGACAAGACCTCTCCTTTCCAACTTTTGAGTCCACATAATCAAATAAAAAATAAAAAGTTTTACCTACAGAAGAAAGTGAAAGTTGCGCAGTCGTGTATGCAGTAGTGCCACCTACAAGGAACCAAAGGAAAGCCCTCTAATTTCTAACTTGTTGAATCTTCAGAATCAAGTTTAAAAATAAAAAGTCTTACCTACAGAAGAAAGTGAGGTTGCACAGTTGTGTCAGAATCTTTAAAATTGCACAGTCATGCCCAAGTCTTAGCGACTCCCATGGACTATACAGTCGATGGAATTCTCTAGGTTAGAATACTGAAATGGGTAGCCTTTTCCTTCTCCAGGGGATCTTCCCAAGCCAGGGATCAAACCCAGGTCTCACACTTTGCAGGAGGATTCTTTACCAGCTGAGCCACAAAGGAAGTCCAAGAACACTGGAGTGGGTAGCCTATCCCTTCTCCAGAGGATCTTCCCGACCCAGGAATCAACCCAGGGTCTCCTGCTTTGCACGCAGATTCTTTACCTACTGAGCTATCAGGGAAGCCCACCTATAGAAGAAAGGTGTTTGCAACTACAAATGCACTAAAAGGAACAACTCATCAAACACCGTTATGGACCACTGTAACGTATTATCACAAAAGAAAATGACAGTTCTCCAGAAATCAGACTTAAAATGTAATGTCCTCTAACAGATAAAGAATTTTAAATAGCTGCCATAAAAAAACAAAACAAAAAAAAAAACTGCAGCCAAAGTCACATGCAGTGAAGAACTTTAGAAATATCCTTTTAATATATGAAAGAAAAATAAAGGTTTCCACTACTGCATCCCTGCTGCTGTAATAGATCTCAGCCAATGTAATTAAATAATAAAATGAATAGGAAATAAAAGAAGAGGAAGGGAAGAGACAAAAATCTTTTTTTTTAATTTATTTATTTTAATTAGAGGATAATTACTGTACAATATTGTATTGGTTTTGCCATACATCAACATGAATCCGCCATGGGTGTACACATGTTCCCAATCCTGAATCCTGCTTCCACCTCCCTCCCCATACCATCCCTCTGGGTCATCCCAGTGCACCAGCCCCAAGCTTCCTGTATCCTGCATCGAACCTGGACTGGCGATTCACTTCTTATATAATATTATACATCTTAAATAATGCAGAGTATATTATTTTTGACATTATAAAAACTGTAAAATTATCCAAAATGAGTTGAAAACTTCCATTCACACAAAAACCTGTGCATGGATGTTCATGCTGCTGCTGCTGCTAAGTCACTTCAGTCGTGTCCAACTCTGTGCGACCCCATAGACGGCAGCCCACCAGGCTCCCCCATCCCTGGGATTCTCCAGGCAAGAACGCTGGAGTGGGTTGCCATTTCCTTCTCCAATGCATGAAAGTGAAAAGTGAAAGGGAAGTCGCTCAGTCATGTCCGACTCTTCCCGACCCCATGGACTGCAGCCTACCAGGCTCCTCCGTATGGATGTTCATAGCAGCTTTATTTATAACTGCTGAATTTAGAAGTAAACAAGATGTCCTTCAACAGGTGAATAGACACTGGTGCATCCATACACATGCCTGCATGCTCAGTCTCAGTTGTGTCCAACTCTTTGTGACCCCATGGACTGTAGCCCACCAGGCTCCTCTGTCCTTGGAATTTTCCAGGCAAGGATACTGGAACAGGTTGCCATTTCCTCTTCCAGGGGATCGTCCCAACCCAGAGACTGAATCCACACGTCTTGCCTCTCTTGCACTGGCAGGCAGATTCTTTACTAACTGTGCCACCTGGGAAGCCATATCCATACAAAGGATAGGTAAAAAGAAAAAAAAAAGCACAGCTATCAAGCCACAAAAAGACATGAAGGCATCTTAAAGGCATATTAATAAGTGAAAGAAGATTCCAAGTACATGGCATTCTGGAAAAGGCAAAACTGAAGACAATAAAAAGATCAGTGGTCGCCAGGAGTCTGGGGAGGGAAAGATAAAGAGATTTAACTTGGGATTTTTAGGGCAGGAAAACCATTCTGTGTGACACTGTAACTGTGGATACCTGACATTATGCATTCGTCCAAACCCATAGAATGTACAACACAAAAAATGAAACACGATGTAAACGGTGGGCTAGAGAAGGAAATGGCAACCCACTCCAGTGTACTTGTCTGGGAAATTCTATGGACAAAGAAGCCTGGCAGGCTACAGTCCATGGGGTCACAAGAGTCAGACACGACTTCACGAATAAACCACTACCACCACACGGGCTTAATCAGGAATGATGAGCCGGTGTTGATTCATTGATTGTAACAAAGGTATTACTCTGGTAGAGATGTTGGTAGTGAGGAGGCTGTGTGAGAAACGAGGAGGGGTTATGTAGGAACTATGTATTTTCTGCTCAATTCTTCTGTGAAACTAAAAGTGCTCTGACAGTCTCTTAATTTAAAACAGCAACAATAAAATCGATGTAAATAAGAAGCAAATTTAAAATGAATTTGAAGCTTAAGTAATGCTGCCTAATACAAAACCAACATATACAAATCAAATATTCAGCTACAGCAATAATGATTATATAGAAAAGTTAGTAGGATATGAAATACAACTAAAAATAGAAATGAACTCACTTTTTAAAAATGAACAAAACTTACAAAAAAATTTTCTATCCAAAGATTTTAAATTAAAACTGAATAAAAGTAGCAATATATCACATTTAAATATGAGATAATTAAATACTATAACAGATCATTTGTACAAAAAAAAAAAATGAATCCAATAGACTTTAAAGAAAATTCCACAATCAGTTCAAAGGGAATAATGAAGGAGACCACACAATTAATGAATAATGTTCCCACCTAGACCACTCACTCTGGAGTCTGAGCAGGTCAGTTCACTTCAGTTCAGTTCAGTCGCTCAGTCATGTCAAACTCTTTGCTAACCCCATGGACTGCAAAATGCCAGGCCTCCCTGTCCATCACCAACCCCTGGAGTTTACTTTACTGCCTGGACTTCCCTGGTGGCTCAGAGGGTAAAGCGTCCGTCTACAATAAGGGAGACCCAGGTTCAATCCCTGGGTCGGGAAGATCCCACTCCAGTACTTACGCCTGGAGAATTCCGTGGAGGGAGGAGCCTGGTAGGCTACAGTCCGTCGGGTCGTGAGTGACTTCACTTTCACTTTACTGCCTACAATTTTATTGCCATATCTCTAGATATTCTCAAAAGTAGATATGTAATCTCTAAACATTTACAGTGCAGTGAAATAAATCATTTACTACAGAAAGTTTCATTGCTATTTTTTTAATGTTAGGAAACAGTTTTTTCTCCAAATGAATTTTTGATACGATTTTGTTTTGTGTAGAGAACCAAAAATAATATCTGGCATGACAATTATATCTTAAGCAGGAGTCACAGAGTTTAACAATTTACAAAATATACTTGGCTATTAAGGAAAATTAATAATAATTATTAATTTCCCTGATGCTGGGAAAGATTGAAGGTGGGAGGAGAAGGGGATGACAGAGGATGAGATAGTTGGATGGCATCACTAACTCAATGGACATGAGTTTGAGTAAACTTTGGGAGCTGGTGATGGACAGGGAGGCCTGGCATGCTGCAGTCCATGGGGTCACAAAGAGTTGGATACGACTGAGTAACTGAACTGGACTGATTAAGGAAAATTACTCTGAATCCCTTGAAGCCAGTCTTTCATAAAGATGTAATAAAAGTTAGATAATTTCTCAAATATTTATCTAGTTATAAAGCCTAGAATCCCACAGGATCCCTAGAAATGTCCCCTAATTCACTTTTCTATTTTAGTCACTTAAAATCTTTTGTCTCTCCTCTCAGGGATTTTCCAAACTTCAAATGATTTCCTTTCTATAGGGAGCACTTTAGTGTTTGCATCTCTATTCAGATTCTTATAGCTCTTATTATCCTTTCATTGTCTTTTTTTCTGAAGTGAAACCCTTCAGGTGGTTTCCTACTAAGTCAAGAGACAGCAGCGGGGAGTGCTTAAAAGTTTCCCCTCTGTTAGAGCAGACTTGGGATGACAAAAGGGAAGTTATATCAGAATGTAGAAGTTCACAGCCAGTAGGCTGGCAACATGCTCCGAATCTCTGGGTAAAGGAAAAAATAATGATAAACCTAATGAAGAAAACAAGTGGTTAGGAAACAGTCCATTACCAACATGTAACCTTAATATTTATGAAGTTAATGGTCCAAATATTATACAATTTCTGGTGCTGTAAATGGTTAAAATAACAATGCTCTCCCTCAGAATATGGTGTCTAGGTAGGAAAATCCTCAGCAGGAGGCCTTTGGTTCTGATGAAAGTGAAAGTGGCTCAGTCATGTCCGGCTCTTTGAATTCTCCTGGCCAGAATACTGGAGTGGGTAGCTGTTCTCTTCTCCAGGGAATCTTCCCAACCCAGGGATCAAACCCAGGTCTCCCGCATTGCAGGTGGATTCTTTACAGGCTGAGCCACCAGGGAAGCCCACAGGAGATAGCATTTCATTATTGTTTTGTCTTTTAGGTGATGCTGAATCAAACTTCCATCACTGAATTCTTCCTCCTGGGAGTGACAGACATCCAAGTACTGCAGCCGGTTCTCTTCGTGGTTTTCCTTACAATTTACTTTCTCAATTTGGCTGGAAATGGAGCCATCCTGATAGTTGTCATCTCTGATCCAAGACTTCATTCTCCTATGTATTTTTTCCTGGGCAACCTGTCATGTCTAGATATCTGCTACTCCACGGTGACTCTGCCAAAGATGCTGGAGAACTTCCTCTCTACGCACAAAGCAATTTCTTTCTTGGGATGCATAAGCCAGCTTCATTTCTTCCACTTTCTGGGTAGTACAGAGGCCATGCTGGTGCCCGTGATGGCCTTTGACCGCTTTGTGGCTATCTGCAAACCACTTCGTTACACTCTTATCATGAGTCATCAGGTCTGTATCCAGATGGCTGTCACTATCTGGATCACTGGTTTTTTCCATGCCCTGCTGCACTCAGTAATAACATCTCACTTAAACTTCTGCGGTTCCAACCACATCCATCACTTCTTCTGTGATGTTAAGCCATTGCTCAAGCTGGCCTGTGGGAACACTGAGCTCAACCAGTGGCTGCTCAATAATGTCACAGGGACTTTTGCCATGGGCTCATTCTTTCTAACCCTTCTCTCCTATTTCTACATTATTATTTATCTGTTCTTCAAGACCCATTCTTGTAGCATGCTCCATAAAGCACTGTCCACGTGCGCCTCTCACTTCATGGTAGTTGTTCTTTTATTTGGTCCTGTTTTTTTTCATTTATATCCATCCTGCCTCGGGTAGCTCCATGGACCAGGAACGGATCATTGCCATTATGTACAGTGTGGTCACTCCTGTACTAAATCCACTGATCTATACTTTGAGGAACAAGGAAGTGAAGGAGGCATTGAGGAGGGTGATCAGAAGGAAACTCTGACTTGAAGAAGTCTATGATATCTTCTGAAGCATAAACAAGCAATGAGACAGTTGAAATGTGAAATATATTGCTTCTCAAATTGTTTATCAAATACATAAATACATATATATAGATAGATATAAATACATATATATGTGTGTACATGCTAAATCACTTCTGTCAGGTCTGACTCTGTGACCCTTTGGACTGTAGCCCTCCAGGCTCCTCTGTCCATGGGATTTTCCAGGCAAGAATACTGGAGTGGATTGCCATTTCCTCCTCCAGGGGATCTTCCAGACCCACAAACTTCCAGACCCACGTCTCTTACACCTCTTGCATTGCCAGGGGGGTTCTTTACCACCAGCGCCACCTGGGAAGCCCATCTATACATGTGGACCTGGAAAAGGCTTGTCTAGTGTTCAATAATGCATTCTTAGGTAATAGAAATGAAATGTGAACAAATGAAACATCAGCCATGGAAGTCTAATGCTGAATTTGTTTTTGAGATACCAGTGATAAAGTAGATTTGCTATATATCTCAACAAACTCTTCTCTGGATTTAGTTACAAAAATTTGCCTCTGTTGCCCATGTAACATGTACAGTTTTTAAGCCTGTCTAAATGACTCCTCTAGGTTAGCACATTTTAATGTGAGAAGTAAAATTATTATGCTTTCAGATTTTGAGAATTTTAATTGAGGACATAATTACTCAGAAAATTAAATGTTAACTCACCATTTAACATACGATAAGGGGAATTTTTTAAGAGGTACATCATGATTTCTTGTTATCCAAGCAGAAAGGCAAAATAATAAATAAAATTATACTGTAATCATGATTGAACAGAAAACAACCAGTAAATTAACTTCAAATAATTTCAATATTTTTAGAACTCAATGGTCAAATTCTCAATTACTATGAAGTGTTATTAAAAATGGAGGCAACTTGAAAAGACATCTCAAGAATATCTTCTATCTTATTTGTGGTTTATTTATTTTTCTCAACTTCTGGTCATGGAAAATGTTGATTTACAGAATTTTTTCTAATCTTTTGTTTTTCTTTTACATTCTACCCTTATTTCAACAAACTGTAAAGCAGTGTGACATGATGTAATATAAGAGAAATATTAAGAATAAATAAATTAGTATATTCTTTCACTTCTCTGTTCTTAGTCTTATACTTAGTGGCTTTAACTGGTAACATTTTCATTATCACTGCAACTTCCATGGATGGCAGTCTCTGTTTATCTGTATATTTCTTCCTGAAACATCTCTCCTTCTTGGACCTATGTTATATTTCTGTGACTGGACCAAGGTTCATCTGCAACTTGACTCTGCACAGTAGCAATATTCCCCTCTGGGAATGCATTTGCAGTGTTGTGCTTTCACTCTTTGTGGCTCTGCTGAGATGGCCGTGCTCACAGTGATGCCTTATGATTGCTGTGTGGCCGTCTGTCTGCCTTCCTCTGCGCTCTGAAAGCATCATGAACGTCAACATCTGTACTCAAGAAATCTTGGCCATTTGGATCAGTGGGGTCATCTCTGAAGTTATGCATACATCTGCTACTTTCTCCATCACTTCTATGGTGCCAATATCATTTACAAACTCTTCTGCAATATCTCCCAGCTCCTAAAACTCACTTGTTCCAATGAGTATGTCAATGAGCTTGGGGTTACTGGCTTCCTGTCCTTGATGGCATTTCTTTGCTTCATTTCCATTTGATTCACCCAATCACACACACACACACACACACACACACACACATATTCTCTACTGTGTGGAGGATCCCATCTGCTGAGGGCAGAGCAAAGGCCTTTTCCACCTGCCCCCTCCACCAGCTATCATCATATTGTTTGTCTCTATTGGTGTCCTTTGAGTTTCTAAAGCCACATACTGACTCTCCAACTGCATTAGACTTTACTTGAAAGTGAAAATCTCTCAGTCATGTCTGACTCTTTGTGACCCCATGGACTAATGCAGTCATTGGAGTTCTCTAGGCCCGAAAACTGGAGTGGATAGCCTTTCCCTTCTCCAAGGGATCTTCCCAATCCAAGGATCGAACTCAGATCTCCCACATTGCAGGCAGATTCTTTACCAGCTGAGCCACAAGGGAAGCCCAAGAATACTGGAGCGAGTAGCCTATCCCTTCTCCAGCAGATCTTTCTGACTCAGGAATTGAACCATTCTCCTTCATTGCAGGCAAATTCTTTACCAACTGAGCTATGAGGGAAGCTTACTATTTCTATATTGTTTTTTATAATATTTTGCTTCCGACACTTAATCTGATGCTCTAAAGCCTGAAAAACAAAGCCATAAAGGCAGCTCTAATAAAGTTTTCAAGAAAAGAAAAGCCTACCTCTTTTATGAGTCACATCTATTCATTCCTCACTGAGAAACAAATCAAAATATATTGGAAAAATATGGCAGAGTCATTCAAGAACTTAAAGCTCAAGCATAGCTCATTATAAGGAAAATCATACCAATGGAGTGTCTCTGAGCAATAATAACATATACATGCTGCTGCTGCTGCTGCTTACATAGAGTTATCTAAACACTATTCTTGTAAATGGAGTAGATTTAAATCTCACTATACAATGCCAAGTATGGTGAAAATATAAATTTTTTTAACTGTGAAGACTCCAACTTAATTATCCTTTCTGACTCATTTCTTTTTTTTTTTTTCCTCTTTTGGTTTTCCTGTTTAATGTTTTATTTTCACTTTGACTCATACTTTATCTCAGGTTATTATTATCTCCTGTGCTTTCTTTGCTTGGTACACATCTGTCTTTTCCTTCACTTTTAATTTTTCCAGGTCCCTTTGCTTTAGTCAAACTCTTTTTTTTTTTCCCTCATTTATTAAGCTTCAGGTCATGTTTATATCCTCTGAGTTTTCATAATGCCAGTGATGTTTCTCTGTTTAAAGTATTTGTTGAATACTTCCAACATGCACAGCACTGAACTAAGCATCATAGGGAATATCTGCATGAGCGAGATTAAGCTATTGTTCTGTACAATATTACAGTTTGGTGGGGCAGGCATAACTACACATAAAAATTGAGCAATAACATATACAATCATGATTTTAAAATTTATTGATATAGCCTTGAGCTCTTGTTTCATCGTACTCAAACTCTTATTAAATAATGTATAGACAGACTTTTGTTCTGTTTCAGCTCAAGGGTCCCTCTTCAGTAATAAGGTAATTCCTTCAAAATTTCTGTACCACATTTTGTCTACTTTTTATTCCATTGTTTACTGTGCTTCTAATCTCTTATTTTCTTATTGTTGTCTTCATCATATGTCATTCATCTTTGTCATATGTTCTTTTTCTTTGAGGACAGTGATTGTAAGGGCATCTGTACATTGCTTTCTGGCTCATTTCTGTCAAAGAAAAGAACAACTCTTTCTTTTTTCTGAGTTACAATCAAGTTTGGAATATTATATAGTACGTAAGCACATAAGAGAACCACCTGGCCCTCAGTGTTTTCTGTCTGTTTAAGGGTCCACCTAATGTTCTATTAATCTTACAGGGCTTCAATGGGCAGCACACACGGTCACCAGGGACAAGTCTGGTTATGTCATTTGTGTTGCATCCTTGTCTTTCATGTGAGTGACAAGTTGAAAAAATACAAACAATACATGACTCATAAAATGTTTATAGGAATTAATACAAACACAATTAAACTAATATGTTTTTAAAAGGCACATTTGAGAAATAAACAAAAAAAATCATGTCAGTATAATATACAGTGACCAAAATGTAAAAGAATGGATGATATAAGCAGCAGATAAAATGCAAGAAAGGGCAGAAGAAGCTAGCTGACAGATCCAAGTATTTCTCACAGAATGAGAAAAAAAAATTTTTTTAAGCATGAAAAAGAGCTTAGTTTTCATAAAAGATACAAAAAAATATTCAATATCTGTCCACTAATGGTTCCAGAAAGATCTACTTTCCATGCAATTGAGGGAATGTGTGACAGGGAATATTCAGAGAAATAACTTTAAAGGCTTTTTCCCCAGAATTCATAGAAATGTAGATCATCAGGTTTGAGATGCACAACAAAAATTGGCAAGGATAAGTAAAATGAATATAAATGTAGTTATATCATTCTGAACCTATAAAATAATGAAAACAGAAATTTAAAAAATCTTAAAGCAGAAAAACTGTTTTAAAAATACCAATGTTATATCCTAGAAGCTTTATTATTTTACCTTTTCTATTTAGTTCCATAATCCATTGGAAAACAATTTTTGTGATGGCATAAGGTGGATGTCATTGTTCGCTTTACTCATTGATATCCAATTCACTACAATAATTAATTGGAAACAAACTTTTCCCCCCAAAGAATTGCAGTTGGTGCCTTTGTAAAAAGTTGAGCAATTGTATATGTGTGGGAATCTCTCGTCTGTTCAATTGATTTATGTATTTATGCTTATTCTATTAAGCTCTATTATTTATTGCAGCTATACAGTTTTTATAATAAGTCTGTAAGTTTTCCTACTCTGCTCCTTCAGATCTTATGGTCTACTCCAAGTCTTTTGCTTATCCATATGTTTTAGAAACAAGCTTTTAATTAAAAAAAAGATGTTGACTGAAGTACATTGAATCCATAGATCAAACTGAACAATCTTCTTTAAAAGTTTGCATCTTCCAATTTATATAAACAGGGTAATTTATGAACAGGGTATTTTTCTACACTTCTTTAGGTTTTTAAAAATCATGTCAGAAATGATGTATAATTTTGAACATAGTAGTTTCAGACATCTTTTATTTATCTCTATGTATTTGATGATATTTTACGTTGTAATTTTAAAAATTTAATTATCTAATTTGGGGGATCAATATATAGAAATCCAGTAGATTTTTGTACATTAACCTTATATTCATTGATCTTCCCTATAAACATATACTTTCTAATAAATCTTTATAGATTCTTTTAAATTTCTATTATACATTGTTATCTGTGAATAAAGAGCTTTATTTCTTAATGTCCAAAATTTAAAACTTTCATTTCTTTTCCTTGCTATTGGGCTGGCTAGGGTCAGATTAGGATCTAATTATGGTTCAGTTATTCCTAACAATGTAATCATGAGCAAATGGCTTATTTTTTCTGAAACTTTTGTTTTCTCTGTAACACATGAATGTGATACTTACCTTGAGAAACAATTGAAATGATGTTTGTGATGTGTTGCACAGATCTTTGCAAAGATCTACTATTTTGTCCCATAAATAGTAGATTCTAGTGGAAAAAATATAGTCAAATTCTAAATACTCTAATATTGTAATGGTGATTCAGTCACTTTAACACTAAAAGATAGAAGTATTTCAAATTACTATAGAAGAGTGATCTCACCAAGATAGCAACATAAATTGTTCCCAACTTTATTCCCTCTCGCAAAAAGAACAACTAACAAGTATTCATGGATAAGACATCACTGAGAAAATTACAGAATTGAGGCCAAAGCACCACAGAGACCAAGGCAAACTGCATTAGAAGGGTAAGTGAAATGGCTACCTGCTGACTGCACTGACTCTCCCCCAGGTCAGTGGAGAATCACCCTGAGAGCCTAGACTTGAGCAATCCTGAGAAAGAACAACAAATCTGGACATATTACCCTCCCTGATTTCAAATATTACAAACCTATAGTAGTCAAAGCAATATGATAGTGGCATAAAAATGGATGCATAGATCAATGAAACCAAAGAGAGTATCCAGAAATAAGGAATTAAGTTCTAGACAATTAGATGTGGAAAATTTTCTCCAGGAAAATAGCATGATCACCAAAACTAATGCAGCTCCAACAGTTGACCTTGAGGATAAAAATCATATGCTAAGGACAGAGAGAGCTTTACTCTATAATGACCCACCACATCCTCACCAGACTACCTACCTGGACTTAATTTACATTAGAGAAAAATGAACTTCTACTTGTTTATAACTCCATATTGATAGTCTTTAATGGCTGAATGTGACGCCTTTATGAACTCAAGAAATGATATACCACAAACCTTGTTATTAAAATGGTAAATATCAGACTAGAAACAAGGAAAAGTTAAGAGCTTGGGATGTTCTCATTTAGGCAGATTTAAAATTGAAATGCTTGTCAGATATCCAAAGGTAGATGACATACGCACAGTCTTACTATTTCGGTCTATCAATCTATTTATACAAAAGACAGAAAAAATATTGCTCAAAATATATATATATGCACATATATATATATAAATATTAAGGGTTATGAAATGCTGTGGTCATATGTTCACCTCTTCAAAATAATCTGACTTAAGGAAGCAGAGCAGTAACCAGAGAGAAACTGTGAGTTTTAGATAATCTTTCTGATTTTACTTCCAAGTTATTCTTAATAACAGACCTCTGTTAATTATTGACTTTATTCCTCAGCACCATTTAAACCCAACGTTTTCTATGGAAAATTCCTCAAGATTTGCCATTAATGAGTAACTCTGGGAACAGTCTCCAAGGACAAGAAAGATTCCTAATGCTAACCTACCTTTCCAATCCCAAGAGACATGAATATTGTTAATACTCACTTCCTGAGCTACATCTTTGCAGCTATGAACATCACCTCACCAATGTAGGCAAAGGATTCTGGGATCTCTGGACTATCCCACTTGCTTAATAAAAGCACTGGATAGAATATATATTCAAATGATAGAATACATAGATCAGTCAACTCATGGGTTGAAGATAATGAACGCCAGTAGGTAAGTGTGGAAGGTAGCATTTGACAAATAGAGAAACAGGCTCAGACTTCAGAGTGGAACATAGTAGATGCAAGTTCTGTGCTTGAAGTCTACATATGTACCTGTTTCTAAATCCATATGTAAATCAGTTGAGCTGTAAGAAATGTCTTAGACAGTAAAACCTCTAACAGACATTCATAAGGACATATCTAATAGAAAGTTAAATATACAAGTCTAGAGTTTAGAAAAGAAGATGGATTGGAAGATATAATTGAAAAGTTATCTAGTTATGACAGAAATAGACTCACAAACTTAGAGAACAAACTTACGGATGCTGGAGGGGAGGGATAGTTAGAGAGTTTGGGATGGATGTGTACACACTGCTGTATTTAAAATGGATAATTGACAAGGACCTACTGTATAGCACATAGAACTCTGCTCAATGTTATGTCGCAGCCTAGATGGGAGAGAAGTTTGGGGGAGAATGGATACATGTACATGTATGACCCTCTTCAGTCAGGCTATTGCTCTTAACATACCAATGAAATCACTCTCATCAATGTCAAAGTTCAATTTCAGTCCTTAAGTTACTTGATGTCTCAACAAGACTTATCCCAGCTGACTTCTCTTACTTCAAATACTCTTTTTTGCTGGCTTTCAGGACATCCTGACAGTCTCCTAGGTATGTAGTGATCTCACTGATGGCTCCTTAGTCTCCTTGTCTGACTCCTCCTTTTTCTTATTATTCATTTTTGGACCTCTTCTTTTATTTCTAGTTTCAGACTTCAAATATCTATAAACAGATAACTTGTTAACTTTTAATTTTGTTTTAGGGTATAGCCAATTAACAATGTTTGTGATAGTTTGAGGTGAACAGCTTGACTGAAGACGGTTTATAAAAAGCATGGAAGGTAAAATAACAAATTTGGAGAGTAATGGACAATGCATGATGGAGACAAGTAGCTTTTTGAAGGATCTGTCATAAAGAGTAGAGAAGTGGAGGAGTAGCTGAGGAAGGCTGAGGGGAAACAGTAGGATATGAGGGTATTGTCCATCTGAGGCTGAGATTTGAGACAGTTAGGACTTCACAATTTTAGATAGTTAGGACCTCGTATATTTTCAATGCTGAAATATGATTCTGATAACCTCAGTTTTCAACCACTCCTGGTCTATCTGAGATCCAACACGAATGATTACTTTTCAGGTGAATTATCAGGAGGTGGATATAAAAGCAGAAAGGTTATTAAAGCAAAAGTATCAGGAAGATTCAACCTGGGAAAGGATGTAAAAATGTGAGAGGTATGGTCAGAGACAACATGCACTCAACTTCTAGACTGTTGGTTTAAAGAAATTTTTTAAAAAATATATGATTCTACTCTCAGTGTATTTATAAATAATTTATACAAGAAAATCTGTATGTCATAAACATTAGAAACATCTTAAGATAATATTCAATTAAGGACTAGATTGGAGAAGGCAATGGCACCCCACTCCAGTACTCTTGCCTGGAAAATCCCATGGACGGAGGAGCCTGGTAGGCTGCAGTCCATGGGGTCGCGAAGAGCCGGACATGACTGAGCGACTTCACTTTCACTTTTCACTTTCATGCTTTGGAGAAGGAAATGGCAACCCACTCCAGTGTTCTTGCCTGGAGAATCCCAGGGATGGTGGAGCCTGGTGGGCTGCCATCTGTGGGGTCGCACAGAGTTGGACATGACTGAAGCAACTTAGCAGCAGCAGCAGCAAGGACTAGATTATACTGTGTATATATCAGTGTGTGAAAGCATAAGTGAGAATATTCATGGAGTTATGACATGATCAGCTCAAGGAGAAAGGAGACTAAATAGTGATAAAAAGTAGAAAACCATGTTTATTGCAAAGTGGGAACAAGGATAGAAATTATCAATAACCAGCCACAGATAGGTAGAAGTGACGCATTTTGTGTGCATGCTCAGTTGCTCAGTCTTGTCCTACTTTTTGTGACCCCATGGACTGTATAGCCTTCCAGGCTCCTCTATCCATGGAATTTTCCAGGCAAGAATACCAGAGCGAGTTGCCATTTACTTCTCCAGGGGATCTTTCCAATCCAGCGATGGAACCAGCATCTCTTATGTCTCCTGCATTGGCAGGTGGGTTCTTTACCATTAGTACCACCTGGGAAGTGATGCATTAGAAAATAAGATATTAGAGATATTTGAGCAAGGGAGCGTCAGGCTAAAACCATAAAGCTGTACGTTTTCTGGAACCAATAAAGCCGGTAAAGCTGCTGAATAAGTAACTGGGAGCAAGTTGTTGAAGGTACAAAGATGGTAACCGTGAAAAAGATGAGAAAAAGACAAAAATGAGGATCATTTTGTAGTTTAAAAAAGAAGTGTTATACTACTAATATAGATTTTAGGGATGAAGTAAAAAGATGAATCAGTGATTCCAGTCTTATTAAGAGAATATTTGGAGGAAAAAACTTTTATTCATAAAATGTTGAAATGGAAGGAAGAACATTTCAGCACTTGGGAGGAAAGCTTATGATCCTCTCCTGTCCTCACTATCAATTAATTAATTTATTATTCATCTTGTGACAAATATGCTTTATGGATGCCTACACTGGGGACACAAGGGAGAAGAAAACCAGACACGTTATTTGCCTTAATGCACTTTATGGCCCCGTGAGGGAGTCCAACACTAACTGCTGCTAAGCTGCTAAGTCGCTTCAGTCGTGTCCAACTCTGTGTGACCCCATAGACGGCAGCCCACCAGGCGCCCCCGTCCCTGAGATTCTTCAGGCAAGAACACTGGAGTGGGTTGCCATTTCCTTCTCTAATGCATGAAAGTGAAAAGTGAAAGTGAAGTTGCTTAGTCGTGTCCGACTCTTCGCGACCCCATGGACTGCAGCCTACCAGGCTCCTCCATCCATGGGATTTTCCAGGCAAGGTGCCATCGCCTTCTCCAAACAGTAACTAAATATCTTAAATAAATATTTTAACAAAATAAATATGAACAACATTGTTCGTATGACACCTATAGCAATTCTATGCAAGTACTACGCGTGGTAGCATATGAAAAGTAGGTTTGATTTAATCAAAGAGGCAAGGGAAAACTTTTCTAAGAAAGTCACTAATTGATCTGAGACTGTGAAAGGATGAACAGGAGTTGACTCAGAATGAAGCAAAGGGAAATAGTGCACAGGAAGAAATGCAAGGCAGCCAGAGTGGCTAGCAAACAGAGAATGAGGGGACTGTAGTGTGAGATGAAGCTGCTGAGACATCACAAGGTCAAGACAGATTGAGCTTTGTTAGATAGGTGGGGATTTTTGTTCCTTCACAAGCCCAGTGGTTCTCTGGACATCTGTTTTTAAGCAAATAACAGACGTGATCAGAGTTTCTTTTTTGAAAAGATCACTCTGGTGGCAGTGTGGAGAATATATTCAATGAGGCAAGAGTGGGACTATTCAAGCAGGTCACAAGTTAGCAGGACTCTAGTCATTAACAATAACTTAAACTAAAGTAGTGACTGTGTAGATGGGTAGGAGCGTTCACCAAGCTCCTATGATGTGCCAAGCACTAAGCTAAGTACTGAGATGCAGTCTTTGCCTTAGTAGGCTCATGTTCTTGTAATAAAAACTGATTCATAAACAAGTACCTATGCCATCCAATAATACGAAGACTAACAGAGCTCTTTCACCCTTAAAAAACTCGAGGAACCTCCTGGTGTTCCTCTCATTCCATCATCTTTGTGCCTCCTCATTTAGATCATCCTTCAGAAAGTGCAAATTCTGTCTCTCTCATTGCTGATTTTCTTTTCTTCATTCCTCATATTTGTGGTATAAGGAAACCAACTGAAAAGAGAACCATCGAGGTTAGCTACAATACACTTCAGCAGCTAACTGTAGTGAATCCTCTTCATGCTGATTCTTTTCTTGTAGCCCATCAAGACCTGAAATGAACTGCAGTAAGAACCCTGACTTTGTCCTCTTGGGACTGTCCAATGACCCAGACAAACCACAGCTCCTCTTTGGTCTCTTCCTGGCCCTCTACTTGCTGAGTCTCTTAGGAAACTTGCTACTGCTGATGGTTATTGGTGCTGACATCCACCTCCACACCCCCATGTACTTCTTCCTCAGCCAGCTCTCCCTGGTCGACCTCTGCTTCACTACCACCACTGCCCCCAAAATGCTGGAGACTTTGTGGACCAGTAATGGACTGATCTCCTTCTCTGAGTGTCTGGCCCAGTTATATTTCTTCACAGTTTTTGCTGACATGGACAACCTGCTTTTGACTGCCATGGCTATTGACCGCTACGCTGCCATCTGCCATCCCCTGCACTATGCACTCCTAATGACTCCTTGCAGATGTGCACTGCTGGTGGGTGGGTCATGGGGAGTGGCCCACTCTATCTCTCTTGTCCATGCCCTGTTGCTATCCCAGCTCTCATTCTATAGTAATCAAGAAATTCCCCACTTTTTCTGTGATTTCGGACCACTCTTTAGACTTTCCTGCTCTGATACCCACCTCAATGAGGATCTGATGATGGTTCTGACAGGACTCTTAGGAATCAGCCCTCTCCTCTGCATCACAAGCTCCTATGCCCATATTTTCCTTGCTGTAGCTCGGATCCCATCAGCACAGGGCAAAAAGAAAGCCCTGGCCACATGCAGCTCCCACCTCTCCATGGTCATCCTCTTCTACAGCTCAGTCTTTGCCAGCTACCTGAAGTCCCCGTCAGCTTCTCATGCCTCTGGGGAGCTGGGTGCTGCTGTCATGTATGCCCTGGTCACCCCCACTCTCAATCCTTTCATTTATAGTCTAAGAAATAAGGAAGTGAAGAGATCCCTGAAAAGGATTCTGGGCATAGAGAGTTCATGGCATTAGGAATAATTCCAAGAAACAAGTGTTTTTTGCGGGGGGTGGGGGTGGGGGGACGGAAATCACACTCTTCAACACCACACTGATAAAGTGAGCAGTTAACACCAAGGCTTTCACATGTCACACAACATGATATGGTATATTGGATATAACACTACATAGAAATTTGGAGAACTAGCTTCTAGGTCCCACTCTAGGTGCAAGTTTGTATATGTATTCCAGCTATAGGTATATATATTATTTATTATCTATATTATTATCTCAAAACATTATATCAGTAATATGTCAAAGGAGTATAATACACATTACATTATAATATATAATTAAGTATATTAGCAATTAGCAATAGCAATATATTTAATATTCTTAAGAGTTGATTGGATGAGCTGCTCTTTAAGTTGCCTTGTAAAGATAATACTATTGAGATGTGATCATCTATTCCCATTTTTACCAACATTTTGATCACTATTGCCATTTCTATCACCAGTTTAGTAATGAAGATCATCTCCATCAGCTTTAGTCAATATCATCTTTTTGTCATCAGAGTCACCTTACAAATTACCATCTTCAGTTCTCTCCCCATCAGTAACACCAGTATCATCATGATAAGTAAGAGAATAGAAACTGGTCCTATGCACTTTTTCCCCTTTTAATGCCTTATTTTTCAGAATGTTCTATTAATTTGTGTTTTTGTGCTATCTTGATAATTGTGGGACATATCATCATGGCATGGTGAATAAAAATGTCTTCATAAATTTGAAAGCATAATAAACATTCGCCCTGGGAATACAAGATTACATCATTTATACAGCACAATATGGGCTCCCTAGGTGGTGCAGTAGTAAAGAATCTACCTGCACAATATATACACAATGTTTAAATTTTTCTTTAAAATTTTCCAGGAAAAAAAAAGGAATGGTAGATATAGGCACAATACTGGCAAAGCATTGATGTCAAAGCTGGGTGATAGGTACATAAGGGTCTATTACACTACCAACTCTACTTCTCTGAATGTTTGACATTTTCTACAATAAAAAGTTAAAATGACAATCCCAAGCTCCCCATCTATTCCTTCCCCTTACTTCCCCCCTCTGATAACCGTAGATTCATTCCCTAAGTCTGTGAGTTTCTTTCTGTCTTGTAAATAAGTTCATTCACATCTTTTTCTAGGTTGTATGAGATATTCTATGATATTTGTCTTTGCTGACTTAACTTCACCCAGTATGATAATCTCCAGATCCATTCATTTTGCTGCAAATGGCATTATTTCATTCTTTTGAATGGCTGGGTAATATTCCATTGAATGTATGTTCCACTTCACCTTTATCCATTCATCAGTCAATGGACAGATGGGATTGACATGTATACACCGCTATATTTAAAATAGATAACCAACAAAGACCTACAGTAGAAAGATAAAAATAAAGCAAAAAGTTAAAATGAATAAGTGAAGTGCATTCAGCTTTAAATATTTTTAAAATATCCATATACTTAGACATTGCAATCAAACCACGAAAAACACATTGAAGTAAATTCTGGAAATAAACAATGTTTGTGAAAGAATGGAATACAACTAATGGAATACAACAGTGAAAGAATGAAATACAACTAAAAATTCCCAATGACAAAAGAATATTTAAGAGTGTCATGTTTAGCCATATTATAAAGCCCAAAAGAATAAAACATTGAATTGGCCACAAAGTTCATTCAGTTTTTTTCCGCCAAACCAGTATGTATTCGTTGATCTTGAAAAAGAATTGTCCTAACAGTTTTCACTGGAAACTCTGATTATAAACTTAATGATCCAACTTCTGTTATTTATACATATGCATAGAATGCAATTCTGATGTCATAAAACAATGCTATAAATAAACAGTATTTCGAGGTTTCTTTTAGGGATACTATTTGTGTTTGTTTTTTATATAAAATATTCATGACCTATTTAATAGAGAAATAATAGAATTTAAAATAAAAAATTTAATCTAACACTTAAAAATTGCCATACTTGCCTCACTTTTAGAGGAACCATAGAAAGATTAGAGGAGAACAAGAGAATAGACAAAGATATGCTTTTTCAAACATTCTTGGAAGACCTCTTAGTGGAGAAATCTGCACTCCCAAAAGAAAATATCAACACCCTCCTTTGTAAGTCAAGTGTGTCAGTTTCCTTATGAGAGCTGCCTCCTCAGTGCTTAATGAGCCAACTTGCTCCCAAGAGGGTAGATCAGAGGATTGAAGATGGTGGTGACCATCAGATAGAGCAGGCTAACAACCTGAATGGGGATGAGCAACAGAGACTGTAATGTAAAAGACCGTGAGAATTTCACAGCATGTGAACGTTATAGCTAGGTAGGAGGACCATGTGGGTGAGCCTTTCTCTTGCTGACCACAGCAAGAACTGCCAATACAATCACCACAATCCAGGCATAAGATATGAGAATCAGTCCAAAAGGAATAGTAAGATAACCACACAGTAAATGAATGAATTTTGTCACCTGGACCACTCACTCTAGGATCTGAGTGGGCCAGTCTTCACAAAGGCGTGAAGTCACAGTAAAATTGGCTAATGTGATTGGGCCACTGGACCTCTGCTGGGCCACCAGGGCCACAACCAATCCATCTACCATGAAGCCAAAGAGCCAGGCTATGCCCACCAGCCCCAAGTACCATCTGGGAGTGAGTGGCAGCCAGGGTAACAATTATTCAGTAGTGATCATATTCTTTGACCACCAATCAGGAGAATCCAGTTGTCCCTAGAGAGCCAAAGATAAAGAACTGAGTCAAGGAACCAGTCATAGGATGAATGTCTTCTGCAGGAAGTCCTCCAGCACATTTGGCATCACTTTAAACATATAGAAGAAAGGATGGAAATGCAAATACATAGACTCAGAAACATCACTTACACAAAGAGCACAAAATAATTGCTATTACTTATATTATATTCATAGCATAGAGTAGAACAAGAAATTACTTATGTGATGAATATACAATGAACTTCTGCATAGCAAAAAAAAAAAAAAAAAAACAGTGACTTGCAATAGAAAGATGGACAAAGGACATGGCATTTACAATTAGAATTAAAGCTTAGATAGATGTCAGAACACATATAGATATCCTTTTTATAAGGCAGATAGAATATTTTTACCTAAAGGGTATAGCGACTGTAGCCATGAAATTAAAAGATGCTTACTCCTTGGAAGGAAATTTATGACCAATCTAGATAGCATATTCACAAGCAGAGACATTACTTTGCCAACAAAGGTCCGTCTAGTCAAGGCTATGGTTTTTCCTGTGGTCGTGTATGGATGTGAGAGTTGGACTGTGAAGAAGGCTGAGCACCAAAGAATTGATGCTTTTGAACTGTGGTGTTGGAGAAGACTCTTGAGAGTCCCTTGGACTGCAAGGAGATCCAACCAGTCCATTCTGAAGGAGATCAGCCCTGAGATTTCTTTGGAAGGAATGATGCTAAAGCTGAAACTCCAGTACTTTGGCCACCTCATGCAAAGCATTGACTCATTGGAAAAAACTCTGATGCTGGGAGGGGTTGGGGGCAGGAGGAGAAGGGGACAACAGAGGATGAGATGGCTGGATGGCATCACCGACTTGATGCACATCTGTTTGGGTGAACTCCGGGAGTTGGTGATGGACAGGGAGGCCTGGTGTGCTGTAAACATGGGGTCGCAAAGAGTCGGACACAACTGAGTGACTGAACTGAACTGAAAAATACACAATGAGAGACCAGCTTCATTCTCCTAGAGGGAAATGTGAGCTTGGGAATTCCAAAATTAAAGGAAATAATTTAGTGTTAATACCAACAGTGAAAAGTCAGATTGAAAAGAAAGCACTACTATTTTTCCCTATTCCTCTATTTTCCATAGAGCCACAGTAATAAATGAGGGGCATATTTAAAGATAATCATCTTTCTGTATGGATTAAAGAAATATGACTGACCCTCATGCCTTAAATGTCATAGCCCAATTTCCTTCCATTTTATACTTTTTCCAACGCAGGTCCCAAGATGAGAAAGTGTATCCATACCTTTGTCCCAGGAAATGAAAGATAATTTAAGAAAATTTGAGGCCACTGAGAATTGTACTGACTGTGGTTCTGAAACTAAGAGAGAAACAGGAAAGAAAAGAGGAAAAATGAAAAAAATGGAACTCAAGACAGGAATTCCCCAAGGAGAATTCTCTTATACTGCAGGTATAGAAAGGTATCTTGTTTATTCTTACAATACTCCTCTCAAACCCAGGGGACACCCTCTCTCATGTGTCACCCTCTCTCAGGTGTCACCCTCTTTATATATCTAAAGAACCATGGATCATAAACAAAAGGAAGAATTTCAGAAAGAAGAGGTTTTAGAATATGAAGAGCTTATACTATAATCCCAACATAAACTATCACTTCAAACATTTTTCCACTTTTTATTTTTCATAGTTTTCTACTGTTTATTTTTCAGAAGTGTAAACCTGGTCAACTTTCTTAACTATAAATTTGAACACAGAATCAGGTAGGAGAATGAAACAGGCTCAAAGTTGCCCATAGTCTCTGATTTTTGTTAGTGTTAAATTTACATACCGAGAACTTACAGTTGGTTTCCCATTTAATGATGGACATTGTATTGGTGGATTATGAAGGCTCTCTACTGCCTACATTTTAGTGCCATACCTCTAGACGTTCATCAAAGTAAGTGAGTAATCTCTAAAGATGCAGTGAAATAAATTATTTAATACAGAAAATCTGACTGCTGTTTTCTTTATACGTTAGGAAAAGGTTTTTTCCACCAAATGATTTTTGATACACTTTTGTTTTGTGGGTATAGAACCAAAAATAATGTTTGGCACACCATGTGTATCTTAAGCAGGAGTGATAATGTTTAACAATATACAAAATACACAAGATTATTAAGGAAAGCTACTCTGAATTCCTTGCTGCCAGCCTTCAGTAAAGGCGTAATAAAGTTTAGATGATTTCTCAAAATATTCTCTAGCTATAAAGGGGAATGTCCCATGGGATCCCTAGAAATGTTGCCCAGTTTATTCACTTTTTTACTGAGGTCACATCAAATCTTTTTCTTCTCCACTCACAGGTTTCCCAAACTTTGTGTATGTGCTCAGTTATGTCCAACTCTTTGCAACCCCATAGACAGTAGCACTCCAGACTCCCCTGTTCTCAAAATTTTCCAGGCAAGAATACTGGAGAGATTTGCCATTTCTTCCTCCAGGGGATCTTATTGACCCAGGAGTTGAATCCATGTCTCTTGCATTTATAGGTTGCTTCTTTACCCCTGAGCCACCAGGTAAGCCCTAAAACAACAAGGCTGTCCCTCAAAATATTATTGTCTAGATGGGAAATCCTCAGCTGCAGGACTCTGGTTCCCATGAGAGATATCATTCCATATGTTATTTTCTCTTTTCTTTCAAGTGATGCTGAATCAAACCTCAGTCACTGAATTTCTCCTCCTGGGAGTGACAGACATCCAAGTACTGCAGCCTGTTCTCTTTGTGGTTTTCCTTGCAATTTACATTGTCAATGTGGCTGGGAATGGAGTCATCATGATGGTTGTCACCTCTGATCCAAAACTCCATTCTCCTATGTATTTTTTCCTGGGAAACCTGTCATGTCTGGATATCTGCTACTCCACAGTGACTCTGCCAAAGGTACTGGAGAACTTCCTGTCTATCCACAGAACAATTTCTTTCTTGGGCTGCATAAGCCAGCTTCATTTCTTCCACTTCTTAGGTAGCACAGAGGCCATGTTGCTGGCCGTGATGGCCTTTGACCGCTTTGTGGCTATCTGCAAACCACTTCGTTATACTCTTATCATGAATCATCAGGTCTGTACCCAGATGGCTGTCACTATCTGGATCATTGGGTTTTTCCATGCCCTACTGCACTCAGTAATGACCTCACGCTTAAACTTCTGTGGTTCCAACCATATCCATCACTTCTTCTGTGATGTTAAGCCATTGCTGGAGTTGGCCTGTGGAAACACTGACCTCAATGAATGGCTACTTCATTCTGTGACAGGGACCATTGCCATGGGCCCATTCTCTCTAACCCTTCTCTCCTATTTCTACATTATTATCTATCTTTTCTTCAAGACCCGTTCTTGCAGCATGCTCCATAAAGCACTGTCCACGTGTGCCTCCCACTTCATGGTAGTTGTTCTTTTCTATACTCCTGTTGTTTTCACTTACATTCGTCCTGCCTCGGGTAGCTCCATGGACCAGGAGCGGATTATTGCCATTATGTACAGTGTGATCACTCCTGTACTAAATCCACTGATCTATACTTTGAGGAACAAGGAAGTAGAAGGGGCTTTGAGGAGGGTGATCAGAAGGAGACTCTGACCCTAAGAAATCTAGAGAATTCTTCCAAGGCATCAATAAAAAGGCTATGAGAAAGTTGAGATGTGAAATTAGACTGCTTTTCTAATTGTATACTGTTTGTGAAACAGAAGGCATTATATAAAGAAAAATAAATGGGAAACTCCAGTCTAGTTGTGTTAACAGTGTGTGACAAGGTAATGTAAGGGAAACTTGAATAAATAGGACACTATCCACAAAATCTTTTTTTTTTTTTTTTGTCTGTGCTGAGTCTTCATTGCTGTGGCAGCATTTCTCTGGTTTCGGCGAGTGGGGGCTTCTCTCAGGTCACGGTGCTCAGGTGTCTCAGTGCAGTGGCTTCTCCTGTTGTCACAAGTGGGCTTAATTGCTCCATGGAATGTGGGATCTTCCTGGATCAGGGATCAAACCAGTGTCTCCTGCATTGGCAGGCAGATTCTTTACCACTGAGCCACTAGGGAAGCCCCGTTGGAATCTTAATGTTGAATTTGTGTGGGGGATATAACTTGATAAAACTATTTGTTTACGTATTCTTGTTCTTGAATAAAATCAGATAGAGAAATTTGCCTTAAATATGCATATATTATACAGTTGGATAATACTAAGGCTTATTAATCTGCATGTTTCCTGTAAATTAACATATTATAAAGTGAACAATAAAGTTGTTATGCTGTTTTATTTTAAGAATTTGAGTATAGGGCTATGGTTACTCAACTAGAAAAATAAATGTTAACTCATATTAGGAGTATATAATGATTTCTTTTTCTCCAAGCAAGGAAGCAAGTAAGTAATTAAAACAAATAATGCTTTGAGTACTAATTAACAGAGATAAATTGTGAACTCTGACTCCAAAGATGCTTTAAAATTCAAATGGACAACCTGTAAAAGATTACCAAAAAATATTGCTAAAAATGGAGGCAGCATGAAAACAATCTCAAGAATATCTTTCTTGCTCACTGATATGTTATTTTCCCTTCAATTTCTGGTCATAGAAAATTGAGCTTCAACATTTTTCCTTATTATTTATTTTATTTTTGATTTCTATACTCATTTTCACAGATTGTAATGTGATAGACTATGATATAATACCAGTGAAATATGAAGAATTCATCAAGTTTGTTTTCCTTACCTATCACCAAATTTATGCTAAGTGAAAGCTATTGAATAGTAATTCAGTTCAGTTCAGTCGTTCAGTCGTATCCGACTCTTTGCGACCACATGGACTGCAGCACTCAAGGTTCCCTGTCCATCACCAGCTCCCGAAAATTGCTCAAACTCATGTACATGGATTCTGTGATGCCATCCAATCATCTCATCCTCTGTCATCCCATTCTCCTGCCTTCAATCTTTCCCAGCATCCGGATCTTTTCCAATGAGTCAGTTCTTTGCATCAGGTGGCCAAAGTATCAGACTTTCAGCTTTAGCATCATTCCTTCCCATGAATATTCAGGACTGATTTCCTTTAGGATTGACTGGTTGGATCTCCTTGCATTCCTAGGGACTCTCAAGAGTCTTCTCCAACACCACAGTTCAAAAACATCAATTCTTTGGCACTCAGCTTTCTTTGCAGAAGTATTTTTGGAGCTAATAGACAAGAATTACTATGTTCCTCACTTTCTATGTTCCGTGAAGTGTCACTGGACCTGAAACTATAGTGGATACCAGCATTCCCAACTATTTAGAGATATAGGATTCCCTGGTGTCCAGTGGTTAGCATTCTGCACTTTCGCTGCCAAGAGCCTAGGTTCAACGCCTGATTGGAGAACTAAGATCCCACAAGCCAGGCTGTGCAACCAATAAATAAATAAGACTATTAAATAAATAATAGAGATACAGACTGAAAAGTTATAAAAGGATATTTTGAGTTCATGAACAGACCATCCAAATTGTTTACATCCACTTTTGTAAAGCAAAGAATTTGATTCTAACCTAGCTCATACAGTTCTTCCATCTTCCTACTCTATTCTTTGGTCTCTTAATTCCAGTTTTGTTTATAAAAGAATGTATGTGGACAAGGCATTTTATAACTAGTCTGAACTATCTCAGACTAGAATTCCTATTGATCAGAATTTTTTAAGTAATCCAATATACATGGGTATTGTCACCCTGCTTATTCAACTTATATGCAGAGTACATCATGTGAAATGCTGGGCTGGGTGAAGCACAAGCTGGAATCAAGATTTCCGGGAGAAATATCAGTAACCTCAGATGCATATATGACACCACCCTTATAGAAGAAAGTAAAGAACTAAAGATCCTCTTGATGAAAGTAAAAGCAGAGAGTGAGAAACTTGGCTTAAAACTCAACATTCAAAAAACTAAGATCATGGCATCAGGTCCCGTCGCTTCATGGCAAATAGATGGAGAAACAATGGAAATAGTAAATGACCGTATTTTGAGGGCCTCCAAAATCACTGCAAATGGTGACTGCAGCCATGAAATTAAAAGACACTTGCTTCTTGGAAGAAAAGCTATTACCAACCTAGGCAACATATTAAAAATCAGAGACATTACTTTGCCAACAAAGGTCCGTCTAGTCAGAGCTATGGTTTTTCCAGTAGTCATGTATGGATGTGAGAGTTGGACTATAAAGAAAGCTGAGCACCAAAGAATTGATGCTTTTAAGCTGTGGTGTTGAAGAAGACACTTGAGAGTCCTTGTGACTTCAGGGAGATCAAGCCTGTCAATCCTAAAGGAAATCAGTCCTGAATATTCATTGGAAGGACTGATGCTGAAGCTGAAACTCCAATACTTTGGCCACCCAATGCGAAGAACTGAGTCATTGAAAAAGACCCTGATGGTGGGAAAGATTGAAGGCAGGAGGAGAAGGGGATGACAGAGGATGAAATGGTTGGATGGCATCACCAACTGGATGTACATGAGTTTGAGTAAGCTCTGGGAGTTGGTGATGGACCGGGAAGCTTGGCGTGCTGCAGTGCACAGGGTTCAAAGAGTTGGACATGATGGAGCAACAGAACTGACTGACTGAACATACATGGAGGCTGTAAATTATAAAAGAGAAAACGGTTACCTATTGCTGCATGACACACTATAACACAGATGGTTAAACACTTATTTAATTAAATTGCATAATTCAGTGATTCAGAAATTGGTAAGAGTACAGCAGAGAATCACTGACTCTGTTTAATGTTTCAAGTCTCAACTCAGATGACTTTATCAACAGATGTATGAAATTATTTGTTAAATTTCAGTATATTTGTATGACAAAAGTTCTCAGAAAAATAAAAACAAAAGGACACATATAACATGTTATGGCTGTATGTTAGTCTTTTCAAACTATTCTTATATAAGGAGAGAGGGCAGTGACTAGACAAAATTGTGAGTTTTAAGTCATCTTTCTAATTCTATGTCCAAATCAATGTTAGACTTCTGTTTAATTGTTGATTTCATTCCTCAAACCTATCTATAGGAAATTTTCTCAACAGAAAATTCCTCCAGGTTTTTTTCTAATGAGTAACTGTGGGAACTGTCTCTAAGGCCAAAATGATTTCTTCTGCTGCCAAAATCTTTCTGATCCCCAAAGAGATAAATATTGATAATGCTCAGCTTCTAAACTACATTGCCTTTGCCCAGTCTCATCAATGTATGCCAAGGCCCTGGATTCTTTGTTCTTTCCCATCCACTCACCAATAGCATTGGATAGAATGAAGATTTCTAAGGTCACCGTTTATAGAGATTAGGGAAGCCAGAGGCAGGAGTTGAAGACGTCATTTGGCAAATGGAGTAATGGGATCAGCTTTCCAAGTGGACCACAGAGAGTTCAAGTTCTGCACTTGACGGACTGCATAATGTTTTGTGTATCTGTTTCTAATGCAGTACATAAATCAAGCCATCTGTAAGAAAATATATTAAAGTGTTAAACTGCTACTGTAGAACTGTCTAGTTGGAAGTTAAATATGTAAGTCTAGAGTTAGGAAAATAAGTTGAAATTAAAGGTATACTTGGAGAATTATATGTTTATAGCTATATAAAGCCCAGAACTAGAAGACAGAGAAGAGGAGATGGCCAGAAGTACATAATAAGGAAGAAGAGCAGTAACCAACCAAGAAGACTGGAAAGGAGTCTACATGGTGGGTCTCCTGAATGCAGATTTTTTTTTAATTAGAATATAATTGCTTTACAATGGACTTCCCTGGTGGCTCAGAGGGTAAAGTGTCTGCCTGCAATGCAGCAGACCCAGGTTCAATCCCTGGGTCGGGAAGATTCCATGGAGAAGGAAATGGCAACCCACTCCAGTACTCTTGCCTGGAGAATCTGATGGATGGAGGAGCCTGGTAGGCTACAGTCCACGGGGTCACAAAGAGTCAGACATGACTAGGCAACTTCACTTTCACTTTCTTCACAATGTTGTGGTAGTTTCTGCTGTACACAAATGTGAATAAGCTGTATGTATGCACATATCCCTTCAAAATTTATTTCAGATGCTGATGGCATGGATGCCTATGGCATGGATTTTAGTTACTAGAGAGTAGAAACAATGAAGCATGTTAAGCTGCTGATGAAACATGAAACTAACTGGAAGTGAGTTGATTAGAGAAAGCTCAAATAGGATAACAATTTAAAAGGTGAGAAAGCATCTGAAATAAAGGACATTTTATAGGAAATGAAATTTCTAGCCATTGGTCTAAAGTTGATGGATGAAGGAATTAGATGGATCAATGTTTCCAACCCATGTTGCTACAACAATATTTTGTTGGTAAAAAGTTTTATTCTTAAAATGGAAGAGGACTTTTGAAAGAAGATAATGTATCGTCCTCTCCTGCCTTCACTTTTCATTAACCAATTTATCCATTTTCTGACAAATACCATATTTAGCATTCCAAGTGCTAGAGATACACAAGAGAGGAAAACCTTGTTAGGGAGACCAACATTAACTAAATAACTTAAATATTTAAACAAAATAAATGTAATTACATCCTCCATATTACAATTTCAACAATTGACCAAGAGCCTAGACAGGAAGGATTGTCTTTGTCAAAGAGGCCACAGAAGACTTTCCTAAGAAAGTCACCAATAGAGCCAAGGTTAGACGGATGAGCAAGAGCTGACTCAGAGCGATGAGAAGGAACATGGTCCATACAAGGCAATGCAGTGCAGACAGTGTTGCTGGGAGCACATGATAATTGACTGGGGTGTGAGTTGAAGCTGGTGACATGAAGCTCAAAACCAAATGAGCTTTGTCAGACGTGTTAGGGTTTTTCATATATAAGTGGTATCATACGGTATTTATCTCTTTCTGATTTACTTCACTTTTGTTGCTGTTTAGTTACTCAGTCGTGTCTGACTCTTTGCAACCCCATGAACTCAGCATGCCAGGCTTTCCTGTCCTTCATGATCTCCCAGAGTCCACTCATACTTATGTCCATTGAGTCGGTGATGCCATCCAACCATCTCATCCTTACTTCACCTAGTATGATAATATATGTAAGTTTATAAAACACATCTTCTTTATCCATTCATCTGTCCATAGACTTTTAGGTTGTGTTTATGTTTTGGCTATTGTAAATAGTGCTGCTGCTATGAACATAAGGGAGCATGCATCTTTTTGAATCATAGTTTTGTCTGAGTATATGCCCAGGAGTGGAAATGCTGAATCATATATGCTATAGCAGCTCTATTTTTAGTTTTTTGAGAAACCTTCATATGGTTTTTCATTATGGTTATACCAGCTTATGTTCCCATCTACAATGTAGGACAATTCTCTTTTCCCAATACCCTCTTCAGAATTTGTTATTTGTAGACTTTTTAATGATGGCCATTCTGACAAGTGTGAGGTGGTACCTCATTAAAGTTTTGATTTGCATTCCTCTAAAGCCAGGCTTCAGCAATACGTGAACCGTGAACTTCCAGATATTCAAGCTGGTTTTAGAAAAGGCAGAGGAACCAGAGATCAAATTGCCAACATCTGCTGGATCATCGAAAAAGCAAGAGAGTTCCAGAAAAACATCTATTTCTGCTTTATTGACTATACCGAAGCCTTTTGGTGGATCACAATAAACCATGGAAAATTCTGAAAGAGACGGGAATACCAGACCACCTGATCTGCCTCTTGAGAAATTTGTATACAGTTCAGGAAGCAACAGTTAGAACCGGACATGGAACAACAGACTGGTTCCAAATAGGAAAAGGAGTACGTCAAGGCTGCATACTGTCACCCTGCTTATTTAACTTATATGCAGAGCACATCATGAGAAATGCTGGACTGGAAGAAGCACAAGCTGGAATCAAGATTGCCAGGAGAAATATCAATAACCTCAGATATGCAGATGACACCACCCTTATGGCAGAAAGTGAAGAGGAACTAAAAAACCTGTTGATGAAAGCGAAAGAGGAGAGTGCAAAAGTTGGCTTAAACTCAACATTCAGAAAACGAAGATCATGGCATCTGGTCACATCACTTTATGGGAAATACATGGGGAAACAGTGGAAACAGTGTCAGACTTTATTTTTGGGGGCTCCAAAATCACTGCAGATGATGACCACAGCCATGAAATTAAAAGACGCTTACTCCTTGGAAGAAAAATTATGACCAACCTAGATAGCATATTGAAAAGCAGAGACATTATTTGCCAACAAAGGTCGGTCAAGTCAAGGCTATGGTTTTTCCAGTGGTCATGTATGGATGTGAGAGTTGGACTGTGAAGAAGGCTGAGCACTGAAAAATTAATGCTTTTAAACTATGGTATTTGAGAAGACTCTTGAGAGTCCCTTGGACTGCAAGGAGATCCAACCAGTCCATCCTAAAGGAGATCAGTCCTGGCTGTTCTCTGGAAGGACTGATGCTAAAGCTGAAACTCCAATACTTTGGCCACCCCATGCGAAGAGTTGACTCATTGGAAAAGACTCTGATGCTGGGAGGGATTGGGGGCAGGAGGAGAAGGGGAAAACGGAGGATAAGACGGCTGAATGGCATGACTGACCCGATGGACGTGAGTCTGAGTGAACTCCAGGAGTTGGTGATGGACAGGGAGGCCTGGCATGCTGCGATTCATGGGGTCGCAAAGAGTCGGACACGACTGATCGACTGAACTGAACTGAATAATTATAGTAGTTTCAGGTGTATAGCATAGTAATTCAGTATTTTTTACAGATTATGCTTCATTAAAAGTTATTACAGGAAAATGGCTGTAATTCTTTGTGCTATACACATATCCTTGTTACTTATCTATTTTATTTTCTTCACTTTCTTTTTTAAACTTTTTATTTTATACTGGACTATAGCCAATTAACAATGTTGTAATACTTTTAGGTGGACAGTAAACAGACTCAGCCATACATACACTTGTGTGAATTCTCCCCCAAACTCTCATCCCATCCAGGCTGCCACATATTTTTGAGCAGAGTTCCATGGGTAGAGATCAATTTTTAAATAAAGAAGTGACATGAGATTTTTTTTTTTAAGGATCTCACTGATTACAGTATGGAGAACATATTGGATGGGGCAAGATCCATGTTAAAATAGTTAGGAGGATAACAGTTCTCCAGCTAATCACAAACCTTGAACTAGAATAGTCACTGTGAGTATGGGTGGGAGTATTTATTGAGCCCCTTCTATGTGCCAGCCACTGAGCTAAGTACTGAAACATCACTTCTGCCTTGAAAGACTCATGATCTTGAGAAGAAAACAGATCCACAAGCAAGTAGTTAAATACCAATCACACAAAATTTTATTAAGAAAACTCGTTATGCGTTCGTAACTCCAGGATGTCTTTGTGGTTTCTTTCATTCTCTTACCTTGATGTCTCCTTAATTTGACCATCTTTTGTGAGGTACAACCCTTGTCCTCCCCATTGCTATTTTAGTTGTTTATCCATTCTTCACATTGGTGGTATAAGTAAAACCCATTGCCAAGAGAAAGGATCCAAGTTTCTAGCTAACTGTAGTGAATTCTCTTCATACTGATTCTTTTCTTGTAACCAATCAAGACCTGAAATGAACTGCAGTAAGAACCCTGACTTTGTCCTCTCAGGACTGTCCAATGACCCAGACAAACCACAGCTCCTCTTTGGTCTCTTCCTGGCCCTCTACTTGCTGAGTCTCATGGGAAACTCACTACTGCTGCTGACTACTGGCACTGACATCCACCTCCATACCCCCATGTACTTCCTCAGCCAGCTCTCCCTGGTCAACGTCTGCTTCACTACCACCACAGCCCGCTAAATGCTGGAGACTTTGTGGACCAGCAGCAGATTGATCTCCTTCTCTGATTGTCTGGCCCAGTTAAATTTCTTTGCAGTTTTTGCTGATATGGACGACCTGCTTTTGACTGCCATGGCTATTGACCACTATGCTGCCATCTGCCATCCCCTGCACTATGCACTCCTAATGACTCCTTGCAGATGTGCACTGCTGGTGGGTGAGTCATGGGGAGTGGCCCACTCTATCTCTCTTGTCCATGCCCTGTTGCTATCCCAGCTCTCATTCGATAGTAATCAAAAAATTCCCCACTTTTTCTGTGATTTCGGACCACTCTTTAGACTTTCCTGCTCTGATACCCACCTCAATGAGGATCTGATGATGGTTCTGACAGGACTCTTAGGAATCAGCCCTCTCCTCTGCATCACAAGCTCCTATGCCCATATTTTCCTTGCTGTAGCTCGGATCCCATCAGCACAGGGCAAAAAGAAAACCCTGGCCACATGCAGCTCCCACCTCTCCATGGTCATCCTCTTCTACAGCTCGGTCTTTGCCACCTACCTGAAGTCCCCGTTAGCTTCTCATGCCTCTGGGGAGATGGGTGCTGCTGTCACGTATGCCCTGGTCACCCCCACTCTCAAGCCTTTCATTTATAGTCTAAGAAATAAGGATGTGGAGAGTTTCCTGAAAAGGGTTCTGGGCATAGAGAGCTCATGGCATTAGGAATAATTCCAAGAAACAAGTGTTTTGGGGGATAAAAATCACACTCTTCAAAACCACACTGATAAAGTGAGGCTATTGCACAGTATAGATATGCTATAGCATAAAGAACACTAAATAGAAATTAGGAGAACTAGTTGTTAGAACCCACTTTAACTGCTAGCTCTAGGTTTATATATTATCTATATTATTATATCAAAATATATCAGTAATATGTCAAAGTGAAATTGTTAGTCACTCAGTTGTGTCCAACTCTTTGTGACCCCATGGACTGTAGCCCATCAGGCTCCACTTGTCCATGGAATTCTCCAGGCAAAAATACTGGAGTGAGTTGTCATTCCCTTCTCCAGAGGAGCTTCCTGACCCAAGGATCAAATCTGGGTCTCCTGCATTTGCAGGCACTCAGATCCACTAGGGAAGCCCACTTCAGGTTGTCGTGGTTTAGTCACTAAGTCGTGCAGGACTGTTGTAACCCCATGGACTGTAGCCCTCTAGGCTCCTCTGTCTATGGTATCCTCCAGGCAAGAATACTGAAGTGGGTTGCCATTTCCTTCTCATATATATATATATATATATATATATATATATATATATAAATACCATAAATATTATATTATAATATATATAATGAGGTATATTAGCTAAATATAGTATACTTAACAGTGGATTGGATGAGCTGTTCTTTAAAGTTGACTTATAACACTAATAGTATTGAAACTTAGTCATCTGTTCTCATCATTACCACCATTTTGACCATCATTTCCATGGCTATCACTGGTTTAATAATGAAGATTCTCACCATCGGCTTTACTATAGTCAGTATCATTTTTTTGTCATTAGCATCACGTTACAAATTACCGTCTTCAGCTCTTTCCCCATCAATACTTCCAGTACTATCACCATGAATAAGAGATTGGAAACTGATTCTATGCATTTTTTCATTTTCAATACCTCATTTTACAGAATCTTCTACTTCTTTGTGTTTTTGCGCTATGTTGATAATTGTGGGAAGTATCATAATGGCATGGTGGTTATGTTTTATAAAAATGTCTTCATAAATTTGAGAGTATAATAAATATTTACATTTGAAATGAATGATTGCATAGTTTATATAAAACAATACATACACAATGTCTAAAACTTTCTTTAAATTATTCCAGAAAAAAAGGAAATCTAGATATTTGACACAATATTGGCAAAATATTGATGTCAAAGCAGGATGATAGCTACAGGAGGGTTTTACACCACTGTTTGCATTTTTCTGAATGTTTAAAATTTTATACATTAAACATTAAAATGAAAAAGTAAAGTGCATTCAGCTTTAAATAATTTTTAAAATATCAATGTGTTAGGCACAGCAATCAATCCATAAAGAATGTATCAAGGTAAATTCTGAATATAAATAATACTTTTATAGAAAAAAAAATTGAATACAACTAAAAATTCCCAATGATAAGTGTTTATTTATTTGTAATTCTCCAGACCAGACTGTTGGAGTGGGTAGCCTTTCCCTTCTTCAGGGTATCTTCCCAACCCAAGGATCAGACTCAGGTCTCCCACATTGCAGGTGGATTCTTTACCAGCTGAGGACACTAATTTAAGAATGCATTACAATATCAAACAACAATGCAAAAACCGCAATTACTTTTGCACCAAAGATACAGCAGGGCTTCCCCAATGGCCCAGCAGTAAGGAAACTGCCTGCAATGCAGGAAATGCAGGTTTGAGCCCTAGGTCAGAGAGACCCCTGGAGGAGGGCATGACAACCCACTCCAGTGTTCTTGCTGGGAAAATCCCATGGACAGAGGAGACTGCTGGGTCCATTGGGGCCTAAAGGGCCAGACATGACTTGAGAAACTGAACACAAATGATACAGCAAGAAGTGAAGATACTTTGGAGAGACAAGTCTCATTCTCATAGAGAGAAATAGAATTTGGGGGATCCCAAAATTAAAGAAAACATTTTAACATTATTACTAACTTTGAAGAGTCAGATTTAGAAAGAACAAAAGCAATACTACTTCTCCCTCTTTCTTTTTTTTGTTTTCCATAGAACCACAGTAAAAAATTAGTAGAATATTTAAAAGATAATCATCTTTCTGTATGGATCCATGGGATATGACTGGCCCTCATTCCTTAACTGTCATTGCCCAATTTCCTAGCATTTTATACAAAGCTTTTCCAGGGAAGTCCCCAAGATGAGAAAGTATATCCATCTCTCTGTCCCAGGAAATGAAAGGTAATTTAAGAATTCCTGAGGCTCTTGAAACTGTACTGTCTATGGTTCTGAACCTGAGAAAGAAACATAATAAGGAAAGAAAATAGGACCAATGAAAAAAATGGGACTCAAGATAGGAATCCTCCAAGGAGAATTTTCTTATATTGCAAGTATAGAAAGGTAACTTGTTTATTCTTTCAATAATCCTCCCAAACCCCAGGGACACTCTCTCACAGGGTTTGTGTATCTAAAGATCTGTGGATCATGAAAGACAGGCAAAATTTTAGAAAGAAGAGGTTTCGGCAGGTGAAGATCTTATACTATAATTCCAATATAAGCTATCATGTCAAATACTTTTCTACTCTATTCATTTAAAATTTTTTCTACTATTTACTTTTCAGGAATGTCAACCTGAGAAGCCTTCTTAACTGTGGATTTGAGCAGTCAAGCAGATAGGAGAATGAACCAGGAGACAGGCTGGAGAGTTGCCCATCTTCTCTGTCTTCCTGCCTGTATTAAATTTACATGCCAAGGATTTAGAGCTGAATTCCTATCTTATGATGGATATTGTGTTTGTGGATTACGAAGACTTTTTACTAGCTACATTTTTATTGCCATATCTCTAGATATTTTTCAAAGTAAATATATAGTTGATAAATATTCAGGATGCAGTGAAATAAGTATTTAGTACAGAAAGTCTGATTGCTCTTTTTTTTAAACGTTAGGAAGAAGTTTTTTACCCCAAGTGAATTTGTGATACAATTTTGTTTTGTAAGTAGAGAACCAAAAGCAATGCTTGGCATATGTGTACCATAACCAAGAATGATTAAGTTTAACCGTATACAATATATACATGGCTATCAAGGAAAGTTACTCTTAATTCCTTAAAGCCAGCCTTCGATAAATGTGTATTAACACCAAATAATTTCTCAAAATTCTCACTACATTTAAAGATGATAATCTCATGGGATTTCTAGAAATGTTCCCTACTAAATTCACTTTTTTATTCTAGTCACATCATATCTTTGTCTTCTCCTTTCATGAGTTTCCCAAATATTGAATGATTCCTTTTAATAGCAAAGACTCTAATGTTTACATCTCCATTCAGAGTTCTTTATAGCTCTTATTATTCCCTCGCTGTCAATTTTTCTTAGGTTAAAAACCCATCAAATGATTTTGTACTAAGTCAAGAGACAGTAGTGTGGTGGAGAGCTTAACAATTTACCCTCTGTTAGATCTTACGATGAGAAAAGACAAGTCTTTATCAGAAAAGATGGTAGGCTGGCAATTTGCTCTGAATCCCTGGAAAAAAGAAAAGATTTTCTCTTGAAAAGAGGTATATATATATTTGAAAAGATATGTCAAATAAAAAAAAAAGTGTTTGAGTAACAGTCCATAAATGGCATATAATGTTAATATTTAATAATCTAGTGGTCCAAATATTCTATAATCTGTGATGCTCAGACTATTTAAAACATCACTGCTCTTCCTCAAAATATTATTGTCTAGATGGGAAAATCCTCAGCTGCGGGACACTGGTTCCCATCAGAGATAGCATTCCATATGTTATTTTCTCTTTTCTTTCAAGTGATGCTGAATCAAACCTCAGTCACTGAATTTCTCCTCCTGGGAGTGACAGACATCCAAGAACTGCAGCCTGTTCTCTTCGTGATTTTCCTTGCAACTTACATTGTCAGCTTGGCTGGAAATGGAGCCATCCTGATGGTTGTCATCTCTGATTCAAGACTGCATTCTCCTATGTATTTTTTCCTGGGAAACCTGTCATGTCTGGATATCTGCTACTTCACAGTGACTCTGACAAAGATGATGGGGAACTCCCTCTCTACCCACAAAACAATTTCTTTCTTGCGATGCATAAGCCAGCTTCATTTCTTCCACTTCCTGGGCAGCACAGAGTCCATGTTGCTGGCCATGATGGGCTTTGACTGCTTTGTGGCTATCTGTAAACCACTTCATTATACTCTTACCATGAATCATCAAGTCTGTATCCAGATGGCTGTCACTGTCTGGATCACTGGTTTTTTCCATGCCCTGCTGCACTCAGTAATGACCTTTTGCTTAAACTTCTGTGGTTCCAACCATATCCATCACTTCTTCTGTGATGTTAAGCCATTGCTGGAATTGGCCTGTGGGACCGTTGAGCTCAATGAGTGGCTGCTCAATACTGTCACAGGCACCATTGCCATGGGCTCATTCTTTCTAACATTCCTGTCCTATTTCTATATTATTGTCTATCTTTTCTTCAAGACCCATTCTTGCAGCATGCTTCATAAAGCACTGTCTACGTGTACCTCCCATTTCTCGGTAGTTGTTCTCTTCTTTGTCCCTGTTGATTTTGTTTACATTCATCCAGCCTCAAGTAGCTCCGTGGATCAGGATCAGATCATTGCCATTATGTACAGTGTGGTCACTCCTGTGCTAAATCCACTGATCTATACTTTGAGGAACAAGGAAGTAAAAGGGACCTTGAGGAGGGTGATGTGAAGGAGGCTCTGACTTGAAGATATCTGAAGAACTCTTCGGAGGCATAAATAAATAGGTAATGAGAAATTGGAGAGCCTACTAGGTTCCTCCATCCATGGGATTTTCCTGGCAACAGTACTGGAGTGGGGTGCCATTGCCTTCTCCATAGCAAGTTTATGCTGCTTCTCAAATTGTTTACTCTTTGTAAAACAGAGTGCGTGTGTGCTAAGTTGCTTCAATTGTGTCTGACTCTTTGCGACCCTTGGACTGTACCTTATTGGGCTCCTTTGTCCATGGGATTCTCCAAGCAAGAATACTGGAGTGGGTTGCCATTTCCTCCTCCACGGGGTCTTCCAGACTCGGGGATTGAACTCACATCTCTTATGTCTCCTGCATTAGCAGGTGGTTCTTTACCACTAGTCCTACCTGAGAAGCCTATGAAACAGAAGGAATAGTATAAAGAAAAAATAAATGAAAAAGTCCAGTAAGTTGTGTTAAACAATGCATTTCTAGGTAATATAAGGGAAATTTGAACATATGTACACTATTCATGGAATCTGAAAGCTGAATTTGTTTGGGAGATATTGGTTGATACAAATGATCTGTTATGTTTGTGCTCTTAAATAAAATCAGGTACAGAAATTTGCCTCAGTTACTCATACACTGTATAGCTGGAAAGTGCTTAGGCCAGTTTATCTGTGTGTTTCCTGCAAGTTAACATATTATAATGTGAACAATAAAATTATTGTGCCATTATACTTCAAGGATTTGAATTTAGGATCATGGGCAAAAATGAAAAAGTAAATATTAACTCACACATGAGTGAAAGGGCATTTTTAATCAGTATGTCGTGATTTCTTTTTCTCTAAGCGGGGAGGCAAGTAATTAAAACAACTATTGCTGTTAGTTCTAGTTAACAGAGGTAAAGTAACCAATGATTTATCTAGAGTTTTGTGAACTCTGACTGCAAAGATGCATTATAAGTCAACTGACAACCTGTCAAAGATTACTGTAAAATATTGGTAAAAGTATAGTCAGTTTGAAAAAAATCTCAGGAATACATTTTTAGCGTTTAGCATGTTATCTTCCCCTCAATTTTTGGTCATGAACATTGAGCTTCAAAACTTTCCCTATCATTTATTTTGTTCTTTGATTTCTATACTTATTTTCACAGATTGTAATGTGATATAATATGATGTAATTCCAGTGAAATATAAAGAATTCATAAAAATTTTGTTTTGCTTTCCTTACCTGTCACCAAGCTATACTAAGTGAAACTTATTAAATAGTAATTGCTGAAGTATGTTTGGAGGCTAATAGGCAAGAATCACTATGTTCCTCACTTTCTACGTTTCTAGATGTGCCACTGAATCTGAAACCATGGTGGGTGCCGATACTTACAACTATTTAGAGATACAGAATCCCTGGTGTCCAGTGTTTAGGACTCCCTGCTGAAGGCACAGGTTCAATTCCTGGTTGGGGAACTAAGATCTCACAAAATAGGTAACACAGTCAATAAATTAAAAAATAGGAATAATAAATAAATAAAATAGAGATACAGACAGATAAGACTATAAAAGGATATTTTGAGATCACAGACAGACTGCTCAAATTTTTTACATTCACTTTTGTAAACCCAAGAAATTTGGTTCTAACCTTAACTCACATGGTTCTTCCATCTTCCAACTCTACCTTATTTGGTCTTTTGATTCCAATTTTGTTTAGAAAAGAATGTGTGTGGAAGAAGGCATCTTACATCCTGCACTGTCTAGGACAGAATTTCTATTGAACACAATTTTTGACATAATCCAAGCTTCGTAGAGGCTGTAAACTGTAGAAGAGCACATGGTACCTATTGCTCTATGACACGCTGTCACCCTAAACACAGATGGTTAAACACCTATTTAATTAAACTGCATTATTCGGTGATTCAGAAATTGGGGAAAGGACAACAGAAAAGCACTGACTCTAATGTTTCAGGTCTCAACTGAGATGACTTTATCAACAGATGAATGAAATAATTTGTTAAAATTCAGTGTATTTGTATGACAAATGTTCTCAGAACAATAAAAATAAAAAGACACATATAATGTGTTATGACCATATGACAGTCACTTCGAGCTATTCTTATATAAGGAGACAGGGCAGTGACTAAACAGAAATTGTGAGTTTTAAGTAATCTTTCTGATTTTATGTCCAAATCAGTGTTAGACTCCTGTTTATTGATTTTATACCTCAGCCCTATCTATAGGAAATTTTCTCAAGAAAAATTCCTCCAGGTTTTTCTCTAATGAGTAACCCTGGGAACTGACCTCTAAGGCCAAAATGATTTCTTCCTCAAAATCCTTCTGGTTCAAGAGAGATAAAGCTTGATAATGCCCAGCTTCTAAACTACATTATTTTTACCTGGTCTCATCAGTGTATTCCAAGGCCCTGCCTCCTTTGCTCTTTCCATCTACTCACCAGTATCACTGGATAGAATGGAGAATTCCAAGGTCATTGTTTATAGAGATTGGGGTAGCCAGAGGCAAGTGTTGAAGCTGTCATTTGGCAAATGGATCAGCTTTCAAAGTGGACTATAGAGAGTTCAAGTTCTGCGCTTGGTGGACTGCATAAGGTTGACAGTCTATTTGATTTGTGTATCTGTTTCCAATGCAGTATGTAAATCAAGCCAGCTGAAAGAAAATATCTTAATGGTTAAGACAGCTACTGTAGAACTGCCTAGTTGGAAGTTAAATATGTAAGCCAGAGTTAGGAAAATAAGTTGAAATTAGAAGTATAACTTGAGAGTTATCTGTTTATAGATATATAAAGTACAGAACTAGAAGACAGAGAAGAGGAGATGCACAAAAGTGGATAATAAGGAGGAAGAGCAGTAACCAGCCAAGGAGACTGGAAAGGAGCCACAATGGTGGCTCTCCTTGAATGCAGATTTTTTTATTATTGTAGTATAATTGCTTTACAATGTTGTATTAGTTTCTGCTGTACAGCCAGATGAATCAGCTATAGGTATACACTTATCTTTTCAAAATATATTTCAGATGCCGATGGCATGGATGCTGATGGCATGGGCATTAGTAATTGAGGGTAGAGACAGTGAGCCTGTTAAGCTGCTGATGAAATTAATAATTAAGAAATTATTAATGTGATGAATATATTATGAACTTTGTCAAAAATGAAACACAATTGAAAGGTGGACAAAGTACATTGCATTTGTAATGGCAATTAGAAAGCCTGGATAGATGTTGGATTGCATATAGATACTCCTTGGATGAAGCAGATACGATACTACTACTAAAGCAGAGAGCAAGAAGTGAAGAAGACACACATTGGCGATATCAGCCTCATTCTCCTAGGGAGAAGTGTGAGGTCTGGGACACCAAAATAAAAAATATTTGTGTGTTAATACCAACAGTACAAGAGTCCTGGTGTTCCAGTGCTTAAGAATCTGCCTGCCAATGCAGGGGACACGGGTTTGATTACTGGTCCAGGAAGATCGTATATGCTGCTGAGCAGCTAATCCCGTGCGCCACAACTCTTGATCCCAAGCTCTAGAGCCTGCGAACCACAACTACTGAAGCCTGCATCCTCTAGAGCCCATGCTCTGCAACCCGAGACGCCACCGCAATGAGAAGCCCGTGCAACCACAACGAGGGAGTAGTCTGGGCTCACCACAGCTGGAGAAAGGCTGCGCACAGCAGTGAAGAATCAGTGAGGCCAAAAATAAACAAATCAAATTTTTAAAAAAACACCAACAGTGAAGTGTCAGACTCAGAAGGAACAACAGCATTACCGCTTCTCCTCATTCCCCTCTTTTGTATTCCATAGAACCACAGTAATAAATGAGTAGAATACCTAAACGATAATCATCTTTCTGTGCAGATCAATAGGATGTGACTGGCGCTCATTCCTTAAGTGTCATGGCCCAATGTCCTTCCATTTTATATAGAATTCTCCCAGAGCAGTCCCCAAGAGGAGAAAGTGTATCCATACCTCTGTCCCAGGAAGTGACAGAATATTTTAGAGAGTGCGATACTAAGTGAAGTAAGTCAGAGAGTGAGAAGTATCATATGACATCCCCTGTAAGTGGACTCTCAAAGAAATGATACAAATGAAGCTACTTCTGGAACAGAAAGAGACTCACAAACTTAGAAAATGAACTTACAGGTGCCAGGGGAAGGGATAGTTAGGGACTTTGGTATGGTTGTGTACACACTGCTATATTTAAAATGTATAACCAACAAGAACCTATTGCATGGCACACGGAACTCAGTGTTATGTGCCGGCCAGGATGCGAGGGGAATTTGGAAGAGAAGAATGGATACATTTACTTGTATGACCTGACTCCCTTCACTCTTCATGTGAAACTACCACAGCATTGTTAATTGGCTATACTCCAATTAAAAATAGAAAGTTTAAAGTTTCGGGGAAAAAAAGAAAACGTAGGCCATTGAGACCTATACTGTCTGTGATTCTTAAACTAAGAAAGAAGTACAGTAAGGAAAGAAAATTAGAATGCTGAAAAAAAAACAAAAATGGAACTCAAGACAGGAGATCCCCAAGGAGAATTCTCTCATACTGCAGGTATAGAAAGAGCCTCCCAAACCCCAGGGATATTCTCTCTCAGGGTTTGTCTGAAGATCTGTGGAACATAAAAGACAGGCAGAATTTCAGAAAGAAGAGGTTTTGGAAGATGAAGAGCTTATATACTTTGTCCCAATATAAGTTGTCCCTTCAAATATATTTTTACTCTTTATTTTTCTCAATGTTTTTCTATTATTTACTTTACAGGAGTGTCAACCTGGTAAGCTTTCTTAGCAGTGAACTTGAACACTCAAACAGGTAGGAGAATGAGCCAGGAGACAGGCTGGGGAGTTGCACTTATTGTCTGCCTTCTTGC